>NW_020954953.1:8832983-8939594 GCF_900497805.2 Vombatus ursinus | reverse complement strand
CACACACACACACACACACACACACACACACACACACACACACACACTCTTGGCTGTCCCACTGACAGTCAAAGCCTGGATGTTCTATACAAAGGACAAGGGGCTGAAGAACAAAACAAGGCAAATACAAACATTATATTATATAAAATGATAAGTGACTAGTCATTTTTTTAAAAAAGTATTTTTGTTGTTGTTAGTCATTTTCAGTTGCATTTGACTCTTTGTGACCCCATTCAGGGTCTTCTTGGCAAAGATGCTGGAGTGGTTTGCCATTTCCTTCCCCAGTTCCTTTACAGATGAGAAAATTGAGGCAAACAGGGTTAAGTCACTTGCCCTGGGTTGTATAGCTAGTGTCTGAGGGTAGATTTGAACTCAGGTCTTCCTGGCTCCAGGACCAGCTCTCTATTCACTTCACCATCTAGCTGCCTCTAAATTAAAAAAAAAAAAAAAAGGTAAGGGATACAAAGTCACATGACCCAGAATCTTGGGAGTAGTTCAAATTGCTCATAGCTAACAACAGGGAGATACCCTGGGGCCCAGAAGGATCTGCCTGCCACATGTTTAGGTGAAATGCTTCCCAATACTTGGCTACCCAAAGTGAGACTGGCAGAGCTATGAAACTGGGAGTGGGGGGTGAGGATGAGGGGTGGGGTTTAAATACAAAGGCACATGACAAGCTCAAAACAGTCTCAAGCACAGCTGAGACCATACTCCTCACTGAACTACAGAACTGCTGCCTTCAACAGAACTGGTGCTAGCTAAAGGCCAAATCAACCAGCAGCTGGGATGTCATCCAACTGGTAATGTGATAGCCACCACTTCATTGGCCATTCTATCACCATCACCCAACTACCCTCAGTTCTTCTAGTAGGTTGCTGGATACTTTGCAGTTCTACAGGGAGGAAGCCTCTGTGCAGTTGGCAACACTATGGATTGCCGTCTCCTCAGCATGTAGTGCTCTGTCTCCACTGGTTCTTGCGGGAGTTCATGTGCCTTTTTTGAACCAGGGGCAGAGGTACAGGTTCAAGGGAGCTGGGTCTTAACTTTGTTATTTCAGGAGAATGGGGACTCCCGGCGGAGCTTTTCTCTTCTCTCTGTCTGTTGAACAAGGAAGATAGTCAGGGAAAATAATCTAGTCAGGTTGCTAGGGATCAGTTGTCCTGCCAAGAACTGGCCCCATGTTAGTCTAACCAGACTTGTGTTTTAACATGTAGGTAGGGGACCATGTCCTAATCCTAACGGAGTGAATTCTGAAGCAACACTGCTTACCAACAGAAGGGTTGGAGATAGTGGGATAGAGTCCAGAGACTATTCTGGAGAGACATACATAGAGAGAAGAAAGACTTTGGAAGCTGCAGGCACATAAGAGAAGCTAGCTCCTTAACATGTCCCTGATTTCCAGCTTGGCTCCCTAGAGACTTTGAAGACTTTCCCCTGGGTGAGAGCAGGGCCTTTTCAGCTAAAGATCTCTTTGATTCTTGTGTATTTTCTTATATATACTAATCTACATAACTCCTCTGGTTTCTGATCACTGTTTAGCTTGTATGAATGAATTTTTTCACTATTTGCTATTTGTGATGATCTTTTATTCAACCAGTGTTTGGTGGGAAGGGGCTAAACTGGTGAGGGTAAGCTAAGGATTACCCTGCTCTTAAGAGTGATGAGGTACAGCTTTTTTTTTTCTGAATCCCTTATACTGCTAGACCAGAGGGAACAGATGGGAGAGAGAGAAGGAAAAAGCATTTATTAAGTTCCTGCTGTGTGCCGGGCACTTTTAAGTGCTTTACAAATATTATCTCATTTGATAGATAGGTATGAATCTAACCTGATGCCCCCTTAGAGATAGTTGAGGGAAAATACAAGCATCCAATCACTGCTCTTCTCCTCCTCCCACTAAGGGGGAAATTGCAGTCCCCACTAGAGACAGGTGGTCAAGATTCTGCAGACAGCTGTGCATTCACCACAAGTCACATGTCTAAACATTTAGACAACCCATGTGGACATGAGTCTATGTACCTTACATTTGTCTTTGTATCCACAATGTTTGGCATATGAAGCACTTAAATAAATGCCTGTTTCATTGATTCATGAAGATAAAATAATTATAATTATTATGAAAACAAGAAAGGTTGAATGTTATGATGGAAAGGACACTTGACTAAGAGCCAGGAAATGAGGGCTTGGGACCCAACTCCACTGCTAACTAGGTGTGTGACCCAGAGCCAGTCACTTCCTTTCTGAGACTCAGTTTCCTCATCTATAAAACAATGGATTGAGAGATCATTATCTCTAATGCCCCCAGCAAATGTATAGCATGTACTTTATGATCTATGATCAATTATCTGGTTAGAGAGACTGAGGAATGAGAGCATGGAAACAGATAACAATTTATAGAAAGATGATTTTATAGCATAGTTTTTACTCTGAGACTTTGAAAGAGCCACAATTTCATTTATATGGGTCATAGGATCACAGATTAAGAGGTAGAAGAGATCCTAGAGGTCACTTACTCCAGTCCCTTCATGGTATAGTTGAAGAACTGAGATCCAGATAGGTTAAGAGATTGCCTAAAGTCAGGCAAGTAGTGACAGATTTAGGATTCAAAGCTGGATCATCTGATTTCAAAACCAGCCTTCTGTCAGCTGTTCCATGCTAACTCCTAAAATTGATAAAAGCTGTCACTCCTCCATATTTCATAATCTGCTATGGTCAAAAAATTAATTACCTTGCCGCCAACCTTCAGATCACGATAGTCTCTGAACTTAGCCAGACTGATCCTCATGTTTGACTGTCACTGGGCCCATACTCAAAACATTTCTACCTTAGTAGACACAGAGAAAGAGACAAGGAAAAACAGAAGGAGACAAAGTCAGAGAAATAGAGAGACGGAGAAACATAAAGAGACAGAGAGATAAATACAGTGAGATAGAGAAGAGGGGTAAGAGAAAGAGGGGGGGAGGGGAGGGAAAGGGAGAGAAGAGAGAGAAGGAGGGGTGAGGGAACGAGGGAGAGGAGAAAAAGGGAGGGGAGAAGAGAGGAGAGGAAAAGAAGAAAGACACGGGGAGGGAAGGGGAGAGGGGGGAGAGATGCACACACAAACACAGCATTAGAGAAAGACAAAGTAAGAGTCAAAGATAGAGAGGAGAGAAGCCTATCTGGCCATCTGTCAGTGAGTTCAGTCTGAGAATAACAAAGACTCTTTAGAATACTTCTTTCAATACATACATAACAAGTCAATTGAATAAAATTAATGATGCTGCAGCTGCTCTCACTCAATCTTTGTGAGTTTCTTGTCTGTGGCTTATTTTTTAACTAGCTGAAAGGTAAATGCTTCATTTAGCATGAGTTAGGATTAGATTTGGAGATTTGGGCATCTCCTGGTAGCAGAATGTACCTAAAACTCTAACTGATTATATTATATGTTACTTGTGTTCTATGATTTAATTCCTTTTTGGGGGCAATCAGTGATTTTTGTAGAGTCACACTTACTTGATACTTGAAACATCAAATTCTTTTTGTTCAAGGTTATTACTTTACGTTGTTTTGACTGTTAAACCCATTCATCTCAAGATAGTGATTTACTTAATCTGAAAATTTCTTCATTAAACTACATCATTCATTAAGCTTCTACTCCAATGAAAAAGCACTCAGTATTCCAGGAGAAGGCTCATTTCCTAGTCACTAAAAAAAAAAATACAACTAATTGGCCTCTTAGGTGATCCTCCTGCCTCTAGCCTTTCTCCATGTTATTCCATTCATACCAATCCATTATATTGGTAAATAATAATCATTAATTAGTATTACCTAATATTCCATTCATACTATTGAATTAATCTTACTAGAACACGACTTTCATCAGTACCCTAGAAACTACAACTGTTCTTTATTGATTAGGAGATAAAGTTTTAAATTTCCCAATCTGGTATAGCAATTATGACCTTCTTTACTTCATAGCTCTCTAATTATTAACTCATATTGAGGTTGTAGTCCACGGAGGTGATAAGCCCTTGCTATATATTATAATTGTGTCTTATTCTCTATTAGACTATACGCTTAATTAGAGCAGGAGCTAAACTTTGTATCTTCCCTAGCATCTGGTACAGTGATTTCTACACAGTAGGTACATAAAAAAATGGATGTTGACTTGAATTGACTTATCTAACCTTATATTAAATTTTATTTATCTAACCCATTTATTTATCTAATCTTATGTTATTCCAAGCCTCAAGATAAAGAGTACCCATGCTCCAGCCAAGGCATTCTTTTCATTGTACCATATGACTATCTATGTGACAGTATCACTGGTATCCATCCCTCTTTAAAATGCCTTCCACCTTCTTCATTTAATCAAATTTCAACCATCATGCAAGCTTCATCTCTGTAACATTTCTTGTCTGCATGACACAACTTTATATGCCAAATACAATTACTTATTATACAATTATTTTAAATTACATTGTTTTCTTTTATTGTTTTATTCCATAAATTAAAAATAAATAACCAAAATAATTTTTTTAAAATTCCATAGAAGGGTACCAAGAGAATATGAAGATGTGATCACTGAACTGCCTTCAGTGACCTTTGAGGAATCAAAACAAATGAGAAGTGCTGAGACATCATAATGTGGGCAAACGACTCAATTTTTAAAAGGATAGACTCCTGAAACTAAGAACAAAAAAAGTTGATATCAATTCCCTGGAAAATTCTAGCTTGCATTATTAAATTAGTAATCTGTGAACACTTACAAAAGGATCAAGAAAAGCCACTATAGTCTCAAGATACCTCAGAGAGGAGAGGATGAGGGGACAGTCAAACAAACAAAATATTAATTTGCCATGAAAACTAATCACCTCCATGCTTATTTGCCTATTTATGAAATATTTATGAAAATAACTTCTATGTCAAGTGTATCCTTGATGAAGGTATGAGAAGGGAATAGGTAAGCTTTCACAAATGATATTTTACAGCAGGTGACATCTTTAGGGGCATGCATGTAACTGAAAGGTAGAAAGAATACAAGATCCTTATGCTAATTACAGATGATTATTATTTATTACTCTAAAAATCCACTCAAAAGACTTGAATTCAGTAGAGCAAAGTATCAAGTAGAGAGTAGTTTAAGAGTTCTTTTTTAAATTAATTTTTAGTTTTCAATATTCACTTCCATAAGCCTTTGAGTTGTAAATTTTTTCCCCTTCCTCCCTTCCTTCCTCCCCAAGACGGCATGCAATCTCATATAGGCTCTACACATGCATTCCTATTAAACATATTTTCACATTAGTCATGTTGTAAGGAAGAACTAGAACCAATAGGAGGAACTATGAGAAAGAAGAAACAAAACAAAACAGAAGGAAAAAAAAGAGCAAATAGTATTTTTCGATCTGCATTCAGATTCCATAGTTCCTTCTCTGGGTGTGGATAGCATTTTCCATCATCAGTAAGAGTTCATCTACAGATATCTCCCATAAATATAGTAAGACCACACAAGATTCATAGAATTTCCATATTCATCTCTGAAATAAAGAATACCCTTTACAACATGCAGCATCTCTACTCCTGCTTCTCTCTTCTGACACTGCCATCCTTCTAATGCAGGCTTTCATCCCTCTTGCCTGGAGTACTGCAAAAGTCTGCTGGTGGGTCTGCCTATCACCTCAAGTCTCTTCCCTAAAAATTCTCTAATGGAACCTTAACCAGAAAATAACTGTAGATAGTAGTGAGCATATGAGGTCTTGCTGAATTATTACTTTTAATTCAGACAGAATGTCCCAGGTAAAATATTCATAGTTATTTTGTAATTAGAGTTTTATAATTTTATATTTAGTAGTATAATTATAGAATAAAATGTATTTTATAATTATATAAAATAAAATTTTAATTTGGAGCTTGGGGGCAAAAGTTGTCATTGCAAACACATGATAAAAGAATATTAGTAGTAGGATATTGAGTTCCCCTTGCAGTTCTCCACACATCTTTTTGTTGTTGTTGAAGGAGTTTAACAGAACAAAATACGCTGGGAACTAATGGTCTAGATTATGATATGCCATTGAATGGACAGCCCTTAGATACAATCTGTCAGTACATACATCTTGAACAATTGATGAATATCAACAGCAACTTAGGCACAGAATTGAATACTGAAGGGATTGCGTTTGAGAGCCCTTAAGGGACTTATATTCTGTTGAATATTGAAGTATATAATATATCAATTAATTATAAAAATGCTATAGATATTAATTTCAGAAGGACTTTTGACATAATCTGTTAGAATTTCCTTAGGTATAAAACTGAAAACTATAAACTGGATACTAATACAGTTAAAGATTCATAAGAGATTGAACGATCATACCAAAGAGTATTGATTTCTTCTTGTTGTTCATTTTCCATTTTTTTTTTTTGTCTTTTGGTGAGGCAATCAGGTTAAGTGATTTGCCCAGGGTCACACAGCTAGTATGTGTCTGAGGCCAGACTTGAACTCAGGTCCTCCTGACTCCAAGGCCAGAAGAGCTCTATCCACTGAACCACCTAGTTGCCCCATCCTTCATTTCTGAAGAGGACTACTGACATCAAGATAGCTGATGTCTTGACTTGAAATCAAAATCTGTCCAGTGGTGTGCCCCGAGACTCTATCCTCAGATCTATTCTGTTTGATATAGAATTATTGAATTTTGGATTTTCAAGGGAGGAGAGAGATAACCCATGCTTTCATTTTACCATTGACTTGGAATAACATGATGGATTATATGTTTAGAAAATTTGTATTGGACATCACTGATAACTGCAGTATATAACAAATTTAGAATTTTAGAATTCTTGATAAGTTCAGAACAAACAAGAGAGGAAAAAAATTGAAGTTGAGTGTTGGGCCAAGAGTCAAGAAGACTGGAGTTGAAATGTGGCCTCAGACACTTACTAGCTGTGTAATGCTGGGCAAGTCACATAACCTTGTTTGCCTTAGTTTCCTCATCTATGAAATGAGCTGGAGAAGGAAATGGCTAACCACTATAGTATTTTTGCCAAGAAAACCCCAAATGGGGTCACAAAGAGTCAGATGTGGCTGAACAACAAATAAATATAGTCTTGCACGTAGGTTAAAAAAATGCCAAAATATAGCATGAGGAAAACATAATTAGAGAGCAGTTCATGTGAAAAAGTACCACATCCTCTGAAACTGGAAGAAAAGAAGGGATGGTTAAGAACACTGCCAAGATAAGGTTGGATGTTTTTCCCAAAAAAAGAACTTTTCACTTAGAAACTAAGAGGACAACAAACGATAGTAATACAAAGAACTGCCACAAAATGCAGAATTCAAAGAGCACAGGTTTCTAATCCAAACTTGAACTGAAGTCTAGCTAAAGGTTGTTCTGGCTGTCAGAGCTTAACCAGTCGCTGGATCCTTCCTATCTCACAGCAATTCTACTTCAGAAACTACCCAGATTTCAGTTCTTGGACATGATTCCCTTCTATCATCTCTGGTAGAATTAGAGTTCTTGGTTATCTCCCCTAGAAATAGACTATTGATTGGCTAATGAGTTATCTTTCCAGATAAAAGAAACCAACACACTTTGAAAGTTATACATTAATTATATTATCAGAGAATGATAGAAGACGAAGCTTAGCCAAAAAGGATTTTTCTTTCCTCTTGTGAAAAACAGCCATTCTCCCAATGATGCTACCCGTAAGCAACATCATAGGATTTACAGTTGTAAGAGACCTTAAACATCATCTAACTTCCACCTCTTCATTTTTAAAAAATTAATTTTTAAAATTACCAAAAATCTATTCCGTGCCTTCATTTTACAGTTGAAAAACTGAGGCCCAGAGAGATTAAGTGACTTTCCCATGGTTACATAGCTAATAAGTATAGGAATCTGAATTCAAATCCAGTTCTCCTGAATCCAAATCCCATAATGTTCCCACTGTACCACAAAGCCTTCCACACATGAATAGAGAACAAAGCCAGGGATGAAAATCAGGTAAATGTTTATAGGAGTAGGGTGAGATGTGGCCCAGAGGCAAGAAAGGCCCTACCAAGGTGCTACATCAGAGAGCTTTCCACAGATCCACATATAGAAATTTTAAATTAATGGGACCCTGAAAATGGGCATAAGGCACATCAAAGTCTAAGCAACTGGAGATGGCAGGAGACTTTGAGTTGAGGCCTAGAAGGCCTTAAATGGTACAAATCCCCTATTGTCCCAGTATGGTTCCAGTCCTATTATTACATACTCTACTACAAATGAGTCAGGAAGGGATGCATGGTATGTCTGCTAGCCTGCAGGCTTCAAGAAGGCTAGTGGATGGGCAAAGCCTTGAGGAGATAAGCCACATTATACAAGTAGTCATTTTTGCCAACATTTCTGGCAGAATGCCTCCTCTTAAAACAATGGATATCACATTGGCTTGAAATCCTCTCTGGCTCTGGGTTTACCAAACACCCCCTCAGACCCTTGGATTTGGCGTTCCTGAGGCACTCCGGTGTTTTACCCAATCTAACCTGTGTTTTCTGGTCACATTTTGGAACCCTAGTCCTCTTTCCAGTGATTGCCATCATCATATGGTGTTGGCTCCTTTCAGAGGATTCAGCAATTTCTGATGCCCATCTTATACACAGGGCTTAGGTCAGGCAAATGCCAAGACATCTTCCGCCTTACAAGTTTCCCAAATGGATATCACAGAGCCTGAGAACCACAGAAAAAACTGGAGCAGATGTCTAAACAAGTGTCTGTGCTCTGAATAGTACCCACATACGTATGGGACACAAACTCCTGACTCATCAAAGAGGTGAGATCAAATGCTCCTGAATCATTCAGATGCTCACTAAATAAGTGAAGGATATCCCTGGATTCAGGCCAGATGACTTTCATCCTAACCTCCTTCAGGTAGGGGAGAGGAAGAAAGCCACCTGCTAGATACCCCTACCTCCCAGAAAAGTCTATTAATTAAATAATGTAGAGGAATTCCTTTAGGAGTTCAAGGAAACTTTTTACACCCCACATAGACCTAAGACTGCTACAATGGAGTCACCAATTCCATTGGAGGCAAAGGACATGGTAGAAAATGCCAGCTCCTTCTATTCAGGATTGTATAAGAACAAATGACTAAAAAAGAATTGAGAATCTACTATATGCCAAGGACAGTGCTAGATTCTGAGGATATACATCTATAAGTGAGAGAGCTCTTGCCCTCAAGGAGCTTACATTCTAATAGGGAGATAATAACATATATAGGGGAGTAGGAGCCAGGAAAGGGCAGCTAGATAGGTCAGCAGATAGAGTACTGGCCCTAGAGTCAAGAGGACCTCAGTTTAAATCTGGCCTCAAACACTTACTAGCTGTGTGACCCTGGGCAAGTCACTTAACCCTGTTTGCCTCAGTTCCTCATCTGTAAGATGAGCTGGAGTAGGAAACGGCAAGCCACTCTAGTATCTTTGCCAAGAAAACCTCAAATGGGGTCGCAAAAAGTCAGACGTGACTGAAACGACTCAACAAGGGGCCAGGAAAAGAGAATTTTTGTGTAGGGAATCACAAAGATTGTGAGTAGAGCTGTCCAATCATACTGACGGCATTGATTTGATTAGTGTTCCTACAGCAAGAGATGGAAAGGAGGAGGGGGTAGGGTTGATGTTTGTCCTTAATTTCTAACAGGACCAATGATATCATGGGGTGGTCTTGACTCCCATGTGAATTGAATTTAAGTGAGGCAGAGTTGCCCAAAGTCATCAAGCTCACCCTCTTTTCCAGAGTTATGGAAGTCTAATTGTTAGACAAAAATCAGGACCAGGATGCAGTGAATAAACTTGGCATCTTTAATGTCTAGATTAAGCTCTAAGGGCTCCACAGTACCTGCTTCAGCAACCTTCATGGCTATTGGAACAAATTGTTCTCATCCACCTGTTGCCCTGGGGGATGTCTTCGTGTGCTTGGGTAGACATCCCCCAACATGCCGATGGTTTTGAGACCTGTTGGTTACCCTCAACCTGGTTTGACTCATCTGCCAAGATAGTTTTACCGGGATGTGACCAGTATACATCTTGGAGTCATAGGTGGGAGTTGAGTGAAAGTGGAACCCAAAGGTGGATGAGCAGCCCTGAAAAGGACTCAGCAGGCTCTCACCCCAGAGGCACTAGTCCCACCTGAATGCCCCATACGTAGGGTATCCCCAACGGGGAAGGGTGTGCATAGGGGGGAGGATAGAAGACAAGATGACTGTGCCGAATAGGTTCTGACTTCCTGGCAGATGACTGGAAGAAATGAGAAGCATGGTCTGGGGCCAGCTGGATGACAGTTTTTACTCCTTCCCCAACCCCAACCAGTAAGGATAGTTGAGATACAGGGGTTCTTAACTATTTTGTATGTCAAAAATGAGCGAATTAACTCCTTTAAAGTGGAGGGACTTGATCTCTGGAGGTCCAGGTCCAGGAGATTGCTATTTCTGGGCTTTGATTTCCTGATGGGTAACTAGATGGGAGGGAACATCTGCTGAATTTTTGAAGTGGTTATGTGCTCACCTACACACTGAACTAATTAGAATGGACATAGCTATTAACCTGCTTGCCTGCGTTCATTCAGCTATATGTCGGTCAGTCAGTAACATTTATTAAGTACCTACTATGTGCCAGACACTGTATTTAGTACTGGGGATACAAAACCCTTTGCCCTCATGGAGCTCACGATCTAATGGGGAAGACAACAAGGAGACAACCATGTTCAAACAAGTTATATACAGGATAAATAGGAAATATTAAGAAAAATTGGGAAGGGCTTCCTGTGGAAGAGGGGATTTTGGCTGGGACTTGAAGGGAGTCAGGCAGTAGAAATAAGAAGGGAGAGCATTCCAGGCATAGAGGATGGCCAAAGAAAATGCCTAGAGCTGAGAGATGAAGGGTTTTGTTCATGTGTCTGCAAGAAGTCCAGTGTCACTGGATCAGAGTATGTATGGGGGATTAAGGAATAAGAAAACTGGAAAGGTTATAGTCAAGGTTGTGGTGAACCCTGCAGTTTTCTCTAAGACACCTTCAGAAGCCTGTTAGAAAGGGAGTAGTCCCAGGTCCAGTCTACCTCCATTGACCAGATAATAATCCACTAGAGGAAAGCATGCCCTTTTACCTATGTACCAAGCACGTGTCATGCAGACGGGACAGAGTTGTTGGGGAGCTACAGGTAACTGGTTCATTTTTCTTTCCCCTACAGAGTTGAAATTGTCACCAATACCCATAAGGCCATGACTGGCTGTTGGGAAGTTTAGGCCTTATTTAAAAGAATGAGGAAATCTGTGGATGTTGCCATCTTACAAAGCTCTTCAATTAACAATGAATATATCTTTAGTTTATTATGTTTAAAACTGTACTTTCAGTTTATTTTAAATATCATTTCAATTCACATTGAGGTTAAACAGATTCTGAACCAAGTAATTTTCTTAGAAAGAAGAGATGGAAGCCAAAGGAGTCTTCACATAAAAATACTTACTTCATGTAGAACTGAAACTTGGAATAAACTCCTGGAGTGAAATTTTTCCTTTTAGGGGAAAATGACCCATGACCCAGATTTTTTTTGGGGGGGGGCATGTGTGAATACCTATGATTTAATTGGTGTTCCAAGGCAGATATGAAAAAGTTCTGCAAACTAGCCTGAGAAAATTGGTTAGATAAGTGGCATATTCAGGATCACATATATCTAGAACGCATTAGAGGGGGACTTGAATTCAAGTTTTTCTTATTTCAAGGCTCACATTTGATCCCCTAGACCACAATGTTACACATGACCCAGGTATTAGAATTAAGATATGTTCCTGATATTCTACTATAGAATTCAACTTTCAACAAATGTTCATTAAGTATTGACCATGTCAAGCAACTGAGTTAGCAAAGGTAGGCAGCTTGGTAACAGTGGAAAAAATACAGGCTCTAGGATCAGAGGGAATTATCAATATACTTCTAGAGGAGACAAAATAATAGGAGTTCAAGGGATGGGATAGAGGAGTCAGTTTTCTTCTCTTGACTGACTTCAATCTCAGTACTTTCTTAAAGCAAAATGAAAAACCTTAAGGAAAAAATCAGGGAAGAGGAAGATTGTTGAAGGTATTGGGGAAGGAAATAGGAAAGAAGAAATTGACACCTATGTTTTAGGCACTGTGTTAAGTGATAGTAATACCAAAGGAGGAAAAAAATTGCCTGCTCTCAAGGGAGGCACAGTATACTGAAGTGGATATAACATAGTCACAGATAAGGGAAAATCATATCTATATATCTATATCATATACCTGTATTTATTTTTGTTGTTGTTGTTGAGTTGTTTCAGTCACGTCCAATTCTCCATGACCTCATTGGGAGTTTTCTTGGCAGAGATACTATAGGTTGCCATTTCCTTCTCCAGCTCATTTTACAGATAAGAAACTGAGGTAAACAGGGTTAAGTGACTTGCCCAGGGTCACACAGCTTATAAGTGTCTCGGGCCAGATTTGAACTGAGGTCCTCCTGACTCTACAGCTAGCACTCTATCCACTGCGCCATCTATCTATCTTTCTTTCTATCTAAATATAAATCTTTATATACATATGTATACATACACATGCATCTGTGTACATATATACAAATATAATGCAAAGTGATTTCGGGTTGATTTGGGAGAGCACAGGAAGATAACAACTAATGGAATTGAGAGAGGTCTCAAAAGAGATGGCACTTGAACTGAGCTCTGTACGAAGCTAGAGATTCTAAGAAGCAGAAATGAGAAAGGAAAGCAATCCAAGAGGAGGAAAGAAATGGAAAGGTCCTAAACAGAACACCTCTAGCAGGGCAGTTTGCCCACAACGTAGAGTGTAAGTGGGAGAGTAATGTGTACTGAACAGATAGGCTGGAGGCAGATTGTGAAGGGCTTTAAATGTCCAAAGAAGTTTATTCTTTACCCTATGGTCAATTCTATAGCCACTAAGATGTCACGAGCAGAGGAATGTCCTGGTCAGAACTACGCCTTAGGAATACAAATTTGGCAGCTAAGTTAAGAATAGATTGTAAAGGGCAGAAATTGGACATAGGAAGCCTGGTTAGGAAACTATTATAATATTCCAGGTGTGAGAGGTGATGGCAACCTGTGGTGTGAGTGGAAAGAAGGCAATTGATGCCAAGTCAACAAGCATTTATTAAGCACTGTGTGCCAGGCACTGTGCTAAACACTGAGAACACAAGTGCAAAAAGACACTGGAGGGGCAGCTAGGTGGTGCAGTGGATAGAGCACTGGCCCTGAAGTCAGACCAAACACTTGACACTTACTAGCTGTGTGACCCTGGGCAAGTCACTTAACCTCAACTGCCTACAAAAAAAAAAGACACTGGAAATACAAACGCAGAAAGAAGAGATAGTCCTGGGCCTCCAGGAGTTTCTTAATGGGGAAGACAACACATAAAAAGAAACTAAAGGGGGGAAATGGGAGAGATGAAGGTACCTGGTGTGGAGAAAGTCCCAAGAGTTAGGACAGCAACCTGGGGAGGGAGGAAACATGGTTGGCATCACTATCCTCCTTTAAATGGAGGACTTGGGAGGAACCAGCCAATCAGAGGGAGAGGCTACAGAAGTGGTAGTACCCTTCCTTCCAATGGGAGAAATTCAAGGGTAGAATGAGCTTTCAGAGGGAAGAGGTTTCTGTAGCATTCTAGAGAAAGGCCAGGGAGTTAGGAGGGCATCCTGGAGAGGAGTGAAGTTATGGCTGGCCTGGGCATCCTCCTTAAAAATGGAGGTTCTGGGATCTGATGTGAGAGAAGTTGTGAAGACAGAATTCATACAAAACATAGCAACTGACTGGATATAGTGGTGGGGGTTGGGAGTACAGTTAGGTAAGAATAAAGAGATTTGAAATAAAGAACTTGGGAACACGCACCTTGGCCAACATGCTTAGGACTCTTTAGGAGTCACCTTTATTAATTCTTGACTATTCTCATGTAGGGATTCTTTCCACAGGCTCACTATATCTCACCCACTGAGCCACTGCTGGGAGGCAGAAAAAAACAAAACAAAACCAGGCTTCTTTGGCAGCTACAATCTCTCCAATTGTACATCTAATCGTTGGTTGAAGTGCTTTGAGTCTGGGAAACTGTGGGGTGATTTATGTGAGTGACATTTTCAGAAAAGGTGGGGCAGTCAAATATGCCACTTGAGGTTGGCAATTTAAGAAGGTTTTAGAATAGAGCAATCCTTTGAAGGTTAAGAAATTAAGAACAGAGATTAGTAAAGGGGAAAAGGAAGGACTTGTTAAGGTATGGTGATTAAATTTTTTTTAAGAAACGAAAACTTATACCTATATATACATTTAATCTTGACATGTATGCTTTATTAAAAATCTCAAGAAATAACATTTAAGCTAAGGGGAAAGTCTCAAAAAAAATTAAATTGAGAGCAATAATATCACAAATTATACCATTTTCCACAAAGAAATTGAAAACTAGATATTCCAAATAATTGGGAAAGGATATTGTAATGATAATTGTCTCTGAAAAATCACATAAATATATCTTTCTCATGATGGCAAGAAGACATTGACCTAAAATTTGTGAATACTGAATTTTTGTTTCACCAAATTAACCCAGCATCACCAATCTTTGTTGGACTCTATTTATAAAAACCAATTATAGTTCTTGCCATGAGGTTTTTATATTTAACAAAGTACCTTAGTTCAAAAGCCTTGATTCTTGAATGCATATTATGAAAGGTTGAGTTTCAATCCTATGATGGATTTTGTGATATTTGTATTTATCTGTAGCATAGTAATTCATCAAAATCACAAGTTTGGCTTCCATTCCAGTCTTCTCTTGCTTCACATAATTGGCATTTACTTGGTTCTGACAATGAGAGCTTTTCTTCTAGCCAAAAAATCCAGATGTTAAAAACAGTCATTTAGCACCATTTCCTTCTTGCCTAACAACTTTAACTATATAACTACATTACAAATTCAACTTTACAAGTATCAATAATTAGCTAAGTTTTTATAGGATCTAGTAATTAAATAGTACTATTTAAGAAAAATTATTTTAAAACATGTAGCAGTACTAAATATGACCCTTTTTTCATCTTCAGGGAAAAAGCTAAGTCTGAATGAGACAAGTATTATTTCGCTAAGAACTATTTTCCCCACTTCACTTCAATACTATATATCGTATACTCTCGAACGAATTGCCTCAACACATGAATACAGGGGTAAAATTGTGTTATTAGTTTGTCAACATTCACCCACCATGTACCCTTTGGTCATTATATTGAGAGCTATCTTTTGTAGCTCATATCTATGCAAATGTATCTAGGGCAGGGATCAGAGAATTTCAGGAAAAATTTTCAGATCCTCCCAAAATCCACAGTTTTAGGGGGCAGAGATGTGCATAAAGAGAAGGACCTTGGGCCGGAGGTTATGTCTATGCCTTTGAACAATCTGCAGACTGTATCTGTACTCAGTGACACAGAACCCTTAGATAGATGACAGCTGGCAAGCAGGCAAATTGGCTCCAATCCTAACTGGCTAGAGAAGCAGCACATCCAAAAGTGGGGGTCTGACATGCTCCAATAGACTGTCTTGGCTATCTTCCTTACACGCCAAAAAGGCTCTTTGGCTGTAAACCTCCTTTCATGACAAGCAAGAGCAATTTCAACCATATATTCTACTGAAAATCTCACTTGTGCTTTCCTTTTAAGAAACCAATTGCCCATGCCTAAACTAATCAAATTCATTTATTCATTCAGGTATTCACATTTCATCAGTTCAACAAATATTTACAGAGTACCTACTATAAATGAAGCATTGGTGCTAAAGAGTGAGGGAGACAAAAATGATTTTTAAGACATGTTCACTGCTCTTAAGGAGTTTAAATCTTTTAGGAGAGAAAATAGCTTATAATTAGATAGTACTGAGTGATTTGAAAAGCTTTCCTTATCAACAATATTATGAAGCATGGACAAGTAGCATTAAAGCCATTTTGTAGATGAGGAAACTGAGTTTCAGAGAGGTGAAGTCACTTGCACCTCTAGGTTCCTGACTCTATGTCTAGAGTAATCTTATGTATACATGTTTAACTAATTGTCATTACAAGGCATTATGAGATAAATGTTAACAGTAGGAGAACAGTCAAAAAGGGCCCTACAAGACCAGGATGTGAATTCACGTTGATTAGCATTATCAAAGAAGGCTTTATGTTAGATGTAGCATCAAACTGGTCCTGGAAGGATGGGTAGTATTTTGTTAGGTGAAGGTGTGTGTGTGTTGGGAGGGAAGGAGGAAAGTTAGAGGGCATGGTATGGACAAAGACATTGAGAGAGGCAAAGACAAGTCATGTTAGAACAAGTTACCCAGTTTGACTGGACCATAGGGGAATGGTGAAAAATATGGCAGGGAAACAGAGTTTGGGGACAGAAAATGGAGCGCTTTGAATGACAAATAAGGAAGTGGTATTTTGTTCTGCAGACAACAAAGAGCCTTTGAAGATTTTTTCAGTAGTTGTTTTGTTTTCATCAGCACTTTATGAAGATTAATCTTATGGCAGTACTATATAAGAGGGATGGCATGGGCAAAAGAGTATAAGTCAGGGAAACCAGTTAGGAGACTATTGCAATAATCTAGGTGAGATATGAAGTCTTGAACTCGGGTAGGAACAGGAAGAATGGAAAGGAAAGGAAAGGAAAGGAATGAGAAGGGTATAAGGAATGAGGAAGCAATGGGTTACAAGTGGAAAGAGAACTGAAGTTATACAAAATGATTTGGTCAAGGTCCTGTCCCTGAGTGATGCAACCTTAAGCAAGTCAGTAAATTTACTATATTATAAACTCCTAGAAAGCATGGACTATGCATTTCCCCCCCTAAATCTCCAGCGCAGGACCTTGTTCTCTCTAGGTGGTTAATAAGTGTTTGTTGAATTGAATTGTTGAAAACAGTCTCCTCATCTGTAAAACTTGGGAACTGGACTAGATGACCAACAGCAGCTCTAAGATCCTATGGCACATCAAATGGCATGTTAAGTTAACTCTTGTGTTAATGAAGTGGAAAATCTAAATGTCACTGAACTTCAGAATACATTTTTTTTTGCTTTTCATAGCAGAATATTCTTCTTGGTTGTAAACTTTTTAGCTTAGACAAATATTAGAATGAATCTTTATTCTCAAGAAACACTAGACAGGTTGGGTATTATAGGTGGTACTGGTAGAGAGAAGCTGGAAGGGTATTAGGTGGCAGAGGAAGAAACATTTAAGATTATGAATTTGGCACAGAAAAGCCACCCAATTTAAAAAATACATTAGAATGCTGCTCATTTAAAAAAATCACTGAACCATTGAATTAAAATTAAAAAAACCCATTGAATAAGATTTAAAATTTTAAAAAAAACTCTACAGTAGGGTTAAAAGAGTCCTCTTCATTTGATTTGGGCTTTTTCCCCCTAGTCTCTGATTGATTAATATTTTTCATTAGCATCCACTGAAATTTCCATTTCAGTATTTTCATTCAATCATGAGTATCACAGTTTAAGACAGACAGTGGTAAGATGGAGATTGTTCAAAGGAGAGCAGCCAGGATAGTGAAGGCCTTTGTGTCTGTTTCATATAAAGAAGAAAAACCTGGGGATGTTTAGCTGGAAGTAGGGAAGACTCAGCGTGGGCATGATAACTATTTTCAAGTACAGGAATGGCCAACCTGTGGGGAAAAAGATTAGACTTGTTTCTGGTTGGCCTCAAAGAAGGTAGAACCAGGAATTAAGGGTGGAAATTGTGAAGAAGCTAATTTAGGCTTAATGTTGGAAGAAATTTCTTAATCAGAGATGTCCAAAAGTGAATTGGGCCGCCTCAGAAGACTGTGGGCTTCTCCACCATTCTCCTTCCCCCAAGGTCTTCCAGAAGAGGTTCCCTTCTCAAGGATGTCCTTTCATGTATCAGTTATACTGCTACAGTGGTTGTCCTTTGTTCTCTCCAAGAGGACCAAAATGACATCACTATGCTAGAGTCAAGTTACAGTTCGTCTAGCTGTGGCCGATCAGACCAATAGGAGCTCAGAACACTGCTACAGGTCAGCCACAAATAGTCCATGTGAACATTTGGGGTGAATTCTCTAAATTTGCGCATCTCGAGTTTCTTTTGAGCTACTTCAATTCTGCTTTGCTTATAGAGCACAGCACCTTCTCAATTACACTGGATGGCAACTAAAGTCCCTTCCATCACTAAAATTCTGCATTTCTCTTATCTGTTTGACAAAAAACATAACAAAGGGATTCATCTCTCAAAAACAACTTGCCTGACATTAATTATGAAAATAAACACAATTAAATTTATGAACTGTTTCCCCTGAAACTTTCCAATGCCCCCAAGTCTACACTCAATCTTCAGAATAGGAGGCTTTGGCCCTTACTCTTCTCTGTTTATTTTTCAGGGGCAACAATTTATGGCATCAAAATCCCCATAATATATTACCAGCTTGGGCCACACATGTTTCCTTTCATCTTGTGCTGTCGCTTAACCTTTCCAGCTGGCAATCACTCTATGAAATCAGAGCCGTCCTGTGCGTATGCTGGACATAAGCAACAACAAAAAATGGTAGTCAGGACGTGGGATACTGTCAAATAGGGATGGGGGAGGAAGACAGCAAAAGGGTGTAGTACCCTTGGAGAGAAGCCTGGATTACTCATCATGGAAGGGATACATGCTGGTTTATGTAAGTGTGGACCTCATAAAGGACATTTTTATCATCTTTTAGGGAGGTCGAAGTGAATACTAAGTTTTATTAAATTAAGTTTTATTAAATTACAAGGATATGAACTATTGTCCCAGTAACCTGATACTGCCCTACTGCTGAAACTGGCAAAAATCAAAGGATCATAAATACCAAATATTATACTATGTGTCATCTCCTTTGATGGAGAGCCAATGCTTTACCCAGTTCCCTCTTATTTGCCCGCAGTAGGCCCTCTAAGGCTCAGGGCTACTTAGAGCTAGATTCAGTCTTTGCTACGACACACACTCCTCACAATTCTATTCTTCAACTTGAAAAGAAAACTGCCTAGTCTTCTCATTTTGGACATTACTATGCTGGTGGTATTTCAAACTTATCCTCCTTAATGGAGGATTAAGAAAAAAACACAATCAACTCTGCCTTTGCAAGGCAATGAGAAAAGAAAAAAAAGAACTCCCATAACTAGCAAAAAAAAATGTTTCAGGGAAAGAAATTTCATAAACTGCAATATGTTAAAGTAATGGAAATACATTGCTTTTATTTTTCATGAAATACAACAGTTTTTTTAAATAGCTCAATATACAGCTGATAACAAAAGAATATTCACTTAGCCATAAAGAATAAAATCTCTGTGAAACTAAGAGAAATTTAGAGAGCAAGAATGATTCCTGTAAGCAGAAGCAGGAAAACAATATATACAATGACCACAATGATGTAAATGGAGAGAAAAACAACAAATACAAATAAACAAACAAACAAAAACCCAGAATGCTGTGTAATTGTAATACCCTGGAGAAGTTTTGAAAAATACACCTTCCCCCATTCTTTTCAGAGATGTGTTAGGGAGAGGTCAGAGGTGGGGAGGGTGGAATATTGCATCTGTTGTCAGACACAGCTGATGTGTTTGTAGGGCTGGTTGAATTATTCCTCCCTACCCCTAACCCCAACACTTTTGTTGTTGTTCAATCATTTTAGTCATGTCCGACTCTTTATGACCCCATTTGGGGTTTTCTTGGCAAAGATATTGCAGTGGTTTGCCATTTCCTCCTCTAGCTCATTTTACAGATGAGGAAACTGAGGCAAACAGGGTTAAGTGACTTGCCTAGGGTCACACAGCTAGGAAGTGTCTGAGGCTGGATTTGAACTCAGGTCTTCCTCACTCTGGGCCTGGTGTTCTATCCACTGGGCCACCTCCTTGCCCTAACACCAACATATTTTCTTTTAACATCCTGTGTTTATCAGGGATGGCTTGCTTTCAGAGGGGGGTAGGGAGGAGGTAGTCAAAAATTAAGGTAATGTCAAAAGGTATCAATAAAAATAACTATTTTTTAAAAGAACCAATCTATAATCATCATTCTACATAATAATAGCTAGCATTTATACAGTGCTTTAAGGTGTGCAAAATGCTCTTTACAGTTTATTTGATTTGACCCTTACAACTACGCTGTGGGTTATAAAATAGGCTGAGTGACTTACCCAGGGTCACAAAACCACTAAGTGTTTGAGGAAGAATTTAAACTCAGGTCTTCCTGACTCAAAGTCCAGGCATCTTATCTATCAAATGCAAATATGTGAAAACTATTGCTGTTGCAGTAAAACCGGGTATGAAAGGTGTAGGAAGAAGAGGTTTAAGCAATGAAAATAGAACCAATGCATGACTGGAATAAAATAAAAGCGAACACTTTTTTCCTGTTTCCTTAAACCTTCAACTATTCTTTCTCCTTAACCTACTTCATCCTTCAACCTAACCCCAACATTCAGATCAGATTCATCATCAATGATAGCAATAGTAACTATTATTTTAAGGGGTACAAGGAATTGGATCGAGGGGCAAGAAAGGGGGCAAAAGTTGCCAGGTCTGCTTTCTTCCCTTCAGTGTTGCTAAGTGCTTTATTGTAGCTTATGGAAACTTCAAGATAATTTGCATGGTTCTAGTGCTAGCTGCCAGGGACGTAATAAGAACTGAAAGGACTTTACTCACAATAACTTAAAAATTAGAAGAAGTATCTGCATGGCAGGGTTGGGAAACAAAAAGTAGAGTTTGACCTTTTGTGTGTATGTATTGTAATCACTCTCTGCCCCTCTCATTTGGAGGGTGGAACCATAAATGCCTCCATTTAAGGAGGGAAGCAGAACTGAAACGTCTTCTAACACATTACCTCATTTCCCACCTGAGTGGACTTTTTGGTTTCTCATCCGTGTTCCGCGCCCCCCCCAATTCCTTTTCAGTTTTCTTTTCTGTGTTATCTTCCCTCGTTAATTAGATTATAAGCTGTTTGAGGGCAAGAATTCTTTTTCATATTTGTGTTCTCCGTATTTAGCACAGTGCCTGACACATAGTAGGTGCTTAATAAATATTTATCGACTATTATTGACTGACTGTGTGAGGCTGGAAGATCAGACTACAAATGAGTTACACATGAGTTGATTAAACCTAGGCAAATTGGTCAAAGAGTATTACAAAATAGTCTCTTTGAGGACAAAGAAGCCCCAGCAACAGGAATAACTCCAAAACATGATAGCATGAGCATGGCAAGGAAACCCAACAGCAAATAATAGCAGCAGGTCAACAGAGAAGCAGCAAAGAGCAGCAAAGAGCAAGGCTGTCTAGTCTAAAGCCTTTTTGTTTGCTGTTCATCCTTTGTTCTCGGAGAAGACCATCTTTCCTGTACTCTTTCCTGGTTGCTAGGAAAAGCCCTAAGAGATATTCCAGCTGGGGCACAACTCTACAAATGTGAATGGTCCCAAGTGTTCCCTCTCCTACCATCAGCATGGGAAACTACTAGGAGACTGTATTCCTTTGTCTAAGGAGTGGGATGGGGGAAGAGATTTCGCTTTCCTATTTACTTTGCTATTCTTAATTTAAAAGCTATGCCATTTGATATATTGTCCCCAGTGCGTTGGTAGATAATGCAAAAGATGGGAGACTGAGTCACATATTATTACCTATAATACTCAGGTTTATGAGATTTATGCTACATTATTACACATGTCCCATGGTGGAAATAGTTAACATAGAAAGTATATAAATAGTGGAAATTGTAGCAAAACTACATGCACTCACTAGCAATCACTGAAGAACAATCTGTGAGTCACCGATTTACTTCAGCATTAAGACAGAGAATACCATACATGAAATGAACTTTTTTACCTCCATTTTTATCATATAAAAAATTTACTTTTATATTTAACAATCTAATTTCAAGGGCACTGGTTTTCCTCTGACAGATACAAATTATGGTCCCTCCATGCCTTAGTGGAGTGTTTCATGAATTGTGGTAGCCAAAAAGTTCATCACCCAAAGGCCAGTCTTTTAGTGATGAGTTTCTTCAGGCTTAGTTTCAGTTGGTCCTAGAGGAAGATTCACAGAGTTTGCTGCTAAGAACATACTTGAAGCCTTTCCCACCACAACTTGGGTTCTACTGATATAATTAAGCCTTCAAGAAGCCAGGGTCACTTCTACCCTTCAATGAGGAGACAGGGGAAGAAGACTTTGATAAGAGAAAGCATCAGATAAGGAATTTACTGAAAACATTTAAATAAGATAACTATTTGCTAAAGATAACAATATTCTGTCAATATTCCTTTGGCAAAGCCTAGTAGTCAGACCTTTGTAGCTTGCACATATTAAAAAAAAATGATCCCTCCATTTGCAATTTGGCCTGAACACCCAAGTCAAAAAGGTTTTGAAGCTGGCCAATAGAATCAATCAAACTGGCGTACTGTAGGGAAAGGTGTTTATACCCTCAACCTCTACCCCCATCTCTTGATTCAGGCTGTGTATAAAATGGAATAATAGCTAGCATTTATATAGCACTTTAAGGTCTGGGGAAAAATAACTTTACAAATATCTTATTTTAATCTCACAACCATCCCAGGAAATATTGTTAGCTCCATTTTACAAATGAAGAAACTAAGGCAGACAGAGATTAAGTAAATTGCCTAGGGTCACACAGCTGTTATGCGTCTGAAGCCAGCTTTGAACTCAGAACTTTCTGACACCAGACCCATGGCTTTAAATTGTCTTCTCTGCTGCTAATGCAAAAGTCTCTAACTAGGTGACCTAGAATGTTGATAATGAATATTATAGAGGAAGGTGTTTAAATATCCAGTTTGCATCCACGTGTTATCAGCATCAAGATGAGCATTTTCTTATTGTACCATTCTTCAGCCAGATTCACTTCATCTTTGTCTTGTTTATTAGGAGACAGAGATTAAAGTGAGTATTAAATATGAAGCAAAGTTTGAAGTGACCAGGTGTGTTTAATGAAAACCAAAACATCTCTGTAACCCATGCTTCCTGCCCCCCCCAAAAAACCTCACCCCATTTAATAAGACAAAGTCTGTCAAATATTTTATGGAAAAAAACCCATTCCAGGTTTATAAAATCCACATCCACATACCTAAGTTCATTCATTTGTGAAATACCCATTCATTGTCATTAATAGAGGCAGCTAGGTGGCACAATGGATTGAGTGCCGGCCCCGGAGATGGAAAGACTTGAGTTCAAATCCAACCTCAGACACTTACTAGCCGTGTTACCCTGGGCAAATCACATCCCCTGTCTGACTCAGTTTCCTCAACTGTAAAATGAGGATAATAATAGCACTCCTCCCTCCCCCAGGGTTGTGAGGATCAAATGAGATATTTGTAAAGCACTTAGCATAATGCCTGGTACTTAATAGGAGCTAAATAAATACTTGTTTCTTGACCCCCCCCCCCCCCCCCGTTCAGTAGTCTGTCAACAATTTTAACCCAACTTTTAGAGAGCAACAAATATCCTTAGTCCCTGAAAGATTTTAGGATATTCACTTTAAATGATAACTAGGCTGAAAAAATTAAGTCCTGCCCTTAAAATCATCTTTGTATCAGGGTCGAAGAAGATAATAGAAAGGAGTTCACAATCATAGACTTTGTAGAGCTAAAAGCACTTCAGAGGACATCTAGTCCCACTCCTTTTTTTTTTTTTTTACAGATAGGGAAACTGATAGAAAGATTAAGTTACTTGCACAAACTCACACAGTTGGTTAGTGGTGGAGGGAAGGCTAGAACTCAGGTCTCCTGAGTCCTATCTAGTGTTCTTTCCATTACCCTGTTGCCTAATCATGCCCCAATAAAAGGACTAAAGTATAGGTCAGAGAATTTTCCAAAAATAGCCTCCATTCTCATTGCTTTTCCCTTTCTACTTTTTATTTTCCAAAACAGGATTCTAAAAATTAGTTAGGCTGGGCTAATTCAATTCATCAAATATTTATTATGTACCTACTGTGTGCTAATCATGGAAGACATCATTTAAAAAAAAAACAGCACCATCATTTTGGTAGTAGTTTGATGGGAGATCTAAGCAAGGCATCCTAAAAAAAAATATGAAGTAGAGTATACAAAAAGTAAAAGCGTTAGAGTTAGTTCTTCTTTTTTTGGAATGTGTAACAATGATTTCAAATAACCTGTGTTATTTAGATGTAGGTTTTTGATTAGATTGTCTGCTCACAGTTTTTCAAGCCTCCAACTGGCACCTCTGGGACGCATTAGGCCACACAAAAAGAAACAAAACTTTTTTTTTTAAATCTGTGTTTAGTTTCTCTTATAGTCAACTCCAAGATAAGTAACAACATCATTAAGCAATAAATGTTAGTATTTATCCCTAGTGCTCATGAACAAATGCTTAATCATATTTCTTTTTGAAAGGTCTCCCCAGAAACTTTTTAGATGTGGTCTTATCCCCTCAAAATAAATATGTAGGTAGGAAAGGGAACAGATATGGGAAAAGGGAAAGGGAAAAGAGGAAGAAAGAAAGAAGGGAGAGAAGAAATCTTGAAACTAATTTTTAAATGTTTTTATTTTTATTTTTATATTCTAGTTTGAATAATATTATGTAATGTAATCTTCTGAATTTCTGAGAGGCAAGCCTTCCTTCTTGCCTCTCACTGATCCCCTAAGACTGTATGTCCAGCTGCCCTTGGAGGATCCCTAATCTGACATCACAGATGTACTCATGAGCTGTGGAGCAGCTGAGAAGAGCCTTTTCTGTACTCTGAATGTCAGTACATAAAAATGATTGCTCCAAACAAACAGCCTTTCCCTTTTGCTTCCTTCCCTGCTCCAAGTCATATCTGCAAATGAGGATATTCAGTGTATGAAAAACACAGCCGAGGCTACTGAGTGTTCACCTGTTACACTAGTGGGGAGAAGAGGAAAGGGGGCTGGGATGGTGCATTCTCCATTCCCCTTCTTTCATAAACATGGAGAGGTGCATTCTGCCAGGGAATGACAATTCATCAACTCAACTTGGTTTGTCTCTTGGTGGATAATCAGTTGAGCAGAGACAATCAGTGTCTCTATTTTTGAAGAGTCACAGGTGTTTGGTTTTGGGGGTAGGAGTAGGAGGGGTCTCATCGCTGAAAAAACAAGATCAGGGCTGGCCCTATACAAAACAGTAAAAAAACAGGTGAACTGTGTCTTTGGCACAGACTCTCTGACCTTTCCTTTTTGTTTTCCTCTTCAATGCCCCTCCCCCTCTCCAGGCACCCAGTGCCTTCATCCTCTTTTCTCCCCACAATCCTTTCACTCTCAGATCAAAGATTCCTAGAGATATTTACATTTGAACAGGAATCAGAGCCTTAAATCAATAGGCTGGAAGATAAATTCACAGATGATTTCAGAGACTTCTGCTCTTGACTATTTCTTGAAAATCCACTGCTGCTTTCTCAATGAACTAAGAACCTAGGTCCCTTAATAAACTCAAACTTAATGGAAACTAATCAAGTATATTCCTTTTAAGTTGTAATTAACTCCTTCAGTTTGAGTGAAAGTTAAATGTAAAACCTGAGTCTTTCAGTGGTCACCTAAGCACACAAAAGTGCCTTGCCTCAAAAGTAACAGTAAAAATAATAACAATAAAAGTACCTCTGGATCTACCTACATTAACCACAAGTGTCCTCATTAACAGAAAGAAAACATTGAGAAAGGTACAGAAAACAGTGATGTCAAGCACATAGCTAAAATCTTTAGTAGTTCAAAATACTATAAACAATAATTTCAGAAAATAATTTTCTTACTTGAAACTCATGTGGAGTATATGGACACTAAACTTTTTAAGTGAACATGTGAAAATAAAAATTCATTTGAATTACAATTGTCTTCATAAACTATCTTTCTATCATTGGTACATGAATTGGCTGAGGTCAAAGGTTGAACAAAAATATAGCTACACAAATTATCAAAAATGGCCACAATAACCAGCCAAGTCTAATCCAGTATAAATAAAAGCTTTAAAACACTCTTAATCTAATAAACGCTACACATTTTTCATATGGATTCTTTACCTTCACTACCCACAGGTTGTACAGCATATACATTTTCTTTTCATTTGAAATTATCTTTAGAGCTTGTCTGTTTCATATGGAACAGTAGCATGGTTTAGACTTCTGAACTTGGGCTTAGGAAAGTCTAGATACTCATGCTTAAGGAC
Source organism: Vombatus ursinus (assembly GCF_900497805.2). Lineage (NCBI taxonomy): Eukaryota > Metazoa > Chordata > Mammalia > Diprotodontia > Vombatidae > Vombatus > Vombatus ursinus. Next base: position 8,913,431 of record NW_020954953.1, on the reverse strand, counting down.
AATGATAACCTCTCTGAGCCTCAGTTTTCTCATCTATAAAATAGGGATAATTATGCTTGTAGTACCTACCTACAGGGTTGTAGTATGGCTCTATTAGGAAATATAAACTACTTTGTGACAAGTAAGGTGTGTAAAATGATTAGTAAACTTTAAATCATTATATAAACATCAGCTATTATTATAGAGACAAGAAATCAAGGATGGAAATGATATGTTTTTCTCTTGATGTACTATGTTATCATAACTGGTGCTTAGTTAATACTTTCTGATCATCTGTTCACCCTTTCTTATTTTGTCTTCTCCTGACAAATGTCATCTTCTATACCTAATTATGGGTGTCAACAAATACCTCATACTCTATCTGGTGACTTTTTATCAGGGGATATTTCAACGCCTATAGATTTTTAACAGCAGGATGCCTTTTTTCTGAGGACCTCCTTATCAGTAATTGTCCTAAGGATGAGGACTACCGTGTTACAAAAGGCACAGGAAAGGGCAGTCCTAGCCTTGCCACAGATTACTATAGGCAATGTAAACTATCAAATCCTCCGGAAAACCATCCACAAAACAGGATTATTACTTTCCTAAAAATAGCATCTTCCTGTCAACTAGTAGCAATAAAGTCAAGTCAGATTCAGTAGATCCCTCCTATTAATTTTCCATGTGTAAGAGAAAGAGAGAAATCAAACACTCTGGTTCAGGATTTCAGCTTTCCCTTGGAAGCAATGATGAAAACTGTCTAGCTTTTAGCTGTTGCTTCTCTATTACAAAACTTCTCAGAAGTTTTTAGCAGGCAGTATCCTGTAGTGGAAAGAACAGGACCAGCAACCTGTGGGGAAGCCTCCTGGCTTTATCAGGTGAGAGCATTTGAACAAATGACTCCATTTCTCTGGGTCTGTTTCCTTCTCTATAAAAGGAGGTAATAACACTTACACTACTTACCTTTCAAAGTTGTGGGAAAAGCGTTTTATAAATCCTGCACTACTACATACTAGTGAGCTATTATGCAAATTTCTCAACCCAGGATTAACTGTAATATGCTAAATCCTCTTCCATTTTGGATGCAAGAAGTCAAGCATATAAATACACACATACAAAGTAGACAATATATCATCTATGTAGTATCCATCTGATTATATATATATAATGCATATCTATATAAAATAATTTACTATATACACTATACACAAAAGGCAGCGCAGCATACTGGAACCCAAGCTGGACTCAGATGAGGAACACCGGGGCTCAAGGTCCCATTCTGCCATTTATTAGCTGTGTGACTTAGGACAAATCACTTAATTTCTTTGACCCTCATTTTTATCACAGGTAAAATGCTCTAATGCCTATGCTATGGAACTTGCAGGGTTGTTGTAAAAAGCGAAGGAAGTGAAGTAGGTGAGCTAAAGGCTTTCTAGCAAGTACATTTCCCAAAATGTCTGATGGAAAAGGAGGTAAGGCCAGGTAACTAAAGTCCCTATGGTATAACAGGTGGATTAACACTGGTACTCAACCAGGTTAAAAGTCTTAGAAGAAATCTTCCCCTACATTTAGAATTGATCCTTTGCAAAGAACTCATGGTAAGACAGTAATAAAAACTGCCAAGGCATGGACGTATTGTGACAGATAGAACTCTTGCAGTGTCCTTCTAGGAGATCCACTGAAGTATACATAAATACATAAATACTATGGAAGCCACAAATAAACCTGCACTGAAGGTTGCATTTGTAATGGTGTCCACTCCTTCCAAAATGACGGGCCATAGCCGCATTTCCTCTAAAACACCTAAATTAACTGAGAATGGTAAGATTTCATCAGATTTTTGGTAGGAATTGAGGGTGGTATAAGACCACTGCTGTTGGTCTCATCACTTCATCACCAAGGTTCACCTCTATTGCAGCAAATAAAGTATCTTTCTCACTAACATCCAAAAGCGAAAACCACAAAGAATAAGATGAGTAGTCTCACAGGTACTTTAGGCTTATCACCTTCCTTCACCTAGTAACAATTTTGGAGCACCTCCAAGTCCAGTCACCTCACTTCTATCCCTCAACTCCACTTACCTTCAGCCAGCAACCCTTCCTCTTCAGACCCTCAGTACACTGAACACTTCTCCCTCCAATTCCCTTAAAAATCCAGGAGGAAAGGGAGCCAGGCCTCATTTCTCTTAAGAATAATAGCTAGCATTGATCTGATGACGGAAAGCTTGAGGAGCACTTTAACTACGTGATCTCATTTGATTCCAAGGTAGGTGCTATGATTATTCCCATTTTACAGAGGAGACAACTAAGGCTCAGAGAGCCCAAGGCCACCCAGCTAGTACGTGTCTGAGGCTCATTTGAACCCAGGTCCTCCCGATCGCAAGTCAAGCTCTGTGCACTTCCCTGCACTTGTTCGGTCGAGGGAACGACCACAGAGGGTGCGGGAGGTCCATGACTATAATGCCTAGCCCTGACGCCAGGGCAGCGTCCTGTGCCCACTTACCTCGCTGACAATGCTGGTGTGGGACTGGCTGTACTTCCAGTTGCCCTGGCAGGGGACCAAGGGCGCCGTGCGGTTGGGGAAGGAGGAGAGCGGGTCGCTGCAGCTGAGACCCCCCGCCGCAGCGCCGGCGGCGTCCGCCGCGCTGCTCCAGTTGGCAGCTTCCAGCTCGTAGCGCTCACAGCGCCCGTCGGAGCGGACTCCCGACTCCGGAGCGCTCCGGGGGGGAGCCGTGCGGTTCCATTCCTCCTCGGGGCTCCAACCGCAGCGCTCAGCCAGCTCCGCGGCGCTGGGACCCCGGCACCAGTGGTGGTCCGGGCCGATGCCCAGGAAGACCACGCTGACGAAGAGGAAGGCAAAAGTGATGCCCGTCAGGCACATCAGCAGGAACACCCGCCTCTGGAAGCGCCCAAACTCGCCCGCCTTCTGCAGCACCTCGTCGAAGGAGGGCATGGTGCAAAAGAATTCAGCCTCCTCCTCTTCTTCCTCTTCCTCTTTCTTCTCCTCCTTTTCTTCTTTTTCCTCCTCAGCCGCTTCTTCTTTCCCTTCCTCCGCTTCCCCAGGACCCGCGTGGCTACTGTGCACTCCCAACCGCCGCTGCTTCGCCTCCAACTTTGGTATAATTCCCCCGCGCCCCCCTCCCCCACCCTTTGGGTGCAACTCTGCTGCCCGGAGGCCGTTTCCTACAAGTGATCCCCACGCACCCAAGTCTTTTCTTTCCCACCCCCTCCCACCTCCCACCGCGTCCCTCCCTCACAACTCTGGCATCGTGCCAAGAACCAAGTCTCTTTCTCCCTTTCCCACACCAGCAGCCCACAGCCTTACCTTCTGGGGTGGGCACAGAAACCGGGCAGAGGCAGCGTCAGGTGGCCAGCTTAAAGGCGCAGCTGCTGCCCTGGATACTGAATGCTCGAAGAGGTGGGAGGCGGGGAATGGGGAACGGGGAGCGGCCCCCTCTGGCCAGTGACTTCCTGGGCTAAGTGCCCGAGTGCGGCCCTTTTGCGATAGGCTCCAGTTTCAGGAACAATCTGGGTCCCCACTATCTTTCAGAGCCACTAACTAGAACCGATTTTTTCTTTGACCTCTGGCAGCTCCAACAGCCTGAGTACTATCTATACATCTAAATTGATGACAGTTTATCTGTTCCCTAACCATTTCTTCTTTACTTTTCTCTTCTCATCAATTCCAGATGTATATACACATATGTATATACATATGAGAGACTCAAGTCTATGACTGCAGTCCATATATGTGTGTGTGTGTGTGTGTGTGTGTGTGTGTGTGTGTGTGTGTGTATGCATGTGTGTATATGCAACCGCAAGCCTGTGTCCTCTGGGAAACTATGAAATCTTAAAACTGCACTAAGACTTTTGAAACACCTTATATATCTCTAGCTATACCTACATCTATATGCATACCTCTGTGTGTGTGTGTGTGTGTGTGTGTGCTCAAAAGCCTAGTAAAACACTATGAATACAGTATGGTCAAATGTTTGGTAATAGGTAGATAGATAGATAGATAGATAGATAGATAATCTGTGCTAGGCTTGAAAAAGAGAAAGTTTAAACAAAGCAGGTTTCCCTGGCCTCATGGAGCTGATGGTCTAATAAGTTATAAAACATCAACAGATAAATTTACATTATAAGCCACTGGAAAAGTGCAAAAGAAAGTGCTTTGTGAGGACAAAGGGAAGGAATGTCATTGCCAAATTGAGGCAAGGGAAGACTTCATGGAGCAGGTGGCTTTTGCATGTTGTTTTAAAGGATGGGAAAGAGTTTAACCAGCAACCAGGAAGATGGAAGTCATTCTATTCTTTGGAGACAAGTTGCCTAGATAGAGACTAGGGATTAGCCAGTTTTGACAAGAGCTCAGAATTCTTGAGAGGAATAATGCTAGAAATCTAGACAGATGAGGTGGTACCAGGCTGTGAAAAGCCTTGAATATCCATCCAAGGTGATTCTGACCATGTCACTCCCTTATTCAACAAACTCCATTGGCCTCTGTTGCCTTCAGGATCGAATGTAAAATCTGTTTTGGATTTTAAAGCCTTTTGTAACCTGTTTAGTCACTCCAGTCATGTCTGAAGAGGTTTGAAGGTGAAGTTTCCCAATCAGTAAGCATTTATTAAGCACCTACTGTGACCCAGAGCTCTATACTAAGTTCTGGGAATAAGGATAGTTACTAGACCTGCCATTTCATTAGTATAGGAAACTCCTGGGTTAATTCTAGTGAAAATTGGCACCTTCTTTGCAATTTATAGGCTTACAGAGTTGCCCAGAGTACTGAAAAGTTAATTTGTCAGAGTTATATGTGTCCAAGGCAGAATTTGAACCCAGGTCTTCTTGGTTTCAAAGTTGACTCTGTATTCACTACTCCCTTGAGATAGTCCCTGCCTTCTATCAAGGTGTTTACACTTGACTGAGGGAATAAAACATGTTAACAGAAAAGCAAATACAAAATATACACAAGATAAATGCAAAATGATTTAGGGAGTTTGCATGTTAACAGAGTGGAGAATCAGAAAAGACCTCTTAAAGTAGGGAGAATTTCAGCTGAACCTTTAAGGGAGATAAGGGAAAGTGGGAGGGCATTCCAGGCATGAGAGAGTGTCTGTGTGCAAAGACACACAGTTGAGAGCTAGAATGTTGTGTACGATTTGGTTTGCATGTCGAGTGACTGAGCGAACAATGTATTCTTGGTGACTTACTTACCCAGGCTTTGTACATGGCAGATGCTGAATAAATGTTGATTATTAAATGAAAGTTTGAACTGTCCCTATTCAAATAGTATTCCAAAGCTAACCATAACATTTTCATTTTATTTTCTGCTTAGAAATGGATTTCCACAGAATTGGAATTACAGCAGAGTGATAAAGGATAAGACCCCGGGGTGCCAGTATTTAGAAGGACCTGGCAGCATTTTTAGCATAGTAGAAATAATAGACTGGCTTTCTCTACTGGTCACAACTCAGGTGAGCTCTTCCCCACCCAACCAGAACAACCCCTCCCCCCACTCCCCATTGTTTCAGTTGGCCTCCTCGAAGTGTTTGAGGACACATTTTTGCCTTTTGTTCCAGGAACATTTTGTGCTACTTTCCCTAGGTGAAAAAATTGCAAGTTATCACACTGGATCTCAGGTTAATATTGCATTTTTTTTAAGTTAGCAAATTGCCAGAATGAATAATTACAATGTGTATTTACCAGTTGATAGAACACAAGGAAAAATTATATTTAAGCAAGAAAGGTTTAAGTAAAAGTGTGTCATAAAAATGCTGAAAGGGGGCACAGACAAGCAATCAGGATGGCACAAATGTTTTGCTAGACTTGAAACATGTTTTTAATTTTTTTTTCTTTTTTAAAGACCTAAGGGTCAGAATGCTTTAAATACTCTTAACAGGTTTTTTATTTCTTATTAGTCATTGCTAAAGTTATTTTTGCCTAGCTTGTGGCTATAATAAAACCTACAAAATGAACCTTTTAGTATGATTTAGGTTCAATTACAGTGGCTCCTACTTAATAAATGTAATACATTTTCTTAAACACGATGTTAAATAAAGTATCTCCTCAAATCAGAGTCCCAATCATAAGACTGCATTTTACCAATTGTGTGACCGTGGGAAAATCGCTTAACCTCTCTAAGGCTGTTTCCTCCTTTGTAAAATGGAGACAATTACATCTGGATTATTTATCTCACAGGGTTGTTGGGAGCATCAAGTTAGGCAGGCTTTGGAACTGCAAAATGATATATAATTCTTGGGGGCCCTACTAAAGTGCGGTCCTCAGGTCTATGTCATGGAACAGGAAACCATTGCTTTTGGTGGTTCAGTAAGTAGGTGTCTAAAACAAACCTAGATGGTGTAGAATTTTGCCATATAGTGAAACACTAACCTTCTTGCTCTTTCTGCTAACTAATTTATGTTTTAAATGGGAAATAAAGGCCATTTCAAAAAAATTTACAGAAAGGAATTAAAACATCAAATGATAAACTTTTTTTAAGAGGATTGTATCAAACTAAAGTTATAAAATGAAGGAGGCTACACAATTAAAACTTATGGTTAAAGGGAGGAGATTTAATATAATCAATCTTTTGTAAAAATTTGTTTCTATGGCTAGCATCATGGTATTAGCAGAATGATCAATGTACTCTTCCTGATAGAAGCCCTGGGTTGAAGGCCTGGGGCTACTATTTTCTAGCTGTAGCCTTAGGAAAGTCACTTTTCTTCTCTGAGGTTCAGTTTCCTCATTGAAAAAAATGATAATAAAAATACTTTTACTACCTCCTTCAAGGATCAAATGAGCAGTCTGGAAGCTGAAAAGTGCAATGTAAATGTAAACTATTATCATCATGTATAACTTGGAATTGTGATTTCTTGAAGCCTTAAGACATGCCTTAAAAATCTAGCTTTATGTCAGTCACACAAAGGAGATTCACAAAGGTCTGCATGCACAAATCAGACTCTCTTTTTATATTTACTTGCATAACTGACATTTTGAAACCTGAACTAGCATTGCAACCTTCATCTCAATATCTGAACATTTTCTGTGTTCTTTCTGCAAATATGAATGAACTGATTTCTGTTAACCTTAAAGGTTCTGCCTGATCCTACAAACCATTTTCCACACCGTCTTCACTCTGTTCTTCTGATTATAGTATGCGTTCACCATCCTAATGAGGTACATTCTAACTATAGGATCAGTGATGAAGTAACTATTCATTGTACACTAGTAACTATACACCATGTACTAGTATTCAATGTCTCAACAGAGTGAAAGTAGGTAGATAAACTTGTAAAGCTATAGTAATTTGTGGTGCAAATACTATGCAATGCTGATTTTGGGGGAGGGCAGGATGGGGAAGTTGGTCTACATCTATGATTTCATCAAGGAAGGAAACTCCTTTCACACATACCCACTGGCCTTTCTTCTATGTGTGGCAGGGTTTGGGAATGACCACCTCACATGAAGCCTCGCATGGTCTCGGGTAGGCTGTGATGTGCACTATACTAAATGACAACCACTCCAACCATGACACCTGTCTCCTTCCTACTGGTTCATTTCTTTAATAAGACTCAACCCATGTCCTAGGGCAATCAAGGGGTAGGTTCTGATATTTCCTCATAAATTATTGGAAATACACAATTTTTCTCATTAATTAATCAGTTAGCTCTAGGCCCTCACCTCAGTTTATAAATAAAACAGAGAAAATTCATTTCCCACATGTTTTTAATCCTCTCTCTCTCTCTCTCTCTCTCTCTCTCTCTCTCTCTCTCTCTCTCTCTCTCTCTCTCTCTCTCTTTCTTTCTCTTTCTCCCTTTCTCCAGTCTCATAGGTTTGGCCCACCATCAATGTTACTGGCTATATAATTTATTCTCAGAGTTATAAACTATACAAAGAGTATATTTCAGCAACTTATCTGCTAGAAGAAAGGTAACAGCTAGAACTGCCCTAACCATCATTTCCAATTGTTGGATTCCCCACAGCTATAGAAATAGAGACCCTAGAAACATGGCTCTTGGGATGTCAATCCAATAAAATTTCTCTTCAGTTTCTCACAAAATGTCTCTTCATAGCCTTTTTCCTCGACATTTAATTCACTCAGCCTCAGTCCTCTCTGCTTCACCCAATCTCTCTCCAGATATGACGGTGAACTCCATCTAGAATGTGTTAAACTAAAACTCTCCAGTATTATCTTCTCTCCTACAAGTACAGTAGCAGTATCTGTGGGAGAGGCTAGGGTTACATTTGCATTCTTTAATTGTTTTCAAGAGCACTGGGAAATTAAGTGATTTGCCCTTGGTTACAAAGCTAACATGTGTCAGAGGCAAGACTTGACCTAGGACGTCTGACTCAAAGGCTAGTTCTTTATCAATTCTGCCATGCTTTTTCTCAGATAATCCTATTAATAGGGTGATTTTAATAGTTTTTAGCTAAGAGTCTCTATTTTCATACTATCTTAGCTCATATTTCTAAATCTGTTGTCTTGTAGTAGGCCACTAGTAATTCTTCTCTCTTACCATGTTACTACTCTCTCTTTTTTTTTCTTTTACATTTTTACATTGTCAAAGACTAACATTCTTTATACTGCTTCTTTCATCGTTTTCATTCTCCTTCGGATTATTGAAATGATTTATCCTTGGCATATAAAATATAGATAATAATTAGCAACCTTTGAGGTAGTTAAAGGGGAGTTTTTTAAGATGCTGATGATGTTTACTTCTAAGTTATCTGGTACGTATAGTATTTATGGTAATATTGTTAAAAGAGGGAGAGGAGAGGATAATTTCAGTATTGTCTAGTAAAATATTCCCTTTTGAATAAAAAAGGTTGAACATTTTCTGGTTGTAAAATATTGTGCCTTTTAGTTGAATGAAAATTGACGTATACAACATATATATCTCACAGTAAGAACCATTACTAGACCCAAGGAACTGGGGCACTGCACCCTCTTCATTTCTACTAGAGGACCCTCTCAGGGGCAGCTCGGTGGCGCAGTGGATAGAGCACCATTCCTGGAGTCAAGAGGACCTGAGTTCAAATGCAGCCTCAGACATATAACACTTACTAGCTGTGTGACCCTGGGCAAGTCACTTAACCCCATTGCCTAGCCAAAAAAAAAAACAACAAAAAAGGTATATAGAGGACCCTCTCAGTTCTAGATCTGTACAATGGAGGTAGAATGGGTTTAGACCTTGGGAGCATGACCTCTTGGAAGAGAAGTCAAATTCCTTTTTATCACATTCTTTTGTCCATTATTCACCCTGGGGAAAATTTGCTTGCAGTTTTGGCTTTATCTTATATCTAGGGTCTCACCACAAAGGGGGAGAAGTAGAAAGATACTAATATTAAACAGACATAGAATAGGTAATTTTCTCTACACACACACACACACACACAGACACACACAAATGATAAACACAAAAACTATCACAAGTGAAATGGATAATTGGACCCTTATTTATCCCAATCAGTATTAATCAGCTAGCGATTTCATAGGGGTAATGATGGTTAGTAATTATTAACATTATACTTATCAATATACATTTAGTTAATCAACTAATACATGTACATTCAGGAATAATTAAATGGGATAGGTTCTTTCTTATAAAAGGCCCCAAACTGTAAATTACAAAATCCTAAATTCACCTGCTTGTTATGAAGTTCACTTGTTTAATCATAGGAAGTTAACTAGAGGACCTCTACCCTTTTATCCTGCAAAGTAGGAGACCAAGCCCAGTGGGATAGAGGTGACTCAATGATATGGAAAGTCCTCCAGATATTTCTTTGATCTTCCACCCTTCATCATCCCCTTATTGCCCAACATGAGGAGATGGCCATGAGCATTTGACCAGTGGATGACCTTGTTTGCTGGCCTGTGGCCTGCCTTTCGACTGGCTCATTGGTCCTGTAGATGTTTTGGCATCTATTCATCAGCCAAGACCTTGGGTCTGCTCATCAGCTCAGTAGGATCTCCTGATAGGTCTGTGAAGGTCTGTTCATCGACTTGTTTGTCAATCAGTGGGATTCTGTACCTTGTACACACCCTCTTGGAGAGTCAAGGACAAAGTCTATCCACCAATGAGATTCTGTATTTTTAGTTTATTTCAACTGTATTGTCTGGATATTGAGTACTATAAAACTAAGGCCCTAGAGGAACGGGCCACTCCACTTGTGAGGAAAATCTGGAGTCCTATTCCTTTAATAGGTTTCTTTAATAAATGGCTATTGGCTTGGACCTCTACTTCAGTGGTTTTTCTTGAAGATTGGACATTTTGGGGCCCACATATTGACACAAACTTAAACAAGCAGCATAAATAAGGGCAGTTATACTTTCCCTGGAGCTTGAGACTTAAATATCAGAACATGAAACAGTTCACAGAATTGCCAAATAGATATTTACATTTCACCTTAACATTGTACTGTCTAAACAACTCTCTTTCAATGCCTATCTTCTGTAAAGCAAGGCAAGGGGTATCCTTCCCCTGTTGGTAGTACATCCTCCCATATGGGAACTCTCCCTGCCTTTTGTCAACTTTGACCGAGAGACTTAGGATCTCCCAGGTTGGGAATGTGTTCAGTCACCTATATTCTGTAAAGAAAATACAAAATGGGAAAGGCAGTCAGAGACCCCAAGCCCTAGTCTCAGCTCACTGAGCTGAGTGCCTGTTCTAGCTTCAAATGGTTATAATTGCCATTTCTTCCACAGTAGGCGGAAGGAGGTCAATCGTTTTTTCTTCCCTGCTCTAGAGATAGATTTAAATAGTTCTGACATGATCTACAGTCAGGAAGAAAAGAAAGAGATCTGCAGAATTATTATTTCTTCCTGCTCCCTGGTCAATATGAGGACTGCTTCACCATTCCCAAAGTAATCAAATGCTAAGGTATCACGTGTTACCTCATTAGAGGCAGGCAGGTCAACTTTGGACATGTCCTGTTATATATACATTATATTCCTCAAGTTATTTCTTGACAGATCATAGGGCCATAGATTTAGAAATAGAAAGGAGGTCAAAGACCATCTAGGTAGAACATGAAAGAGGTTTAAATTTGTTGTTTTATATTTCTCCAAAAGATAAAAATCTCTTGAGATATTTCCTACAAACCAAATTTGTATTTTTTAAAAATTGTATCTCATCATTAACAGATCAAACCGCATGAGAGAAGAGCTCCCATATGTGAGATAAGTGAGATAAAATACTGAAATAAAAGGCATTAACTAGAACAATTTCTAATATACAGTGTTTCTTCTTTACATGATTAGAAATCTCATTTTTGAAGTAAGTTTTAGGAATCATCTTGAGAAACCTGACTACAAGAATATAGATATCTTTTTAAGCCACTTTTGAAGAAAGTTTGTGGCTAAGAAATGGACTTAGCAGAAGTGATAAAAATCCAGATAGAAATTAATAAATCCTGTTTTAATTTAATTTATTAATTAATTTAATTTATCGATTATTTATTTAATTAATTCACATTCAAATTAATTTTAATGAAATTATTTAATTATTTACTAATTTAATGTTCTAGTGAAATCCAGAATCTAAGCTTTGACCTTAAATTTTCCATTAAGAGATAAGGAGTATAAAATGCTTATTTTTCTTCACTGTTTCATGGTTCCTTCCAGCTTGAACATTACAAGTATCAGAAGGAAAATGAGAAAGTAAGTCTTTTCTTTATCTTCTATATCATCTTTGTAGAATTTCACAATTGGAAAGGACCCCAGATATCATCTTCCCTCCCTGTGCTAAAGCATTGAGTAAAGTCCTAGTCATTCTCTTCCGTCAGTCAACAGGTATTCATTAATAAAGTGTTTGTAGGATGACTACAAAGCACTGGGTTTGAGTATCATGGGGTGTTCTTCTCCAGTTTCCTTGTAACACACATCTCAATGAATTGATCTATCTACCTGACACCATCAAGGTTATGTTAGCAGAAGATATTCCCTGCTTTTCTTTCACATCACATCTTAAATTCCAGCTTTTAGGTTTTTTCCAGGATTCTTTTTATTATTTCTACTAATAGTTGGCTAGGTGGTACTAAATAGAATGCTGAGCTTGAGGGAGAAAGACCTGAGTTCCAATTGGCTAAGTCACTTCCTGACTGTGTGACTGAGTAAATCACAACCTCTCTTAGCTTCAGTTTCCTGTATGTAAAATGAAAGTGTTGACTTAGACCATCTTTGAGTCTCTACTAGCTTTGGAATGTTAGGTATATCTACAAGGACTAGATATTAGTGTTGGGCCTGAATTCAGGAAGACTCATCTTCCTGAATTCAAATCTGACCTCAGACAGGTATTAGCTATGTGACCCTGGGCAAGTCACTTAACACTCATCTGTAAAATGAGCTGGAGAAAGAAATGGCAAACCACTCTGGTATGTTTGCCAAGAAAACTCCAAATGGGGTCATAAACAGTCAGACATGGCTGAAATAACTGAACAATAATATGCACATATATGCCTGCAAAGGCCATGGTGCGTGTGCAGAATTGTCCTGCCTACTTCTAGTTAGTGTTGAAGGATTCTGGCACTTTGGGGATGATGAAGAAATCTTATTAGTGTGAAAGAGAGAGAGAGAGAGAGAAAGAGAGAGAGAGAGAGAGAGAGAGCATGTATTATGTAGTATATATATTTATATACATATAAATGTATATATACACATATACATATATGAATATGTATACATACATACAAGGTATCCCAAACAGTTTTGTGCCATTTTCAGCTTTAGTAGCTTTAAGGTTTAATCACTTAAAAACTGCACAAAAACTTTTGGGATACCCTGTATAGTTTATAAAAATTGATTCCAGTCTCTTTACTGTATTTTGACCCTTGAGCTTGTCTCTGAACCTTTTCATTCTTTTGAAACTTCTTCCTATTTGAAATGTCTTAAAAATCAATACCTTAAAATTGTTACACCAGCATACTTTTTTTTATATGTATTTGGTCAAGAATTTTTTAAAAATATGTCATTCAAATAAATTGATTAAAAATGAAGAGCCTTGTTGAAGCTTTTTGTTTGTTTCTTTTTTATGTAAGGCAATTGGGGTTAAGTGACTTACCCAGAGTCACACAGCTAGCGAGTGTTAAGTGTCTGAGACTGGATTTGAACTCAGGTCCTCCTGACTCCAGGGCCAGTGCTCTATCCACTGTACCACCTAGCTACCCCTTGTTAAAGCTTTTGAAAAGATTTTGAAAGGTTTTTCATGAAGCCAAGTAAAAAAACTAAGAGATACAAAAATAATCAAAATTCCTAAGATTTCTGTTTTTACAAAATAGCAATGTAGTTGGTAAGATGTATAATTTATTCCAGAAGTCTACATTCTAACATTTGCTTTTTCTATACTAGATTTACCAAGTTATGTTTGAATAAAAGCAGTTTTCAGTGAAAAAAAATTTTTAAGAAGTTGTCAACATAATTTCTTTTCAGTGACTGATGAAGTGTTAGCTGCTGAAACAAATATTTTTAGAATCCATCACATTGGAATAATAAACTTCTTGATATTGCTAAAGTATGAAAATAATGTGTAGAAAATAGTACAAACATCCCACGGGCTGCCACCCTCAAAAAAAAAGCAGCTTCTGCCACAAATCACCATAAATCTCATGAATCTAGTTCATATCTAGGTCTACATAGAATTATAGGACTCTGAGAATTTTAAGTGACCTCCACAGCTACCTAGCCCAACCCCTATGTAAAAGGATTCCCCACTACAGCCTACCTCTAACTTCTGCTAGAAGACCTCCAAAGATGAGGAACCTACCGCCTCTGGAGGCAGCCCATTTCACTTTGCACAGTTCTGAATATTAGGAGGGTTTTCTTGACATCAAGCTTAAATTTGCCTCTTTGCAAACTTCCAGCTATTGCTCCTTCTGGAGGCAAATACAAAGAATCTAATTTCTTTTCTGGGAAGCTAAGTTGTGCAGTGGATAGACTGCCAGGCCTGGAGTCAGGAAAATAAGTCTTCCTGAGCTCAAAGCTGGCCTCAGACACTTACTAGCTATGTGACCCTGGGCAATCACTTAACCCTGTTTGTCTCAGTTTCCTCATCTATAAAATAACTAGAGAAGGAAATGGTAAACCATTCCAGTATCTTTGCCAAGAAAATTCCGAAAGGGGTCACAAAAAGTCGGACATGAGTGAACAACAACAATTTCTTTTCCATGTGACAGCTCTTTCATGTGACCCTGAGTCGTTTCTTCTCCGCAATAAACATCCTCAGTTCCTTGGACTAATACTAAACAGGCATAGACTCAAAGCTCTTCATCACCTTTATTGTTCCTCCAATGGACACTGGTCTGCTTATCAATGTCTTCCTTAAACTGATGCTAAAAATTGAACACAATACATATTCTGTGATTCTTCCTTCTCCATTGAATCCTACCTTCCTCCCCAAGTGCCTGTGAAGTCCCCAGATTCATTTGTCCCACCATGTGGATTGGCGTCCCCACAGAAGAGAAATGTACTTAGGATTAAAAAGCAATCCCATGATATTCTGATGAGTTCCCCATCTACCTCAGAAATCCTCATAGGCTTCCAGCACATATACTGAGGGTTTTGACATCTCTGGCAAAGAAATACAATTGGTGTTACTAGACAGACCATCCCTAGCTTTCCAGTGAGTCACACTTCCATAGCAGAGAAACATGCAGACATCCAGACTTATGTACTATCTTGAGTGCTTTGGCTGAGAAAAGAAACAAAGAAAGTTTCTAGAGAGACTACCCCATTTCCATTATACCTACATAGGCCTCATACTCCTCAATGAGTTAATGGAATGTCTACTCCAAGCATGTGAAGACTTCCCCTGGCAGAATGGGCAGATGAGAACAATCTGTTCCATTGGCCATGAAGTTGGCTGAATCAGACACTGTGGAGCACTTACAGCTTGGTCAGATATTGAAAATAACAAGATCGTCTACTGCATCCCAGGCCATCGCCAGTCATCCTGACTTTTGTTTTACCACTGAACTTTGATGACTCTGGAAGAGAGAGTGAGGCTGATGACTCCCCACATCTCTGCCTTACTTAAATCCAATTCATATGCAAAGCAAAACAACACCCTATGAAGTCATTGGTCCTCCTCAAAAAACAGAAGGACAAACAACAACCTACATCATTCAAAGAACTTCTGGGCAAAGACTAGATCTGTTGTTCCTCCATATTAAGGTTTTTGTCCCTTTATGAACCTCTAGTTTTTCCAATGGCATATACCTCTCCTCCTACAGGAGGTTGGCACTACCCAAGACCTCTCCCACTCCTTGCCTCCCAGAAGGCTGGGTTATGGAACTCTCAAACTTGGAGCTGCTAGAAAGGTAACCCTAAGGCTAGAACTGTACCAAACTACCTTCTTTTTTTTTTCTAGAAGGTAGGATTGCCAAACTTTCAAACCTTGAGTTTCTGAAGTTGCTAAAATTCCATGTAACTCTAACCTTGCTCGATTCAGGAGTCTGGGTCCCCAAACTTTCTAGGAACTTGACACGGGCTGAGGAATACCATTCTTCATAATTTTTTAGTTATCATTAACAGTGGCTTAGCAATGATGTCTGCCAGTTCTTTCAGTACCTAAGGATATAATTCACCTTGGTTTAGTGATCTAAACTCATCTAGGGCAGTCAAATTCTCTTTTACTATTTTCCTTTATATTTTGGATTTTGACTTGCTCTTTGTCAGTTTTGTTCTGTTCTTTCCAGTCCAAGATCGTTCTTCTTGGTATTAAAAACAAATAACATAAGGAAGGAGCAGTTCTGCCTTCTCTCCATTATCTATTATCATCGTTCCATTCACTCTGAGCAGCTGTTTTATTTCTTCTTTCATCCTTTTCTTTTTGCCAAATACAGTTTTAAAAAATATTTAGTTATCTTCAGTTTTAGTTGGCAGCCTCAATTATTTTGAGTTCTTAACACTTCTATCACATTTCTTACAGGGTCATGACAAACTTGCCTTTCTCCTCTATTATCTGCCCTTGTTTCCATATTCTGTAAAAATATTTTTTAAATAAGAATCTGTCCATTGTTCCCTGCACTTCCATAGCAATCTTTTTAGATAAATTCCCCTTTCCTTCTTTATCTGAATCATTTTTCTTTAGTACTTCAGAATTTTATTCTTGATAGCTTCCCATTCCTCCTGGGATGACTTCCTAAATAGAATTGTAGTCCAACAGATACTAACTTTTCCCTAAATCCTTTGAAATCCACTCTCCCAAATCCAGAATTTGTAGGATCAGAGATTTAGAGCTAACAGAAACCTTAGATGTCATATGGTCCAGTGCCATCATTTTACATGTAAGGAAAGGAAGGCCCTAGATAGTTGAGTGATTTGTTCAAGGGAACAGTGGTTATAAATGGCTGAACTAGGATTTGACCCAGGTCCTCTAACTCTAAATCTACCATACCATGGATTTTAAACTATGTTCAGTTTTTCTCTTTTTTATCTCAAATTCTAAAATGGAATGTTTGCATCCTCCCAAAAGCTCTCATCCCTTCCACCTCAGCAAACAATTTCTTTGTGTAGATGAGAATCAGGTCCAAAATGGAAATTCCCTTTATTTGTTCCAGTCATTTGAAGGATGATATTATTAAAAGGAGTCAAGAAGTTATTATCTGCTCTGCTTTTGCCAAAGAAAGAGTTTCATTAAATTTCCAGATAATTAACATTGCCATCACTGCTTTGTCAAGTCTCTTTTCCATATTTGTGATCCATTTCCCAATTTTTTTATCTGTTTCTTCTTCCTGTCCCAGTGGTCTGTGTATACTTTAATGTTAATATTGCTTCTTCTGTTGACTCATATGTGCTCCTCTCCTCCATTCACTAAAAGTGTGTAGTAGGTTTGATAAGTCTTGGGAAGATTTCTGTGATACCTTGCATACATTCCCTGGGAAAAAATATTATTAGAATAATAAATACTATAAAGGTGCTTCAGTACTCCTTAGCAAGAACTCACCAACAGCCAATCCTCACTTCTTTCTCTGATAATTTCTCACTTGATAGCACCTGGGGATCCACATAATTAGAGAACAAGCAACTGCTTCCTCTTTCCTCATAAGGTCCAACTCTCTTTTCCAGTAAGAACCACATACCTTATAACTTACTTCCAAATATTAAGTGCTTCCTCTTCTCTGTATCACATTCTCATGCTTCCCAATCTCCTGACACAAGCTAGAATTCCCATCTTCCTCTTTAGATCTTTTTTCCTATTTGTTTGGCACACTAAAGACTTTCTTTCATTTTTTAGAAAAGGACCACTTAGTCCTCTTTGACAACCTGGAGAATAGAAAGGCATTCTATGATCTCCTGTTCCTGTTTTAAAGGATTAACAGGAAGGGAAATTCTGTGAAAAAAAGTATATCCTTACATATCAACACACATACATATGTATGTTGGTAATGCAAAAGCAAAGGTAAATGTCAAAAAACATGTTGCAAAATAGATATGCAACTAGGAGTTCCATGTAGGAGAGTTCCTAGCCTTCACTTTTTAGCATAGGGGACAATTGCTTGTCCATAGCACTGTAAACACTGTATGCCACCTGTAGGTCACTGCAAAAATTATTGCGGCTCTCCATGCTCTCTGAAAACAAGATCTTCAGTATTTGCTATTCCTGTTAATAACGCTTGTGAAATGAGATAAAATAACTTGATAGCTATGATGCTAATATTTTCTTAGGGTGGAGAAGTAGAAGGGATCCTAGAAAAAAATTAATCCTACCCACTCATTTTATACATAAAGAAACTGAGGCCCAGAAAAACAAAGTAGCTTACTAAGATCATACAAGTAGGGTGTAGGAAAGCCCAGATTTGGATCTAAGTCCTCTGATGCAAATTCATTTTTCCTTTCCATTAAACCATGTTACTTCAGGAAATGATGTGTCCCTTGTATCTGTTACAAGATTGTACTCATTGGAGAAATATGTGCTGACACTGTTCTTCATTACTTTACTGTTTACTTCTGTTCCAATGAAATGTTTTGTTCTACCTTGCCTTTTATCATGGTTAGCAGATGAATATCTAGACCTAACTTAACCTTAGAAGTTCTCAGCTCTTCAACTGGTAAACCAGAGGTGCAAATTATAGTTGAAAATTTCACCATTCAAACTTGAGTCTTTATGGGTTTAGAGCTAGTTGCATATCTATTTTGCAACATTTTTTTTGACATTTACCTTTGCTTTTGCATTACCAACATACATATGTATGTGTGTTGATATGTAAGGATATACTTTTTTTCACAGAATTTCCCTTCCTGTTAATCCTTTAAAACAGATGCCAGAGCATAAGCTGCAATTATCTCCCTGATTGATGGTCTTTTTGCTTATGCTCATCTTAAGCACTGCATGATGACATAATCAAACAGCCTTAAAAAGTCATATTATTATTGCTTTTGGGTGCACAGTACAATCAGTATAACACCTTTTTTTTTTTGCCAGGTTCACTACATTTCTAGATAAGATGTTTGAATACAAAAATAGTAGTAAAATTGGGTGAATTCACAGCTGGTTGAAATTGTTAATTAGTGGATTAATGTCATTGTGCAATTGTCTCTATTGCAACCATTGGAATCTGTCCCTGATCCTGTACTTGGTCCTGCTTAATGTCATCATAAATGCATGGATAAACCCATAAAAAGGATCATCAAATCTGTATTGGAAGCAAATGTAAGATTATCAAATTTGAAAATTATTCAAGGTTGGAAAAGTTGGTTATTATAGTAAATAGATAAGAAAAGCGAGATTCAGAATAGATTTAAATGATGAGAAATCTGGTCCACACAAACAAGGTGAAATTTAATATTAGTATACGTAAAGTCTAGCATTTAGATTCAAAATTTTGGTTTTGATTTGGTTGTTTAAGTACAGGATGAGGAAGACCTAGTTAAATATTTTGCATAAAGAACATCTGGGAGATTTAGCTAACTGCAAACTTAGCATAAGCCAACAGTGAGATGCAGTTGCTAAAATAGCTAATGCAATGTTGGAATATTAATAGAAATATAGTGTGAGGTCATGGAAAATTATAGTCCTGTGGTTAGATACACTACACTGAGTGGATCACACTTGGAATATTTCATTCACTTTGAGAAAATCACATTTTGGAAGACAGTATAGAGTGAATCCAGAGAAGGATTAATATGGATAGTCATTTAGGCTGGATGGGGAGGGGCTCTGGAAGTTAGTTCATGTGAAGACCGTATGAAGGAGCTGGTGATATTTAGCCTGAAGAAGTAAAGACTCCTTCCTCAAATTACCTGGTATTACATTTCTCTGTTTTCGTGCTCTAGCTCTTCAGTAGAAAGTAAGCCCCTTGAGAGCAGGCAAACCTTATCCTGCATTCTGGAAGGGTCTTAGACAAACTGTCTGGATTCCCATTTCAGTAAGGCAAGCAATCTAGCTTGATTTTAAAGGTTTTAAAGAATAAGTATGGATAAACTCCACTGGTGCTGGGCACCAATATTCCAGAGTCAAAATCCATACTGCTTTTTTTTATTTTAGCTTCCTTACCTGAGTACGGAATTATAGCAGATATTAGTACATAAACTGACTGGGTCCATTAAAAGTTTATGTTGTCTGATCTCTATTTGACTTTGCTGCCTGAAAATAATTTATTCTGTCCAAAATTGATTGTCTATTGTGTTCCTCCAAGTGGCTGTTCTAGACCTTCTCTTCTCTTCTCAATCCTCCCATCTTTCCTTCTTCTCCATCTCATTAGAGCATTTTGACTTATAGAGTGCCTCACTACAATTATGGTAATAAACTAAGTTTAAGCTTACTTCTCCTCCCATGGAAGCTGTATTGGTGAGAATGAGTGAACTATGTTTTTAGGAGAACATTTTGTACTAATTGTCTTTACTGTGTTATCTGAGAGTAGTAGTCACTGCCCTCTGGGGACCAATTTGTCAATTTGAGCAGAAGTTGGAAACTATTGCTATTTCTTCTCCTCCTTCTTCTCCTTCTTTCTCCTCCTCCTTCATCTTCTTCTGTTATTTATTTATTTTTGTTAAAATTTCTCAAGAAGCTGGGATGATTTACTTTTTGTTCTATGTGGTTTCCATTTTTGATTTCATGAAATATAGCTCAGAAAAGACAGGTTTTTTAAAAGCCCACTGTGTTTTAAATGGAGTTATTTGACTCCACCTTAAAATCCAAATCACTCTGGCTTTCTCTGAATGGCCAATAACAGCCCCGACTCAAGCCTCCCTAGGTTTTAGTGGCATAGAATGAGTGTAAATAGCAATTATTTTCTGTTTGGGTCAAAAACTGTCCTCTCCCAGATTAATATCTTTGTGATGGTAAATTTAGCTATCTTTTGTCTCAACTCTTACCCAGCTCTCAGTCATTGAATGGGCATAAACTCGGACCACAGAGACCTGGGAAAGACCTTAATTTAGAAAGGTCAAGGTCATCCACTGCATCCTAGGCCATCACCAGTCTCTTGACCTTTGTCTTGCTACTGGGCTTGATGACCTAAGGAGGAGATAGTGAAGCTGAAGACTTGGCACAGCTCAGCTCCACTCATATCCAATTCACAAGCAAGTCATCACCCTCATGATATCATTGGTCCTCTTTGAGAACCTGAAGGACTAAGAACAACAATAATTTCTGAAAAAGCAGTGGCCCTTCTCCTTACTAGGGCCCACCCCTTCGCTTATGCCCTTAATCCCACCTACACCTATCTCCTCTAGTTTCTCACTAGCCTAATCAAAGGGTAACTTCTTGTATACTTAGTGGTTATAATACCATCTGGGGTAGCCAGGAATCCCAAAATGTTAGGGTACGAGGGAGTCCTCCTGGAAAGAATTCAAGCACTCAGGCCTTCTTTCAGTACAAGTAATAAGGTTTATTGTAATGCCAATAGAGTGGGCTAGATTCCTAATGTATCTGCAACTTAATGGGAGTAAGATTGATACATATATATATATATATGTATATACATATATATGTATATGTGTATATATGTGTATATATATGTGTATGTGTGTGTATATATATCTGTGTGTGTGTATATATAGATATATATATCTCTATATATCTATATATACATGTACATATATATATATTGACAGTGAGAAGATCTAGATGAGATTAAGGAGTGGTAAATAGCCTGGGGTGGGGCCAGGTGCAACAGTGAAAGGAATTAAGTGGTTTGGGGTGGGTCAAAAGCCACTGGAAAGGACTGTTGAGTATCTAGGTGGGCTGGGATGGGCCAGATGCCTTGGGTGAGATGCAAGTGAGTGGGGCTGCTGAAATGTATGGGAAAATTCAGGGGCTGGGATGCTTTCAAAGACATGGTCTTTTCCTTTTAGGGGTTCCGGTCCCGTTACCCCACCATTCACCCCTCAAACAAATGAGACCCCAAATCTTTTGGGGTAAGGGGTGAAGGCTTCAGCTTCCAAAATGGCTTCCTGCTGGCAAGGGCTGTAGAGCTGCCCCTGCCTTGCTGGGTCCCATTTAAGGGGTCAGACTTCAGAACATGACTGATGCCAGGTCCAGTGGGTTAGAGACCTTTGACTTGGTTAGAGGTTGCTATGCAGCCTGAGCAGTCATGTGGAAGTTGATGGCCTGGAGGAGATAAATTTGGCAAAGAGGTTAAGCAAACAAGGGCCAAACAGGAATAAAAGGAATATGGTCAGGAGGGAAATAAGTATGGGGGCTAGTAGAGAAAGAAGCCAGGACCTCCAAGAAGAAGATGATTTGGGGGCACTGAGGTTATCATGGGTTTCTTGATCCCATAAATGAAGGTATAGCCTTTGGGAACACAGATGGGACCAGTTCATAAGAGGCTCTACGTATAGATGCCCCATGGATAATAATGGTTGCACATTAAGCTCCCAGGTGAGAAGGATGTCTTTAAGAGATCAATAAGAATGTTGTGAAGGGGCTGTGGTATTGTGAATTAACTTAGAAGTAAAATTTAAAAAGGGGAAACCTCCTAGGAGAGTAGCAGGAGGGATCTGTAAAGTAAAAGCCAGGCTATTGTCACTCTGTAGGGAGCTAGGCAAGCCAAATCAAGGTATTATTCCCTTTAATAGGAACTTTGATATCTCCTGAGCTTTTCAGTTGTGCAAGGAAAGGCTTCTAATCAGTTAGTAAAGGTATCAAACCAAAAGCAATTTGAAACCCCTGCATGGTGGCATAGGTGTAAAGTCTATCTGCCAGTCTTCACCTGGGTAGGTACCTCTCCTCTGAACAGGTTTTAAAAGGGGGGGAGGTCTGACTGCCCCTTCAGGATTTACCTGGGCGCAAGTTTGACAAGTCTGTTAGACTTATTGCTTACTGCCAGTAAAAACAGGCATTATCAGAGACTGGAGGGCATTCTTCCCAGGTGTGTGACCTGGTGTAAGCCAAAAACAAGCTTCCACTGGCTTTCCTCTGGGATAAGAAGTTGGCCTGAGGGTATCTGAAACCACCCAGAGGAAAAGAGAGAGAGTATTCCCTTTCTTTAGCAAAGGCCTGTTCTTGGGGGCCATATGAAGTAGTCAGGGAGCTGTGAGAGTGAAGGAGCCAGTATACGTAGCTGGTGGGAAGCATTTTTTGTTGCAGTGTCTGTGAGGCAATTTCCCACAGCCTGATCTGTTTGCCCTTTCTGGTGGCCTTTGCAAAATATAACAGCTCTCTTGGATGGCTTCTGAACAGCTTGGAGGAGATGTGAGATCTCCTGGGCATGTTTGATAGGAGAATTTTTTGCTGCCAGATATCCCCTTTCTTTCTAGATTGCTCCATGGGCATGTAGAATGTGGAAAGTATATTTTGAGTCAGTAAAAACATTTACCCTTTATTTTCTCCTAGCTCTAGGGCTCTGGTAAGTGCGATTAATTCTGTCTTCTGGGCAGAGGTCCCGGGGGGCAGGGGTTTGTCCTCTATAGTGTGGTGAAGGCTGACTCCTGCATACCCAGCTCTCCTTACTCCTTGTTCAATAAAGCTAGACCCATGTGTGTACCACTCTGCCTCCGGATTAGAGAGAGGAAAATCTTTAAGATCAGATTGACTGGCAAACTCTATTATTCTCCATCTCTCCTTTTCCCAGCCAAACTTGTAGAAGAAGCCACAGATGACCTCAGTTTCTTCTCTTCCCTCTCACTTCCCACTCCCTTACTTCAGTCCGGCTTCCAACCACGCCACTGAATTGGGAATTTGCTCTTCAAGGTTACCGACGACCTCTTGATGGCTCAGTCTGATACCTTTTTCTGAGTCCTCACCCTTCTCGACTTCTCTGCCGTATGTGACCTCCACTTCCTCCTTTTTGTCCTGTCCTTTCCTTTCCCTAGGGTTTTTGTTGTTGTTGTTGTTTTGGTCGTGTTCCCTCCGGCTTCTCCCCTAGTCTGACCCGCTTCTCAGCCTCCTTTCCTGGTTCATCAACCATCTCCCACTCCCTAAGTATGAGTGTTATTATGCCGGTTACTCAGGTCTGAAACCTCCGACTCGTCTTCCACTCTTCCTTCCCCTTTACATCTTACCCTTCCCCAAATAATCAGTTGCTAATTCTTATAAATTTGACTTCCATAATATCTCTTACATATGTAAAATCTATGTAAAATCTCTTATTCCCTTCTCTTTACTCACATTAGCTTATTTAATGCCCAAATCACTTTTCGCAACAACAATTGCAAAAACCTCCTAACTGGACTAATGGCTTCTATTCTCTCCCCTCTACAATACAACACAGTTGTCAAAATTATCTTCTTGAAGGACAAGTTTGTTTAAGGACAAGTCCCCTGCTCAAGAAACTTCAGTGGCTCCCTACTAATTACTAGGATGAGATATCAAGTTTGTCATTTTAAGTCCTTCACAGTGTTTCCAGTCTAGCTTTATATTCCATCCAAACTGGAATATTTACTGTTTCCTAAACTTGTCACTCCATCCCCCACCTCCTTGTCTTTGCATAGGCTGCCCTTGTGTCCCTTCTCCTTCCTAACCTCTTTAGTTTCCTCCAAACCTGAGCTCAGGTGCCATCTCTTCTCATCTCCATAATTGTTACTACTTTGGATGGATGGATAGCTGTCTCCTGCCCTCCTTAAATTATCTTATACTTTAAAAAAAATCTATTTATATGTTTTATTTTCCCAGTAGAAGTTTAGTTCCTTGAGAGAAGGGGCTCTGATTTATGTTTGTTTTTGTACCCCAACACATAGGACAGTGCCCTGCACATAGTAAGTGATTAATAAAAACCTGTTGAATTGAACTGACCTGTGCTCAGAATAAAGTAGCAAGAGGGGAATGATATGAGTTGAATTTGGGAAATTGTAATACTTTCAATTATCCCCAAGCTTCTCATTGTCATAAAAGCCCATCCCTTCAGCATCTGTATTTTCCCAGGGACGTATTGTGTGATTCATGGAATAACACAACAATGGAAGAATCAAAATTATAAGTAGTCCAAATACAACAGAAAAGGACAGGTGTGGGGAACATGTGGCCTGGAGGCCACATGTTGCCCTCTACTTCCTCAAGTGAGGCCCTTTGACTGAATCCAAGCTTCATAAAACCTTGTGCAGTCCTTTGACTGAATCCAAACTTCACAGAAAAAAATTGTTTGGATTCAGTTTGGACTCAAAGGGCCTCACTTGAGGACCTAGAGGGCCACATGTGGCCTTGAGGCCACAGGTTCCCCACCCCTGGAGTACAATGAAGAAAGAGTAGCATGTAAGCTGCAACACATGACCAACTATGATTAGCATGCAAGAAATTGTGTAGAATACCCCACTCCCAAAATGAATTATGGAGAAAGGAGTTGAGCCAATCTTGTAGCAAAAATAACGGATAACAGATGGGCAGCCAGAATGATACATTGGTACCTCTGAGATAGGAAAAAAACTAAAAGACTAATTGGCACATTGGGTGGGTTTTCTAAAGAGCATTTACAGAAAGATATGATCAAGCATCTCATAGGATGCCTGGAGAAGGCATGGAGAAATTGTGAACTAAATAGGTTGGTAGAGAAAGAGCGTACTCACACTGATAAGCTCACTGATATATCCGGACATCTAATATTGCAGAAAGCTTAGTATTTAGAAAGAGATGCCAGAAAGGATGAAAGTGTAAGTTGCATAGTCAACAGCTGTGGGAGAAGGAAGCAAGAAAATTTTCCTTTATATTCCTCTCCTTCCCTATGTAAAATGATTAAATATCCCAACAGCAATACTCCTGAAAACATAAAGACAAGAGAGATAAATTCACTCCATTATAGTGTATCAACCACTGATGTTGCTTCATCATGGAACATATTGAAATGGAAAGGCCACTCAATTTTCATGTTATCCATAGATCTTTTTTTTTTCAGTTGTTCTTTGCAGAATGTGAGATAGTATATAAGTTATTGGAATGGGAGTCAAGAGACCAGAGTTTGGGTCCTGCCTCTAGTCAAGTGATTTTGAGCAAGTCATTTTAAAGCAGGAGGGTACAGTTGGAAGATACTGCTGAATTTGGACTCATGTGACCTGGATTCAAATCCTGGCTCTCCTATTTGCTACTTGTGAGACATTGGATAAGTCACTTAGCATCTCTGGGCCTCAGTTTCCTTGTCTGTAAAATGAGGGTATAGGACTAGAAAGCCTACAAGCTCTCTTCCAGCTCTGATGTCCTATTAGTCCATGAATGAATGAGCATGGAATAACTGAAGAGAAACTCTCTCAGGGTCCTTGACTCTGAGCAGTAGACCCCTTCACACTCCTGGAACAGCAGTATGGGTCTCATTCATACCTCCTTTTCCTTCGATTCTCCAGGGTAATTGCTTATAAAAGAGCATCACAAATGGCCTGGCTGACTATAGCAGATGGCTCATTGCCAGCATTCTGGAGCCAACAAACGTCAAATAAACAGAAAATATTCTCATTTTAAAAAGAAAGCGTTTATTTCAGGGCAGATTAACATGCAGTGACTTGCAGTTCTGAGTGCCAACTTGCCAAGTGACGAACAAAGGAGGGCATGAACTGTGTCACTGATAGTCAGAAAGATTTGAAATTACTTTCCCATACCCTTAATTTACAATCCATCCAAAATGAAAAGCAATAAAAGAGCAAAATTGCTTGACCATTCCTTCTCCCTTTCAAAAAATCACTTGCCTACTTCCCCCACCACCACCCCAATAACACATAAAAGAGCCCAAAGTATTTTTGCTTTGGTTGCCTTGCTAAAACTTGTCCAGAAATGAAGGTTGGCAGTATATCCTTCATTAGAGATATTAGTGCCAGGGGTGGTGCCGTCACATGGAAGATCAGTAGCAGCTATGTGTCCCCAGCACATCTACCTGCTAGATAAAGAATAGTCCAATTGATTTATGATCTGCCTTCTTCCATCTTGAAATCCAGCCTTTATTATTAGTCTTCCCAGATTTATGGTCCAAGCCCAAGCTTGGCACTGATAAATGATGGCACTGCCAGAGACAGCTTTATGAATTGTGGGCCCTAGGGCAAAAGTACAAACTAGAGCCCTTTAACACAGAAAAACTGCCAAGTATTCTTCAACCCATTACCAATTTTTTTATTTAGAAAAAGTTTTATTTATACTTCTTGTTATTACATCAGTCATTTCCAGATATGCCCCTCTACCCCCAAATCATACCTTTAATAAAACAAAGAAAAACAATTAAGTGTAACCAATCGATACATGATTGTAGTTGTGTATGCAACACTTTGTACCCATAATCCCTCACCCTTCTACCTTTTCTTTTTATATCACCATTATCTTTATTCTGTTTTCCCAATAAGCCCTTGCTTGTAACTATGAAAATCAGTTGTGCAAAATCAATCAACAAAATATCTGCTTCTGGTGATATATACTATATTCTGTACTTAAATTCTCCCACCTTTCTACTGAAAGGGAAGTGTTTCCACATCTCTTCTTTTTAGTCAAGTTTGATCATTACAATTACTCAGTGGTCAGTTTACTTTTAATTTTCTTTTTGTTTATATTATTGTAGTCATTGTATATGTCATTCTACAAATTGTGCTTAACTTCACTCTGTCTCAGTTCATACGAGACTTCCCTTGTTTCTCTGAAAACTTTATGTCTGTCATTTCTTGTGGCACAATAACCATCCATTACATTTGAACAGTATAACTTGTTTAGTTATTTCCCAACTGAAGGACATCCACCTTGTTTCCAGTTCTTTGCTACTGCAGAAAGTGCCGCTGTGAACGTTTGGTATATATAGAATCTTTCTTTCTTTGACCTCCTTAAGAATATCTATATTTAATAGTAGGACCTCTGGCTAAAAAGGGACAATTTTTCTTCCATAATTCTGAATGATTTTCCAGAATAGACCAATTTACAGTTCCACTGACAATGTATTGTTGTTCCTATCTTCCTTGGGTCACTCAGGTTCATAACCTCACACTTATTCTTGGTCTTTCTCTACATTTCATTCTTCATATTCAGTTATTTAAAGACTTACTGAGTCTACTGCCCTGTTCAAAAGCTTTCTGTGGCTTTTTATTTATTCTATGACAAAATAAAAGCTCCATAGCTTGGTGTGTAACACCCTACAGTCTGGCTTCAACCAAATTTTCCAAACCAAATCTTCTTCAAGAACTCTATGTTCCAGAACAACTGGTTTATCAGCTGATCTCAAATTTGATCTTCCAACTTTTGCCTTCATTCATGTGAATTATTGCCCCCTGCTCCAACTCTTAGAATGCACTCCCTCCTCCTCTCTACCTCAGGATCCTTATCTTCCTTCATGACTCAGTTTATCTACTCCCTTCAGTGTGAACCCTTTCTTGATACTGCCCCTCCCCCAAACTGCTAATGCCCTCTCCTTCCTCAAATTACTTTATCTGTGAATGACTGCTTCATTTTGTCTTTGTTTCATCAGTGCCTAGAACAGTGCCTTGCACAGAGTAGGCAGCTAATGAGTGTTTGTTGCATTGACTTAAACTAAACATCAGTTTAATATGCCTGAATGAAAAGAAAAAAATGTGAAATTAGAAGTTTCACTGTTACTGCATTACTATTTCTGGCATCCTTTCACCCAAGATAAGACATGCGGTATCCACCATGCTAATTCATTCATTCATTTTCTACAAACATTTATTAAGCTTCTATTGTGTACAAAGCTCTATGCTAGGTACTGAGAGAGAAACAGAGATTAGGTAAGACATAGTCCCAGTTCTCATAGATTGAACAGTCGAGTAGGTAAAAAATGCATAAATGCATATAACCATAATATATAATATTACTTCTTGCACTCACAAGTTCTACTCTGATACTTTACCATAGTTTAATTGTGCCCCTGAGATCCTGAAGGATACTTCAATAGAATGTAAACTCTTGGAGGTCATACCAAGCTGGAAACGCAGTGACTACGGTAGATACTGGGGCTATAAAGACAAAAGTAACTATGATTTGCATGAAAAGGCATTATCCAGAAAATGAATGATGGGGAAAGAAGGGTGACCAATTATACAGAAAAAAATGACTGACAACAGATTACAGCCAGAGTGGTATATTGGTGCCCTTGAAATATGAAAATCAAAGAAAAGATCTCTAGCATATTAGATGAGTATTCCATTTGAAGATTTTCAGAAAGATATGAGCAAGAATCAGATGAGAAGACATGCGGAAATTGTAATCTACTCTGAT
This sequence comes from Vombatus ursinus, assembly GCF_900497805.2. Classification (NCBI taxonomy): domain Eukaryota; kingdom Metazoa; phylum Chordata; class Mammalia; order Diprotodontia; family Vombatidae; genus Vombatus; species Vombatus ursinus. The sequence goes on along the minus strand of NW_020954953.1, from coordinate 8,884,891 downwards.
TATTAGGAAGAGTATTTACAAGGATGACTTCAAACCTCCCTGTGTCTCAGAAAGCTTAATGTCTTAAAGGAGGGAGACCAGAAGCAGCTTCTAGAAGGGATCAGAGTAGAGTTTGCGTAGTGCACAGTTGTATAAAAGAGTAAACAAAGAAATGTTCCTATATGTTTCTGTCTTTCCCCTTCCAAAATTGACTAACAGTCTCATCTCCCACTAAAGCCAGACTTTTATTATTTGTAATGACCATGAGACTCCTCATGGGACTATTTTCTAAACATAAGCTTATACCTTTTGAGAAATTGCTGGAGTCTTTAATTCAGGGCTTAAAACTCTGTGCACATCTATAGCCTAAAAGAGTTATATCAAGTAGTGATACCTTGAGCCATCTGCCACTATAGGTCACAGATCCTTGACCAAAAAAGGCTGATAAAAGCATATGATTAACTGTATGGTATCCCAGAATGGTTTATGTTTGAATGGAGCTTTGAGAGAATGGTCATCTGACTGAAAAATTTATCCCAATTCTCTTCTTTTTTAAATGAAAAAAAGTCAAGGCCCAGAGAAGTTAAACGATTTGTCCAAAGGCACACAGATATATAGTGGCAAAATCAGATCTTTAGACTCCAGTCTTATTGGTCTCTAGGGTTCTTTTTACTACATCGTACATGCCTCTGTTCTTTTGCATCACTGAATGACAGAATTTAACAAAGGGTGTACTAAAGCTGGATCATAACAATTAGTGAGAGTTTCATAATAGTGAGAGCTGATTGCCAAATTTTCAGCATGAGACTCATACCTCAGAAACCAGCATACACTACAAATTCGTGCTCTTTCTACTATACCAGTCCTCAAGTTTAAGAGCATCATCCATGGTAACATACATCCTACTTTATCATAATAGCTGTAGTGTTGTCTTGGAATGAGGAAGAACTAGTTTCAAACCTCGTCTGGAATTAACTAGCTGTGTGACCATGGGCGAGTCTCTCTGAGCCTCGGTTATCTCATCCATAAAATGGAGATGATGATGCCCGACCTCTCTACCTCACAGAATTGTTGTGAGGTTCCAAATGGCCTAATGGAAGTAAAGCACTGCATAAATGCCAGTCATTCATAGAGAGCATCAATCTAGAGCTGGAAGGGACCTCTATAGGAGGCTGTCTAGTTCAACTCCTTCATCTTACAGATGAGGAAAACAAGGTACAGGGCAGCCCAAGACTATATAGATAGTAAGCATCAGAGGCCATATTTGAACCCAGGCCACCTCACTCCAAAGTCACCAAATCTCTCCACCAAATCTGTGCTATGTTGTCTTATTTTTACCAATCTTTCATCCCATATAGAGCTTTCCAAAATGCAGGTTGGAAACTTTACAGAATCACCACCCAGTGCATCCATTCTTTCCATATTCCAAGTGGGAAAACTGTCTCACATATACAGGATAGATGATCAATTTGCTGAGAATGAAGCCCAAGATGGTGCGCTCCATTTTCCTGAGGTTTTCTCTCTCCCTCCTTAATCCCCAACTCCACAAAATTTAGTGAGACATTTTTTTTCTCTGATTTCTTTTCCAACTTTACATAGCTCTGCATTTCTCATTTCTCCCTGGGACTACAAGTTCTAAAATACCCTGAGAAAGGTTGTTCTTGTGGTATTGCCAACCTGAGTAGGAAAAAGAATTATTAGACACTCCATGAGAAAGTCTGTCTTCAAGAGATTCCCAAGCCCACTGTTGTTTACTTACAAGAGGTAGAGTAATCAAGGCCAGTGGTGTCAAACTGAAATAGAAAGGGGAATGGGGGAGAGGTCGCTAATCAGTACATGAGGATTCTTGCTAGCTGCATATTGATTTCTGAAATGTAATGTTATCTATGTTTTATTGTATTCATATTTATTTTGTTAAAAATTTCCCAATTACTTTTTAATCAGGCTCAGGATGCACTCAGCAGTGTTCTACACCTCTGACACAGGCTTTCATATAGGATATCACTAAATAAATGGAGTCAATTTATTTGTCATAATAATTAGTAACAGCATTAATATGCTTTTTAAGTCATATATGCGTAAGTCAAGTAAGCCAAAAAACTTACTGGACTACACAGTCCCAAATTTTGTTTTTTCCTCCTTGCTTCTTTTTGCCTGTTTATAGAATCACAGGATTTGAGAAATGGAGGGGACTTCAGCAGTCGTCAGATCCAACCTATCCCTGAAAAGAATCTCCAGTATAGGATACCACTAAGGAGTCATCCAGTCTCTCTTTGAAGACCTCCAATTTGGGGAAAGCCACCACCTCTTGGTGCAGCCCATTCCACATTTGGACAGCTCTAATTGTAAGAAAGATTTTATTTCTATAAAGGGTAAATTTGTCTTCCAGTTCAGGTCCTTATCACCTCTTGCCTAGACTATTGCAACAGCTTTATCATTGGTCTCCAATTCTCAAGTTTCTTCCCATCTAATCTACCCTTCATAAAGCTGCCAAAGTGCTTTTCATAAATTTCAAATCTGACCATGTCAACCTCTACTCAATAAATTCCAATGGCTTCTTAATACCTCTAAGTTCAAATATCAATGCTTTTCTTCAGCACTTAAAGTTCTTCATGACCTGGCCCCTTCCTATCTTTCCAATCTTTTTGTGCATTACTCCTGTCCCCAAATAATATGGTCTGGTCATACTGGTCTACATGCTATTTTTCAAATGTGATGTTCCAACTCCCGTCTCCATGTGTTTGCACTGGCTATCCTCCATGCCTGAAATATTGTCCCTTCTCACCTCTACCTCTAAGAATCTTTGGTTTTCTTCAATATTCAACTCAAGTGCCGCCTTCTCCAAGAAGCTTTTCTTGATCCCTGAAGCTATTAGTGCCCTTCCCTCTAAGGTTACTTTGTGATCAACCTTGTACATTTCTCATATATACTTATGTATGTACATGTCATCACCCCCATTAGAATGTAAGTTCCTTGAGAGCAGGGACTGTTTTTGATTTTACTTTTTACCCTGAGAACCTAGCACAGTGATTGGCACACAGCTGGAAATTTAATAAATGCTTTTTGATTGATTGATAAAAGTCCTTCAAATACTTGAAGGTAACTATCATGCCCTCCTTAAATCATCTCTTCTCCAAACTAAACATTCCAGTTTATTTCAATTAATTCTTATATGACACAAACTCAAAGCATTTCATCACCCTTGAAGTCTTTCTTTGGATGCTTTCAGCTTATCAATGCCTTCTCAAACTGTGATGGCCAGATGTGAGCACAATTCTCCAAGGCATGACCATACTCAGAGTATGAGCCACTTGTGTTAGCACACTTTGGAGGATCATTCCATTGCACCTTGTCCTAAGGAAGGACCAAAGGAAATAGTTCCCCAGCATGTGCCTGAAAACTTTGCACACTTTGCAAACCAAATTAGGACTGAGGAGGGCAGTGTACAGAGGGAATATAGTTTCCTTTTTCCTGTAACCTTTGTCCCTCTTGATGCTTACCAAGATCCTACTAACTGTCATGGGTACCATATCACACTGATGATTCATATTTAACTTGCAGTGCACTAAAATCCCTACTTTTTTCCAATTAAACTGATGTCTAAGCATGCCTCTCCAATTTATACTTGTGAAGATGATGTTTTTAGTATAAGTTTAAGACTTTACATATATACCTACTAAATTTCATCTCAGTAAGAATCCAGTGCTCTTGCCTTTCAAGATCTTTTTGGATCCTGACTCTGTCATCCACTGTATTAATTACATCCCCGCTCCCAGCTTTGCATAATCTGAAAATCTGTCAAGTATGCTGTGTCTTTATTCAGATACTTAGTAATGCATATCACATCCCGTCAGTGCTTACCCATCCTGTACAACTCTTGTCCATATTTTTCCAATTCACCACAGTATGTCCATCCAACATGCTGAAAGTCTTCCTAACTTTCTCTTGATATCGCAAGGGAGTGGAGTACATGGGTGGCCCACCTGTCATCCCTTGCTATAATCAGTTCATGACTAGCTCATCTTCTCTTCTTCTCATTTGGTTCCTTATGACTTTGACTCCTGTTCTTCTTCAGTTTCTCATTGATTATGTTTTACAGACTGATAACAGCCACCATATGGCTCTTCATTGCTCTCTGCAGGAATGTTTGTCTTTAGTTCCTTGCAGGTAGTGGTATATCATGTTTTGTTGCCATGTAGCTGCACTGGTAAAATTTTTCCTTTTTATTCAAGTCACTGATGAAAGTGTTAAACAGTGCAAGGTCAAGCACAGATCTCCAGGGGACTGAACTGGAAACCTCTTTACATACTGGAACTGATAGTCGTCAAATCTGTTGGTGAGTTAAGGGGACGTCTACCCCAAGTATGTGAAGACTTCCCTGGGTGGGATGGACGGATGAGAACAATTTGTTCCAATGTCCATGAAGACAGCCGAAACAGTTACTGTGGAGTGCTTAGAGCTTGGTCAGACATCAAAGATGCCAAGGTCATCCACTGCATCCTAGGCTATCACCAGTAGTCCTGATTTTTGTCTTGCCACTGAACTCCAATGACTCTGGAAGAGACAGTGAGGTTGATGACTTTGTACAACTCTGCCTCACTTAAATCCAATTGATGCTCAAGTCAAGACATAACCCATGATGTCATTGGTTCTCTTTGAAAATGAAGGACAAGGGGCAGCTAGGTGGTGCAGTGGATAGAGCACCGGCCCTGGAGTCAGGAGGACCTGAGTTCAAATCCGGCCTCAGACACATAACACTCACTAGCTGTATGACTCTGGGCAAATCACTTAACCCCAATTGCCCTCACCAAAAAAAAAAATCCACAAAAAAACACAAAAAAGAAGAAAATGAAGGACGAACAACAACATACTGACTGACATATTATTTGAGCCTGAAATGCATCCAGTTCTAAATCCACTAAATTGTGTTATTTTCTAGACCAGAGGTGTCAAACTTGCTGCCTGGCAAGTGTTATGAATCAGATTAAAATGTAATTGGGAAGTATTTAATAAAATTGATTAAAAAATACACTATGACATAAATAATGTCAAATTGTGGGTTTCTAAGTCAATATGCAGCCCTTAAGGATCCAGTTCAATTTGAGTTTGATACCACTGATCTAGTCCACATTTGTCTAACTTCTCCCCCAGAATTCTATCAGATACTTTGTCAAATGCTTTGCTAAAATCTAAGTGAACTATATGCACAGCATTTCTTTCAACAGTCACTTTAGTAACCCTTATAAAAAAGAAATAATATTGGTGTGGTGTGACCTTGTCTTGAGGAAACCACACTGGCTATTTGTAATGACTATATTATCCCTTTCTGAATTTTCACCACCCATCTCTTTAATGATCTGTTCTAGCATTTTCCCAGGGATCAAGGTCAAGCTCACAGGCCTACGGTTGGAAAATTCCATTCCCTTCCCTTTTTTTGTAAACTAAGACAACACTTGCCCTCTCCAATGTTGTGGAACCTGTCCAATTTTCCACTGTCTTTCAAATGTGATATGACAATTACATCAGCCGTGCCGTAAGGTGATTTGACTTCATCAAAAATAAATAGCTACTCTCTTCCTATCTCCTGGCTTATCTTGGTTATCAATGCCCTGCCAGATATTTTTATTCTGCTATTTCCAGTGTAAGGGTCATTCTCCCTAGCAGAGAAAGCAGAAACTTAATATGAACCTACCTTTTCTCTGTTTTCAGTTATCATCATCCCATTCACCCCAAGCACAAGTTTTGTCTTTTATCTTCTTTTTTTTCTCCAAATGTAACTAAAATGACCCCTTTTGTTGTCCTTAGCTTCCCTCACTAGTCTCGGCTCATTATAAGCTTGAGCGTGGCTAACAGAATTTTTACAGGACGGCACCACACTTTTATAGTTCTCTTACAGTCATTGTCTGTTACCTACCATTAAATATCAAAGTTGGTTAAGGTCCCAGTGTACAGCCATATTGATTTCTTCAGATAACTCCCATTTTTCTGTTTCAATGGAATTGTTTCCCTTAGTATCTTCAAATCTTTAGTATCTCTTGGCCTTCCTGGGCTGACTTTTCCTATGGAATTGAAATATATGGAATCCTGCCTAGCCCTTTCTCTGACCTCTTTGAAATTCACTTTCCCACAATCATAGTTTGCCAAGGGCGTGCTAAACAATAGCTGAATTTCCTCTCCCTTACCACAAATAGAGTGGTCAATTCCTCTAAGTTTTCTTATCATTTCTATTCCAGCAACCAGTTAGTGAGAATCAGGGCCACAACAGAATCTTCTCTTTGTTTCCAGAAACTTTTGAAAAATGAAATGATCATTAAGGCAAGTTAGGAAGGAAATAAACATTTATTAAGAACCTACTAGTGGCAGGTAGTATGCTAAGTGCTCAACCAATATTATCTCAGTTGGGAAGTTATAAACTCCTCTGCTTTTGCCATAGAGAAAGTCCCCAGGAAATGTCTGGAAAATTGAAGTGCCTCATCACTACTCTAGCATGCCAGGCTTATGGTGTGCTTCCCAAACCCCTCATCTATTTCCTCTTTCTTTCTAGGTTGTCTGTAGTAAATTCCAAGTCAACAAGTTAAGTCAACAAGTATGCCAGATACTATGCAAAGTCCTGGGAATAAAAATATAAACAGATAGACAGTCCTTGCCCTTAAGGAGCTTATATTATGCTGGAGAAGACAACACATAAAAGGGAGATCAAAAGTAAGGGGAGGGAAGGTGATAAAGTACCCATGTGGAGGAATGGTAGGGAGTGTGCAGAGTCAGGACCCTAGAGAGGATGAAGACATGATGGAGTGGGCATTTTACTTAAAATGGAGATTTTAAAAGGAACTAGATAATCCAAGGAAAGAGTCTTGGGGCAAAGAGTGCTTCCAATATGAGACGTCCAAGGGTAGATTAAATTTCCAGGGTGAGGAGGCTTCTATAACATGGTAGAGAGATTCTAGAAAGTCAGGAATGGAGCCAGGAGAGGAATGAATGAATGAATGATTTTTGGGAAAAGATAGGAGTTCCATTTTGGACATGTTGAGTTTAATATGTCTAATAGGTAGCTAGACATGTAAGACTAGAGTTCAGGAGAGAGTTTAGAGCTGAAGAAGTAGATTTGAAAGTCATCTGAGTAGAGATGATAATTGAAACCATGGAAGTTGCTGATCTCATCAAGTGAATTATTATTGAGAAGAGAAGATGTCCCAGCACAGAGTCTTTGGGGACACTTCTGGTTACAGGTATGAGCTGGATGAAGATCCACCAAAGGAGACGGAGAAGGAGTGGTCAGACAAGTAGGAGAATCAGGAGAGAAGAGTATTCCTATAGAAGTATGATACCCCACAAAAGAAAAATGAGTCTTTTATGCCATGGATAACTCTGAAAAAAGATTCCCAACATGAGGAATGTTAGAGGGGAAAGACTAAGGCAGGAGCAGGAAAGGAGGGATAGAAAATCCTATAATAGAGATGTCAAGAAAAGTTCTTATAAAGTTAATTAGCTCAACAACATTTATTTAATGTATCAATACATTATGTCTCATAGCAGATTTCCCAAGGCTCTTTTCCCACCTTTCCTAGTTCTGTCTTCAAGCCTTTTTAGAGTCACTTTTTAAAGTTAATTATTTTTAAGTTCTTGTTTCTTAACTACTCTAAGTACTTGTTCTGCCATTGCAGAATTAGGAATGAAAAAAAGCCACTATTTCTTACAATTTGAATCCAAACCAAACATTGCAAGAACATCTAGTGTTCATCAGATGCAGAATGTAGATACTCAATGCCCCGAAGATATCATAAGACTGTGTGCTAACATTTGTAATTGGGAATCTGTCTAGTAGTTGCAGCACCTCCCAGTGAAAAACTGATGAAACATTATGTCCACAAAGTTGGAATCAATTATCAAATTAAATTTGCTTTTCCTTCCCATAAAGTATGAGAATAACCCAAACTTTTTCTTCTAATGAAGAAAGAGAACAAATTGGATTTTTTCCTCCATTGGAAGGAAAAGAGGAATGAAAGAAAGGGATAAGAAGGGAAAACAAAAAAGGGGAAAGGGGATGGGAAGAATATTCATAAGGAAAATTTTGGCCCTGTTCTGTGAACTCAGAGTAGGTGTATTTGGGAGGAAAAGAGGGGTGGAATATTTATTTCTCAATAGCCCCTCTTTTTTTTTTTTTTTAGAGAGAGTGTGAGGAGTATCTAACCAAAGATCTAACCCAAGTAAGATGTGCCAAGGACCTCTTTCTTAAGCTTTCATGTGAGGGATCTGTTTTATTCTGTAATACTGGATTAAAAGTCTCACAATATTATGCTGGTTGAAATATTTCTGGCACTTTCTCCTTACCTTTGTTCAAAAGTCCCTGTGTTTTAATCTGTTTCTAGAAGAGCTGTGAGTTGTAGCAGGAGAAAATGACAATTTTCCTCTAAATTAGAAAATAATTTCAATTGGTTAGTGGTTAAAAAAATATTGGTCTTTCATCTAACCTTCCAATGTTAGATCCACAAGAGTGCCAAGATGTTTCTCTACTTGCAAAGTCTCTTTCACACGAGTGTTTCCTAGCACTTTATAAAAATGCATCAAAATTCATGATGCTTTTATGATTTCAGTCTTATTCTCACTCTTTAGCCAAGTGGTTGCCTAATCTTGAGGCAGGATTGAGGTATAAAGCTATATCCATCCTCTTAGGAAACTAGTGACAGAGACAGAAACTTAAACAAGGAAGTCCTAACCTTTGGTCAATGGGAACAAATTGAAAGGTGTTTATTCAATTTGCAATTTGCATTTCCTTCTGTCACTGGTTTAACAAAGTCCCAAGAGTTGAATCTTTGAAGCCAACTGGTTAGGTTAAATTAGCTATACTAGTGAAAAAAGCTATGTCTTTCATTCTTTGGTGGAACCATGATCTCATTGGTCTAGGTACTCCTTCCACTGATGCAGATTCCCAACCGCTCCATATCTTCTCATCTGATATACTTTTTGTCTAGGTTTTCCTGTGATTCTTCCATAAAGGATTTACTCAATTCATATTGTTCTCTTAATTTCTTGAGTGAGAGGAAGGAAAAAGAAGCCTATATATTGCTTGAGCTGTCAGTCTCTTTCCTTTGGAGGATTTTAAATGATTTAGCAACATTTTTTCACCATGTATGCTCTGAAATTACTTTTGTAAACACATTGAGGAATGGCTGAATAAATTGTGGTATATGAAGGTAATGTTGTATTATTGTGCTATAAAAAATGAGGAAATAGATTATTTTAGAGATGATTTTTTTTTCTGTGACGCAATTGGGATTAAGTGACTTGCCCAGGGTCACACAGCTAGTAAGTGTCAAATGTCTGAGGTTACATTTGAACTCAGGACCTCCTGAGTTCAAGGCCAGAGTTCTATTTACCGCACCACCAAGCTGCCTGAAATAGATTATTTTAAAAAGACATGGAAAGGGTTATATGAACTGATGCAAAGCGAAGAGAGGAGAACCAGAAAAACAATTCATCTCATAACATTAATGTGATAAAAATGAATAATATTGAAAACTTATAAAACTTAAATAAGCAGAAACAGACAACTAATCTGTACAATGACGACACCAAAATAAACAACTTTGAAAGCTGTAGGAACTATGGTCAGTACAGTAGCCATTCATGATTCCAGAGGTCTGATGAGGAATTATGCAATCCAGTACAGAGAGGTGATGGATTTAGGGAACTGGTTAAGACATATATCTTCATTTGCAGCCATTGGGGGAATTTATTTTGCTTTATTATGCATATTTGATTCAAGAAATTTGGGGAGTTTTCTGTAGGCTGAGATTGGGAGGGAGAGAAAATATATTTCTGTTCATTTCTTCAAAGCTATATGAGGAACTAATACAGATATCAAATGTATGTACTTTCAGATGAGGTCATTATTAGTTGTATCTATATTTTCCCTTGTTATAAGAGACCTCTAATGAAGTGGGAGCAATCTGTAAGTGTTTGTAATATAAAAACAAAACACAGTAATAAAACTGAAAGTGACCAAAAAATAAATAAACCCACTGACTAACCTAGGGTAAGTAAAAGGTAAATAATTATAAATTTAAGGTAAATGGACAGTTAGCCAAAAATCCTAATGCTTTCAAATATGGTGGTGAAAGCTGTTGAGCATCAAGTTATCGGTATTTTAACCTGTAGACCAAACCCTCTCTGCTCTCTCAAGAAATGTTGGAAAATCCTTTAAAAATAAAAACATTTCTAAAAATTTTAACACAAAATTAATTTTAAAATTCATTTTAGTTAAAGAAAATATATGGATCACTTTGGCAGTGGCAGGGAGAGTGACATCATATCCAAAACAGAAGGGATTTTTCACAAAGGTTAATCTGTGAGCGGCCTCATTAGCCTGATTTTATTTCCTCTTGCTGAGGTAAGTTGCCTCCTACCCTTTACCCAGTATTTCCCTCCTCCCTCCTCCCCACTGTCATCACCTCCTTCTTTTCCCTCCCTCTTCAGGCACCCAGTGCCCTGGAATTCTCTCCTTCTTTCTGCCCCCCATCAAAACCTATTTAATTCCAATAGGAAACAAGATCTGACAGATCACCTGGGCCACGTCCAAGGATGAGCACCACAAGGGCTTCTTTTAGATGAACCTTCCACATTCCTCTATTGAAATCATGGTTAGTCCCTTTGAGCTGCCTTCTTAAGCATTCCACTGCTAGGGTTGCTACTCTAACGCCTTGTAAGGCACGATTTATTACTGTCATTTGGTGGGACATGCTGGGCTGTTCAGTTAACCCTTCCTTTCTCAGTTTCTCAACCTTGCTATTAGCCTTTCTTAAGTAGGCAGCTAATTGGAAATAGAACTATCTGAGAAAGTGGGCAGCTTTCCACACCACTATGGGCAATGCTTCAACACAAAGCAGGAACTGCAGCCTGCAGGGTTGCAAGAATGAAAGAATGACCAAATAAATCGGGAAAATTAACTTTATGTAGTCCTAGTTATTAGGAAAATTCACCACTGAAATCAGGAAGAATAAACTACCAATGGAACTGATTAAGTCATAGGACAATAAATTAACACTGTTGTTGTTTAGCCCTTGTTTAATCATATCTGACTCTCGGTGACCCCATTTGGGGTTTTCTTAGCAAAGATACTGGAGTGGTTTGCCATTTCCTCCTCCAGCTCATTTTACAGATGAGGAACTGAAGCAAACAGGGTTAAGTGACTTGCCCAGGGTCACAGTTAGTAAGTGTGTAAGGCTGGATTTGAACTCAGAAGATGAGTCTTCCTGACTCCAGGCCTAGCGCTCTCTCCACTGTGTCACCTAGCTGCCCCTCAAATTAGCACTGGAAGGCAACTGAAGGGCCATGGAGTTCAGCCTTCTAATTTTACAGATGAAGCACAGATAAACTGTTAAATAACTTATACAATTTCCCAGTCTGAGGCAGGAAATTAGGTTAACTTTACTCTCAGTTCAGTATCCAGAATTTAGGAAAGGGCATTTGGAGTAGGGAGGCTAGAATAATGGGGGGGTGCAGAAAATGAAACACAACTGAGAAAAACAAAGCAACATTAATGGGGTGAGAAGATATGGTCCAGAAGGTCCCACAGACTGGCATGAGGGATGAATACTAAGATGGTTCAGAGTTCAAATGGGATAGACTATCACAGAGTCATAGGATTAGGAAGATCTGGAGATGACTTAGTCTAACATTCTCCTTTTTTAGATGAGGAAATTAAAGTCAAAAGGGTAAGGAATGACGCATTTAAGACCACACAGGTGGTAAGGAGCAGAGCCAATATCTGAATCCGGTCTTCTGAGTCCTGACCCACGGTCTTTCTATTACAAAGGAATTCTGATCAAGTCTTTTTTATTTCTTCTTGCTTAAGTGAGCTGAGGAATTAAAATTCTAGTAAAAGTCTATTTGGCTGATGTAGAGATAGGAGATCCAGCATTGCATGTGATTACAAACAACTCCTAAATATTTGAAGATTCACTGAAGCCAATTTTATTTAACATTGTTGTGGGGATCTTCCAGCTGTCCTCCTTTTTAGAATGGAATCCTGAAAAGAAACTATGCTTCTCCTAGACGCCGCCCCCGCCCAGGCAAGACTCCACTCTCCCATTTAGCAAAAAGGATTTTCAGTCTCAGTGTTCAGCAAGATGGGATTCCTGGTGTAGGTGGTCAACCATTTCTTAGTATTTGTTTTTTGTTTTTTGTTTTTTTTAGTGAGGCAATCGGGATTAAGTGACTTGCCCAAGGTCACACAGCTAGTATGTGTCAAGTGTTTGGTTTGAGGCCGGATTTGAACTCAGGTCCTCCTGACTTCAGGGCCGGTGCTCTATCCACTGCACCACCTAGCTGTCCCTCATTTCTTAGTATTTGTAAAAGAAAAAATGGTGGACGGGGGTAGGAGAAAATGATTTTTGTCTTTGCTACATTGCCTTGATATTTGCTTTAGGGATGGGAAAGGAGGGAAATCTTTCATTTATTTTAAGTTTAAGGTAGTCCAGGTGATGTTAGGTGATATAATTCATAAGAATAATGAAATTTAAATGTATGAAATTATAAACTTTTTCTTGTTGAAAATGATTATAGTTTTTATAGCTGTTGAAGCCAATTTGTTCACAATAAGTAGCCATGATAGGCTTTGAAAAGTCCTCCTTTAATAAGATAAAAACATATATAACTAAAACCAAGACATAGCATTAATTATGATGGAATAAGACTAAAAGTGTTACAAACAGGGACAAAGTAAGAATTCCTCTTCTCCCCACTATTATTTTATGGAGTTCTAGAAATGTTAGCTAGAGCAACAAAAATAAAATTAAAAGTATAAACAGTGACAAAGATGAGACAAAATTATCCCTATTTGCAAATATTGTGACTGTGTATTTAGAAAACCCCAGAAAATCAGTGAAAAAACCCGTGTCAAAAATATGCATACTTTTCAAAAGAAGAATTGCAAACTATAAATAACCATTTGAAAACGTGCTCCAAATAATTAATAGTAAAAGAAATGCAAATGAAAACAGGTCTGAGGTTTTACCTCACATATTGTGAATTAGCAAAGTTCACAAAATATGGACATAGTCAATGTTAGAGGGGCTTTAGGTGTAGGCACACCAACATATCATTGGTGGAGTTATGAATGGGCCAAACTATTCTGTATATCAATTCATAATTATGAAAAGTGACTAAACTATATTCACCCTTTGACCTAGACATTCCAATACTGAGCACATATTCCAAGGAAGTACAACAGAAGAACAGAAACAAGGGTGCCACATATACCAAAATATGCATAACAAAGTGCTCTGTGCAAAAGAGCCAGGAATAAAATGGGAGTCCATCAATTTGGAAATAGCTGGAAAAAAACCCTTGGAATATTAATATGATGAAATATCATTTTGCAGTAAGACTAAGGATTTCAGAGAAATGTAGGAGGATTTGTATGAACTGATAAGGAATGAAATCAGCAGCCTAAAAAGAAAAATATACAGTTACTCACAATGTAAATGAAAAGATCTGTAAAAGAAATCCAAACTCAGTTACCAAAAAACTAATGATGGTCCTTGAGAACAGAAGTTGAAACGTACCTCCTCATGGCACAGAGGTGGGGAAGGACCAGGGCAGTATGTTGTATACATTACTATATGAGCATTTGCAGTCATTATATTAGGAATTTTTGTTTAATTGCTTTTCTTTGTTATAAAGGAGGATTAAATCTAGAGGAGGTGGTGTGAGGTAAGACAAAAGTCACCAAAAACATTTTTTTTAAAAAGTTGTATAACAACATGACTAGTATGTTTTACATGATTGCATGTATATAGCCCATATCAAATTGTTTACTGTCTTAGGGAGGAGAGAGAGCAGGGAGGAAGGGAGAAAATTTGGAGCTCAAAATTTTATATAAAAAAAAGAATGTTAAAAGTTGACTTTACGTGTAATAGGGAAAACATACTATTTAAATGAAAAAAAAGTTGTGTAAAGTAGCAAATAATAACAATACGAAAAGAAAAGGCTATGCATGGAACACATTTTATCTAGATTATGTAGTGTTTAAGAAGAAATGTAGTTTTATTACTACCAAGTCTAAGCTAAGGTCAGTTCAGAAATTATTTTATTTTTTGTCTTTGATAAGCAGTTAGGGAATTTATGACAAACAGATTTTTGTACACAAATGCTATTACTGTACATAAATGCTGGCAATTATCCATTTGCTTTTACTCTTAAGTAGATGAAGCATCCCTTCTCTCAAACTATTTGTATATATGTTCAGCAGACCTTATTTTTAGATGGACCATGCAAAGCTAAAACAACAGCCCAGGGTACAAGGAAATAATGTCCTAATGACCAACCATGCTCATCTATTCACGAAAACACTTGTATAATTCTCCAAGATACCTAGTTCATCACCACAATGCCCCATACCAATACCATTTTGGTCTACTCAGGTTTGGAACTCAGACCAGATTCTTAAGGGGTAGGATTCTTGGCATTTTTTATATCCCAAACACTTTGAAAACTGATGAAGACTATAAACCTTTATCAGAATGATGTTTTTAAATGCACAATTATTTTCAGGGAATGTACTTTGCCTTCAGGGAATGTACTTTGTTCTAGTGTTTATTGGGAAGTGTCTGTTCCATCAAAAAAATATATCAGTGATTTTTTTAAAAGAAATTTTTTTTTAAAACCCCACATTGCCATAAACTTACCATTTTCTCCCAAGGAATGCTTATTTTATTTGAATTTCTGGGCACTGTTGATACTGCTATCTCACCTGGAATGCTTTATTCTAAGGCTATAATAAGGGCCAGAAGACATGAGCTGTGCATCAGGATACAAAGGATAGCTGTTTTTCTTCCCTGTCACTCCTGAGGGTCCCATCACCATGATGTTCCTTACTACTACCATCTTAATCTGCTTTTCAGGGTTGGAACTGAGATGAATGAAAAACCCAAGAAACAGTTTCTGGGTAATTAATAACCAATTTATTAATTAGGCTAACAAATAATTGATAAATTGATAGTCAATGGTTTCTCTCAGTAACCAAAGACAAAACCATGGAGGTCACTGAATGCTTAAAGGAGATGCCCCTGACAGGTAAAAATCAACCCTTATTGATGAATAATTAATGAGGGGGTAGACGTATTAATGAGGAAGTGGGCTAAAGTCTTCTACTCCTCCTGCTGAGAACATGACTTCATCATGAGACTCAGCTGCCTCCAGCAATCTAGACAAAGGAATCTGTCTCTTCCCAGACCACTCTGGTTGGTTTTCTCCTTCATGAGCTGAGTCACCCTAAACTCCAATGAAAGGGTACAATGACATGGGCTTATTTCCCAAGGGCAAGAATTCACCAAGATTAGATTCTGTTTATACTCTGAACAGAAGTAAGATCTTCTAGTTGGGTAGGGTCCCACCCAAGATCATAGAGCATGTACCAGGAGGACTCTGACAATCTCATCTATCAGTAATATCCTTCAGAGACTGACTGACTAGACTATAGGGGCTGGTCCCTGAATGAGGAAATAAAAGGAAAAAGTCTTAATGCTAATTTAGTAATTGGTTATTAATATAACAGAAAATAATTCCTCTCAGAACTCAAGCCAGACTCCTTAGAACAAGGGCCCTTAGACTTTTTTGTGTTGTGAATCCATTCACAATCCAGTAAAGACTATAGACCTTTTTCAGAATAAAATGTGTACATAAAATAGAACATAAGATTACAAATGAAACTGATTTTATTTATTTATTTTTGGTGAGGCAATCGGGGTTAAGTGACTTGCCTAGGGTCACACAGTTAGTAAATATTATGTGTCTGAGGCCAGATTTGAACTCAGGCCCTCCTGACTCCAGGGCTGGTGTTCTATCCACTGCGCCACCTGGCTGCCCCCAAAACTAATTATATTTAAATAAAGACTTTTTCTCATCCAAGTTCGCAGACCCTTTGAAATCTATCTACAAATCCCTTGGGGATCCATGGACTACAGGTTAATAACTTATAGTCTGAAGAAAGGGACACCCCAGCTCCCACTAACTCTATACCCAACTCCAGGAGAGCTGACCACCTAGAATTTCCTAGTAGGTACCAGGATTCTGAGATGTGGTTCTGCTTTTCTTTTATTAACTCTTTAAGACCCAACTCAAATACATTCTTTATCAAAAAACAAATGTATTGAATTTCTACTTCTGATTTCAACCTTGCTCCATAATATTTCTCTTCTCTGAATTCCTCTAGTATTTCAGGGTATCATGTAACCCTCACTTGACTAATACTGGGTAGCATCCACTTGCCTTAAAGGTTATTATGCCATAACCTCTAGGGAAACTAGAGGTAGGAAACCTTCTTGGCCTATAACTCGTAATTTCAATTAGAAGTGTCACACTCCAGGTAGAATTAATTCGAGATTAAATGACACAGAAGGTTGGAGGGACTGGGATTTCTTGGGGCCCTCGTACTCCTGTAGCTGATGGACCAGTGCCTAGCTTTCCATGACAGTCATGCAGTTTTATGGTTGAATCCCTTTAGTGAATCTTAGCCCTGGTGTCTGAGGTATGCATGAGAGTCTCTGCTTGCTCGGAGGGGCACAAGAATTTGACCTAGACCTGGTATCTGAGTTATGCCTTTTCCCAAGTGTATATGTCATTCATGCCTATCATGCTGAAGATGAAGCTGAGAATAATGGTATTGGTATTTGCAATTATATTGCAATCAAACTCATTGCAACTTGGGGTCTCAGATACCTCTTATCAAGCCAGAAAGCCTGGAAACTCAGTCATCTCAGCTGCGTCTAGAAAGATCAGGACTATATACAAACACAATATCACTATGATTGTTGTTTCAGTTAAGTCAGTAAGCATTTTTTAAGTGCCTACTATGTGCCAGCCACTATGCTAAGGACTAGAGATACAAAGAAAGAAAAAATACATTCCCTGCTCTTAAAAGCTCATAATATAATGGGAGAGGTAATACATAAACAATTATGTACAAACAAGATATACATAAGATAAATGAGAAATAAGTAGCAGAGGGAAGGCACTAGAATTAAAAGGGATTGGGAAAGGTTTCCTACAGAAGGAAAAATTTTAGCTAAGACTTGAAGAAAGTCAGAGAAGCCAGGAGATGGAGATAGAGATAAGGGGAGGAAGCATTCCATATATGGAGAACAGTCAGTGAAAATTCCCCCAACAGGAAATGGAGTATTCTATTTGAAGCAAGAAATAGTAAGACCAGAGTCACTGGATTGAAGAGTAAGTAAGTTGATGGTTGTGATATAAGGTGTAAGAAAACTGGAAAGGTAGGGGACATTTCTAGAACATGGAGAGTTATGAACAACAAACAGTGGGCTTAATAGTTGATCCTGGAGGTCATAGGGAGCCAGTGCAGTTTACTGAGTAGAAGGGTGATATGGTCATAACTGTGTTTAAGGAAGATCACTTTGACAACTGAGTAGAGGAGGTACTTGAGTGGGGAGAGACTTGTAGCCAAAAGACCAACCAGCCGGCTATTGCAATAGCCCAGGCATGAGCAGCTGAGCGTCTACACCAGAGAGGTGGCAATATCAGAGGAGAGAAGGGAGCATATGCTAGAGTTATTATAAAGATAAGTCCTTGGCAACAGAATGGAGTTGGAGAGTGAGAGAGAGTGAAGAGGTGAGGAGGATACCTAGGTTGAGGACAACACCATCCTTACAATTTCCCTAGCTCAGGACCTCAGTCATCTTTGAGTTTTCCCTCTTCTTTCCTCTCTCATATCTAATTAGTTGCCAGTACTGTAGTTTCATACCTTCTTTCAAATGTGTCTCCTTCTCACCATTCTTCTGGCCATCCCCCCAGCTCAAATCAAGAAGTGACCTCTTCCCTGACCTCTCCCTTTCATGACTAAACTCCTGGAGAAAGCCATCCACAATGCCTGTGATCAATGCCTCTGCTTCCTCTTCAGGGTTTTCTTGGCAAAGAAACTGGAGTAGTTTGCCATTTCCTTCTCCATCTTATTTTACAGATGAGGAAACTAAGACAAACAGGGTTAAGTGACTTGCCCAGGGTCACCCAGCTAGTAAGTGTCTGAGGCCAGATTTGAACTCAGGAAAATGAGTCTTCCTGACTCCAGGCCTGGCACTCTATTCTCTGTGCCATCTAGCTACCCTATGTTTGACATATCTGCTCTATAGCATCTGGCTTGGAGATCTTATCAGCTCCCATAGGTTTAACTTTCATAATAATGCAGATGATTTTCAGATCTACTTATCCAGTCCTAAATTCTCTCCTGACCTTTAGATTTGCATTACCAACTGTCATTTAGACATCTGAACTGGATATCCCTTAGATTTCTCACACTTAAAATGTCTTTTCCTCCAAACCTTCCTCTCTTTTGAAATCCATTATTATTGTCCAAGGAAGTCATCTAGTCTCACAGCCTTGGTGCCATCCTCACCTCCTAATTTGTTCTTATCAAGTCTTGACATTTCTACCTTCATATCATCTCTCATACATTTCCCTTTTCTCTTCATTCACCCAGCCACCATTCTGGTGAAGGCCATTATCACTTCACCTTTAGATCAGAAGGCAGTAACCTTCTGATTGATTTTCTTGCCTCAAGTCTCTCCCCACTGCACAGCATCCTCCACTTACTTACCTGCCAAAATGATCCTCCTAATGTGCAGGTCTAATCATATTATCCCTCCCTGACTCACGTAACTCTAGTGGTTCCTTATTATCTCCAGGATCAATACTAAATCAATTATTTGATTTTTAAAGCCATTCACAACCAAGATCCTTCCTACCTTGCCTCTCTTCTGTGTATTCTCCAATCCAGCAGCACTTGCCTTCTTACTGATCCTTAAACATGATTCTGTCTCTCCTGACTCCAGGCCTTTTCATTGCCTGTCTCTCATACCTGGAATGCCCTCCTTCTTACCTCCACGTACCTCCTGGTTTCATTCAAGACTCAAATTAAATCCCACCTTCTAAAAAAGGACTTTCTTGGTCCCCTTACCCCCAGCCACTGCTAGTGCCTTCCCTCTGAGCATACCACCCTTTTTCACTGTCTGCATCTTTTTTGAACACTGTTTATATCTTGTTTGCATGTTGTCTTTTCCATTAGAATGTAAGATTCTTGAGGGCAGTGACTGTACTTTTGCTTTTTTTATGACCCCAGTGCTTAGCACAGCTCCTGGCACATAGTAGGTGTTTAATAAATGTTTGTTGATGATGGCAATGGATTACTTTAATAGCCTCCTAATTGGTCTCCCTGATTTTAACCTCCCCATACTCCAATTCATCCTCTACATAGATGTCAAAATAATCTATATGAAGTACAGGTCTGGCCAGATTACATTTCTTCTCAAAAAAAAAACACCAAAACACAAAAACAAACAAAAAAATGAAAAAATCCAACCTTCAGTAGCTCTTCTTTGCCTGTGGGATAAATACAAATTCTATAACCTAGCATTAAAGGCACTCCACAATTTGGTTCCCACCTGCTTTCTGCCTTATTTCATATCACTGCCCTTCACAAACTCTACATTCTGTCGATACTACCTCACAAATGTCATATCATTAAATGACTTCAAGCAAAAATTGGATGACCTCTCATCAAGAATGTTGTAGAAGGGCTTCCTGTCCAGATACAGGTTGGTCTAGAGCAGTGGTTCTCAAACTTTTTGGTCTCAGGATCCCTTTACACTCTTAAAAAAGTCACTGAAGATTCAAAAGAGATTTCATACGGGCAGCTAGATGGCATAGTGGATAGGGTACCAGGCCTGGAATCAGGAATACTCATCTTCCTGAGTTCAAATTTGGGCTCAGATACATTCTACTTGTGTGATCCTGGGCAAGTCACTTAACCTTGTTTGCCTCAGTTTCCTCATCTGTAAAATGAACTGGAGAAGAAAATGGCAAACCATTCCAATACCTTTGCCAAGAAAACCTTAAATGGGATCAGACAGTCAGATACTACTTATATTTACCATATTTGAAATTTAAAAATTATTATATTATGAAATAGTTTTGACCTTGCAGGACCCCTGATCCCCAGGTATCCTTGAGCCACACTTGGTGCTATAGTACCTCTGAAGGCCCTTCAAAAGCTTTGAAACTCGATAATCTTATGTTTGCTATTCAGATGAAAGGGGAGCAAAAAGACACATGTTTGGCCTGCTTCATTTACCTGGCGCTCAGCCGGTCAGGCATAGTAAGGGTGTGAGAGAGAAGGAGGCTATATGGTATTCCAGTCTTTCCCCTCAACCTACACCTCCTTCTAACACACACACATACAAGCACACACCACCAAGGATAACTTTGAACACTCTAGAATATCCCACCCCCAGCCCCTTGTTGGCCTCAGCCAGCTCCTGGTTAGAAAGTAAATATGGCACATTGTTATATTGGAAAGTTTGTTTTAGATTTCCACTGAAGATTTCTATATACTATTCAAATAATTTTTATATTGTTTTCCATTAAACATATGCCCCCATCAAACATCCATATTGAAAAGTTCTCATCAGATCTGCCCCTTCTGATAGATTCTCATAGTCATTAAACTCAAATACCATAACTTTCTTCCCCCACCATGGTAACAGACTCTTGCTCTATGCCAAGCAGTGTGGAGTACATAAAAGAAGGACCCAAATCTGTCTTTAGTAGAAATATCTTGTTTTTTCCTGTAAACATAAAAATTTTATAGATATGCCAGGAATTGCAGAATTTTGAGAGGCAACGTGATACAGTGGATAGAGAGCTGCCCTGGGAGTCAGGAAGAGCGATGTTCATTCTTCCTCTAGCACATACTGACTTTATGATGTGGGGAGGTAATTTAATCTCTCAGTACGCCAGACAACTCTTACAAGACTAAACAGTTACAGAACAATTACTGCTTTGCATGGACAGTGGGAGTTTTCCCACAGTCGGTGCTCTCTACAGTGATCCAATTACGGGTCCAGATAGAGCACAGAATTTTAAAGATGGAAGAGATCTCAGAATTTCAACTGATCAGACCCACACACACACACACACACACACACACACACACACACACGCAAAATTCCCACTACAATACACCCAAGAAGGAGTCATGTAACAGCTTGTGAAAGATCTCCAATGAAGAGAAAGCCACTACTTCTCTAAGTTGCATATTCTACCCTTGGATAACTCATGGTTAGGAAATTTTTTCTGACATCAAGGCTAAATCTGCTTCTTTACCTTTTCTTCCCATGATTCCTGCTTCTCTCCTGGTCTTGCCTGTTGTGTATTGATTATCATAACATTTGCATTAAGTGTCAGATTATTTTTCCTATCTCAGCCCACCCTATAATAAATTGCATTGTGGGACAGACCAATAGAATTCCTTTTCCATATCACAGCTCTTTCAGATGCAGCACTCAAGTATTCACTGAATCTTTTCCTCTTCAGGCTAACCGTCCCAATCTTCTTTAAGGATTCTTTGCTTAACTTGGACTTGAAGACCGTCACAGTCTAGATAGGTAGATTTGGAGTCAGTTGGATAGATCGTTGAATTACATAGTTGAATATAATATTATATCATTATGTAATTATCATAATATTGTTATATATAGAGTTGTATAATAATATATAATATATGCAAATATAATAATATACAGTTGAATTATAGAGATAATAATTGAACCCATGAGAGTTGATAAAATCACTAAGAGAAAGAATATAAGAAACTAGAACAGATGTCTGGGTGGTAGGGTGGTGGAGTGTTTGGGGGTGGCTATAATAAAGGGCAAGATATAGTTGGTGATCTTACAGAAAAGACTGAGAAGGATTGGGCAGACGTGGAAGAACTACAACAGAGCAGTATCATGAAAACCTGGAGGAAAGAGAGTATCCAGAAGAATGGCGGTGGCGAACAGCGTTAAATACTGCATAGAAGTTTGGTTTATCAATGCTCTCATAAATATGAATTATATATATACATATTTGTGTGTATGTATGTGTATATTGTGTGTATAATTATAAATACTCAATGTGTGCACTTTTTGATTCTCCAAATTCAGACATAAATCATTGGATATAATACTCCTTATCTGCTCTAGCTATTAGTAATGATTCATTCCACAAGCTTTTCATTTCACTCACCTGAATTCTCACAATGATTTAAGGAAAGGATAATTTCAAGATTTCAGTTTTCTGTTCCCAGCTGTGGCACTATTGGAAATCAGAGTTTCTTCCAAATCTTAGTTTCCCTTTAGAAGGGAAAATAAATATCTGCATTTCACTTAATTACTTGTAGATGGCTAAAAGCTTTACTCTGGTAAACCAAAGTTTCTTTGCTTCCGCATATTTAATATTGTCTGTCCTGACCTTGTTGAAGGAGACTCAGCTGCTGTTCCATTTAAAATATTTTTACAGGCTATTATATGTCCCCTGAGTTTTTCTGACTCCAGAGTAGACTTTCAGAAAGTACTCTTTGTGGGGTCATTTTTGGTTAGCATGGTTTCTGGTGGAAAGACAACACTGCATAGCGATTAGTGGGCTAGTCTTGAAGTCATGAAGACCTGTGTTCAAATCCTGTTTCTAACACATACTAGCTGTGTGACTATGGTGAAGTCGCTGAATCTCTGGGTCCTAGACAATCCTCTAAGACTGTAGGCTACTGAAGAGTTTCTTATCTCAGTAGTGGGGGGAAATTCCATGAAAAGTTCCCTACTCTGAGGAAATCTGGGCCAAAATTAGTCTCTGTATGGGTTATGGTGTGTGGGCAATGTGTATCAGAAGCCAAGATGTCTCAAAGCCCCTTCCAACTGTTGGATACTGTTAAAAGTAACCCAATCCTAGCTTTCTCCGCTTAAATGCTTAAATTCCTTGAAGAAAATTATTTCTTTTTTTTTTTTCTAATTCTTCTCAGGGCAGCTAGGTGGCACAGTGGATAGAGCTCTGGCCTTGAAGTCAGCAGGACCTGAGTTCAAATCCGGTCTCAGACACACAACACATACCAGCTGCGTGACCCTGGGCAAGTCACTTAACCCCAATTGCCTAGCACAAAAAAAGCTAAAAAGAAAGTTCTCTTCATCTTATTTTCTTTGTGCTCTAAATCTAAATACCTGCACATCTGATAAAATAAAAACAAAAAAAAATCCTTTTTATTCTCTACTAAGGAAGAGAGCTTTTTCTCCTACACATTCTTGACTTTTGTTAATATTTCATACTTTTAATACTCTCTTGTCTCCTATTAAATAAACACATATATACCTCAAATGCACCACCATTCTCAACTAGAACAGTCAGCCCCAAGCATCTTAAATAATAAATGCACCTAATGTCCCCAAAGGTGCCAAACCTCTGATTCTCCATTTATTTAAAAGAAAATGTTTGTTTTGAAAGTTCTTCAATGTGTCAAGCACCATGGTGATTAAATTCTGTACCTTGATATGTTTTACAGAGATACAAAAAGTGATTCAAGTGTTCTTAATGACATTTCAAATGTGGTCTCTGCTTTCAGCAGTCTTTCTTACCAACCAAGAGAGGATATATCAGACCTGGGGAGCAAGCCAAGAGACTCAAGGTATCGTGTCCCATTATTCCCACTGTCAGAGATTAGGAGAACTTTGCTTCAAATCCTAGTTCTGCTACTTGTATCATCCAAGTGACCTTCTCTCTGGACTTCAGTTCCCTCATCTGCAAAATTAGGGGTTTGGACTAGATGGCCTTGAAAGTCCCTTCCACCTCTAAATCTATGACCCCATAATTCCTCTCCAAAAAATGATTAGGTGGTTGTGATGACATGGACATTTTACAGAGTATCCAAGAAATGCCATGACTTCATAGATTCTCAAAGACTGGGTGGAAACTCCCTTTGATTAGAGCTATCATAATAATTCTTCCCAAATAGTGCCTGGCACACAGTGGACACTTAATAAATGTTTATTCATTCATTGATTGATTGAAAATATAAGCTGGGGATAGACAAAGGGAAGAGACAACAACAAATAGATAAGTTAGGCCCTACCATACTTAGACATCATCAGAAGCATGTCCTAGAGCTAAGGAGTCTTTCTTGACAGAGCATCTTCTTTGAAACTGATCTCTTGGAGAGGTAAACTAGCCACCCCAGGGAATAATAAGACATCTGTGAACCACCTCTACTCCACTCTACTCTTGTCCAAAAGAATGGCAAGAACAGCCATGGTCTACCTTCCCTAAGACTCTGCCTCTTGGTCTTGAAAGGTGGAAATGGACTCATCTCATCTATGAAGATTGTCTGACCATGGTCTTCAGCTTCCCTTTGAGTGTGACTCTGGCCTTTCCAGTCCACTTTTGGGATTCTTATTTATCTTGCAAGAAATCAGAAAGTAGAAATGCCTGACCACCATCAGACCCATGATCTGAATTTTGATTGACTAGCTACTTGACTGTTCTCAGTAAAAAACCATATTCCTCCATGTTGGCTTCCCAGTAGGTTTGTTAGAGGCTTAGCTCCTACCACAAGGTGGAGTTCACAGCTTAATCTCCTTCAGGAAAAAAGGAATAATCTTAGGTAAACTCATTGATAGTTGCAGTTTCCTCTGGTATTTAATAGATCAGTTGAGTCATACCCCAGATATAAAGGGGTACTCTAGTTGTAATATAGTGGAAAGAGACTTGGAGTAAGAAGTAAGAAGGCCTGGGTTCAGTGGGCCACCCATTTTGTTTCTTTTCCATGGCCACGGATTACACCCATAGCCCAGATTTATAATCACTTTATAATTCCTCTTTTCAGTTGTTTCAGATATGAATCCCTTACTGACCAACTAGATTATGTGTTCCCTGAGAGTAGAGGTTATGTCTTCCTCTTCTTTCTCATCCCTCATGGTGCCTAGCATAATACTGAGAAAAACTAGCTTAATAAATGTTTCATGAATGAATGCCTGGAATACATTCCACCTTTACCTCCTCCTCATAGGATCTCTATTTTTCCACCAATGACTCTACCGAATACTGTATCTTATTCAAGACTTAACGTCATTGTTAATTGTTAGTACATTCTCTGTCCCTCCACACCCACACTATTTTGTATTTACTTTGTATATATTTCCTATTTACTTCTCTTACTCTTCACCCCTACAAATAAAATTTAATCTTCTTGAGGGTGGGGATTGTTTCATTTACACATAAATTATGTGCTTATAAAATAAAAGCACAAAAATAATAGCCCTGCTCTATGACCCTCTGATCATAAGCATCAGGTGAGGCATGAAATAGAGAGACGAATGCTCACCAAAATGCTCAGTGATGTGAGTCCACATTGAAGAGGGATTCCATATAGATGGTAACATTTTTCTAATGCTCTGGTTTGTGGATGGCATTGTACTGATTGCATCAGGTCCTAGAGAACCTCCTGAAAAAGATCTAAAATCACTCAAAAAAGTTTGACTTAGTCATCCAAACAGGAATACCAAGAGGATGAAGAATATTTATTGCCCAGATCAAAATACACTTTTGGAAGAACAGCCTATAGTGTGTGGTGTGTGTGTGTGTGGGTATGTGTGTATGTGTGGTACACACACACATATACATACATATGTAGATATACACATAGATATAGATATACATATGATACATAGATACATACACACACACACACACACACACATATATATATATACATTTATACATATATCATGTAGAATAGATAGTGCAGACAGAAAACCAGTTCAGCACAGTTGAATGGGAGATGCAGAACAAGTTGGATCACCTTTCAGAAACCACATAGCTCCCTTAATGACTCCAAATGTCCCATGGAAACAAAGGCCCATATTTTTAATACCAATGTTCTACTGATGTTTCTGAATGTCGGTAAGACATGGAATACAACAGTGTCCAAGGAATTAAAAATGAATATCCCACAGAAGGCAATGGGTAGGCATGCTGTAGATATGAAAAGACTGCAATATATAATCAGAGAGGAATTATAAAGAGGAGTAGAAGATTTCAACAAGGAATTATTTGATAGGAAAAGAAGATAGGGAGGAAGACAGGAAGACAAGAGTCTGTGATGTCAGGTGAGCAGCCAGAGTACTCCATTGGTATTCTTGTGATGTTAGGTGAAATCAAAAAAGGCCTTTAGTTGGTTGGACGCACTCCTTGTGGCAAACATATGGGAGGACCTGGACAAGAGATGCTCAGGATGGGCAGCCATGTATTGGTTGCAAATAGCATCATTGGAAGGAACTTCCAAACTGATGACTACAGAGCCATTTGAGTTTTTTTGTTTTGGTGAGGCAATGGGGTTAAGTGACTTGCCCAGGGTCACACAGCTAGTAAGTGTCAAGTGTTGAGGCTGGATTTGAATTTAGGTCCTCTTGACTCCAAGGCCAGAGCACCATCCACTGCACCTCCCAACTGCCCCTACCATTTGAGTTTTTAAGTGTTCCTAGCAAGTAGCATAGTAACTAGCATGTGCAGGAATTTTAAAAATTCTTCTTGAAGGAGTTAATGAATGCTTTCTCCATGGAAAGTTGAAGCAACAGTATTCTTGTCACCATTAGCCCATTTCCCTCATAACACTTTAACCTTATGCCCAAAGGGCTGCAGAATCATGCATACCCTTTGACCAAGCAATACTACTACTAGATCTGTTTTCCAAAAGAGATAGAAAACAAAAAGTAAAAGGACCTAGATGTACAAAAATATTTATAGCAGCTCTTTTCTGGTGGAAAAGAATTAGAAATTGAGATGCCCATCAATTCGGGAATGGTTGAGCAAATCGTGTCATGAGATTATAATGGAATACTATTGTGCTATAAGAAATGATGAGCAGGATGTTCTCAGAAAAACCTGGAAAGACTTAACGTGACCTGATGCAAAGTGAAACGTACTACGTACAAAGTAACAGCAATATTATGCGATGATCAGCTGTAAATGATTTAGCTATTCTCAGTGATACAATGATCCAAGACAACTCTGAAGGACTTATGATGAAAAATGCTATCCATCCCCAGAGAAAAAATGGATGGTGTCTGAATACAGATACTTTCTTAAATTTGCTTTACTTTTCTTGAGGCTTTTTCATTGCTGTATGTTTTCTTTCACAACATGACTGTTATGGAAATGTTTTGCATGACTACACATGTATAACTTATATCAAATTGCTTCTCATTTGGGGGCGGGAGGGAGGAAGGAAGAAGATTTGGAACTCAAAGTTTTAAAAATGAATGTTAAAAATTGTTTTTAAATGTAACTGGGGAAAAATAAAACACTAAATAAGAAAAAAATACTTTAACCTTGAAGGCTGTCTGTACTTTAAATAAAGAATCCATAGCCAGCTAGAGGAACTTCTGCCCTAGAGATGGCATCTGATGCCAAGTTAGGCAAGTTGGGTTTATCGCCTGAATGAGGCAGCTAGGTGATTCAGTTGTACTTGAAGGTAAGAAGACCTGAGTTTGGATCCTGCTTCAGATGGTTACTAGTCACTTCACCTGTGTCTGCCTTAGTTTCCTCATCTATAAAATGGTGATAATAATAGCACTTACCTCACAAGTTTGTTGTGAGAATCAAATGAGATCACTAATTCAAAGTGCTTTGCAAACCTTAATAAAACATTACATAAATCCTAGCCACTATTATTATTATTATTACATTCTAGTGTCATGGCCTTAGGGCTGGAAGGGACTTTTGAAGCATTCCAGGCCACCCCTCTTGTTTTTCACATGAGGAAATGAAAGCTCAGAGAGGTTAAGTCATTTGCTGAAGGTCACATAGGTTTTAAGCAGCAGAACCAGGATTCAACTCCAGATAATCCAATTCCAAATCAATAGTTCTTTCCACCGACCCATTCTACCTCTCCATTTGGGACTGGGGTGGAGGATCATCCTCCACCAATGGCAAAATCAAGGCCATTTTAAGTTGGTGGTACTTGCAGGCAAGCTTCTGTGCAGCTGCACAGGTCCCTGTTCTCATCCTAACCATTTTGAAAAGGTGGCCCCTCCAGGGGAATCAAAAAAAGACTCCTATGCAGCCAGAATGTGGTTCAAATCCTTGTCATTCTGGGAGAATGGTAAATGTTTATGTAGCTCTCTCAAGCATTTTGAGGAGGGTGAGCAGACCATGTTCCCACCAAGGTCTCTGCTCACTTCCTGCAGATATCCCCTGGATACCAGTCCTGTTTTGATGATGCCCTGAAATGGCATGTTTCCATTCTGAGTTTTCATCCCCCTCGCTATTTGTTTGTGTTGGCCCCTTAACAGTACTCCCTGGGATACAGACAAGGCAGCAACATGTTTTCCCTTTTACTGTAGATACAAAAAAAAACTCTTAAGAAATTGGTATAACTTTTCCTCCATTGTCCTGAAATAGAGCAGGTTATCTGAGGCACAGATGAGCTATGAGAACAGAGCCATAACTACTGTTTCTGGGGCAGGGGCAAGATTCAGAAACACACCTGAGAAAAACTTAGCAAAATGGAACCATGGGAAAGTAGCAAGAAGAGAGGTCTCAAATCAATGTTTTTAAATTAATCCAGGGAGCACCGCTAGGTGGCACAGTGGATAGAGCTCCAGCCTTGGAGTCAGGAGGACCTGAGTTCAAATCCAGCCTCAGACACTTGATGCTTACTAGGTGTGTGACCCTGGGCAAGTCATTTAACCCCAATTGCCTCACTAAAAAATAAAATAAAATGAATTCAGTTGTGAGGAAGAGCTAAAGATGTTGGACATCAGCCCTCTAGGGACAGAGCACAACTGTAGTTGAGAACAGGAAGGTAGCACTCTTTAATTATTCCTGCTAGATACAAACTAAGCTAAGTTGCTTATGTACTTATGGTAGTAGTGTACTAACATTAGTCTCTAAATTTTGGTCCTCAAGGGCAAAGCTCTGATTGCTATGCCCTAGTTAAAGCTCTGCTATGAGATAACCATTGTGTTAGTTGGGGAGGAACAAAGAAAAAAGACAATATTGGGCTGATATTAGCATTACAGAACATCATAGCATGGATTCCATTACAACTTCAGTTATGTAGTATTGTTCTCCCTCCCTCACCAAAAAAAAAAAAGTTTATATGCATATCAAGTCTAATATAATGTGGTTATTCTATGAAGCTGCTATTCTCCTAAACTAGGGGCTCTATTGTTTTTATTAAACACATTCAGCCTTATTTAGTAAACATATTTGTAGCACTTGAAATGTCAGGCTAATTTTTTTAATGAATTTATTTTAATTTATCAACAATTACTTCCACAAGCTTTTGAGTTTTAAATTTTTCTCCCTCTCCCTCCCCACTTCCCTCCCCAAGACAATGTGCAATCTGATATAGGCTATACATATACACTCCTATTAAACATATTTTCACATTAGTGATGTTGTAATGAAGAATTAGAACCAATAGGAGGAACCACAAGAAAGAGAAAACAAAACAATGCAAAACAGAAGAAGAAAATAGCAAATAGTATGCTTCAGTCTGCATTCAAACTCCATAGTTCTTTCTCTGGATGTGGGTAGCATTTTCCATCATGAGATCTTTAGAGATGTCTTAGATCCTTGCATTGCTGAGAAGGGTTAAGTCTATCAACGTTAGTCATCACACAACAAGGCTGTTACTGTGTACAACATTCTCCTGGTTCTGCTCACTTCATTCAGCATCAGTCCAACAAGTCTTTCCAGGTTTTCCTGAAGTCTGCCTGCTCATCATTTCTTATAGCACAACAGTATTCCATTACATTCATATACCACAATTTATTCAGCCATTCCCCAATTGATGGACATCCCCTCAATTTCCAATTCTTTGTCACCTCAAAAAGAGCTGCTATAAATGTTTTTGTACATGTGGGTCCTTTTCCCATTTGTATGATCTCTTTGGGATATATCCCTAGAAGGGCTATTGCTGGGTCAAAGGGTATGCACGTTTTTATAGCCCTTTGGGCATAGTTCCAAATTGTTCTCTAAAATGGTCGGATCATTTCACAACTCCACCAACAATGCATGAGTGTTCCAATTTTTCCACATCTCCTCCAACATTTATCATTTTCCTATTTTGTCATGTTGGTCAATCTGATAGGTGTGATGTGGTACCTCAGAGTTGTTTTGATTTACATTTCTCTAATCAATAGTGATTTAGAGCATTTTTTCATGTGACTATAGATGTCTTTAATTTCTTCATCTGAGAACTTCCCTTTTTAGAGCTAAAAGAGATTCTAGGTATCATTCAGGACATTCCTCTCATTTTACTGCTTAGGTTAAATGACTTACCCAAAGTCACATCAGGAGAATGATAAAACTGGAAATCTTAACAGACATGCAAGTACAGAGTACAAAATCCAGACAATCTAAGGTAATGACAAAGGGAATAGAACCTATTGGTTCTACAAAGTAGAGTCAAAGTGAATACCAAAGCAGGCTGTCAAAACTCCAGGGAGCATTCTGACTGAAGAGTTACTGATAAACTGCCTATAAGCTTCTGTTGACATATTCTGAGGCAGTTCAGGCCTACCTGCTTAATTCCACCCAGCTAGTTCCTAAAAACTTAAAGTGACCTTGCTGAAATCTGAGCAGAAATTCTCACAACCTGAGTTTGAGGACAGAATTATATGTGTCCTCAGAATGATAGGAAAATAAAAGATCTAGACTTCTGAGAGGATTCGTGAGGATCAAAGACCCAGGGTAGGGCTCAGTGGTTGGTTACTCATTGGGTCTCATCATTATTGATACTATACTCCCCAGAGATGTGATCAGGAACTCTGGCTATAGGCACCGTGACAATTACCTAAGTGTGCCTAAGGATTTCAGTTTCTTTAAATCTTGCTTACAAATGTTTGTTTTTCAATGCAGCAGTTGTGAAATGCTCATACTTAGTGAAAAAAGAGGTCTAATTATATAATAGAATTTAAACTTGAAAGAGACTGTGATGATCTAGTTTAACTTCTTCATTGAAAAATTTATTCAAATTTTCATTTATAATTCATTTTACATTCATTTACAAGTGAATTTTCACCTAGCAACACAAAAAAATAGTAGCTGAGCCATAATTAGAATACCAATTTCCTGACTCCTGGTCTATTGCCATTTCCTACTATACCAGCATAGAAAAATCATAATTGATTGGTAAGGAAATGTGGCATAGCAGAAGTCAGGAGACCTGAGTTCTAGTTGTGATTCTTCCACTAACTAGTTGTGAAATCTTAAGCAAATCTTTAAGCCTTTCTGAGCCTCAGTTTTCTCAGTTATGAAATGAGGCAGTTGGTTCCAATACAATGGTTCCTAATGTTCTATACAACTCTAAAATTTTATGAATGTGTTTTTCAGTTAACCATACTTAGTAGAATGCCTAGCTAGTCAGACCACAAATCCATGGCTTAGCTACTGCTCTGAATCTGGTAGCATTTTATTCTGAATGAAGATCATATATCTAGAAGAAAATAAATAGCCACATAGATGGTAGCCAGATCTAAAAAGCTGTAACAAATGCTATAGCGTACTCTATATAAGCACTGGGGCAGCTAGGTGACACAGTGGATAGAGTGCCGGACCTGGAGTCAGGAAGACTCATCTTCCTGAGTTTAAAGCTGGCCTTAGACACTCATTAGCTGTTTGACTCTGGGCAAGTCCTTTAACCTGTTTGCCCCAGTTTCCTCATCTGTAAAATGATCTGGAGAAGAAAATGGCAAACCACTTCAGTATCTCTGCCAAGAAAACCCCAAATGGGGTCACAAAGAGTTGGCCACAATTGAAAATAAATGAACAACTATAGGCATGATAATAAAATAGTAAATAATACCTCGTGTTTGATCAATGATTTACAATTTTCAAAATGTAATGTACATTATCTCATTTGACTTTTCCCCAAAACTTTATGAGACATGAAAGGGAGGTATTATTATCCCCATTATATAGATGAGGAAACTGAAGCTCATAGAGTGATCAAAGAATTGCCCAAAGTTACATAGTGAGTGAGCCAGGACTAAAACCCAAGTCTTCTGACTCCAAAGCTACTACTAATTCCATTATACCATGTTGCTATGTAAGGCATCATAGTAGATACAAGGGGGAAAAATCTAAGGCATAGTACCTGCCCTCAAGGAACTTACAATCTAGTTGGGGGTATCAAAATTTGCATGCATGAAACAATTGAGGAGATAATAAGAAACCATGTGTATTCTATTATAGCAGCCAAAAGGTTAAGTTGACCAGAAAGTCTGGGGTGGGCAGGCTGGCATAGAAAAGAACCAGGTCAAACCTATACAATGGAGAAGGCTCCTCCTTGTTCTCTCCTCACCCCATTAGCAAGAATCCTGGAAGTAAGGAAGATAGGAAATTAGGACTGGTGCCAGGAGATTTTTCCCTAAAGGAAAAAACAATAACATTGCTGACCAAAAGTAACCCTAAGTCCTACTGTACTGTTCATTAAGGGTCAGAGTAGAGGGAGAGGATTGGGAGTCTGAAGTCCCTTCATCTTCCACCCTGCCCTGTCCATCGTCTTCACACAGTGGACAATGGAAGAGTACAAGGAAATAGATAAAAGTGGAATATTCTAATATATTGTAGGGATAGGGTCTGAACCTGTGACTTTATTGGTATAAGGTTGTCAGCTCTGCAACTTACAAGCTAGAAGATTTGCCCAGACCACTAAGATTGAATGATTTCCCAAGGTCATACAACTAGTATCTATCAGAGGTAGGATTTGAACCCTTGAAACCTTCTTTCATTCTCTCTCTCTTTCTTTCTTCCTTTCCTTCTTTCTTTCTTTCTTTCTTCCTTCCTTCTATCCTTTCTCTTTCTTTCCTTTCTTCTTCCTTTCTTCTCTCTCTCTCTCTCTCCACATATAATAAGTGTGTATTTGCAAGCATGCTATATACACACACACATACACATATATATATGCAGTAGTTGTTGTTGCAAATGTGTACAAATATAAATATATGACATAGTTATATAGTTATAGGGTTAGCATAGGGAAGCATAGTGGGTGGAATGCCAGATTTGGGTTGGGAAGACCTGGATTCAAGTTCCACCTTGGATACATACAAACTGTGTGATCCTGGGCAACTTTACAACCCTAAGACCATAAGTGGCAGATCCATTCTGATAGAGAGACTTGCTTCCCTGGGAAATTGCAGGTTTGAGAAAAAAAACTGATGAGATCAGTTTTGTATTTGTATGTATACATGTGAGTGTGTAATGTGTGTATATATACCCTGTGTATATGCATACATGATAGATGTGTGTTCACACATACATGCCTGGCCTAATTCTGAACTTTGTACAGAGCAGGGCTGCCCACTACTATTTATTAGTTAGCCGTAACCAGGATGCCAGGCATTTCAGGATCAAGACTGGTAATAGCAACTGCGCTGAGGTTTGGGATTCTGGTTTGGTTTACAATGGCGCAAGTGGATGGGGGTGGTGAGCCCTATGATGACGTCTGTGGCATTACTGAGTTGTGTCTTGGAGCTAAAGGTTGTTTCCACAAAGGGTAAAAGGAAGAGACACCTGCTGCTGCTCCTGGCATTCCTGGCAGAAGCTGGGTTCCTCAGTCAGGCAAGCATGTAGAGAAGTCGCAAGGAGAGTCATGGATTTCGTCACTGGCACACTGACATAAATTGGAGTGGGGATTGAATGTCCCTGGCCGCCTATTGGCTTGGGTGGTCTCCTCTCACTGGAAGCATCTGAAACTGGTTTCAAGAGCCAAACAACCATGTCTGAGTCTAAGAAAGGCCTCTGGGGTCTGCCAGATGATCTTAAGCCGCCCACAAAGGATTGAGCCCTTTACAAAGAGGAAGAAAGGGCTGTATTCACTCCCTGTGGCATAAACATTCTGGAAAAGCATTTTGGAGGTTAGTTTGGCTCACCCTCTGCTCTTTGTTGCACTTGTTTTCAGACAGGATGAATGAGACGCAGGGGATGGATAGCCTGGTAAGTGACCGTCAGAAGAAAAAATAAACAATATTTGTGTATTGTTTTATTTCCCCCAGCCATTCTTTGAATATTCTGCTTAAGTACACAACCAAACAACAAATGCCCAAATGAAACTGAATGTTTTTGTGAAGGGCACTTCAGCTTTGCATATATTAAACCAAGTTACCGAATGAAACAAAACTGGGAAAGAGTATTACTTACTGCTTGGCTATGGGCAAGTCACCCAATCTCTGTTCCTGGAATCTGATAGACTGAGCAAACGTTTGGCTGAAGAGCCTGGGCCAGGGGATTTGTTTTCTAAATGAGACTTCTGAGTCAAAGAGTAGTCCTGAACCTTCCTGAGCATCAAGAGGGAGGTTGGGCTGGAGCAAAAAACTGAGATTCCTTACAGACCCCCTTAAGGAGGGTCCCTGAAATTTCACAGCAGCCTCATTTCCAGGGTGACGAGCCAAGAGGTAAAATGTGGAGAATTGCACCTGGATGGGCATCTCCAAATATTAAATTCTTGCCAAATGACTGAACTTTTTAAAAGAAGCTCTAGTCCATCCAGATTTAGAGACAAAACTTTCATTACTCTATGATTTAGCGGCAAACTGATCATAGAGGTAGGGGCTAACAATGAGCAGGATTTTCTAGCAACTCAGGAATGACAAAGAACAGCTGCTTCCTCCTCCATGAAAGAACATCCTGGTTCTATTTCTAGCTCTGTCATTAAGCAGCTATGCGACCCTGAGCAAACAGCCTCACCTCCCTAGGACTCAGTTTCCTCTTCTGAAAAATGAAGGGGTTCGATCAAACGATTACTAAGGTCCCTTCCAACTCAAAACTTGGGCATCTTGTCTTCTCAGATTGTCATCATTCTGGATAGTAAGTAGCCTCAGAGACACACACCACACACACACACACACACACACACACACACACACACACACACACGTACAGTTTTACTAGCAAGTTCAGCAAAAAATCTGCCTTATTCATAATGGTTAGAACACCAAGCTGGACTGAAAGCTACAAACAAACTCTTCTCCTCTCCTCTTTGTTTTCCCAAAGCATTCAGTCTGATGATCCACCCTGGCAGAAACAAAGTGGAAGAAAAATGTCTGTTTTTCATACTGTGATAAACTATTGAATGGACAGCCCACAGAGTTGGTCTATTAGTAAATATACTTCGGGCAGACATTTCAGATGACCAGTGAGTTAGTCTCAGAATTGGGCAGGAAGACCCTATGAAATTACATAGTACTTGTAATGACGCCAAGCTAAGTTATGATATATGAATGTAATGGAATACTATTGTGCTGTAAGAAATGATAAAAGGGATGATTTCAGAAAAACCTGGGGATACTTGTATGAACTGATGCAAAGTGAAGTGAGCAGTTTATACAATGACACCAAGCTTCTATTTCAAACAAAAACTTATCTTTATAACATCAGTATTCTTCAGGTAAGGTAATCACAGAATACCAAAATCTTTTTAAAATTTTAAATAATTTAAAGAGCAATGGAGACCTTCATGGAGAATTCTATGATTAGCAAAAGAAGTGAACGGGCCATGTGGTAACAGCAAAAGATAATAGGTAATTATCCTAAATATCCCATTTGTGTCTATTCAATGTCAAGAGAACCTTCCCTCTTCATGTTGATTGGGTTCCCTTTAAAGGATTATGGGATGAAATGGATTAAAGTTGAACAGAATGAAAAGGCAGAATTGAATTCAGGGATCTGAATTCCTGAAGGGGATACCCACATTGATGAAATCACATGTCCGTCAAAGCCTCAAAGTACGATCACAAATGTGGAGTCAAAGGCCATCTGGCTCAATGGATAGAATGATGGACCTGGAGTCAGAAAGATCTGAGTTCAAATCAACCTCAGATTCTTACTAGCTTTGTGATTCTAGGCAAATCATTTAAACTCTATTTGCCTTAATTTTTGCATCTATAAAATAGGGATAATAACACTTACCTCCCAGGGTTGTTGTGATGATCATTTCTAAAGCACTTAGTACATAGTAGGTACTATATAAATGTTATCATTATTATCATTATTATTATTATCTCACCCAACCTTATATTCTACAGACAAGGAAACTGAAGAGTTTGGGAGAGTAAGTGATTTAACCAAGGTCACATAGCTTACTTACTAAGTGACCTTGGGCAAATCATTTAACCCATTTGAGACTCAGTTCTTTCATATGCAAACTGAGGTGATTGAACTAGATGTTCTCTATGGTTCTTCATAGCTTTAAAATGGGAAGATTCTACATTTCAATCTATTTTTTCCCCCAAAAGATTACAAATTCTAGGAAATGTTGACTTTTGGTGAAATCTCCCTTGAGTTACTTCCCCACAAAATGAATGTTCTTGTTGAAGCTTGACTGAAAATTTCACAGATGACAAGCTAGCCATTTGTTTGGTTATTAGGAAACCAAAGTAAAACCTCGTCAACCCTTGAAGTGATACACACACATCTTCAAAAATATTTACAATGGCAAGAAGTGAGCATCCACATTCTTTTGCAGCACAAGTTATGCCGTGATAGCAATTCAAGAACTTCGGAAGTTTGCATGAATTTTGGAGAGACTTTTAAGGTGTTTGGGGGTGGGAAGCAGTATGTAAGGGGCTTGAAAAGAAACACACAGTCTGCAGAATATTCTTGGGCCCTGGGGACTGGAGTGACCAGGGTCAGAACATCCAGTGTATTTAGGCATTGATTGATGGTCAGAGGGTGGCAACAGGCAGTTTTCTAAAAGAAAAACAAATGTTTTCCCTTCACATCATTTCTCCCAGTCATTGTTTCCTTTTTAGAATAGGAAAAACAACCAGAAGATCAGCGTAGGCTTTGTCTTGAACAGGGCAAAGGGTACAATTGGGAATGAAGGAAGGGGTAGCTGATCAAAATACATTTCTCCACCCATCCGGGAGATTCTTACCTTCCCTCCCTTCTTTTTCTGTGTGGCATTTGCCCAAACCTACCAGATTTACAGATGGAATACGGAACCTTATTACTTCCTTCTAGGTGGTGTGATGGATGGAGTACAGGGCCTGTAGTCAGGAAGATTCATCTTCCTATATTCAAATGTGACCTCAGACAGTTACTAGCTGTGTGACCCTGGGCAAGTCAGTGAACCCTGTTTGTCTCATTTTCCTCATCTGTAAAATGAGCTAGAGAAGGAAATAACAAAACACTTCAGTGTCTTCATCTAGAAAACCCCAAATGGAGTCATGAGGAATCAGACATGACTGAACAGTTAAACAGCAACTA
Source organism: Vombatus ursinus (assembly GCF_900497805.2). Classification (NCBI taxonomy): domain Eukaryota; kingdom Metazoa; phylum Chordata; class Mammalia; order Diprotodontia; family Vombatidae; genus Vombatus; species Vombatus ursinus. The sequence continues at coordinate 8,847,823 of NW_020954953.1, read as the reverse complement.
TAGATGTAATTCCAGGAAGTGACACAGAATTTCAATCAGTTCAATTTAATAAGCAATTATTAAATACCTACTATGTGCAAAGCACTGTGCTCTGGCCCTGGGACTACAAAGACAAAAAATAGTGCCTATCCTCAAGAAACCTTGTGCTTCATTCTTAGATGTAAGTGCCAAGCAGGAAGAATCCCAAGTGTGGGTAAATAAGAGAAATAGGAGTAACACATACTTCCATATACAAACATGCTTTGAAACAGGGCCTCTTAAACTAAAACCTTCTTTTAAAAAATAAACTTATTTTAGAGTAAACTTAATTAAAGTAAACTTATTTCTAAAAAAAATTTTAATAATTGGATGTCAACATAATTGGTTTCCTTTGTTATCCCATTTATTTTATTTTGTTCACTTAAAAACATTCTGAGAAGGGGATATATAGACTTCACCAGATTGCCAAAGGGGTCCATGGTATAGAAAAGATTAATAACCACTACTTTAAAATGAAAAATAATAGTAGAGAAGTATCATAGTGGAATTGTTAGAGAGTCAACCTCAGAGTCAGAAAGACTTAGGGTCAAGTCCCCTTCTCACCCCCTGCCCCTCAACCCCTCCACACATGGCTGTGTGACCTTGGGCAATTCAATTAACCTTCCTGTGCCTGGGACAACTCTTTCAGATACTAAGTTGCAGAACTTCCTGCGTGTTTGAGACAATTTCCTCAATGGATGTTCCTTATCCTGATGAAATCAAAGTTTCAGAGACATTAAAAAAACAACAATAACCAATAATAGTATGAATTAATGAACTACTCACTGTGGGAGATGGATAAACAAATAAACATAAGGGACAATATGCAAAAAAAAAATGTGAAACACCAAGGTACAACTGAGTATCTTTCTGACTAAAACTTAACTGTTATCAATTCCTTTCTACTTTCAAGAAAACATTGACTTTTCTCTTACTCATAGGGCAATCAGACATTGAAAACCTGAGTGCCTGCCAATTTGGCTTTCCAGCAATCCACCTGTAGCTTGGGCATTAAAAGCTTTTACAACATTTTCTTCTGATACCTATGTTGGCCAAGTAGCTGTTATCTAATCTTAGTTAGAAGATTATTTTGACAACTCAAGGAGAACCATCTGTGCCTAGAGACAGATATTTCCTTAGAGATTAATACAGTGATAGAAGATAAACAGGTGCAATTAATTTAGAGGACACTTGGAAGAATAGACTGGCTTCATTGGGGCTGGATATTAAAAAAAAATTCTCTTGGCCACAGAAAACTGGAAACATAGCAATTTTGTTGTGAAGTTGGGCAAAGGTCACCAGCCCTTTTTGTCTTTTTTTTGGTTTTTTTTGTCCAAGTCCAGTCCCTGTGATTTTCATGGAATATGAGGGGCATGATGGAAGAGTTGAGAAGGGTCTCCTTGCCAGAACTGCACCTAGCTCCTTTGTAATTTTGCTTAGTGAAGCCCCCTAAAATAATTTTCCTGGATCAAGGATAATGTGGGAATTAACAAGAAGTTTTCTGACCATAACTCAGATAAAAGTTAGATTGAAAGAGCCCAAAAAGATAGGTGAGAGGGCAGTTAAATAAGCATGTTTAAAATATATCTAAAAACCTCTTTTTTATTTTTATTTATTTTTAACATTCTTTTCTTTTAAAAATTTGAGTTCCAGATTCTCTCCTTCCCTCCCACTCCTTCTCCACTCACTGAAAAGACAAACAATATATCAATAATAAATGTGAAATCATGCAAAACATATTTCCATGTTGGTCATACCACCAAAAAAAAGGAGGAAGAAGAAGAAGAGGAAGAAGAAGGAGGAGGAGGAGGAGGAGAAGGAGGGGAAGGAGGGTGGGGGGGAGGAGAGGAGGAAGGGAAGGAGGGGGAGGGGGGAGGAAGGAAGGAAGGAAGGAAGGAAAGAAGGATGGAAGGAAGGAAGAAACAAAGTATATTCAATTTGCACCCAGCTCATTGGATCATTGTATTGTTCAGAATAGCCAAGCTTTTTTTTTTAAACTGATCATCATTACAACATTGCTGTTACTGTGCACAGTGATCTGGTTCTTCTCACTTCACTTTGCATCAGTTCATATAGGTCTTGCCATGTTTTTTTCTGAAACCACCCTCTTCGTCTTTTCTTATAGCACAATAATTCTCCTTCACAATTGTATGCCACAATTTGTTCAACCATTCCCCAATTGTTGAGCATCACCTTAATTTCTGATTCTTTGTCAACACAAAAAAAAGCTGCTGTAAATATTTTTATACATATAGGTCCTTTTCTTCTTTCTTTGATCTGGGGATACAGATCTAGTAGTGGTATTGATGAATCAAAGGGTACGCACAGTTTTATGGTCCTTTGGGCATAGTTCCAGACTGTTCTCCAGAATGGTTGGACCAGTTCACTACTCCACCAACAATTCATTAATATACCTATTTTCCCTCATCCCCTCTAGCATTGTCATTTCTCATAGGTGTGGGATGGTATCTCACAGTTGTTTTAATTTGCCATTCTCTAATCCATAGTAATTTAGAACATTTTTTCACATGACTACAGATAGCTTTGATTTCGTCTTCTGAAAACTTCCTGGTCATATCCTTTGACCATTTATTCAGTGGGGAAAGGCTCTTATTTTTGTAAATTTGATTTAGCTCTCTAAATGTTTGAGAAATGAGGCCTTTACCAAATAAATTTGCATAAATTTTTTGATATTACTTCATTGTCTATGTCACCTTTTAGCAAAATGTAGTTTCCCTGATTTTCTGTTTCAACTAGGTCTATTTTTGTTTTTGCTTTTTCTGAGATCATGATTGTCATCACTTCAGCTAAAGCATAGACTCTGCTCCAACCCTTCATTTTAAATCTGTACGTGTTTTTCTGTGCCAAGTGTGTCTCTTGGTATATAATATATTGTTGAATTCTGATTTCCAATCCATTCTACTATTTGCTTCCATCCTATGAGTTAGCTCATTCCATTCACGATCACAGTTATGATCATTAATTGTGCATTTTGCTCCACCCCATTTTCCTCTGTTTGTCCTTCTCTCTCTTTTTTCTCTATCTCTCCTCAAAAGCCTGTCTTGTTTTTAACCACTTCCTCCCTCAATCCACTTTCCCCATTATAACTCCCCCTTCCATATCTCTTACTCCCTTCATCTCGTATCTCCCTATACCCAACTGAGTGTGCATATATGTTCTTCCCTCTTTGAACCAATTCTGATGAGAGCAAAGTTCAAGCATTGCCCACCCCTCCCATTTCCTCTTCCACTATAAAGGTTCTTTCATGCCTTTATGTAAGAAAATTTGCCCCATTCCACCTCTCCCTTCCCCTTTCTCCCAGTGCCTCCCTCTTTCCCATCCCTACATTTTTTTGAGATTATCATAATACGATCAACTCACACTCATGTCTCTTGTCTATGCATACTCCTTCTATTTGCTCTAATAACGATAACGTTTTTAGGAGTTGCGTGTATCATCTTCCTGTATGGGAGCGTAAACAGTTTAACTTCATTGAGTCCCTTATGATTACTCTTTCATTTTTACCTTTTTATGCTTCTCTTGAGTCTTCTGTTTGAATGTCAAATTTTCTATTCAGTTCTGGTCTTTTCATCAGGAATGCTTGAAAACCCTCTATTTCATTAAATGTCTATTTTTTCCCCAGAGGGATTATACTCAGTTTTGCTGGGTAGGTTATTCTTGGTTGTAATCCTACCTCTTTTGCCCTCCAGAATATCATATTCTAAGCCTTCCTCTGTTCCTTTAATGTGGAAACTGCTAAATCTTGTGTGATCTTGACTGTGACTCCATGGCACTTGAATAGTTTCTTTCTGGCTGTTTATAATATTTTCTCCTTGACCTGGGATCTCTGGAATTTGGCTATAATATTCCTGGAAGTTTTCATTTTGAGATCTCTTTCAAGAGTTGATCAGTGGATTCTTCCAATTTCCATTTTATCTTCTGGATCTAAGATATAAGGGCAGTTTTTCTTTATAATTTTTTGAACTATGGTGTCTAGGCTCTTTTTTTGATCATGGCTTTCAGGTAGTCCAATAATTCTTAAATTATCTCTCCTTGATCTTTTCTTCCAGATTAGTTGTTTTTCCAATGAGATATTTCACATTTTCTTCTAATTTTTCGTTCTTTTGACTTTTGTATTGTTTCTTGATGTCTCATGGGATCATTAGCTTCCACTTGTCTAAGTCTGCTTTTTAAGGAATTATTTTCTTCAATGAGCTTTTGTACCTCCTTTTCCATTTGGCCTATTCTGCTTTTAAATGAGTTCTTTTCTTCAGTGAAATTTGTATATCAGGGCAGCTAGATTTGCAGTGGATAGAACATTGGCCCTGGAGTCAGAGGGAACTGATTTCAAATCTAGCCTCAAACATTTACTAGCTCTGTGATACTGGGTAAATTCTTTAACCCTGATTGCCTCAAAAAAAAAAAAAGGAAAGAAAAGAAAAGAAATTTATACTTCTTTTGTCATTAGGCCAATTCTGTTTTTTAAGGTGTTACTGTCTTAAGGATTTTTTTGTGTGTGCACCTCTTTTACCAAGTTGTTAAATTCTCTTTTAATATTTTTTTTTTTGCAGTGCTCTCATTTCTTTCCCTAACTTTTCCTCTTCCACCCTTATCTCTTTCTTTAACTCTTCCAGGATTTCTTGCTGGTCTTGGGTTCAATTAGCATTTTTATTTTTTTTAATTAATTTATTTTGATTTATCAATAATCACTTCCATATGCTTTTGAGTTTAAAATTTTTCTCCCCCTTCCTCCCCACCACTCTCCCCAAGATGGCACACAATCCGATATAGGCTATACATTTACATTCATATTAAACATATTTTCACATTAGTGATGTTGTAAGTAGAAATTAAAACCAATAGGAGGAACCATCAGAAAGAGGAAATAAAACTCAACAGAAGAGAAAAAAATAACAATTCGGCTTCCATAGTTCTTTCTTTGGGTGTGGATAGTATTTTCCATCACAAGGCCTCTGGAGATGTCTTAGATCCTTGTATTGCCAGGAAGGGTTAAGTTTATCAATATTAGTCATCACACAATGTGGCTGTTATTGTGTACAATGTTCTTCTCTTGGTTCTGCTCACTTCACTCAGCATCAGACCATATAGGTCTTTCCAGGTTTTTCTGAACTCAGACTCTTCATCATTTCTTATAGCACAAGAGTATTCCATCACATCCATATACCACAGCTTGCTTAGTCATTCCCCAATTGATGGGCATCCTCTCCAATTCTTTGCCACTGCAAAAAGAGCTGCTATGAATATTTTTGTACATGTAGGTCCTTTTCCCATTTGTGTGATCTCTTTGGGATATAGCCCTAGAAGTGCTATTGCTGGGTCAAAGGGTATGCACATTTTTATAGCCCTTTGGGCTCAATTAGCTTTTTTCTTTGAGGCTTTGCTTTAAGAGCTAATTTTAAGAGCTAATCCTGAAAGTCTGCAAGTTTTCAGTGCTTCCAACATGGTACTATCCTCAGAGAGGTGTGGTCACTGCTTTCCTGCTCTGCAGTCTGTTTTTTACCCAGGAAGTGTCCCTGCTCCACCGCAGCCACAAGCACTAGTGCTCTTCTTGGCCCTGGAACTGTGACCACGACCCCTGCTCTCTTGTGATCAATCACAAGCATTCCTCTCCATCCTGAAATTGCAAGCTTAAAGCTGTCCATGGGCAATAGATTGGCCAGTCAGCACCGGTTACAGCCAGTACCAGCAAAGAGTCCCCAGTAATCTTAACACATTGGTTAATCGTTGAGGATATATAGACCAAGTCCTTGCCCTCAGGAAGCTTACATTCTAGCAGAAGAGATGCAGCATATACACTAATAAGCATAATACAAGGGAAATTGAGGAAAGAGAGATTATTAAGAAGAAAGAAGATCCATCATTCCTGGATTCAGAAAGCACTGGAGCTAAGTGGTTGGAGAGATAGAAAGTTTAGAGAAGACATGATGGTCCCTGCACTCACAGTGCTTAATGCTTGACCTGTGTGACCTTAGGCAAGGCCTCAATTTATCTGTAAAATGAGGTGGTTGTAGTAAATGTTCTATGAGGCCCCTTCTAGGTCTATGAATCTATGGACATGACACAAATACAAATATGTCAACATGGTTGTGATAGGCCAGACATGCATGCAAGGGCCAGTCAGGCCGGTACCTCAGGTTCAATATTGGAAAGGAATGAGATACTCGTGGAAGATTTAGCAGTTAAAGAAAGAAGTTCACTTATCTATATGATAGGTAGGACGTTCAGAGCAGAGATAGCCTTGATTCACTTGAGCATCACTTTTCTATCCTAGGGTGGATTAGGACTCTGGTTTCCAGCCAGATGTGTCAGGGCCCAGCTGGAGCTCCTCATGGCTTTTTGGTACTCTACCAATCAAGATGCTATGTCAACACTCTGAGCCTTTAGTGCCTGAGCCAATTAAGTCTCAAAGACAGTTTCAATTCCTTTTAAGGAAAGCTACCAGGCCAAAAAACCTGGTGAGGGTGAGGGACTGTCATAGATATTCCTTCTTACTATGACATTGAAGACTATTTTGTAATACGGGAATTATCTCTACTGATGCAGATTGTAAGTTGCATATAAATTGGGGTTTTAGAAACTTACATGAAGTTCAAAGAGGTTAAGGAATTTGCCCATGGTCACACAGGTAATATATAAAGTTGGATATGAACGCAGGGCTATCTGATTCCAACTCTGGAACTCTGGCCGTTACAACACTTCAAGGCTGCCTCTCCATTCACAAGTAACTAGAAGACAAAATAACATGATAAGTACATTGTTGTTGTTCAGTCATTTCATCCGTGTCTGACTCTTTGTGATCCCATTTGGGGTTTTCTCGGCAAAGATTCTGGAGTGGTTTGCCCCATTACAGAGGTACAAACATTATATGAATGGCATAACTGACCAGGGGGGTAGAAACCATGGCCATCTTCTTTGAAGAGGTTCTATTTGATTTGGGTTTTAAAGGATGAGTAGGAATTCAGTAAAGAAGAGAAAAAGGAGAATATGGAGTTTTACTAATTCCAACTCTTTATTATTGATTTAACTTTGCTGTTTCCCATCAGTAAGTGAAAGTTATTAAGAATAAACTGAAAGTCCTATACTTATATTTTAAAAAAATCAAGATTTTATAAATACAAGATGGCAGAGATGGGGGTAAAATGCTACTATTTACAAAAAAGAATCAGGAGTTCTAGTTGTCCTCAAGTTCAATATGAGTTGGCACCGCAATATGACAATTATATTAAGAGAGGAATAATTTTCAGGGAGAGGTCGTAATCCCATTGTAATCTGTCCTAGTCAGGCTACATCTGGGATATTGTGTTTAGTTCTGGATACCCCATTTTCAGGAAGGACAATGGATGAAGCAGATTCAGAGAAGGGAAACTAAAAATGTGAAGGAGCCCCATAAGATCATGAGATATAAGGACTGGTTGATTGAACTGGGGGAATGATTAACATGGAAAAGAGAAGGAATATGATAACTATCTTAAAATATTTTAAGCATCGTCACTTTGAAGAGAGATCAGACTTGTTCTGTTTGATTCAACTGAACATATAGAAGAAATTCCTAGCAATTAGAGCTATTCCAATGTGGAATGGGTTGCCTTAGGAGGTCTTTAAGTAAAGACTTTTGGTCATTTGTTAGATACATTGGTAGGAGGTCTTTTTTTCAAGTATAAGATAGTACTTCTTTTTGATTGGGACAATTTTGTTGGCCAAAAGGAGAAGAATCAGAGATAGCTATGTGAGCAATTCTGAAAAAGTAAGTCACTCACTAAAGTAAAGATGACCAAAGTATCCTGTTTCCAATGATCTAATTTACATATTATGGACATGAAGACTTTAAGACTGAGACTGATTCACTACAACTTCTTGGTTACCATAAAACAATTGTATGTTGCCTACTGGTGCCTTGGCTAACAGAAACAGAGATTTTGACTTCTCAGTGTAAGATAAAGTTGAGTCATTTCACCCAAGAGACTCTGTTTTAAAGAAAAAGGACTGGTCAAGATCAAATCTCCAAGGGGCAAGACCAGACCTTCAAGTGGATCTGAGAAGAATCCTGAGCACTGGGTCACAAAAAGACCTCAAAGTCTTCACTACCATTTGCATCTTAGAATTGTGAATTGGAGAGGCATTTAGGTGGCACAGTGGATAGAGCACCAGCCCTAGAGTCAAGAGGACCCAAGTTCAAATCTGGCCTCAGACCAAACACTTGACACTTACTAGCTGTGTGACCCTGAGCTAGTCACTTAACCCCAGTTGCCTAAAAATTTTTAAAAAAAATTGTGAATTGGAGCAAAAGTTTTGCTAATGGGCAGAGCTGATTAGAGGAGAAAAGTTTTATCTCTCCCTTCCTCTACTATGCCATCATCTATTGCCTCAAAGTTGGAAACCCCTCAAAGCACTGCCAAAGAAGCAGATCTGAGAAAGCTCTGCAGTCCCTAGGCTGGGGAACTGTTTTACTGAAAGAGCTTACTATTGTCTTGGCCACTTGAAAGAGGAATGACATTTGGCAGGCAGCAGAAAAGCAGTCTTGCTTAGTGGGAGAATGGACAGCCCCAGAAGAGAAGTGTCCTTCTCCATCTCAACCCCTGTTCCCTTCAAAAATTACAATCACCCACATCTTCAACTTCCTCAAGTCCTATTTCCTCAGTCTCCAATCTACCTCAACTCCATGCAGGAGTAATTATCCCTAGATACAACTATGCATGTTCTTAGTTATGACACTGTTGATACTTGGATTAGGAGTAGCTCATTGAAGGATGCAAGTGTCTTGACAAGCAAATTCATAGGTATTGTTGTATAATGATTCATTTCAGAATTTTCTAACATAAATATCTGATATTAATAAGACATCTTAATGTGAGTTTAAAATATGTGCATGTGTACTTTAAACAATATCTATATATAATTTAAACACAATAAGCAAAATAAAATAATTTATGGATTGGTTCTCTGTAAAGTAAAATAGTATTCCTCAATTTAAATAAGGATAAAATCATTCTTGCCCTGCTAAAACAATTAAAAAAGTATATCTATTCTGCATATTATCTCATCCTGGTAATGTGTTACAGAGATAGATATAGACGTGGATATGTCCCTGGTCCATCTAATCAAGTTCCATACCATTAATTTCCTCATGAGATTTGTGTACCTGGAGTTGATTTTCAAATTGATAATACTGAATCATTAGCTGGATCCCTACCTCCCAGAGCCTTGACGATCATTGCATTCCTGTATAGTCTATGGCCTTCCTGAGCCAAATGCTGCCATACTATTTGATATTTTTTTCAATTTTACCTACTCTGGCAAATGGAAAAGCAGAATATCTATTTTCAAAGGATATAATAACATTAATGACAGTGGCAGTATGCTTCTTATGGCTAAGAAGTGTTAAGTCTGGTAGAAGGGCCTCTTCTAACCCTGGAACATTCAATTTTATTAGAACCTATTCTGATGACTTTTACTAGTCTATTTAAAATGACATCATGGCTTGGGTAATAACCCCACTTGATCAAGGACAGCAGTGGAGGAGGTTGTGTGGGAGTGTTTCATTTGGTCCCCCACATTAAAGAATGTTTATCTTTCAAACCAAATCTCATGGCCTTATTCAATGCTATAGAGTCTCCTCTGGCTCTGTGAATAAAATGCTATTCTGAAAACTGGGGAAAGGATCTGTCCCACATGAAAAAGTTAGAGGCTGGAGCCATAAAGTGTCCTCTCCATTCCTCCTGGAACCAAATCACTGTTGTTGAGTCATAGGGATAAAATGTCGTTGGTTGCCCTCACTACAGGTAGAATTCTTTTGGATAACCAATGGGTGACTGCCGGCAGTTGGGACCAAATATTTGCAGAGGATGCAATTGTACTCTTATTTCCTCAACTCTCCCTCCACAGAGCCATTCAAGTATGTGACAAGGTCTTGTCATTATGGGTGATTCTATTCCTTACCATATCAACTGAGATGAGAAAGCAGATCCAGACTGAGTCCAGTAGGTCAATAGCTTTATCCCACAAAATATCTGTCTAATAATCTACTGTCACAACTAGAGTCAGTAAATTCACTTCCCCCATTATGGGGAAGATATATAGAGAGAGAGAGGTTCAGTGATGGCTCTTTAAGGGAGATAGAACTATTTCTTACTACTCTTTTTGATTGTTTTATACAGGAAACAAAGGGTATTATTGAAGATCATGCCAGTCTTAAGATAAAAATTTTATACAGAGTAAAATAAAGGCATTTATTGCATCTAGTTTCTACCCAAGTGCTAATTTTGTCTTTTCTCTAAGGTCCAGATCAGTTGTCATATTGATTATCACACTGTGTTGATCCCTAGTTTGAGAGGTAGAAGGCTGAATCTTTCTATTATTATTATTGAATGTAATTATAGTATGTAATTATTGATATAATTCCTGTCAATTATTCCTTCAATATCCTCCTTCTAACTCCTGTAGCTAAATCACTTATCTTCCTTTGCTCGTTTTATGGTAGGGTTATTATTTTGGAATTGTGAAGTCACACATTTCCATAATGGCAGTTTGATATAAACTTAGCAAGGAGTCAGTCAGTCAACTAGAATTTATTAAGTACCTACTATGTGCCAGGCATTGTGCTAAGAAGAGGGTAAGACAGCAAAGAAGAAACTCTTTGGAAAGCTTAGCTGCTTTCCAACATAGTGAATGAACTCTAGAATATGCTGACAGAGTACATTGGTTTGGGAATACATCCTTTCTGTTTTCAAAATTCTTCCTTTGGGAAAGAGAGTTGGGCAAATAGACTCAAGGAAAATTGAATAAATGTGGATCATTTCCCTGCTATCCAAACCAAAACATTTTAAGTACTTCACAAGATTCAGCTAACCCTATATTTTTCATTTTTTCTCTGTCCTGAAGTCTCTGTTCCTTGTGGTTTTGTTCAATACCAGAAACAGGCACACCAGAAATCTCCTGAGAAAAAAAATGTACTTTTGTAACACACAACCACTTTCTGAAGGATCAAGAAGTTAAATGAGAATGAAAGGAGTGTGCAGGTGTGAAGTCAACCTTCAAACCAACTCAGTACAGTAATATGGTTCACACTTCTATAGAATTTGAAGTTCTTTCTTCATGATTACCCTATGAGGTAATTTGTATGTACTACCCTTGTAGGTACAAGTATTATCACCTTTTATTTTGTTGGTGAGGAAATGAGGTTGAGTGAAATGCCAACAGTCACACAGGTAAGTGTCAGGATTTGAAATCAGGTCTTCTTACCCTAAGCCTAGTACTCTTTTCCCTATACCTCGCTGTCTCTCAAATCTCTTTTCTAAAAGAAAGGCTTAAAGTTAATGTCAGTCTCACCAGTTTCACCATCAATGAGATTAAAAATGAGCACAATATAATAAAAATGGCAATTCTACCTAAAGTAATCTACTTATTCAATGCCATCCTGATTAAACCAGCAAACATTATTTTATTGATCTAGAAGAAATAATTTAAAAATTTATTTGGAAGAATAGAAGGTCAAGAATATCAAAGGACTTAAAGAAAAGAAATGTGAACAATGGAGATTTAGCAGCACCAAATCTTAAACTGTACTGTGAGGTGATAATTATCAAAACTATCTGTTACTGGCTAAGAAATAGAATAGTAGATCATTAGACCACTGTAGGTACACAATACGCCATTGTTATTTGTCCCCCAATGACATCACGAGAGTGATGTCTTGATTTGTGCATGAGCTGGATTTCAGTGAGGCAGAGTTGCACAAAGCCATTGACCTCTCTCTTCCAGAGTCATCAAAGTCCAGTGACAGGACAAAAGTCAAGACAACTAGCCATGGCTTAGGATGAAGCGGATGACGTCGGTATCTTTGATGTCTGACCAAGCTCGAAGAGTGCCACAGCGCCTGCTTCAGATGCCTTCGTGGCCATTGGAACTAATTGTTCTCATCCTCATCCTCCCATTCCATCAGGGAAGTCTTCACATGCTTGGGGTAGACTTCCCCCCTAACTCAACAACAGGTTTGAGCCTATCCGTTACCCTCAACCTGGTTTAGTCTGTCTGCCCGTTGGTTTTATCAGGGTATGGCAGCTGCACATACTACAGCTTCTTGGAGTCACAGGTGAGAGTCTGGGTGAGAGGTTGACACCAAACTTGGATGAACAGCCCTAACAAGGGCTCAGCAAGCCCTCATACCAGAGGGGCTAGCCCTCCCTGAGCACCCCATACACCACAGTACAATACATGGTGGTAAATGACTGTAGTAACCTCCTGTTCGAGAAATGCAAAGATAAGAACTCACAATATGGTAAAAATTGCTGGGAAAACTGGAAAACAGTCTGGTAGAAACTAGGTACAGACCAACATCTTACACTGTCTACCAAGATAAGGTCAAAATGGATACATGACCTAGACATAAAGGGAAATCTCACAAATAAATTAGAGGAGCATGGAAAATATTACCTGTCAGATTTATGGATAAGAGAGGAATTCATAAATTATCAAGAGCTAGCACTGTGGGATATAAAATGGATAATTTTAATTATATCAAATTAAAAAGGGTTTGTGTAGATAAAATCGGTGTAGCCAAGATGAGAAGGAAAGCAGAAAATTGGGGGGGGTGTAATTTTTATAGCTGGTTTCTTGGATAAAGTCCTCATATCTCAAACATATAGAAAATTAAGTCAAATTTATAAGGATATGCGAATAAGAATTCGCCAATTGATAAATGGTCAAAGCATATGAACAGATACTTTTTGGAAGAAGAAATCAAAGCTATATATAGTCATATGAAAAAATGCTCTAAATCATTATTGTGGTGGGTAAAATGACAGCTAAAATGGGCAGCTAGGTGGTGCCATAGTGCATAGAGTGCCAGACCTGAAGTCAGGAAGACTCATCTTTCTGAGTTCAAATCTGGCTTCAGATACTTAAGAGATGTATGACCCTGTGCAAGTCATTTAACCCTGTTTGCCTCAGTTTCCTCATCTGTAAAATGAGCTAGAGAAGTAAATGGCAAACCTGTCCAGTATCTTTGCCAAGAAAATCCCAAATGGGGTCAGAAAGAGTCAGATACAACTGAACAACAAAAATAACACTGATTAAGTTTTCTGGGCAAGGTAACAGTTTACTAATAGCGACACATATGACTGTTACTAAAGTGCATCACTCTGGTCACCTCAGCAAATCCAGGCACCCCAATGTAAGGGAAAAGACCATTTTTATTGAGACCTAAAAGAAGGTGGAGTTGGGGTAGTTGGTAAGCCTTACCCTGGGGGAAGTAGGTAGGCCTTCAGGTGTAGTTAATCATGCCCCTCTGACAATTAAGGAATGTTAATTGCTTTATGGGCCTCAATTACCTCTAGGGATCTTGGCTAGAAAATCAGAACCAGTTCAATCAGGATCATCCTGGTTAGCTGTTCCTTTAGGGAGACCAACCACCCCTAATTTTGACAAGGAGAAACCAGGACAGGAGAGCTACCTTTGAGGAAGAGCCCAGCCTAAGCTAGTTCTTTATTCATAAGTAAACAAAGCAGGGGTCCTAGGTCAAACCGGTTAACAAGCAAATGTCCTGAGGGCTAGTTGAAAGCCCTAACACCACTCCCTTTCAACTATGCCTCTTCAGTCAATTCAGTCTGAAACAGATAATTTTTTTTATGGCAGATACTGACAATTCTAAAAATCAATGCAGCATAAATACTAATTACATTATAAAATCAACACAGTAGAAATGAGAGGTAATTTTAATTTTTATCTCTAACATTATTGATTAAAGAAATGCAAATTAAAACAACTCTGAGGTACCATCTCACACCTATCAGATTGTCTAAAATGACAGAAAGGGAAAAAGACAAATGTTGCAGAGGATGTAGAAAAATTAGGACCCTAATACACTGTTGGTGAAATTACGAACTAAAACCATTTTGGAGATCAGTATGGAATTACGCCAGAGTTAGAAAAATGTGTATACCCTTTGACCCAGCAATACTACTATTGGGTCCATTTCCCAAGGTGATCAGAATAAAAAAGAAAGGAACCTGTATGTTCTAAAATATTTATAGCAGCTTTCCTTGTGGTAGCAAAGAATTGGAAATTGAGAGGATGCCTTACCTATTTGGGAATGGTTAAATATGTTGTGGTATATGTTTGTGATGGAATACTCCTGAGCTATAAGAAATGACAAGCAGGTTGATTTTATTTTATTTTATTTTTATATTATGGTAATTTTTATTTATTTTTTTGTTTTCAACATGTACTTCCACAAGATTTTGAGTTCCAAATTTTCACCCCATCTCGCCCCTCCCCCCACCCCAAGATGGCATGCATTCTGAATACCCCTTCCCCTAGTCTGCCTTCCCTTCTATCTCTCCCCTGCCCTTCTCTTATCCCCTTCCCCTTCAATTTTCCTGTAGGGCAGGATGGATTTCTGTACCCCATTTCCTATATTTCTTATTTCCCAGTTGCATGTGAAAACATTTTTTTTAAACGTGTGTTTTTAAAACTTTGGGTTCCAAATTTTCTCCCTTCCTCCCTCCCCACCCACCCTCGTTGATAAGGCAAACAACTAAATATAGGTTATATATGTGCAGTTATGCAAAATACTTCCATAGTAGACATGCTGTGAAAAACTAACCCCATTTCTCTTAATCCTATCCCACCCCCCCATTTATTCTGTTCTTTCTTTTGACCCTGACCCTCCTCAGAAGTACTTGCTTCTGATTACCCCCTTTCCCAATCTGCCCTCCTCTCTATCATCCCCCTACTCCCTTGTCCCCTTCCCCCCCCACCTTTTCCTGTAGGGTAAGACAGATTTCCATACCCAATTGAGTGTGTAT
>NW_020954953.1:8480310-8832583 GCF_900497805.2 Vombatus ursinus | reverse complement strand
CTCTCCCTTTCTCCTTCTCCTAGTATAATCCTCTCTCACCCCTTAATTTTATTCTCCAGATATGACCCCTTCATTTTCAACTCACCCCGTGCCCTCCATCTATCTATCTATCTGTCTATCTATCTATATTTATATATATGTACATATAATTTTTTCCCTCCAACTACCCTAATATTGACAAAGGTCTCATGAGTTACAAATATCATCTTTCCATGCAGGAATGTAAACAGGTCAACCTTAATAAGTCTCTTATGATTTTCTCTTTCCTGTTTACCTCTTCATGTTCCACTTGAGTTTTGCATTTGAAAATCAAATTTTCTATTCAGCTCTGGTCTTTTCATCAAGAATGCTTGAAAGTCCTCTAGTTCACTGAATGACCAGTTTTTCCCCTGAAGGATTATACTCAGTTTTGCTGGGTAGGTGATTCTTGGTTGTAATCCTATCTCCTTTGCCCTCCAGAATATTATATCCATGCCCTGCAGTCCCTTAATGTAGAAGCAGCTAAATCTTGTGTTATCCTGATTGTGTTTCCACAATACTTGAATTGTTTCTTTCTGGCTGCTTGTAATATTTTCTCCTTGACCTGGGAACTCTGGAATTTGGCTACAGTATTCCTAGGAGTTTTCCTTTGGGGATCTCTTTCAGGTGGTGATCGGTGGATTCTTTCAATTTCTATTTTGCCCTCTGGTTCTAAAATATCAGGGCAGTTTTCCTGGATAATTCCTTGAAAGATGATATCTAGGCTCTTTTTTTGATCATGGCTTTCAGATAGTCCAATAATTTTTAAATTCTCTCTCCTGGATCTATTTTCCAGGTCAGTTGTTTTTCCAATGAGATATTTCACATTGTTTTCTAATTTTTCATTCTTTTGGATCTGTTTTACAGTGTCTTGATTTCTCATAAAGTCACTAGCTTCCAATTGCTCTATTCTAATTTTTAAGGAAGTATTTTCTTCAGTAATCTTTTGGACTTCCTTTTTCATTTGGCCAATTTTGTTTTTTAGGGTATTCTTCTCCTTATTGGCTTTTTGGACCTCTTTTGCCATTTGGGTTAGGCTATTTTTTAAGGTCTTATTTTATTCAGTATTTTTTTGGGTCTCCTTTAGCAAGCTGTTGACTTGTTTTTCATGATTTTCTTGCATCACTCTCAGTTTTTCCTCTACTTCTTTTACTTGCTTCTCAAAATCCCTTTTGAACTCTTCCAAGGCCTGGGACCGATTCATATTTTTCTTGGAGGCTTTGGATGTAGGAGCTTTGTCTTTGTTGTCTTCTTCTGGTTGTATGTTTTGATCTCCTTTGTCACCAAAGTAAGATAATATAGTCTGACTCTTTTTGCGTTGCTTACTCATGATCCTGGCCAATTACTTGAGTTTTAAACCTTTGTTAAGGTAAAAGCCTGTTTCCAATGTGGAGAATGTACTGTCCCAAGCCTCAGGGGTTTGTACAGCTGTTTTCAGAGATACTTCTAGGGACCTGAAAATATTCAGTTCTTCCAAGGTGCTATGATAAGGGGCGAGGTGTTTCCTCTCCACTGCTACAACAAGCTCTACCACGCCAGCATTCCTCCTCACCCCAGGACCGCACTCAGATCCAAGCACAGGCAGAGCAAGAGATTCCTGCCTCAGCCCTGGCAAAGAGATCCTTGCAATCCCCCTCTGATCAGCCACTTGATTCCCCCTCAGTCTGTGGGCCAGAAGCTCAGAAGGCAGCCGCTGCCCCAGAGGCCACACTCAGGACTTGTGGCTGAGATCTAGCTCCTTCTCTCACCGCAGTCACAGACTTTTCCCACTGACCTTCTAAGTTGTCTTCGGCGTTCATGGGTTGAGAAGTCTGGAAACCACCACAGCTGCCTGAGATTCAGTCCTCTGAGGCCTGCTCCAGGGTCGCTGCGGCCTGCGCGCCCACGCTGAACTGTGCTCCTCTCCCCGCCCGGCGCGATAGACCTTTCTGATCAACCATCCAGGCTGTCTTTGGCTGGAAATTTGTTTCACTCTGTCTTTTTGTGGGTTCTGCTGCTTTAGAATTTGTTTAGAACCATTTTTTATAGATATTTGGAAGGGTTTGGGGGGAGAGCTCAAACAAGTCACCACTTTCCCTCCGCCATCTTGGCTCTGCCTACCAGACAGGTTGATTTTAGAAGAATATTCATGAAATATTTGCATGAAATAATGCAGTGAAATGAGCGAAAGCAAGAGAAAGTTGTATACAGAAAGAGCAATATTGTTTGAAGAGTAACCCTGAATGACTAAGCTATTCTGAGTAATGTGATCATTCAAATCAACTATAAAGGGCTTATAAAAGAAAATGCTATCCACCTCCAGAGAAAGAACTGATATATGGAAGTATGTATTATATGGTTCCATATATATATCTATATCAGATTTTGGCCTTCTCTAATGGGAGAAAGGAATTGTTTGGGAGGAAGGGAGACAACTCAGAATGCAGAATGTGACCTATATATATTATATATATACATATAATTAATTTTAAAAAAGACTGTACACATGTTAAGTTTTGGGGACTTAGGGGTGCTGGGACCCCAAAATCACAACATGCGGGTCTTGCCCTAATGAATTTGACCCAAGCCTTCTTCCAGCCAAAGACAAGGTTTAGTAGAACATCTGTCATATTGGGCAGTCTCTTAAGGAATCTAAGCATTTGTATCGCTAATGCAAGTGGTCTAGATCTTAAGAATCTGAGCAGTGGCTAGATTTTAAGAATCTGAGCATTTTAATAGAGACAAGATGGACCTTATATACAGAAAGACTGTGGGAGGGATCTAGGAGTGGCCAAGTAGTTTGGGGTGGCTGGAGGAGGGGTCTAAGGAAGATCTGGATGGGAGTGACCAGTAAGCTGGGGTGAACAGAACACCAGGGACCTGGACCACCCCAGGTGGCCAAGGGAGAATGGAGTCTATATAGGAGTAAGGGTGAGAAGTGGCCAGGAGCAATTGGGAGGTAACAGAGCAGAATTGGGAGATTAGGCGTAGTTGCAGTGAAGGACCAGTTGATAGGATTACAGCCTCAGATGAACACCAGAGATTTGGCCAGGTGGAAAAGTCCAGGGTTTTTCTTTTTGGGGGTCCAGATCCCAAAGACATGGTCTTTTCCTTTTAGGGGTTCAGATCCCATCCCCATCACACACAAGTTGTGCTACAGGCTGGCCATGAGGAGTCAGGAGAGAGAATGGGGCTAGCTGGGCAGAGTAGGATCCCAAAGGGAAAGGGAAGGGAACACGTATTTATTAAGTGCCTACTATGTAACAGGCACTATGCTAAATGCTCTACAAATATTATCTCATTTGACTCTCAAATTAACCCTGTGAGTAGGTACCATTATTAGCCCCATTTTACAGCTGAAGAAATTGAGGCAGACAGAGGTTAAGTGACTTGCCCAGAGCCACAGAGCTAGACGTGTCTGAGGTCAGATTTGAACTCAGGTCCTCCTGACTCCAGGCCCAGCTCTCAAATCAACTGTGCTACCCACCTGCCATAGGAAGTAGAAGAGGAGTAGAGGAGTCTCACAGGCTGGAAGGATCTTCTAGTGACTGTCTATTGTTCCTACTACGCTCCTAACATGAAGCAAAAGGTAGGAGGGGATTGAAGACAAACAAGTGTTCTTTCTATCCAACAAACTTTCTTCCAACTCTGATCCAGACCCCAAAGATTAGACAAGCTCGGAAAGAGTAAGATAATTGTTATAGGATTAAAATATGGGTTCTCCCCCTCCATGCACACATCTCTGAAATCTACACAACTTCTAATTAATTTATTTAATTAAAATTAATTAAAATCAGTTGTTCTATGGCCCCTTTGGGTCCCAACGCATGTGGGTGTGTTTGCACAAACATGAACAGAGCAGTGTTGAAGGCTCCTCATGAACACATTGGAATGTTACATGAATTGACCTCCTCAGGTCACCTTGTAAAAATAGCATTGAAAGCTGGCAAGTAGTTGGTAGAGGAAAATAAGCCACAAAGCCTTTGAAGAACACAGAGAACAACTTAGATGAAAACACTAAGACTGAGGTTTCTTATCTTTCCTCCCTTCTCTCTCAAACAACATTCAATAAATAGTATTTACAACAATTCTCTTTCCTTCTCCCTGAGTATCTCGTCAAAGAAGACACTGCCAGTAATCTGGCTTGCTTCTCTGCTTTCCAGCAAGATTAAATAAGCATCAGGGTTCAATCTGGACTTGGATCCAAACAAGAGTTGATATGAAAATTGGGTAAAGGTTTGGAGTTACACAACAGTGCCATGAGGAGTTAAGGATTTTGCCCATGGATTTACATTATAAGTTTAACACAATCTGAGATGCCTAGGGCCAAGAAATGCCAGACTATTTGGTCATGGAACATTGTGAGACCTTAAAAAGAGACATGGTCACTTCTGATTAAGATGGTAGCATGAAAGGTCATAGAAGAGCCCAGCTCTCCCACAGACACTCCAGCAAAGTTCTAAAAATTCATCAGGAGTAAGAATGAAAAAAAAAAAAAGAGGCTTAACAAAAATTTCTTCTATTCAACCCAGAACTATACAAGAAGCCTGTAGTCATTTTAAGCAGAGACAAGGCAGAGGAATAAGAAACTGGGACCTAAAGCCAATGGGATTTCAACCCTGACCTGTCAGAGCTTCAAGGAACAGAGCGAACATCCATCATTCACTGCACAGAGAGACACGGACAGACAGTGTTCACTCATCTTAGGCTTTCTAGGAAGCCTAGCCACTCATACTACACCCACAACAAAATAGAAAGTCAGTACAGTGGCTGGCAGCCTTCACTGGAGCTATAGCAAGAGAAAGGATGAGTACCTAGACAGCCCACACAGCCTGGGAGTCACCAAGAGGCCGGAGCCATTGCTTAGAGATGTAGTACCCAACCAACCTGCTTATGAGTGGGTGCGAAGATGGAGCGAGACAAGGTCAATGCACAGGAGCCTTGTAAGAGGCCTGATACCAGGGTAATCTATGACATTTGATTGGAGTCAGTTAGGACCCCAGTCAGGAGGGTTTGTACAAGAAGAAGGCAGCTTGGTGGTGCAGTGGATAGAGTTCACACCTGGTCTCATGTACTTGCAACTATGTGATCCTGGACAAATCACTTAATATCTGTCTTTCTCAATTCCCTGATCTGTAAAATGGTGATAATAATAGCACCTACTTTCCAGGGTTGTTGTGAGGATAAAATGTGGTAATATTTGCCAATCTTAAAGTGCTATATACATACTAGGAATAGGAAGGTCAAAAATCCATGTCAAATCACCAGGAGAAAGACCCAGAAGCCAAGAATTCCAACAGAGATCAGAGCCTAATTCTAATCATTTGGTAGAAAACCTCAGAAGTATCGACACTACAGAACCAATCACGGCCTGCTTACCTTCTCTAAAAGAGAGAGAACAGAGTACATTGTTGTTGTTGAGCCATTTTAGTTGCGTCCAGCTCTTTGTGACCCCATTTGGGGTTTTCTTGGCAGAGATACTAGGGAGGTTTGCCATTTCCTTTTCCAGCTCATTTACATTACAAATGAGGAGGCTGAGGGAAACAGGATTAAGTGACTTGCCCAGGGTTACACAATTAGTAAGTGTCAGAGGCCAGACTTGAATTCAGAAACAGGAGTCTCCCTGATTCCAGGCCCAGCACTCTATCTACTGTGCCACCTAGCACAAAGTCTTAATCCATAAATTGAAGGCTGGAAATCTGAGTAAACAAAGAAATGAAGAAATATGGTAAGTTAATAGAAAACCCATGGGGCAGGGGAGTAGTGGGGTTAAACCTAGAAGATGAGTGACTCCACAAATAAAATGAAAACTTCAGACAAAAGAATGGTTTGGTCTTCACAAAGACTACAAGCATAGCAAGAAACAATGAAGCAAAAGATAAAAAGGGAAATTAGAGCTCTTGAGGAAAAAAATTAGAAAAATACATACCTTAGAACAGAAGTTGGGAAACCTTACCCAAGTAGCAGACTCCCTGAAAAAAAAAAATACAATGGAACAAACACAATACAATCATTCCATGAAATAACAATAAATATTTAAACAAAGTAAAAAAATTTTAATAGAGAGGAAAATGAAAAGCACCTTCTATCAAAAATAACTGACTTAGGAAACAGATCTGGGAGAGAGAATTTAAGAATCATCAGATTTACTGAAAACTATGAAGAAACAAAAAAATCTAGGTTTTATATTTCAAGAAATCATAAAAGAAAACTGACCAGATTAACTAGGAGACAACAAGGTAAAAACTGAAAGAATATATCAATCACTTCCTGAAAGAACCTCCAAGTTGAAAACACCTAGGAATGTTATAGTCAATTTCTAAAGCTTCCAAGTCAAAGAAAAAATACAACTAGAATTAAAGAGTTCTGAATCACAGTCAGAACCACACACAAAATCAACTTGCAACTACTATAAAGGGAATAAAAACTTGGAATGTGATATTCAAAAAGTCAAAAGAAAAAGGCTTACAACCAAGAATATCTTACACTACAAAGACTAAGTATAATCCTATACAGTAAAAGAAAATTTACCTTTAATAAAATAAAGGATTTTGAAACATTTTGATGAAAACACCAGAATTGGGTAGAATCTTTGAAACACAAACAGAAATGAGAAAAAGATGGAAAGGTGGTTACATTTAAATAATTAGAAAGGGCTAAATGATGAAAAAGTATTTTCATTTTAATGAGAAAGAAGAGACAAATGTCCCTATAGAACCCCATTGTCTTCCAGAGTCAACACAGAGAACAAAGTAAAAGACATATAAGTCTTAGTGGTGAATTTGTTTCATAGCATGGGCTTTTGATCCAATGATACCTCCACTGGGCATATACCCCCAGAGAAATCAAATAAAGAGGAAAAGGACCTGTAAGCACAAAATATTTATACCTATTATTTTTACTATAAAAAAAGAATTGGAAATAAAAGGGAATAACCATCAATTAGGGAATAGCTGAACAAATTATAGTTTATCAGTGTAATGGAATAATATTATAAAATAAGAAATGACAAAAAGGGATGATTTCAGAGAAACCTGGAAAGACTTATATGAACTGATGCAGAGTAAAGGGAATAGAACTAGAAGATGAACTTCTATTATAAGTATAACATTGTGAATATAACAATCTCTGGCAAGGCACTGGCTGGGGTTTGTAGTTCTTTTCAGTCCGGGAAGAGTGGACGCTAACTGGAGATCAATGATCAGATGGAAGAGGAGAGGTCTTTTAGGCACTGTACAATGGAGAGTTTTGAGGAACTTGAAAGAAAATGGGGGAGGAGGGGCAGCTAGGTGTCTCAGTGGATAGAACTCTGGAGTCAGGAGGATCTGAGTTCAAATCCGGCCTCAGATACTTGACACATACTAGCTGGGTGACCCTGGGCAAGTCACTTAACCCTGACTGTCTCTCTCACACACACACACACACAGAGCAAAAAACAAACAAAAAAAAAGAGGGGGAAATGGAGGGTGGTTGGTTGTCCCATGGCAGCACCAGGATTGTGGCAGCTGCCGTACTAGAAGTTCCCTCTTCAGGACCATAAGAAGTAATTTATTTCTAAATGCACAAGCAAAGAAGTATGTGAATGTTTCTTCATTATGAGCATTCACTCTGGTGGCAAGAACTCTGAGAGGGGGGAAGAAAACCAACCAACAGCCACAAACAATGAGCAATCCCTGCCTTTCCTCTGGTTACTTCTGCTTAATTATATTTTTTCAAGAATTCATTTGCTGTATTTACAAATATTGTTTCTCATGAGCACCTAAGGTTGGCCCTGTCCTTGCGTCTCCTGGTACCCCTTTGTTTGTGACGTGAAAGTGCAACGTGAGTCACAGGAGAGAGTGACCCTTCCTAGTGCAGGATTGGGCTCAAGCTCCCTCCCCCTTCTCCTCCTCCGTCTCCCCCTCCCCGCCCCAGCCCATTCTTAGAGACTGTTTGCTCTCTGAATGGGGGCATAAGCACAAGTCATTTTATCCCTACAATTACAAAGGCAGAATTTATATAAACGGGGGCCAAATTTTATGGATTTTTCAGATGCAGACAATATGGTATTTGTTTTGCTTACCTATACATATTTGCTATGAGGCTTTCCTTCTATTATTTTTTTTCCCATTGGAGAAAGCAGGTGAGAGGAAGAAGGGGACTAGGGTTAGAGTTGCCCCCAAAAAGGAAGAAAACAAAAGGAAATAAATGATACACAGTCATTGAAGTATCTTTTTAAAATGCACAGAAGAGAATAGAAAGACGGCTAAAAGGAACGCAGACAAACAAGACAACTTTGAAAGTTGCATAGTGAATTTATAATATGTTCAAAATCAAAAGTGAGCTACATATAAAAGTAATTTTACATGCTCTATCTCCTGTTTACATTGCATGTAGAAAAATTCTGTTCTGCATTGTACGTGGAAATATAGTGATGCTAAATTCAGATTCAAAAAAAAAAAAGAAGAAATGAATGTAAATATTGAAAGGAAAATGACAGCACTCCCAAATTCCAAGACAACCTTTTTCCAAACACGCACAATGCGTCAATAGGGAGGACACTTGAAAGAATTAACAAGTGGTTCCAGAGAGATTCACTTTCCCTGAGGTGGAGAAATGGGAAGAGGGTAATAATAGTCAATATTATTAAAGAGTACAAGAAACAGCAACAGCGGACTGTTGAATGTGCCTATTTGCAATTTATTTACAGTCACTATGTTTAGCTGTCTACATACAGAATACTTGAAACTAAAGACACATTTACCACTCATCATTAATTCATCAGCTACAGTAGGAGTTCTTAACATGGAATCTGTGAACTTTTAAAAAATACATTTTGATAACTGTAATTTCAATATAATTGCTTTCCTTTGTAATCACATGTATTTTATATTATGCATTTTAAAACATTCCCAGTCAATGTCCATAGGTTTTGCCAGTCTGCTAAACAAACAAACAAACAAAAGGATGAAGTCCTTTTTTAGAGAAAAGCCCCTCCACCTGAAGAAAGAAATATCAAGGGAGACATCAATCTGAGTTCTTCATGAAATGGGGAGCAGCAAAATCCAGGAACTTGGATTTTAACCACTGTTTAACCACATTTTCACACTGTTAACTGCTTGTCTATCTGAAGTCTGACTTGTCTCCATACAGGAATCATTGCTTAAAATGGGAAATTATTCATTTTCACTGATCTCTTTACTCCAGAAACAAAGGGATAGAGAGGGAGAGGAGAGGAGAAGAGAGGAGAGGAGAGGAGAGGAGAAAAAAAAAAGGAAACGGAGCAGCTGCCTTATCTTCATCCCTTTTTGAGTTCAGGCCTTCAAACTTTTAATCAGAATTACAGCTGATCACATCCTTGTGTAAATATTTATTTTATATCATGAATGAACCCAAATAAATGGTTGATAAATACTTCCTATGTTTAAGTTATCAGATTATTTGGATGAATAACCACCTGGATCAGATTAGCAAACTAGTAATGCTTTTGTGTTTGTAAGCATGCCTCTCAACTAACCTCAAAGTTTCCTTAGGCTGAGATTTAAACCAGGTATCTTGTTTCCTGGTTTTGCCTTCTTTCTACTTCACCGTACTTCTAGCTATTGCTGACCTGCATATATGGCAAGAAAATGAAGTCTTTCACCCTATGTTCAGATAAAATGGGGGGGGCAGCTAAGTGGCACAGTGGATAGAGCTCAGGCTTTGGAGTCAGGAGGACCTGAGTTCAAATCTGGCCTCAGATACTTGACACTTACTAGCTGTGTGACCCTGGGCAAGTCACTTAACCCCAATTGCCTCACCAAAAAGCAAAAAAAAATAAAAAATCTGGTGGGCTACACTCTGGGATAGAGAATGGTTCAATACTGGGATAAAAGTATTGAAATACTGACTAAGGTAATCACTGTAAGCAACCTGGTGACTTATCTTTGCCTTCTCTAATCATTTACTATGATTGGTCTCCAGTGTTTTTTACCACCATCTCTGCTTGGCAGAGTGTATCCTTACAAGATATATCTTCTATATGGTAGACAGAAAGCTGAACTCAGGGTCTAGAAGACGTATTCAAATTCTATGTCTAATATATATTGGCTCCGTTGTTGTTCAGTTTCGTCCAACTCTCTTTGCCAGGGGCAGGAAAAACTCTAGTACAAAGGTCACAGGAAAAACGACTAGGAGTGGAAAAGTCCCTAGCTCTTTAAGCAGCTAGCCCAAGCAACAGATCTAGTCCCACTCAAACTCTGCGTCATAAATCTCCTCCTCTCTTCCCACCAAAGGTTCACTCTTCCCACCAAGTTCTGACTTGGCATACTAAAGGTCAAGGAAAGAGGAGGAAGGTCACATCTGACATATATATTGTGGGAAGGGAGATGGGAAGAAAGATATCCCCACCCTTTCTCTGGAACTGTGTGGAGGAGATTAATATAGATTCCATTTCTATTGCTAAGTACTTTTCCCTTTCCAGTTATTTTCCTTTTACACTTCTGCTTTTCCCTGAGGGTGATTAAGGCAATGCCCTCATACATACTCACTCTGGAATTCATTCTTCCTTCATCAAAGTCTATGATCATTTGTATATAGTGACAGGGTAATAATACTGTACCCTCTTGAAGGTTCCCTAGAGATATCTTGCCCTGACATCGCAGGAGCTATTTCCCCAATAGTCGTTTTAACTCCTGGACTAGCTATGGTTTACATTAAACTACTAGAGGACAAGAAATTAATTAATTCAATTGATGACTATATACTTAACAAGTAGGCAGGCTACCAACAGGAGAAATGAGGCACATATGAACTTTGTAATACTAGGTAAACATACAATAAGAGATCTACAAGAGGCTATTGTAATTCAGAAGAGGCAAAAATCATTTCTGCCTGGAGAAATCAGGGAAAACTTCCTAGATGAGACAGCATTCAAACTGAGCCTTGAAGGTAATTGGGAATTACACAGAATTGTCACTAGGTTTTGGTGTCTGGGGAAGAAAAGAGTGGAATCATTCCAAGTGGAGGGAAGAGCATGAGGAAAAGCTGAGAAGTGGATATGATTGAGGGCCAGTGCAAGGAATATCCCGGGGTCCAATTTGACAGAAAGAGAGTAGTATGAAATGATATCTTTTCTCCTTGGCTAAATGGTTCCCTCCATGGTACTGATCTCAACAGGATTATTCAAGGGGAACAGCATGGTGTAGTGGATAGCCAGGAAGACCTGGGTTTCAGTCTCATCTCTGACAGATACATACTGACTATTTGACCATGGGTAAGTTGACTTCACCTTTCAGTGCCAAGACTATCAATTGCAAAGAATGGGATAATCTGCATAAGTTTCCTTACCCAGAAGTTCCCTACACTAATTAAATCAAAGAACCATTGCCTATCCTATCACTGTCCTGAGGGTCTGAAACATCTCATGGAATTTAGCACAGAGATCTTAGAACATGACCCTGGTAAGACGATCCCATTGGTCAGTTCCCCTGAGATGTTGCTTTGTGTATCAGAATGTTCCCCTGCTGCTGAGCATCCTTTTCATTCCTCTCTAAATGAGAAATAAACCATTCAAAATGAGATTTTGACCTGTGCTGATCCTGTCGAAGGGATTTTCAAATTTTCACACTGCGCTGACTTAAAGTGAAAAAGAAGAATGATTCATTAAATTTCTGTAGTCTTGTGACTTGAGAAGTAGGTAATATCTATAAAGTATTTTTAAAAATTAATTTGAGTGACTTTTTAAAAAAGTATCATTTCAATATGCACAGGAGAATGCAGAGACAAAAAGGATTATGTGTGAAACTCACTTTCTTTGAAATGCTGCTTGATTTTTTTAAAAAAATTATATTAAACTGAACCCAGTCATACTAGTGTTATCCTGCTTATCTGTGCCCCCTTTTGAACTTCCTTCTGTTTTCTTCTATGTATAGGGTGACTCAAAAGTCTTAGCACAGTTTTAAGCTTTGATAGCTTTAAAAAGTCATTCAGGAATGTTCTATTTTAAAATGTGGAGTGTCCCAAAAGTCTTAGTGCAGTTTAAAGCTGAAACTACCTAATTTAAAACTGCACTAAGACTTTGGGGGACACTATTTTTTTTCAATGTTTCAGAGTTTTCTTGCAAAAAAGTGAAGCTGGGAGCTTCACTCTGCAAAGGAGCTAATAATCTTAATTATATAGTGGTCCAGGTTTGAATCCGGAAAACAAAATGAGTTAGAAGTTTGGTCAGAGAAAGGAATCTTTTCTCTCCAGTGAGAAGAGTAGAGCAAAAGAGCTGAGAGTATTAAGGCCCCATTCAGGTCAGATCAAGCTGAAGGACAGTGTTCAAGTCTAGGTAAGATGATAATTGTAAAGTGCTTAGCCTGACACATAGTAAACACTATAGAAATGATATTGAAGATGATGGTGGGCCACATTTTAAGAAAGATACCGAAAAGCTAGAAAGCATAAAGAAAAGATCAAGCAGGAAGGCAAAGGGCTTTGAATTTATGCTATGCAAGAAATGTTTGAATGAATTGAGGTTATTTAAGATAAGAGGGCACCTAGTTGGAACAGCGGATAGAGTTCCAGGCCTAGAGTCAGGAAGACTCATCTTCCCTAATATGGCCTCAGATACTTACTAGCTGTGTGACCCTGAGCAAGTCACTTCACCCTGTTTGCCTCAGTTTCCTCATCTGTAAAATGAGCTGGAGAAGGAAATAGCAAACCACTCTAGTATCTTCGCCAAGAAAACCCCAAATAGGGTCACAAAGAGATGGATATGACTGAATAGTGATTGAACAATTAAAAGGCCTAGATAAGAGAAGACTAGGGGGGAACGATGGGATCAAAATGCTTTACAAATATCATCTTATTTAATCCTAAGAAATCCCCATTTTGCAGATGAGCAAACTGAGGCAGAGAGAGATTAAGTAACTAGCCCAGGATCACTCTCTTACTCCCTTTATCCAGTCAGTTGCTAAATACTATTATTTCTACTGTGACATTTTTCATATATGCCTCCTCCTCTCCTGTGACACTGCCATCACCTTGAGCAGGCCTTTATCACCTCATGCCTAGATTACTACATTTGCCTGCTAGTAGGTCTGTCTGTCTCTCTTAAGTCTCTTCTGACTCCAGGCCATCCTATAATCACTGTCGGATGTATCTTCCTAACAATATCATACATACCCCACTCAGTAAAGTCCGATGGCTCCCTATTAGCTCAACGATTAAATATAAAATCTTCTGTTTAGCTTTTAAAGCCCTTTATAATCTGGCCTATTCCTAACTTTCCCTGCCTTCTTATACTTTACTACCCACCACCTCCCCTGATATCCAGCGACACTGGCCTCCTCGCCGGTCTCACAGAAATACCTCATCTGCCAACTCTGGGCATTTTCACAAACCTCCATGCCTGGTACTCTCTCCCTCCTCATCCCTGCCTCCTGGATTCCCCAGCTTCCTTCAGATCTCAGCTTAAGTCCCACCTTCTGCAAAAAATCTTTCTCAATCATCCCTAGTCTTAGTGCCTTCCCTCTGAGATGACCTTCAACAATATGTGTATAAATAGATAGCTATAGATCTATAGCTATGTGTATAAATATATATAGATACAGATGTGTGTGCATATGTATTTATGTGTGTGTGTGTATTTGTGGGTGCATATATATGATTTGGAGCAGCCAGGTGGTGCATTGGATAGAACACTGGGCTTCGGGGGGCACCTAGGTGGTACAATAGATAGAGCTCCCCCCTTGGAGTCAGGAGGACCTGAGTTCAAATATGGCCTCAGATACTTGACATTTACTCTATCTGTGTGACCATGGGCAAGTCACTTAACCCCAATAGCCTCACCAAAAAGCAAAAAACAAACAAACAAACAAACAAACAAACAAAAACCACTAAACTTGGAACAGGAAGCTCTGAGTTCAAATCCAGCCTCAGACACTTACTAGCTGTGTGACCCTAAGCAAATCACTTAACCCCTATTTGCCTCAGTTCCTCATCTGTAAAAGAGGTTCACACTGGAGAAGAAAAAGACAAACTGCTTCAGTATCTTTGCCAAGAAAACCCCATGACAAAAGTCCCTGGGGTCACACAGAGTCAGACATGACTGAACAAAAACAACGATCTCTTATTTGCACATAGTTGATTACATGTTGCTTCTCCCCATTAGACAAATGAGCTCCTGGAGTGTAGGGACTGTTGTTACCTCTGGTTATACTCCCAGCACTTAGCACTGACTTACAGTAAGTACTTAACAAATGCTTGTTGAATTGTTGACTTTACAACAACCTCACGATGTCAATAGGACAAATATAATTATTTCTGTTTTACAGAGAACAAATGGACTCAAAGAGGTTTTACATTATTCAAGATCCCACACACCCACTTAAATCACTGAGCCAGAATTCAAAACCAAGTCCAATGTTTTTTCTTACAACATGATGACATTATGGAATAAGTGGATAGTGACAAAATAGTGGCTGTGAGTATAGATGGCTTTTTCAAGAAGTTTGACGGTAAAAAGGATAGATGATTCTCATTCTAGCAGCTAACAGAGTAGAAAGCTTTTTTAGGATAAAAAATTATAAAATTGTAAATTGCATTTGTATATAGAGAAGAAGTCAAAGAAGAGGGAGAGATTGAGATGTGTGAGAGAAAAATATTCATCAGAATAATATATGAGAGGGGATGGAATTAAGAGCATGCTTATCCTCAATAAGGAAGAAGGATACTTTTCCATTAGAAAAAGGAGTAAAGAGAGAGTAGATGAAAGATTTAGAAAAAAAATGAGATGAAATTAAGAGAAATTGTGGGGCCTTGAGTTGGGTGGCCTTAATCATTGCATTAAAATGAGAATCAAGGCCATATCCTGAGAATGGGGAGGGTGGGAGAAGAGGGCTGGGAGGTTAAAGGGAATGGGAAAAGCATGTAACAGCTGCAGTAGGGGATGGAAAAGGATGCCAACACCAAAAAAAGAAAAATATTTCCATCAGCATTGAGGGCATAGTTGAGGGCATAGGTTAAGTAGCCCTAATCTACAGTGGACTTAATCAACAGGGTTTTTAGAATTTTTCCAGCAATTACTTCACAGCCCAAGCAGGGGAGCAGAAAGAGTGGATGGTACACAGGGTTGAGTCATACATACATGTCCTTTGCACTTTAAAAAGTCCCATAACAAAATTGATCTCTTTTGCTTTACTATATCATTCCATAATTAAAATGTAAGCCCTTTGAGAGTAAGGATTATTGCATTCTTCGTGTTTGAGAAGCAGCCTGGAGTAGTGGGTAGAGTGGTGGACTTGGAGTCAGAAAGATCTGGTTTCAGATGCTTACCAGCTTCATGAGCCTGCCCATGTCTGAATCTCCCGTATGCCATAGTTTTCTCATCAATAAAATGAAAGAGTTGAACTTCATGGTCTCCAAGATCCCTTCTGACTCTTTATCTCTAAATCTATGAACATTGGGTGTGGAGTTAGAGGCCGTGGATTAAATTATTGCCTCCAACATTGGCTACCTGTGGGGCCCCTGGGCAAGTCATTTAAAATCCAGGACTTGAGTTTATTTGTAGAATGAAAGGGTAAGTCTAGATGGTCTTTTAGGACTTTTCCAGCTCTTGAGTTTTGAACCTATGATCCTTTGACCGGTGTAAAATTATACAGACCAAAGTAAAGAGAACAACTGATATAGAGATCTAAGTCTTCTCATAGAAAATAACATTGAAAAATAGATCAGTGGTATCTCAAAAAGATAAAGAACAAAAAGGAAAAGAACCTACACATAGAAGAATATGTATAGCAGCTATTTTTTGGTGGCAAAGAATTGGAAATTGAGGAGATGCCCATCAATTGGGTAATGGCTAAAGAAGTTGTGATATAGGAATGTGATGGAATACTACTGTGCTGTAAGAAATGATGAGCTAATCACTAATGTGAAAATATGTTTAATATGAATGTAAATGTATAGCCTATATCAGATTGTGCACCATCTTAGGGAGGGTGGTGGGGAGGAAGGGGGAGAAAAATTTTAACTCAAAAGCATATAGAAGTATTAATGATAAATCAAAATAAATTAATAAAAAAAAAAAAGAAACGATGAGCTAAGTGCTCTCAGAAAAACCTGGAAATACTTACACAAACTGATGCAAACCAAAGTGAGCAGAACCAGGAGAACATTGTACACAGTAACAGCAATATCATTTGATGATCAACTGTGGATCACTTAGCTATTCTCAGCAATACAGTGAGCTAAGACAATCCCAAAGGACTCATGATGAAAAATGCTATCTACCTCCAGAGAATGAACTGATGGAGCCTGAATAAAGATCAAAGCATACTTTTTTAAACTTTATTTTTCTTGAGTTTTTTGGGGGGCATATGCTTTCTTTCACAACATGACTAATATGGAAATATATTTTGCATGATTACACATGTCAAATTGCTTGCCTTCTCAATATGGGATAGGGAGAGGTAGGAAGGGAGAGAATTTGGAACTCGAAATTTTTAAAGATGAATGCTAAAAATTATTTTTACATGTAACTGGGAAAAAATAAAATATTAATAAATAAAAGAAAGAAAAATAGATCAATGCAGTGATCAATTAATGCCAGAGGACTGACAGTAATGTATATCTTCCTCCTCTTGGAAAGAAGGTGATCTAACATAGGTGTAGAATGTGGTATACATGATCAGTTATGGCCACTGTGTTTGTTTTGTTTAGTATTTCTTTGTTCTATTATGCTCATGGGGAGTGGGGAGGAGAGGGATTGCAAAATGATAGTGATGTTAAAGGAAGCATTTTTGTTGTTGTTCAGTCATTATTCAGTCATGTCCTACTCTTCATGACTTCATTTAGGGTTTTCTTGGCAAAGATACTGGGGTGGTTTGCCATTTCCTTCTCCAGCTCATTTTATACAAGAGGAAACTGAGGCAAACAGGGTTACTTGCCTACAATCATACAGCTTGTAACTGTCTGAGGCCAGATTTGAATTCAGGAAGATGAGTTTTCTTGACTGCAGGCCCTGCATTCTATTCACTGAAACACCTAGCTGTCCTAGAAAGCATTAAGAAATGGTAATATTTATAACATTATTATGTTATAACAATATGATATATCATTAATATAATAAATATCATATATCCTAAATAGTAACACTTATATGGATTTAAAAATCATTTACCAGGCATTTACCTAAAAAGCAAAGTTTATTAAAAAGTTGAAACTTTTTTTAGTTGATATCTTTTGTTTCTATATCACATTCCTCCCTTATCCAGAGAGCCTTTCCTTGTGGAAAAAAAAAAGAAAGAAAAGAAAAGAAAAAGCTCAGGAAAATAAATCAGCATATTAGCTGTATCTGACATCAAATGGAACATTCCACGCCCAGTGTCTCCTACCTTTCCAATGAATGTAGGTGTATTTTCTCATCTCTTCTCTGGAACCAAGATTGATCATTACAATTACACAGCCTTTAGTTTCACTTTATTATTCTTTGCGTGTGTGTGTGTGTGTGTGTGTGTGTGTGTGTGTGTGTGTAGTTTACAGGTTCTACTTGCTTCATTCCTATCAGTGTACATGTCTTCCCATATTCCTCTGAATTCCTCATGTTCCCACTCCAGTTTGTTCAGCCATTTTCCAACTGGTGGCCACTGACTTTAAAGGCAGTCAGATGGGCCAGAGGGTAAAGAGATGGATCTGGAGTTAGGAAGACCTGAGTTCAAATCTGACCTCAGATTCTTTCTGGCTATGTGACTCTGAACTAATCATTTCACCTCTCTCTTTGCCTCAGTTTCCTCATCTATAAAATGAGGATAATAATATCTACTCCTAGCGTTGTCGTGAAGATAGAACAAGATGATATTTGTAAAGCACTTTATAAACTTTAAAGCACACTATTATTATTTCCAGTTCTAAAAGTTAAAAGTTACATTTTTAGTCCATTTTTTCATAGAATCATAAGTCCTCAGAGTAAGGAGACTTCAGAAGTCATCTAGACCAATGGGGAATCTACTACTTCCAGGGGGGCAGTCCATTCCATTTCTCAAATAACTCTAATTATTAGGAAAATTTTCTTTTTATCAAACCTAAGTTTAGTTCTTTACAAATTCTATTCATTGCCCCTAGTTCTACCCTCTGGGACAAAGCAGTATAAATCTAATTTCTCCTTTCTATTAAGAATATGTTCTATGTCCTCTTTCCCCCACTCCCAATCTTCTCTTCTCCAGGCTAATCACTCCCAGCTCCTTTAACTAATTCTCATATGACACTGTTTCTGGTCTTCTCACCAATGCAATTACTTTCCTCTAGACCTACGCCAGTTCCTCAATAAAACATTAAAGACTTTATAAAACAAATAGGAAAGTGCATTCTATAAGTCTGAAGGAACAGTGACAAAATGGAGCCCCATGCGTATACATTTTTTGATACAATTGTAAACTTGGGAAATAAAGATAAGAGGTTTCAACTCACCAGTACACTGAATGAGTATCGTTGTTCTAGTATGGAGGGTGCACTCAGTACAAACAATAAGAAGCACAAAAATAAAACTCTCTCCAAATTGCTTTGAAATTGAATGACAACTTTGTCCAAAGACCATGTGTTAGCATTTGCTCTGTAGTCTGGCCGAAAGGTGCTCTCCAGAACTAAAGATAATATTCCAGTATCTGAAAGTGGGGAGAGTACAGTGAAATGGTCACCTCCCTAGTTCTGCACGCTATAACTCTAAGAACAAAGGCTAAACTGATCTTCTATGAAAATATTGGCTCTTTGGGATGTCTTGCCACATTGTCCTCTGATATGGAGCTTCTATTGCGCTAAATCTCCCAAATCTTTTCCTGTGAATTGCTGTCTAGATATGCCACCTTCATCCTGGACTTGTGCAGTAAATTTTTAAATCTAATTGTAGGATTTTACATTTATACCTATTAAATTTTACCTTAATTATGACCAATCAAGAGCTAAAAAATCCTGACTCTCTGATTCATTGTTTTTGCTATCCCTCCCAGCTTTGTGCCATCAACAAATTGAATAAGTTGTCATGCCTTCATACAAGTCATCTAATAAAAACACTGAAGAAATGCCAAAGTAATAGAATTTATCTAAATATCAGAGAGAACAGATAGACTCCATGCCGGATACACAGATCTCAAAAGTACTCCACTAGAAACATCCTTTCAGAGAGATATAGATCCATTAACTCTTTGGGTTTGGTCACTGAACTAATTCAAAATACAACTGCTTGTTCAGGGGTGGGGAACCTGTGGCCTTGAGGCCACATGTTGCCTTCTAGGTCCTTGGGTGTAGCCTTTTGATAAGTACAAGTTTTACAGAACAAATCCTGTAATTAAGGTGATTTGTTCTGTGAAGTTTGGATTTAGTCAAAGGGCTGCACTTGAGGACTCAGAGGGCCACAAGCAGCCTCAAGGCCACAGGTTCCCCACCCCTGATTCTAGCCCATATCTTTCCAGTTACAAAGATACCACAAGAGACTTTTTCAAACACCTTGCTAAAATCTAGGCACATAGTATTGGTGTTCTCCTGATCTATCTGTAAAGAAACCCTCCAAAACAGCTCTTTTTGTGGTGGCAAAGAACTGGAAATTAAAGGGATGTCCATCAATTGGGGAATGGCTGAACAAGTTGTGGTACATGATTGTGATGGAATACTATTGTGCTATAAGAAATGATGAGCAGGATGCTTTCAGAAAAACCTGGAAAGAGTTACATGAACTGATGCTGAGTGAAGTGAGCAGAACCAGGAGATCATTGTACACAGTAACAGCAACATTTTAAGATGTTCAATTATGAGACACTTAGCTCTTCTCAGTAATACAATGATCCAAGACAATTCCAAAAGACTCATGATGGAAAAGGCTAACCACATCCAGAGAAATACTTATGGAGTCTGAATGCGGATTGAAGCATACAATTTTCACTTTTTTTGTTTGTTTTTGTGTTTTTTTCCTTTTGCTCTGTTTCTTCTTTTACATCATGGCTAATGTAGAAATATGTTTTACATTATTGTACATGTATAACCTATATCAAATTACTTGCTTTCTTGGGGAGGGAGGTGAAGAGGGAAGGAAGGAGAAAAATTTGGAACTCAAAAGCTTTTTTAAAAAGTGAATGTTGAAAATTGTCTTTACTTGTAATTGGAAAAAATAAAATACCATTAAAAATTTTAAAAAAGAAAGAAAAAGAAACCCTCTTAAAAAAGGAAATGAGGTTAACTTGGTGTAAGCTGTTTTTGACAAAGTCATACTGGCTCTCAGTAATCATAGCTTCCCTTTCTTTCTTTTTATATTTTATTTATTTTATTCTGAACTTAAGAAATAAAATAAGCATGTCCATAACAAAGTAGACTAGAAAAGGAATTTACCTTTTTCTTTCTTTTTTTAAAAATTTTATTGATCTGTTTTGTTTTCACATTACAAATATTTATAGACTTACTCCCACTTTGTGAGAGGACTCTTGTAATAAAGTAAAGCAGGAATGTAAACAGCAAGTAAACAGTGACTTCATCTGAAAGTGCATGCAGCATTCTGTATCTGTAGCACCACCTGCCCCATGTTTCTATTTCAAATATTTTTTAAAATGAACAGAAGTCTATTTCTCCTCCCTTCTACTGTAAAAAGAAAAAATGAAAACAAATTCTTTGTAACAAATATGCATAGTCAAGGAAAACAAATATATGCATATAAAAGAAATATACCTCTTTCCCAGCGGTTTATGGTACCTTTACAAAGATTGGCCATATATTAGGACATAAAAATTCTATAGTTAAAAGCAGAAATATTAAGAATATCCTTTTCAGATCACAATGCAATAAAAATTATATTTAATAAGATACCACAGAAACAGATTAAAAACTAATTGGAGATTAAATAACCTAATCTTAAAGAACGAGTGAGTTAAAGAACAAATCATAAAAACAATCAATAATTCCATTAAGGAGGACAATAATGAGTTTCCCTTTCTAAATGCTCACAAAGCTTTCCTTTAATAATGTTTTGGACCTTTGCTATGAGTCAAAGTAAAGCAGACTGGCCTATAGTTGAAAGAATCAGTTTGCTTCCCTTTGCTGTTTTACGGTTTTGGTTTTGCATTTGATTTTATTGTGTGGATTAAAATGTTCATTTTTGAATATGAAACAGACCTCTGCACTTAGAGATCTATGTAAACTCAAGAATTGACACTGTTTATCTGATGCAAGGCAAAACACATCTGGGGAGATTTGGGTAAGTAATTAGGTCACTGTAGCAAACAAGTCACCGTGTTTTGTGCCAAATGGGGCTGATGAGCCCCACATGGCAACACAATATAGGTGATTCAAACACTGGGCATTTCATTGCCTCAGACACTATATATCGTATTTGGTCTGGTTATACCACCCCATTCATGAATATAACATCTACATATCCGACCATATTCAACTTAAGTCCCAGGAAGCTTTGAGATTAGGTCCTCAATTAGTAGTAAGAAACACCCAAAACTTCTTGGACCAGAGATACATCAGACCATATCTTCTCATGTGCTGGATACCAAACAGGGCTAGTGGTGACAAAGATCATATTTGCTGGCCAAGAACCATCCAGCAGAATGATCCCGTCTATAGGATCTGTACTTGTGACTCTTAAATCTTTGCCCTCATGACTCAGAAGTCTTCCCACTCTGTATCTTCCCTTACCTCCTAGGGCCTTCTCACACTGGAACATCCCCCTACCAAGTCATCTTCCTTCTTATATTGGAAGCTATTTCTGGTGCTTCCATTTTGGGGATAGGCCCAGACTTTATTCCTCTCTCACCTGTGCTACTCCAAACTTCACCACCATGCCCTGCACCACAGGTATCTTCTTTCTTTTCAGCTCCCTTTTATATGCCATCTTTGCACATTAGAATGTAAGCTCCTTGAGGGCAGACTTTATGCTTGTATTTGTATCCCAGCTCTTAGGCTTTTAGCACAGTTCCTGAAACTCTTAATAAATGTATATTGGCTGTAGGACCCAGCAAATGCATTATTAATTTTGACAATCCTACTGCCTCCTATTACCTTAGAAGAAGAGAAAATGGAAGTGGGGCAGTTGGGAGGAATGCTCTTGTAGGAAAAACAAATGCACAAGAAAACTTGATTAAATTTCTGGCACTTATTATGCAGATGAAACAATAGGCGACCTACTCTCTTTGGCAGCTTGAAAATAACTTTTAGGATTCTGTTGTTGACCCACATAGACAGACAGATTGTTTGTTTCCTTTTCTAAGACTGACATACTTCCCTTGAATTTAGATACATTTGCCAGAGCACTTAAACATTCACTGCTAACATGGACAAAAATGTACAGGACATGTAGAGAGTAGAATGAATACGTTAAACCAACACACTGACAATAAAGTCTTTATAAAAATATTTAGGTCAAAGGTAAGTGTATTGTATGGGGATGAGACAAGAATGCCAGGTTGAGGCCCCAAACACTCACTTTTCATTAGTGAAATCAAAATTGGAGATGTTTATCTGCCAACACGACATGAATAGCATCATGGTTGCATATGAGGGGCACCCAGTACAACAAGAAACACAGAGAGATCTTAATAAACTGACTTGGAATTATATCACAGCTTCATCCCCAGACCACCTATTAACATTTTGCTCTGTAATAAGGCCAAAGAAATATAGTTTACCTTCTCGTACAGAGGAAGAGAAGAGCTGTGTATTGGATTTAAATATATTTGATTCCTGGGCACTCAGTTTTCCTGAGATAGAATGAATGGATCTGGGATCTATGAAGGTGCTCAGATTACTCACCTGTGTTATACAGAGGAATAATTGTTTGGTGTGTTTGTATTAAGTAGCGATAAACAAGCCACCAATGATATTACAACAAACACATTCAGCCCGATTGGCTTCCCAACAATCACTGAACACACATCTCCCTGAAACAAAGCGCCCAGTTGGAAGTGGCTCTCACAAAGTAAAGGTCTAGATGAAAGGCTGGTCAATTTGTAAAGTAAATGAACTGTCACCCTTTGACTTTTGGTCAAAAGTTTTGCAGAGCTCTAAACAGCCTGTCAGCAAAATTTTCGAGCAGTGCTGAGAAGACCAGCGGGACTAGCATTGCCTCCAGGAATAATGCCCACTGTAGATGACATTCTAGAGCACATTGGGGAATTTAACTTCTTCCAGAAACAAACCTTTTTTATTTTGTCCCTAATTTCTGCCACCTTCACCCCCATCTATGTGGGGATTGTTTTCCTGGGCTTCACCCCAGATCACCGCTGCCTGAACCCTGGAGTTTCAGAGCTAAGCAAACGATGTGGCTGGAGTTTGGAAGAGGAGCTGAATTACACAGTGCCAGGCCTGGGGTTACCAGGAGACGCTTTTATCAGCCAGTGCCGGAGATATGACGTGGACTGGAATCAGACAGCCCTCAGCTGCACGGACCCTTTTGCCAATTTTACCAGCAACGGGAGCCACATCCCTCTTACCACCTGTCAGGATGGCTGGGTATACGACACTCCAGGCTCCTCCATTGTCACTGAGGTAAGTCTTAGCCAATTCCTCAAGAGCTTGCTAAATGAGACACATGGACTGTGTGTTGGACGTAAATATATTCAATTCCTGGGCACTCAATTCACTGAAGTACAATGAATACATCTGGGCTATGTGAAGGTGCTCAAATTACTCACCTGTGATATACAGAGGAATAATTGTTTGGTGTGCTTGTATTGAGTTGTGACAAATTAGTTATGAACGATACTACAACAAATGCATTGAGCCCAATTAGCTTGTTTGGGACATTTCCAAGAGTCATTGAACACACATCTCCCTAGAACAAAGTGCCTAGTTGGAAGTAGCTCTCACGGAGTTAAGGTAAATAAAAGGCTAGAAATGGAACCAAATGACCGATGATGTGTTTTCTTAAGATAAAAGCTAACAGCTCATCTTTTTTTTTTTTTTGGAGAGGCAATCAGAGTTAAGTAAATTGCCCAGGGTCACATAGCTAGTCTGAGGCCAGATTTGAACTCAGGTCCTCCTGACTCCAGGGCTAATGGCTCATCTTGATGCACCTAGACGTATTTGTTTCTGGAACCCAGGCACTCTGGAACAGCTTTAATTGTTAGAAAATATTTTTCTTGACATCTTTGCAACTTCTACAAGTTGATTCTAGTTCTACCCAATAGGATCCAACAGAACATGTCAAATCCCGTTTTTGTACAACAATCCTTAAAATATTTGAAGTTAACTTTCAAATCTCCCTATGAGCTTGCTGACCTCACAAGGTCCTTTCAATTCAAAGATTCTACCATACTCTTATGCTTTAAGCTGCTGGCTATTGTGTTGATATCGTGCAGACTTGCTGGATAAGTCACATATCTCTATCACATTCAAAGACAAATTCAAGATAATTTCCTTATCTTGAAAAAGATATAGGTTGGATTAGATGGATTCTAAGGTCGTTTCCACCTCTGAGGCTCTGATCCCTGAAGATAGAATGTGACTGTTACATAGAAATAACCAGGCAAATAAAACTAACCAAAAACAGTTGCTAGAGCAGGTTTCAATTGCAAATTTCCAGTTGTCTTAAGAAAAGCGTGAAGAAAGAAAGCCTCTAGTTTATTGCCTTTAAGCCATACCAATTCAAATTCACAAATGTTGAGTACACACTTGCTATAAGTTCAGCACTATATGAAATGCTCAATCCCTCTAGTATTAGTGGTGAGATTTCTTTTTCATTGTCTTCTAACTTAAGATGTATCTCTGCAGTTTAACCTGGTATGTGCCAATTCATGGAAACTGGACCTGTTTCAATCGATTGTGAATGTCGGATTTTTTATTGGCTCTGTGGGCATCGGTTACATAGCAGACAGGTATGTCTTCAATACCATAGGATTTAAATATGCATTCTGAAATAGAACCTCTTAAGAAGAATTGATGGTCCTGTTCTTTTGGAGAAACTGAATCTATGATTTCATTGGTGTAAGGAATTCTTTGGGAAAAAACTCCTCTGAAACTCACCATCTTCCATTATAAGTCTAAAAATACGCAAGTGAGTGATCTGCAACACTGGGGTTGAGTGACTTGCCCAGGGTCACACAGTCAGTGTCTGAATCAGAGTTAGGACTTGAACTTAACCCATGTTGGATAAGGGTGATTCTCTATTCATTAAAGATTCTTTTGGACTTTTTTGTGGTTCTCTTGGATTTCCAAGGGCCCCATTGAGTTAGGAAGGAGGAAATAAAGACAAGCGAAAAAAAAGAAAAGAAAAAACATTCACTATACCAAACATTTTTATTTTTGTCTTTATGTCTACTCCTTGGATTTCATGTTTTCCCTGAGTACGTAGTAGTCTAACTACAAAATCATGGCCAAGTAAAAACACTTCACATTTTCCTGAGTTTAACACATTCCTTTTATAGCAAAGCATAGTGGAAATAGCATTAATCATTGAGTCAGAAGACCTAGATCAAATCCCATTTCTGATTCTTTGAGGATGTTCAACACTGGGGAGGTCAATTAAAGTCTCAGAGCTAAGCTTTTGCAACTGTAAAGTGGAGTTGATAACATTTGTACTACCTTTCCTACCAGGTTGTTGTGAGATAAATATTTTATAAGTTTTTAGGTGCTAGGTCAATGTAAGTTATTATAAGCAAAGTTATCTTCCCTTAATTGTCTTGAGAATAATAACAGATATCTCTCCTAGAAGAGTGGGGGCAAAGAGAGTTGTGTTTTAAGCATTAGGGAGCTCTTCCTGCCATGGCTTTATTCCTTTTCACCAGCTCGCTAGCCTCCATGGTTCTTCCCCTCTCTCTACTCAACTTTCCACCCAGATAGCTTGGACCCACTCATAGCCTCTAATAGACTCCCTGGGCATCCAAAGTGGCCCTGTGGGCCAGATTCACATTGGATATGTGATAGAATCTAGGTTAAAGAGTGAGAGGAAAACATTCTCTGCCTCCTCTAGGAAAACTAAGAATCTGATTATCATAATTTCAACATCAGTCTGGAAGGTATGAAAAGGTCCCCCCTCAGAAGAGAAGCAAAATGAATGGTACTATTAGGCAGGATCCCACAGGCTCTAATGACCTTTTGGATCTAAGAGAGCAGGCTATAAACGGAAGAGAGCATTATTTCCCTCTTCAATTATGTATCATCTTGGAACTATAGGATAATGGTGATGGAAGTATACTGGCAGCAAGGAGGTTGGGTCAGCCATTTCTTTCTATCTTTCTTTCTCTTTCTTTCTTTTCTTCTTCTTCTTCTTCTTTTTCTTCTTCTTCTTTTGCATATTCCAAGTGGAATAGCACACAGAATTTTGTTTCATATATCCACAAAATTTTCATATGATCATATTTTCAAAGGGTGCCTGTTTTGACCAAGATTCTTAGTTCATGAGTGTGCTTGCATTTCTAAAACATTTCGTGCTGTCCTCATGTTGCCCTCTGACCCCATGTACTGCCCTCACCTGACTCTGTCCTTCCCAGAAGCATCAGAGTATTTGCCTGGTTTCCCATTCCCTATTGTAAAAGGTAATCTTACAGCACAATTCCTGCCGAAATATTCACAGGTGACAGGGCTTAATGTGTTACTTCCCTCAGAGATACTTACAATTTAACAGAGGACTGACTAAAAAGGAACCAACATGGTGAGGAAGAGCGGGAGGTAATTTTAGCAAAGAGCATTCATATCACGTCATAATAGTATTGCCTGTGTGCCCATTCTGGCTCTGTTCACTCGGGTGTTCAAAGAAGATAGTGAATTATATATGACTTTTAATCTTAAGGGATAATAGAAGACAAATTTGGAAGGTCATTACAAGGTCATTACCTCCTGCATCATTAGGGACCCATTAACATTTCAAGATCCAGAATCCAACAATGAGAGTCTGGGCTTCCAACGGCCTATTCACCAATTAATTAATTTCTTGCTTGCTAACAGACAAGGCCA
This sequence comes from Vombatus ursinus, assembly GCF_900497805.2. NCBI lineage: Eukaryota > Metazoa > Chordata > Mammalia > Diprotodontia > Vombatidae > Vombatus > Vombatus ursinus. Next base: position 8,805,709 of record NW_020954953.1, on the reverse strand, counting down.
GTCTCACAACTACCTCCCCCCTACTTCTCTATCAGCAAAAGGGAAGTGAATGTTAAATCATCAACATGATATGTTCCTGTTTGCCCCTCAGCTTAGTTAATAGACTACTTAGAGGCCATCAGATATAAATGAGTTAACAATTCTCATAACCCATGAATAGTATAGGACAATTTGTATGTTCCTGAACCACAAGCCCAAGCAAATTATCTATTTACATACATAACTTCAGTATGCATTTTTGCTTGAATTCATTTTCTCTCTCCCTCCCTCCCTCTTTCCCTCTGGTGATCTATTACTTATTACACTGTTTGACTCATCATTTTAAACCAGATCTCAACATGGGATCAGAGGCTCCAAGAGTTTGTATGGGGGGAAATACTGCATCTTTATTTTCACCAACCTCTAACTGAAATTTAGCATTTCCTTCCATTATAAATATAAGCAACAAACCACAGTGGTATTAGTTCTCACCAGACTGTCAAAGGGATCCATGACCCACAAAAAGTTAAAAACTCTTGCCTTAAACAATGGCTTATTAGAATAGGAATAAAGACTAGATCGGTGATTTCACCGGTGTAGGAGATGTCCCTGATGAGGAAATTCCCATTACCAATGCGGTTAGCACCTTTTCTGTAACTTCTAGTCTCTTAGATAGATTAAGTAACTGGCCCAAGGTCACTCAGCTAGTCTGTGTCCAAGGTAGGACTTGAATCCAGGTTTTTCCACCTTTGAGCCCAGTGTTCTACCCATTAGACTTTATCTTTAAATTCTCTCCCACCCCATCTCCAGCAGAGTGCGTTACATATAAAGCAGGCCCTTCATAAGCATTTGTTGAATTCAACTAAATTGAATCCTTCCCCTAACAGTTTTGGGAATTCTATTTTCTTTTCTTGTAAACTTCCTAACAAATGCTTGTAGGTCATTTCTATCCCCACTCCATCCCCTTTTCCTGTTTTGGGGAAAGCTGATCTAAAACAGTAGGATTTTTCATGTTCTTTTTTGGTTTTTCATATTCTTTTTGCCACATCTATGCCATTTTCTAACTTAACCAAGTCATACAGTTAAGGCCAATCTGAAGGAATCTGATTTTTATATGACAAAATTTCATGTAAACTCTTTTGTAGAGAAGTTTGCTAGTCTTTCATCCATTTCTCTAAAAGATTAGGATTTCTCTAAAAAAAAGAAATGGGATTATAGAGCCTCCTAGAGCTGGATGAGATCTCAGGTTATGCAGTTCAATATGTGATTCAATCCCCTCATTTTACAGATAAGAAAAGTGAGGCCCAGGAATGTGAAGTGATTTGCTCTAGATCACAACCATTTTCTGGACCTACCTAATACCAACAAAAAAAAAAAGGTGAGAAGTTGTATTCCTGAGTCATAGATTTCTTGCTTTAACTTAATCTATGTTAGTAATGACTCAGACTGTGTTATCAGGGTGAGATCCAGTTGTATTCAACTGATCTGACCCACCTGTGAATGAAATCATCAACAGGTGTGTTTCTCAAGCTTCTCAAAGGCAAGAATGTTAGGATTTGGCACATAGTAGGAGCTTAATAAGTCTTGTTGATTGTGATGAAAGGCCTAATAGCAAATGGTAGGAACAGAAACTGCCCAATAGTAGGAATAGAAACTGCCCATTTAAATGAAAAGGGGCAGCTAGGTGGCACAATGGATAGAGTACTGGCTTGGAGTCTGGAAGACCTGGGTTCAGATCTAGCCTCAGACACTTACTAGTTATGTGACCCTGGGCAAGTCAACTTAAACCTGTCTTCCTCAGTTTCCTCATCTGTAAAATGAGCTGGAGAAGGAAGTAGCAAACCACTCCAGTATCTTTGTCAAGAAAACATCAAAAGGGGTCATTATAAAGAGTTACCATAATGAAAAATGACTAAATTAAAAGTCCTCTGTGTAATTTTCATTTGCACAGTGGGTGGTCTTCTCATTTGCGAAGGAACACTTCTAGACATATGAAGTTAATAAACAGCAGTAATTAGCCCAGCCCAAGGCCCTTTTTTTTTTTATGGAGATGCCCTTAAGTCCAGTTTGTTTTCCTGTTCAGCTCTGTAATTCCATTCCCTAAATCTTTGACCCTAGGTTGAGCAGGGATTAAACTAGGACTCTGGGTTCTGATATTACCTGGCACATAGAAGAGAAGTTTTTGGTTTCAGAAACTCTAAAAGATTGTTATGGAGTTGTAATCTGTGTCTGTAAAGGGAAGTATATTATGAAAAATAGATCATGTCATATCTATTGTATGGAAATGGCTTGAGATTCCTAATGTCAATATGGCCCTTATTATATAATTTAGTTACTTCTCAAGCAAACACAGCACTATAGCAAGACAGGAATGGAGAGTTTATGAAGGTTGAAGAATTCCATCTCAAGTAGAATCATTCAAGGTCACAATGACATGGGGGAACTGCTCCTATCCCTACGTTCCATGCCTTGGAAGGCCTTTATGCCCACCAATGCCAGGCAGTGACTCAGGGAGAGTACAGAAGGAGAAAGCTTTGCCATCTGATAACTCAAACCAAAACAAAACCAAAACAACATAAACTTGGGCTTTTTTTTTCAAGACCAGAACTGTAAGTTCATCCATGTATGGAACTCCCAGTGAGGAAACTCCTTTCACCAAAATAGTTAGTGACAGCTCTGCAAACTTTATTCTTAGAGGTTTGACTGGAAGCACGGAGTCAGTTCATGTCACAGGCCAGACTGGAAACTAGGTCTTCCTGCCTCTGAGCCCAGCTCTCCACCTACTATATCACACTGCCTTTTTTATAATCATAGAAAGAGTCCCCACCTTTCTCCACCACTATGAAGGCAGAGCCAGTCTCCCTTTACGCACATACACCTTGAAGCTGTTTTGTGGCTCTGTTTTTTTTTCCTTTTAAAGTGTCCCTTGCTGTTCATATCTTCCTGAGTTCAAATCTAGCCTCAGATGTTAGCTGTGTGACCCTGCTTGCCTCAGCTTCCTCATCTGCTTGCCTCAGTTTCCTCATCTGTAAAAAGAGCTGGAGAAGGAAATAGCAAACCACTCCAATATATTTGTCAAGAAAACCCCAAATGGGATCACAAAGAGTCAGACACAACTGAAAAATGACAACAATAACTGTTGTTCATGTTACCTTGATTTCATTTCTGGAAGAACATTCAGGATTTAGGGACCTGTAATATGACTTGCCCTAGAAGCCTCAGATCTCTCTTAGTGAGAGTACTTATTTAGGGCCTGGTTCTCAGGACTGGGACAGAATTAAAATTAATTTTACTGTATTAACTGTCCCACAAGGAGTTGGGGCAGGGGCAAATGGTATAAACTAACTAGCAAATGAGCTCATATAAGTAAAGAGCACTATTTAAGTACAAGCTATTATTGAGGAAAAAGATATAATAATTGTGACTACTACTAGACAGTAGAATGGCTGAAGATTTATAACCTACAGATCTTAAAGAATAAAATACAAATCTTTATTTTATGGAAATAATTTAGATATAATTCTTCTTAGAGACAGCAGGATAAACCAGATCACTCTGTCTCAAAGTCTTGATCAGCTTTGGAGTTTTGGGGTTTTTTAATCGGCAACAAATACAAATATTTTAAATATACAAAGAAAAATGGGATTTTATACGAAAACGGGTGAACTACTAAATGAAGTTTTAAAAAGAAATATACTTTATTAAATTTTTCAAGGTCATAACAAAATTCCTCTGTCTGACCTCTTTTTTTGTGTGCGTATGAGGCATTTGGGGTTAAACGACTTGCCCAGGGTCACACATCTATTAAGAGTCAAGTGTCTGGTCTGAGACCAGATTTGAACTCAGGTCCTCCTGACTCCAGGGCTGGTGCTCTACCCATTGTGCCACTTAGCTGCCCCAAGCCTCTTCTTACCTTTCCAATTTTCTTCCACCTTCTTGTAATCCAGTGACACCTTCTTTGCTGTTCCTCACACATAACATTTCATCCTCAGGTTCCAGTCACTTTCACTGGCTGTCTCCCCATGCCTGGAACTCTCTTCCTTCTCATCTCTGCTTCCTGGCTTCCCTAACTTCCTTTAAATATCAGCCAAAGTTCTACCTTCTGCCAGAAGCCCTTCTTCAATCCTTTTTAATCTTAGTGCTTTCCTTCTGAGATAATTTCCAATTTGTGCTGTATATATCTTATTTGTATACAAGTGTTTGTATATTATCACTGTCCCTCCTTCCCCATTAAACTATGAGCTCCTTGAAAGCAAGAACTGTTTTTTTCCTCTTCTTTGGATCTCCAATGCTTAGCACAGTGCCTAGCACAGGGGTGGGGAACCTGCGGCCTCGAGGCCTCTTGTGGCCTTCTAAGTCCTCAAGTGTGGCCCTTTGACTGAATCCAAACTTCATAGAACAAAACCCCTAAATAAGAGGATTTGTTCTGTAAAACTTGGACTCAGTCAAAAGGCCACTACCCAGGAACTAGAGAGCAATAAGTAGCCTCAAGGCCACAGGCCTGGCCTAGCACAGAGTAAGTGCTTAATAAATGTTTATTCCCTTGGTTCAACTATCCCTTTCTGAGTTTCTTTTTGTCTTCTGTTCCTTTAAAAAAAATTTTATTGGTGTGTTTTTGGTCTTATTTTAGCATATTTATCACTGTCTTCTAACTCAGCATCTCCTGCCTGCAAATAGAAGCCTTCTTTTGTAACAAATACACATAGTCTAGCAAAACAAAACAACACATTGGTGATATCTGAAAAGATTTATCTGATTCAGAGAAACATGGAAAGATTTGTATGAACTGATGCAGATTGAAAGGAGCAGAATCAGAACAACCTACATAATGACCATGATAATAATATAAAGAATAAATGGTTCTCTAAAAGTCAGAAGAGGTGTTAGGTTTATTTACACAGTAGGCTGTCCTCTTACTTCCAATAAGCACATGGTTTTTGAGCTCCCATGTTGGTCCAGGCGCTGTGCTCAGTATTTAGAGACATATAGATGGATAGATAGATAGATAGATAGATAGACAGATAGATAGATAGATATACATGTATATACATACATACATACAAACATGCAAGTGTCTATGTACACATGTACAAACACATGCATGTATATATACACATGCAAAGATAAGTAAAAGTAGTCCTTGACCTCAAGAACCCTACTTATAAGCCACTTAGAGAAGAGATAACTCTCTGAAAAGCAAAGTTCCCAGTCTAAGGGGATTGACTGTGTGATATAAAATTGTAGGATATAGAATAAAATTTATAACCCATTTTCTCCCTGGGACAAACATACCACACCATGTTAAAAAATAGCATTGGGAGAGAATCAAGGATGACTGATGTATTTAGGTCTCCATTTTCCCTGAATACTAAAGAATAGAGTTTTGGACTTAGAGTCAGGAAGATGGTTTCAAATTCTCTCTCTGACATCACAAACAAGTCACTTATTCTGTCTTTACCTCAATTTCCTTATCTGTAAAATGGACATAATAGCATCTATATAACAGCCCTACTTTACAGGATTGTTCCAGGGTGCCAATGAGATAATGAATGGACAGTTCTCTGCAAACCAGAAAAGTGCTCAATAAATATTGGCTATTAGTCTTTTCTTTACTAGTGGGTTTAGAGAAAATGGTCTCAGCACAGAACAAATCTTTTTATTAAGGGGGTTTGTTCTGTGAAGTTTGGATTTAGTCAAAGGGCAGCACTTGAGGACCTAGAGGGCCACATGTGGCCTCCAGGTGGCAGGTTCCCTCCCCTTAAGTCGATTCTTGCCCTAATTCACCTTGAGTGCCATAACTCTGACAGACCAATATACACCAGTAGAATATTTCACTTGATAATCTGAAAGAATCAAGTCCCACCCTCATCATATCTGAGAAACTACAGAATCACAGAATCTGCATTAGAAGGGACCTCAGATTTCAACTAGTCATTCCCCAAATCTGAGCAAGAATTCCCCTGCATCTTCCCAGAAAAGTAATCATCAAGTCTTTGCTTTGAAGGCTTCCAGGAATGAGGAATTCACTTTCTCCCATGGGATTTTGCTTTTGAATACTTTTAATTGTTAGCAAGTTCTTTCTGTGTGAAGCTGAAATCTGCCTTTCTCTCCTTCTACTACATTCATTTCTTAAGAAAGAGAGAAAATAACTATAGAAAAAGTTAAGGAGAAAAGTGATACTAAAAACATCACCAGGCTCTTGTACATTGGTTTCCTTACTTCCAAAAAGACAACAGGCCTTCTGTGTCTTGGCAAAGGCTATTTGGGTAAATTGGATTTCTGGAAACTTCATTTTATTTTCAAATATTCCTTGGTATGTGGTAAAGAATGTTTCTGCAGAAAAAATAAAACCATAAAAACTAAATGCTGGGAAATTGTAATGATCAAGCTTTGCCCCTAAAGAAGAAATCCGAAAATACACGTCTTTTTGCAGAGCTGGGGGCCTACGAGTGTGAAACAATACAGATAACAGCAGATATTTTTGATGTTGGTTAGTTTTGCTGAATTTTTCCCCCTCTTTTTTACTCTTTGTCATAAGCAGAAGTGTGCTGGAACCTGCTCAAACCAGAGTGATTGTTAAATTTTAAGTGTACGAATTTACAACTTGGAAATTGGTAAAACTACAATTCCGGACTTGGTTTATTATTTTGTTGATGGTCTAGACTTAAGACAGTGATGGAAAAAATGTTAATACTGTAGTTTAAACTTTTAAAATGTGGCCTACATACAATCGTACCTCCCCCCCCCCCAACCTGTTGTTAAATATTTACCAGCCCACTTCTGATTGGGAGAGATTGGGAGTAAGGCAAGGGGGAAATAAGGGAGAGTGATAAATGTAGGTGATTGAAAAAACAAAAGATGTCAAAAATGTATTTTAAAAACGAAAATCACTTCTAAAAGGGAAAAAAAGACTTTATGTAGCATTGCTCAATTTTCGGGGAGAATTTGGGTCATTAGGTTAGTAATACGGGTTGTGGCTGGTGTTATTGTTCACCTTTTGTTTTTGAAGAGGACCAATAACATCAGGAGGATGATGTCTTGACTTGTAAGTGAATTGGATTTAAGTGAGGCAGCACTGTACAAAGTCATCAGCCTCACTCCTCCAAAGTCATCAAAATCCAGTGGCAAGACAAAGGTCGAGATGGCTGGCAATGGTCCAAGATACAGTGGGTGACTTTGGCCTTTCTAAATTAACGTTTTTCTCAGTATTCGTGGAAAAACTCTTGAATAGATGATATTCATTCAGGAAGTCCCCTGCTTCTTTAAATAATAATTAACCAGCATCATTTCTTAAGCTTCTTCAATATTTTTCATAGCCTAATTCTGCCTTCTCAATGTGTCTGTTTCTTGCCAGGTTTGGTCGTAAGCTGAGCCTTTTAATTACAATTCTCATAACTGGTGTTTCGGGAGTACTCATGGCCCTTTCTCCAAGCTACACCTGGATGTTAATCTTCCGATTTATCCAAGGACTGGTCAGCAAGTCTGGGTGGTTGATAGGCTACATCCTGTGTAAGAATGCATGTGATTACAGCTGTGGGAGTAGGAAAAACATGACCTTCAAAAATAAAACTGGAAGGGTGGGAGGGAGTGTTGGAAGAACCTAAAATGAAGAATGGTTATATCTTGACTGATCACAAAGAAACAAAAATCTTTCTAATTTCTAAATAATTGCTTTTTTCCCACCTGGAAGAAAAATTATTTCTTCCAAGCTCTCTCGACCAATTTCTGTATTCTTTCTATAAAGAAAAATTCCATACACATTGAGGAGGTAAATGAGAGAAAAGATCATCACTCCTTAAGCTTGTCTTGATAAACATCCGTTTTATTATTGAAGCCCTTTGGAATTTTTGTACTTGGTTTCCCAGAGTGTTACATTTGTGAAGAATTTAGCCTACTGTGCCCATTCGAAGAGAAAATAGTAGGAAAACAGGAACCCCTGGCTGTTATTCAACTCTGAACTAGAAGGCTATATTTGTAAATCTCTGTATTTATTTGGCAATGAGTCAAGTGGAGAGAGAGTTTGCCTTGGACACTGGGAGGCAGGTTCAACTCCCATCTCTGACAAATATTGACTTTGCGACCACCTGAACAAGTCATTTAACTTCTCTAAGTGTCCCAGGCAACTCTCTCAAGACTGTAAGTTGTTGAGAAGGTGCCAACCTACATAGGTAGATGGAGTTTCTCACTGGGTACTCCTTATACCAATGAAATCACAGATGCAGTCCCTATCCCTATATTTATTTCTCCACATAAAATATTTTCTGATAAACTCAATTATCCCTCAAATTACAGACAGAGAAACTGAGAACAACAGAATTCAAGATTACATAACCAGCTACTTATAGTGCCAGGAGTAGAAATAATATTTTGTTTGTTGTTCAGTCATTTAGTTGTGTCTGACTCCTTGTGACCTCACAGACCATATTATGCCAGGTCCTTCTATCATTCACTATTATACCGTGCCCTAAAAACTTGGGTCATGTTCACTCTCCAGTCAGAGCAAGAAAAGCTTAAATAGTTGAATCCCAAAAGCAGCAACGTTTTGATTCTTCCAGGAAAATTAAAAAAAAAAAATCCCACTGTCCCAACCTAAGAATTATGTGTTCTCAGAGAGAAAGCCAGCCAGTTTATGAGAATTTACTGCCAATATTAAATTAGAAATTAAGTAAATTTATTTTAGCATTAATTCTTGTGAATTCCCCTCAACATTTCATGCCCCTTAGCTGCATTAAAGTAGTTTCTGCATGGTACAAACTTTTGGATATTACATAATCTTATAAATTACTACAACCTGGAAAAATGAAGTTGGTTAATCCTCCTACAATAGCCCGGTGTGTGTGTGTGTGTGTGTGTGTGTGTGTGTGTGTGTATATATATATATATATACACACACACACACATATATATACATATACATATACACACATAGTATATATTGTATGTGTGCATATGTATATGTGTATATGTGTATGTGTATATGTGTATAGTATATATGTATGTGTATAGTATATGTGTATATATACGTATGTGTGTATATGTATATTGTGTGTATGTGCATACATACACACACATACCTGGTCATATTGATGATGAAAATTGTGCTGAGGAGACCTTGCAAGGTGAAGGGAAGGCATTTGGTTTTGTATTTCATCCTTAATATTGAGGAGCCAGTAGTATAAATTTAAATTTTAAGTTCCCAAGTAAAGTTTCAAAAGAATAACCCCTCCTCTGCCTTCAATCCATCACTTTTTGGAAACACCCATTCTGTGAATGTTGGGAGACAGAAAACTCTCCCTCAAAGGAGAGTTGCCACCATCATCATTCTCATGCCATCATTTATTTTTAAATTCTGTCTATCTAATGGCTTGTTCTCCATTGCACATAAATAAATATGCCCATGTCTCACCTGTCCTGAAAAAACCCTGGCTTGATCCTTCTACCCTTGCAATCTTTATCTCTTATCTCTACTCTTTATCTCTTTTGCCCTTTGTGGCTAAACTCCTTGAAAAGGCTGTCTAGGATAGATGCATCCACTTTCTCTCCTCCGACTCTCTTCTTAACTCACTATACTCTGAATTCTGATTTTATCATTCCACTAAAACCTCTCTCTCCAAAGTAACCAATGATTTCTTGCCAAATCCAATTGCCTTTTCTCAGTCCTCATCCTTCTCCATCTCTCTGCAGCCTTTGACACTTAATGGCCTTCTTCTCCTTGATCCTATCTTCTCTCTAGGTTTTAGGGGCACCCTCTCTCCTGGTTCTCCTCCTACTTATCTGATTACTCCTTCCTAGTATTCTTTGCTGGATCCTTCTCCAGATGAAAGGCTTTAACCATAGGTATCCCTCAGGATTCTGTCCTGAGTCCTCTTCTCCCTCTATTCTACTTCACTTGGCTCAAGCCTGGATTATTGCGATGGCCTGCTGCTGAGTCTGCCTACCACAAGTCTGTGCCCATTTCAATCCATCCTCCATTCAGCCACCAAAATTACTTTCCTAAAGTGCAAGTCCAACTATGTCACCCTCAATAAACTCCAGTGGTTCCTTATTTGCCTCCAGGATCAAATATAAAATGCTCCATTTGGCATTCAAAGCTCTTCATATCCTAACCCCCTCCTACTTTCCAGTCTTTCTGCAACTTACTTCCCTCTCCTCCTCTTCAATTTAGTGACACCGGCCTCCTGGCTGTTCCATGAACAAAATGTGACCCCTCTTGATCCAGTAACCTACTCCCTCATCAACTCTCTCTATTGCCCTCCCTGGCTTCCTGTAAGTCCCAGTTAAAATCCCGTCTTGCTATAGAAGACGTTCCTAACCTCTTTTAATTCTAGTGCCTTTCCTCTCAACTATCTCCTACTTACCCTGTATATACCTTGCTTTGTATGTATTTGCTTGCCCTTTGTCTCCCCCATTAGACTGTGAGCTCTTTAAGGGCAGGGACTGTCTTTTGCCTCTTTTTATATCCCCAGAATTTAGCACAGTGCCTGGCACATAGTATATGCTTAATAAATGTTTCTTGACTGACTGATTAAGATTCCTTAACACAGTAGGGACTTATGGAGATGGTATATTAGTCAAAAAAAAATGAAAACTTCATTTGGGAGATAATTAGAAGTAATTTACCAAAACTTTAATAGTGGAATTTAATTCGGTTTGCAGATGGTTGCATCTTGAAATGTGTTAGAGCGACAAATTTCCAAATTAAAATTAGGTTTTAAAAAAAGTTTCTGTAGCTTATTGAATATCTATCTGGAATAGTTATTTCAGTTTGTTTTTAGTTTTAAGGCCACTATGCCTAATTCCATGTGTAGTGTGGGGTAGTGGATAAATAGCCAGCCTCCAATCCAAGAAGCACTGGGTTCAAACCCTACTTCTATCACATTCTGGCTATGTTACTTTGGTCAAATCACTCAGTCAATGCTAAATGGCTGTCTTAGCCAGGGGTGTGACCTTTTCACTGAATCTAATTTGGGCCTCCCTTGAGGGCCTAGAGAGCCACATGTGGCCTCGATGCAGCAGATTCCCCACCCCTGGGTAAACCTAAAAGCTGTAGAGAAATTCTGCTATCATCTGGTAGGAATTTCCTCATCTAGGAAGTTTTCTATAGACCAATGAAATCACAGGTCTCAGCTCTATCCCTACAGAAACATAAATCTGAACCCCATGGATTTAAATTTTGTATTCCCTTAGACATAGATTTACCTCTGTGGTACTTTCAAAGGAAAAAAAAAAGGAAGGAGGTGAGGGAGATGTGCCAAATATAATCATGGTAAAAGAAATGCTCCACTAATTTAAAAGAACTGCTTTTGAGTACTTAGATACAAACTATGTATATGCTAATTTTTTTTTTTTTAACCAGACCTGTGGATTTTATTCAGGTATAAGGAATTCCCAGTGAGAAATCTTCCTCTTCCAAAACAGAAGAGCATTTGCTTTACAATTTATGAGGGAGTTTCCTAGGGCAGAGGTGTCAAATATAAGTGCCGACAGAGCCTTGGGAGCCCAATGTAATTGGGAAATAGTTAACAGAATAAGTAAAAATACAATAGGACATAGTTAATGTTAATATGTGGTTTTCTAAGTCAATAGTGGCAGCTGAGTGGCCCCTAATTTCTATTTGGGTTTGACACCACAGGTCTAGGGCCACTGGACCCTAAATGGTTTCCACAGGGTTCCACAGTCAGTTAAGTGTTAGGCAGAGTGAACCCAAATGTTTTGGACTCAAACGCCAGCTCTATCCACTAGACAACACTGTGTTTTAATGCTCATTCTAAACTTCCTTATGTATTTAGGCACAACCTTGTTTTTTAGCCTACTGTAAGATATTGCATGTATTTAAAAGTAAGAAAATTAAATTTCTTTACAAAATTTATTTTCTATATTTCAAACTTTTCACTAATTCTGACTTGTGTTCTTGGAACCAGTTCACGGGAATTAGTGAAATGTCACAGTAGTTAGTGGAACAAGGATGATGAAACTGGACAGGGGTGTTCTGGCTCTATGGGGATGGACTAGTTCTGCAGTGGGTTTTCCATTCCCATCAGCCAGAGTTCTAAAGACCCAGCTCCATCATTCCTGTCATTTTAGGAAGAACCTAAATGCCAAAGAACGTCAAAGATTCAAGAGTCTCAAGTGATCTCATAAAGCTCTTAGAAAGGGAAAAATTTAGGGGGTGTTTGGGGAGTTCTATTTCTTTCATTATTAAAATGCGTCAGTGAGCCTTTGTCTCAGATCACCCTGGAAACTGGCCATTTGCTTTTGTTTTCTAGTGACTGAATTTGTCGGCCTGAAGTACCGGAGGACTGTGGGAATTTGTTACCAAATGGCTTTCACCGTGGGCCTCCTGATTCTGGCAGGGATTGCTTATGCTCTACCTTCTTGGAGATGGCTGCAGCTCACAGTTTCCCTGCCCTACTTCTGCTTCTTGCTCTACTATTGGTAAGACCCTCTGGGAATGCAAAGGAGGTCATTTTCATATTTTTCTCATATCATATCTGGTCCATATCATATCATTTCCAGCTCAGGAGCTCTGTGCTAGGAATGTGCTAAGACTATATTCTAATCCTGAGCTGCAGGAAGCCCCATTCCATGCTAGAAGACAAAAAGCATGCTGTTGGCTAATCATTTCCCTTGGGACTCTATGTTCTTTTACACAGTGATTCAAATGTTAGGTGTCTTAAGCTGAATAGCCGTAGCGGCTACGTTGTGGGGGGAGAGGACTGAAAATTGCTCCTAGCGACAGCAGTACAATCATGGTTGTGAACACTCCAGAAAGACTTCCCTCCCTCCTCTAACCACTCAACTATCTCCAATTCCTCTGCTTTTCCCTCCAGCATCTAGAATAGGGATTCTTAATCTGGGGTACACAGACCCCTACCCCCAAGGGATCCATGGATAGATTTCAGGATGTTCATGAACTTGGATGAGAAAAAAATACATTTTCACTTCCTTTATTCATGAATTTTAAAGAAAGTATTTTGAGAAGGAATCCATAGGCTTCACCAGATTGCTAAAGGTGTCCGTGACACATATACAAAGAGGCATGCTCAAGGGTTATCTCTTGAGAAGTTCTTAGAGAGACTCCAGGGGCATCAGATACTATTGGTTGTCCAGAGTAAATAAGGAAAGGAGATGGTAAGATCATCAGCCTAGCTCAGGTATCTTGGTCCCAACACTGGTCTTGATTTTCATAGCAGCTCCCCTGCACATAATTGCCTAACCTAAATTTGATTTTTCCACAACTGTGGGACCCCAGTTGTATATAAAAGAAGGCTCCTGATCATATAAAAAAAAGTAGAAAAATTCAAGCATTTTTCTTAATTAAAGAAAAATTTAGCTGGCCTCTGGAGTCATGAAAGCATGAGTTCAAATGTCACCACTGACACATACTTGGTCTCTAAGTAAGTCACTTAAGCTCCTACTCCCCTGAGGCAATTGCCTAAGACCACAAATTGCCAATATTTATGGATCTGCATCGATAAAGGGAGTGTGTGTGTGTGTGTGTGTGTGCACACTCGTGCTTGCTCACCTGCAAGCTTCCTGATGAAATCAGAGGACCAGGGAGTAACAACTTCAAATATCAGTGAAATAAGGCTGTTTCCCTAAATTTTCTCCACCCACATTTCACAGAGGGCACTGAACATCTGACTGGAATTTTGGCGTTAACACTAGAATTTTCCCCACACTCGGCCACCTGGGCAGTTTTCCATTCGGCATTGCTGGACCACAGTTCAGCGCTGTTTCCACTACAGCACATTCTCACTTCAAGTAGCCTCATTCTTCTCACTGAAACATCTCCTCCAATACTTACCTTTCTTCAGTTCTGCCGCCTTACCACCCTGACAGGCATCCCTATCCTTTGGGTGTGTCTCTCTTTCATATACCCTGGTGAATTAGTGAATCTACCTTCACCCCAGACTTAAATATCTCCTCAGATTCACCCCCAAACACACACAGAAGTTAAAATCAGAGATCTAGACCTGAAAGGGACCTTCAGAGATCATCTATTCCATCTACTGTCATTTTACTTTCAGATAAGGAAACTCAAGCCCAGGAACTTTTAAATGAATCGACCAAGGTCATACAGTAGTAGTTGTGGTTCAGTTGTGTCTGACTCTTCATGACCCTATTTGAAGTTTTCTTGGCAATTATACTGGAGTGTTTGCCATTTCCTTCTCCAGCTCATCTTACAGATGAGGAAACTGAGGCAAATTGGATTAAGTGACTTGTCCAGTATCACACAGCTACTAAATGTCTGAGGCTGAATTTAAACTCAGGTCCTTCAGACTCTAGGCCCCAGTGCTCTATCTACTACAGCATGGAGCTGCCCACATAATGGTAAGCTTCAGAGATACCATCATGCCATTTTTGCCTTCTATTTTCATATTGACATACACTTAATTGAAATTGCTTCACAAATTTATGCAGATCAGATTGTTCCAATGAATCAAGTGGTAAATAGATTTAAGACAGTCACTTGAGTGCTTGCACTTTTGATGGTGAGCAAGTAACCTCATCTTCCCATGAGCTAAGGATGGTATACCACTCAAGAATGTGATGTACTCCTGGATCCCACAGAACATTGTATTAGTAAGGTGAGAGGTTCTTTTGCTTCTGTGGAAAGTGTTCACACTTCAGGATTACAAGGTTCTGTAAGACTTCATACTAGTCTTTTCCTTTTGTTTAGCCTCTCTTCGTACACCTTTTTCCTACTTCCAACTACTCCTAATCCAACTCCCTTGGGTTTTCATCTTTAAAACTAACAAATAAATAAAAAACACTCAAATACGTATGTGTATTTGAGGTACTAAGGTGGAAAGAACACAAAATTTTGAGTCAGAGAACATAGCTATATGGGCCTCAACTTCCTTAACTGTAAAAATGAGGAAGTTGGATTATAGTCCTTCAAAGGTCCCTTCTGGCTCTAAATCTTTGACTCTCTGAGTTCAAGATGGTTCTCGTTGTTGTTTCTCAGTCATATCTGACTCTTCGTGACTCCATTTGGGGTTTTCTTGGCAGAGATCCTGGAGTGGTTGGTCATTTCCTTCTTCAGGTCATTTTACAGGTGAGGAAACTGAGGCAAACAGGGGCAAGTGACTTACAGCTAGTAAGTGTCTGAGGCCAGATTTGAACTCAGGTCTTCCTGAATCCAGGCCCAGCACTCTATTCACTGAGCCACCTGGCTGAGATATCTAAAGGCTATCCAATTTGAAAAGTGTAATAGGTAGGTCATGATGTGGAAATGGAACTCAAGAGAGAGACTGGGTTGGATATAGAGATCTTGTAGGAATCTGCATAAAGATAATAATCAAGTTCATAGAAACTGATAGTGATGATGATGTGAGAGTATGTGTGTGAGAGATAGAAAAGAGAAATAAGAAATGAGAGAGATCAAAGAGGAGAAAGAAAGAGAGAAAGGAGAGAGAGAAAGAAGAGAAAAGAGAAAGAAAAGAGGAGAGAGAAAGAGAGAGAAGAAGAAAGAAAGAGAAAGAAAGAACTGAACCTTTGGGTACATCCACAGTTAATGGGTATAACAGAGATGTAAATCCAGAAAAGGAGACCGAGAAAGAGTAGTCAGACAGGTAGCAGGAGAATTAGGGAGAGAGAACAGTATTACAAAATCCCAAAGAGCACTGGGGAGAAGAGGGTAGTCAGCAGTTTCAAATGCTGCCAAGAAGTGAAGAAGGATGAAAACAGGGGGAAAAGACTGTTAGATTTGGGAATTAGGTCACTGATAACTTTGGCAAGATCGGTTTCAGTTGAGTGATATAATTAGAAACCAGATTACACAAGGCTTAGAAAAGATTGAAAAGAGAAGAATGGAAGCACCAAGCTTTTTTCAAAGAGTTTAGCTTAAAAGCAAAGGAGACAAACATATTGTCAGCTAGCAGGTTTGGTAAGATACAGTAAGAGGTTTTTTTAAGGGTAGAGGAGAGTTGGGTGAGGGGCAGCTAAGTGGCACAGTGGATAGAATGCTGGGTCTGGAGTCAGGAAGACTCATCTTCCTGAGTTCAAATCTGGCCTCAGAAATTTTACTAGCTATGTGACCCTGGGCAAGTCACTTAACCCTGTTTCCTCAGTTTCCTCCAACTACAAAATGAGCTAGAGAAGAAAATGGCAAACCATTCCTGTACCCTGCCAAGGAAACCCCAAATGGGGTCACAGAGTCAGACAGGACTGAAACAACTGAACAACAACAAAGTTGGATGTGTTTCCAGACATTGTATAAGGAATTGGAAGAAAATGTGAGATTAGGAACTTCTTATTAAGATGGCAACGTGAAAGGCCAAAGTAGAGCTTGGTCCTTCCAAATATACTAGTAAGGTAGGGACGATGATCCGGCAAAGGATTGACATGCCAAGGGACTGGAGGTTATGGTAAGGACAAAGAATAGGTTTAGAGATGGTAGGGCATAGAGAGAGATAGAGTGATAGAAGATTGTGATGAATTCTCATACGACATGGACTCAACACTCTACCATCCTGGTTGCCTTCTCAGTACACCCTCTGCTTATCAGAGTCGTTAAACCATTCTGCCTCAAACTGAGCACAACGATCCAATTATAACCTGGCAAAGCAGAGTACAGGGAAATTATCACCTCTGTTTCTGGAAGCTATGTCCCTCTTAATGCAGCTCAAGATCTCATTAGTTTTTCTGGCGGCCATATCACATTACTCCCTCCTACTGAATTTTCAGTTCACTGAAATCCCCAGATTCTTTGCAAAATAACTGCTGTATAACCATGTCTCTTCTGGCTTATATTTGTGGAGTGGATTTTTTTGTATCCAAGAGCAAAACTTTAAATTTGCACCATTGAAGTTCTAATTTGAGTAAGCCCAATGCTTATCAAGATCCTTTAGGATCCAGTCTCTGTTATCTAGTGTGTCCCTCCCAGCTTTGTGTCATCTGCAAATTTGGTGAGCATACTATGTGTGCCTTTATCCAAGTCATTGATAGAAAATTGGCATGGGGCCAAGTACAGATCTCTGGGGTATTCCACTGGAGAACTCTCATCACATTGACACTGAACCATGAACAGTCACTCTTTGGGTCCAATCATCCAACCAGTTGTGAATCCATCTTCAAAAATTCAATTCAATAAAACATTTATTAGGCACCTACCATGTGCATGCCAGCCACCAGGCACTGTGCAAAAATGCTGGGGATGCAAATAAGAAAAAGAAAGATAGTCCTTGCCTTCAAGGAGTTTAGGATCTAATGAGGGAAGTCAATATACAAAAGGATGCTGAAAAGGGAATAGGAGGCTACCAGGAGGTATCTAACAGGGGGGCATGATATTTGTGGAGTCCAAATCAAGCAGAACCACTGAAAAGTTTTGAGCCCTCTATAAAGGCAGGGTTTGGGAGTATGTTATTGTTACACCCTCCAGCCCTCCAATCAAGGGGAGAGGCTACTGAAGGATCCGAGAAGGGGTTGAGTATCAAAAATGGAGTCAATCTGCATGGTGTGGAAATTTCAGCTGATCAGCTTAGCCTGGGGGAGGCTTGATGTTCCTGAAGTCCTTAGAAAGCAGAGTTTCTTACAGAAAATAAGTCTGTGATTGCATTACTTTATAATTCATAGGATAATAGGATAAGATACTTTCTCAAAACTTTCCAAATCTAGGCAAAGTATAGCCACAGCATTCCCCACAATCTACTAGCTTAATAATCCTGTCAAAAAAAGAAATGCAGTTAGACCTGTCCTTGACAAAGTCATGCTCTGTTTGTAATTACCACTTCCCTCTCTAGATAGTTCACCAACCATCTCTTTAATTATCCTTTCAAGAATTTCCTCAGGAGCTGAAGTCAAGTTCACTGCCTGTAATTTGCACAATCTGTTCTCTTCACTTTTTTGAAAATCCAAACATTTGCCCTTCTCCAATTATGGTATCTCTCCCATTTCCATGAGACTCTGAATCATTGAGGGAGGGGGCAGCTAGGCAGAGTAGATAGAGCACTGGCCCTGAAGTCTGCAGGACCTGAGTTCAAATCCAGCCTCAGACCAAACACTTGACACTAGCTGTGTGATCCTGGGCAAGTCACTTAACCCCAATTGCCTAAAAGAGAGAGAGAGAGAGAGAGAGAGAGAGAATGGAGGGAGAATGTCTTGGGTATCAGTAGAAAACAGACAGCCACTAGGATATGGATTCAGTGATAAATTTGCAAAGGAAGAGAGGTAGAGTCTGGACATGGCAATGAAGAGGAAGGAGTTTCTCCTTTACAATAAAAGAAACTGAGGCCCAGGGAGTTTAAATAGGGTGGCCAAGGTCACACAGACCAAAAGAGTCCAAATTGAAAGTTTGTTAATTAGTTCTTCTTACTTTTTGAAGAGGCTGTCTTGGCATATTAGATAAAGACTTAAGAACTCTGATCAATGTAGTGACCACCCATGATTTCAGAGTCCTGGGGTTGCAGCATGTTATCTACCTCCTGACAGAGAGGTGATGGACTCAAGGTGCAAAATAAGATTTAGGTTTTTGGATATAGCCAATGAGGGAAATGTGTTTTGTTTGACTATACATATTTGTTACACGAGTTTTGTTTTTCTTTCTTTCTCTCTTTTTTTTTAACGGGGGATGAGAGACAAGGAGTAGGATCACCCCAGATGAGCAGAGAACAGAAGCAATGCCCAAAGGAATCACAACCAACCAGGACAACTTTGAACGTTACATGTTGAATTTATTCCATACTGAAAAAAAAAACGACCTCTGTATAAGGGAGATTTACAGCTTCATGTTTCCTCCTACACTGTTCATACTTGTTTTTATTTGGTGTTTTTTAATACAGAATTTTTTTAAAGGGATAAAAAAAAGAAGGAAAAACATCCTCATTCCTGCTGTGGGCATCACTATCCTCTTACTGAGCCAGGTTTGGAACCCCAGTCATTTGAATAGGGTTAAGGTTGTTTTCTTTATCTGGTCAGTTTCCAAGGTCTGTCACACCTCTATGGTATTTTCTTGCATCTCTCTTCCCTTCTCTCCACTTACATGCCTAGGATCCTAATTTAGGACTTCATCAATTTTCACTCAGACTATTGTAATATTCCCCTAATCTACCTCTCTGCTTGCAGTCTCTCCCCTCTGTGACCCATTCTCTATCACCTGACCAAAAAAAAATTCTTCTTTAGGTGCAGGTCTTTCCATGTTACTCCCCTCTTCACAAATGTTCAATGGCTCCCTATTGCCTCTAGGTTAAAATATAAATGCCTCAGACTCTCCGTTTTAAGATCCTCTATAAGCTATCTTCAACCTAACTTTCCAGATGATTCTTGCATCATATCCACTTCCCCTACACACACACACACACACACACACACACACACACACACACACACACATCCATATGCTTTCCCATTTCTTAAACTTTACATTTCAGTAGACAGACACCTAGTTGATCACCAGTTTGACATTCCATCCCCTGCTTTTGTGCATCTCTTAAGCCATTCTTTATGCATTCCCTCTTCATCTCCACTTTTCTCAGAATCCTCTTCTTCCTTCAAAGCTCAGTTCAGATGTCACTTCCTCTGTCAGGAGGAATAATGGTTGAAGTTATAATAACTGATATTAATTATTTTGTTTTCTACCTAACAATTCTTTTCTCTTATACTCTGTTGTAGGTGCGTTCCAGAATCTCCCAGGTGGTTGATCTCTCAAAATAAAAATGCAAAGGCCATGAAAATTATTAAGTACATTGCAAGGAAAAATCAGAAACCTTTGCCAGCCTCTCTTCAGGTAGTTTTTGTATCTTACCTAGAAAAAGGTGGGAAAGGAGATGGGAAGGAATAGTTATAATTGGTGGTTGTGGTAGTTATAAGCCAGGAGGCATGGAATCATAAAAAGTCTTATTATCCAGTCCTGTCGTTTTATAGATGGGGCAACTAAGGGGAAGTAGTTTGGTGCCAAGGTTACTCAGTGACTTAATGGGCAGATCCAAGACTTTAACCTTGGTCCCCAGGGCTCTTTCCATCATATTATGTCGTATCTAAGATGCTTACCATTTTTCATTTAGGTGACATGGAACAGGATATTTGGGATATTTTATGGAGTGGTAAATTAAGCTAGACACATGCTTGGATATGAGGATCACCCATTCTATACCAATAACTAAATGATTTCAGGGCTTTCAGTAGACTTGAGATTAATTTATGGAGATACAGATGAGGTCTAGACCCAGTAGAACCATTCTGGTTTCCATGTGTCTCATTAGGAGCTAGACCAGAGGAGATATAATTACGTGAACTGGTCTCTAGGTGTGATTTAATGGGAGTCTTAGGGTTAAAACATACAGGTTTAATTCTCAGTCAACAAGCATTTATTAAATGCTTACTATGTGCCAAGCAATGTACTAAGCACTGGGGACTGGGGACCCAAAAAAAGACAAACACATGGAGCCTATTCTCCAAGAACATATATCTCTGGTGCTTTGCCCAGTGCCTGGCACATAGTAGGGGCTTAATAAATGCTTACTGACTAATCTACATACTAATAGGGGAGACATATGCAAATAACTGTGTACATATAAGTGTACATACGGTATAAATGGAGAGCAATCTCAGGGGGCAGCTAGGTAGCACAGTGGATAGAGCACCAGCCCTGGAGTCTGGTGGATCTGAGTTCAAATTCAGCCTCAGACACTTATTAGCTGTGTGACCCTGGGCAAGTCACTTATCCATGTTTGCCTAAAAAAAAAAAAGTAATGTTAGAAGGAAGGCACTGACAGTAAGGGAAGCCAGGAAAACCCCCTTCCCCACCCCCACCTCCCCAAAGAAAGTAGAATTTGATCTGAGTATTGAAGGAAACCAGGGAAGCTGGAAGGTGGAGGTGGAGGTAAGGGAGGAAACGTGCCTGGCATGGGGGATCGTGACTACAAAAGCAGAGAGTCCGGAGATAGAACATTTGTATAAGTAAGAGCAAATAGGACAGTGTGTTTTGATTAGAGAGTGCCTGAAGGTGGGGTAAAGTACATAAAGATGGGAAGAGTTGTGAAGTATTTTAAATGCCAAACACAGGATTTTATATCAAATCATGGAAGTAATAGAGAGCTGCTAGAGTTTATCAAGTGGGATGAGGGGAAGTTCCTGATGGAGGGGGAATGAGGGGGAGCATGGTCGTGGTTATGCTATAGAAAAGTAATGATAATAAATAAGAATGCTTTTAATACATAATACATTATTATATTATAATAATTATTATAAATAGATAATATAAGGGTGCATTTACATAATACTTTATGGTTTACAAGTGCTTTTCAAATATTTTCTCATTTTATTCCCATTACAACCTTGAGAAGTAGATGCTGTTACTATCCCCATTTTAAATATGAGAAAACTGAGGCAAATGGAGATTAAATGACTTGCAAGGTCATGTAGCTGGTAAATATCTGAGGCAGGATTCAGTCTAAGTCTTACTGACTCTATCCACCCCACCATGTAGCTGCCACCTGAAAATCACTTTGGTAGCTGAGTGGTAAATAGATTGGAGTGGAGAGAGACTTGAGACAGGGAGGGCAGTTTAAAAGCTATTGCAATAGTCCAAGTAAGAGACAATGAAGACCTGTTCTTACTAGCTGGGTGACCCTGGGCTAGTTGGTTAACTTGTCTGCCTCAGTTTCCCCAATGGTAAAATGGTAATAATTAATAGCACCTACCTCACAGAGTTATTGTGAGGATCAGATGAGATAATATTTATAAAGTGCTTAGCATAGCACACATATTCCGCATTTCTTGGCCTTCTTAAACAGAATTAAGCAAAGGATCTGTGATTCTATTGGTATGGGGATCTCCATCCATCACAAGCTATCTGTAACTTAATAGATAAGTCCCTTAAGGCACAAAAAGACTGACTTCAATGACATGCCCTGGGTCATACAGCCAGTACATGCCAGAGGCAGGATTCAATCTCAGCTCTTTCTGAACCCAGCACTTTATCCATGCTGCATCTTTTAAATGGAGTATATGTAAGAATTATTATTATTAATAATAATTATTAATAATAATATTTAGGTGGTGTTTCATAAGGTTTACAAAGCCCTTTACAAATATTATTTCATTCTGTTCTCACAACCACCCAGAGAGGTAGGTGCTATTTATTTTTACAGATGAGGAAACTAAGTCAGGAAGAGTTTGACATAGACCCAGGGCCACATAACTGTTAAGTGTCAGAGGCTGGATTTAAACTCATGTCCACTGCTCTATCTGTCTAGCTGCCATACAGCTTTTCTTGATGACTTTAAGGGATTCATTATGAACATCAATTATTGTTTTGTATAACAGTACAGGGACATCCTCATAGGCAGCTGAGACAAGAGGTCTATTTTGCCCCCAAACCAAATGGTTTCATCCTATATGTCTGTGTCTGCCTCTTATCATTTTACTCTTTCCTCACCAGATATGAGGCTGTTGTTTCCTTGCTCCTGTCAGCCTGCTGGCCTGTAACAGCCATTCCTACTGCCCCCCACCCACCATCACAGCATCATAGGTTAAGGTGCTCTCCACCATTTTACAGAGGAAGAAAACCAAGGTCCATAGAGCTTTAAATGGTATTCCCAAGATCACTTACATTGTAAGTGACAGAGCAGGGATTGGAATCCAAGTCTTCTGTCTTCAGAGCATTGTTTCTGTGTTTTTTTTTACTCGTTATCTCACTCGAAGCCCTTTTCTCTCCCACTGTCTCTAGTCTGTTCAGTCATTTCAGGCATGTCTGGCTCTTCGTACGGACCCCATTTGGGGTTTTCTTGGCAAAGATATTGGAGAGGTTTGCCATTTCCTTCTCCAGTTCATTTTACAGATGAGGAAATTTAGGCAAACAGGATTAAGTGATTTGCCCAAGGTCATATAGCTAGTAAGTGCCTAAGGCCATATTTGAACTCAAGTCTTCCTTACTTCAGGCCCAGTGCTCAATCCATTGTGTCACCTAGCTGCCCCAGACTCTAGTCTGCTGTGGGTTAAAAACCACACAAAGAAACAAAACCAACCCAAGCTGTTAAGTTATTTTATTCTAAGATAAGAACAAATAGGCTTCGCATAAAGATCTGAAGAGCACTAATGCATTAGGGCATAGGTTTGTAACAACAATTTTAGCTGCTCAGAGGCCTTTGTGGCTGGCTTCTGGGTTCTTGGTTATGATACGAGACCAATGGTGTGGTTTCATGGCAAAAGTTAACTTGAAACCATAGGATCATAGAACACTAAGTTTGAATCTTAGCTCAGGTTCTTCTTAACTATTGGCCCTCAGTTTCCCTATCTGTAACATAGGAATAATAATATTTGCGCCACTTGCACTCACTTTGTGAGGAAAGTATTTGGCGAACCTTAAAGCTTTATGTGGAGATGCAATTCCAGAGAAGCGTGATAGTGTAGCACATCCCATCCCACTAAATATTCAAACAACATCTGCTTTTTAAAACCTCAATCCATCAATCAGCTAGCATTTACTAAGTGCCTACTATGAGCCATTTACTACCTAAGCACCAGGGACAAAACAAAGGCAAAAAAAAGCCCATGCTCTCAAAGAGCTCACAGTCTAATGAGGCGATATGCAAACAACTATGTACAAACAGGGCAGCTAGGTGATACAGTGGATAAAGCTTGAGCCTGGAGTCAGGAAGATTAGTCTTTCCTGAGTTCAAATCCCACCTTGGACACTTACTAGCTGTGTGATCCTGGACAAGTCATCTAACTCTGTTTGCCTCCGTTTCCACATCTGTAAAATGAGCTGGAGAAGGAAATGGGGAACCACTCCAGTATCTTTGCCAAGAAAACCCCAAATGGGGTCACGAAGACTTGGACACAACAGAAAACAACTGAACAACAACAAAAGAGAGGTGTCTCCATCCTCATTCCTCATTTTTTCACTCAGGTCATAATGTAATTTCTTTCATGTTACTCAGGAACATCATACATTAACCATTATGCTATATTCACTTATTCTTTTCATTCTCAGAGCCTTAAACCTGATGAGGAAGCCAGTGAAAAGATGGATCCTTCCTTTATTGACTTGGTCAGAACTCCTCAGATAAGGAAGTATACTTTGATCTTGATGTACAACTGGTAAGAAGTACCAGGAGGCATTCGTCACATGATTTTCTATTTGGGGGTAGGGGGTGAGGAGAAGAGGAGATAGAGTCTGCTGCCGTTGTGCTTACATGCAGGCAGGGAATTCAATGAGAATTAACATATCCCTAGGGCATTGGTGGTGGTGGTGGTGATGGTGGTCCTTCCTTATCGAAGAGGACCAATTGGATGGAAACCCCCTTCACAGATATACATTAGCCATTCATCAAGAACTTAATCATGTTACAGAGTTGCTTGGGGTACTGAGAGGTTAAATGACTTAGTGGTCACATGGCCAGTAGCTGTCAGAAGGAGGACTTTAACCCAAGTCTTCCTGACTCCAAGGACAGCCTTCCCCTGCCCCTTATCTCACATTATTCATGATAATAGAGCAAAAGATCTATTCAGTTGTATCCCAATTGTCCACAATAGCTGAGGGGAGTCATGGCAGGGATAATTCGAAGATTAATTATGGGCTTTAAAATGCAATGTGTACTTCATTTAAAGCCCTGTAATTACATCTGATTATGACTTCAGATAATATTGACGTTATTTGCATGCCCAAAGCACAAACCAAATAATGATTATTTATACATTGTTTCCCTCATTAGAATGTATACTCATTGAAGGTAGGGGCTGTTTTTTTGCTTTACTTTGTATCCCTAGCACTTAGCACAGCACCTGGGACATGGTAAGTGTTACAGTGGTGGGGAACCTGCAGCCTCAAGGCCATATGCTGCCTCTAGGTCCTCAAGTGTGACCCTTTGACTGGCTCCAAACTTCACAGAACAAATCCCCTTAATGAAAAGATATGTTTTGTAGAAGTTGGACTCAGTCAAAAGGCCGTACTTGAGGACCTAGAAGGCCACATGGGACCTGAAGCCAAATGTTCCCCACCCCTAGAATACTAGAAGGAGCAGGAGAGTCAATTGATGTGAAGAATTTTTTAATAGTTTATCATAATTTCTCCTATCTGTGCAAATATAACTTAGATACAAACAATTACAAACATATTATAATTTTATTTTGAAATATCTCTATTTTCTTTCTCTTATGGATTAAAAAAAATGTAGTGCAATAATTGCTGCAGTTTGGTCCTTCAAGGTATCCATAAATTCTAGTCCTTCTACTGTTAATAAATGCTTGCTAACTGAATGACTGACTGATGGCAGGGTCAGGCTGTCCAGAAGGGAGTAGGTAGCAAGGAAAAGGCATCATGAGATAAAAAAGAAATACGTCATCATGGGTGATTGATCCATCACTCAGCTAACGAAGGCCTGGCCCCACTTTCTATTTCCAATATTTTAAAATTAAACACTGCTCCTCCAAACTGTTCGTTAGTTCATTCATATCCTGTAAGAAGCATTGTAGCCTTCTCAATCCACTAAACAAAGAAGCCTCCAGGAAATTAAAAAAAAAAAAAATACCCTGGCAGAATAAAATGAACGGTAGCTGGTCTCCAACCCCCCACCTCCTGGCCTTTCACCTCACCTCACTTATCCTTTTCTCATTTAATTCTCAAAATTCACCAATAAAACCTAAGATCACCAGAAATGAATTTTAAAGATTTCCTGGGACTTTGATAACAGAGGATATCTGGTTTATTTCTTCCTTCCATTTCCTAACAATTATGACACAGTTTCACTTTTTACATGATAGATAACTAAATTATTTTAGCCTAAGTATTTTGAAAGTGTAATTAATACTATTGTGATCAATTAGACCAAAAAGATGGGTTTGCATTAGTCTGTGTTTAATAAGACACATATCATTAACAGAAGGAAATTACAGACATAGATAACAGCCATTGCTGGTTTCCTAAAATTCCAATTTGGTAGAATTAGAAATTAATTGGTAAAAATTAATTTGGCAGGGGCAGCTAGGTGGCACAGTGGATAGAGCACCAGCCCTGGAGTCAGGAGGACCTAAGTTCAAATCTGGCCTCAGACACATAACATTCACTAGCCGTGTGACCCTGGGCAAGTCACTTAACCCCATTGCATAGGCGCCCCCCCCAAAAAAAGAAATTAATTTGGTAAAATTAGAAGAAAGATCTGGTTGATTACAATTATAGAATGCTAGTGTTCAAAGGGACCTTGGAGCTGCTTCATTTTACAGAGAAGGAAACTGAGGCCTGGAACATATAAGTAAAGGACCTCAGAGGCAGGATTCAAACCCAAAGTATCTGATTGCAGTTTCAATTACATGACAACATTAGAAGGAGAGGGGAGAGGGTTAGGAAAAGAGGAGAGGGAAAGGGAAAGGAAGAAAAAGAGGAAGAATGGAGAAGAGAAGAAAGAAGTGTTTGTGTGCACGTGTGTGGAAGGGGCCACTTTCTCCTCTCTTAGCATTCTGAAATACTCTTTCTGGGTGTTAGGACCCTCCTATTGGTTTTCAGGATAGTCACGTATGAGATAATTCATGTTTAATATGCCTTTGGGGGGAGAAAGACTTGAGCGTTCTGCAAACTTTAAAGCATATACAGTTATCCCTTCCACATTGAGGTTTTCTCTGTCATGGTTTTGATACATCATGGGTCAGCAAAAGAAATTAAATGGGAATTTTTGAGGAGTTTTGTGGAAGCCACAGATGACACAGAGCCTATGACCAAATACTTAACCCAAATTTTACAATAAAGTACTGTAAACACCTCATAAAATAAAAAGAAAAAATTCAGATTTCTTCTCTAGTATGAAGAGAGTCAAATTACTAAACAGATTTTCCAGATCATGAGGGCACCATGCCCTTAACCCCCACAACGTGGAAGGGATACCTGCACTATAAACTTTTCAGTTGGGGGGGGAGGAGGGGGCGAAGTTCTGAACCTGGTAAAGGAAACTTCTAGTGAGGAAGTTCCCTCTACTAATACACCATCAACAACTGCTCTGTAGCATAGAGTTGTTATTATAATCTAATAAATTCCCAATGGTAAAATGGAAGAGACATCAATAATAAGGTGATAGATGAAAATGTCTTATGATCAGCTCAGTTTTTGGAGTAATTCATTTTCTTTCTGTTGTTTCTTTCTTTGGATCATGTTGGGATTCATTGACAAATCCAAAAAATAGTTAGGGGAAAACAAAAAGTTCCATAGTTATTTATGAAAGACTTGACTTGGGAGGAAACTTCAGCCATTGATTGAAATGAAGTATTAGGGCTTTCTCCAGTTTTCACAGATGATTGAGTAGTGCCTCAATCAACAATGAACTTTGTGCTATTTATTTAGTGACCAATAGGAACTCTTCAACTGATAGTCTGGAATCTTAAGAAAGAGCATCCACACAGGGTTGAGGTTGCATCGGCATACCCAGCACATTTCATTAAGGTGTGCATCAGGGAATTTTTTAAAGGTGATCTTTAATTGAATATTCAATCATAAAAGGACATTATTTTTGTTCATTAAACTGAAGAAATTTAACATTTTTTTCAAATTTACAACTAAATGTTCCTTTAAAATACAAAATTACATTTTGTGGACATATTAGGGTGTAGCAGGGCATACTTAGCACACCTGTGTCCATCATCCTACCTGACCACCACAGCACCGCATGAGTATCTTCTCCTCCATAAAGCTTGCTTGCTGCCCTTTCCTCTTGGTTTGCTCCTGCATTAGAGGGTTGTCAGCTGGCATTCCTCCTCTAGCCATAACAGTTCTCTCAGAACTGTATGAACTGTAGCTCCAAGCCGTGACCAGCAATTCAGTAGCCATAACTGATTTCCAAGTCTGTTACTTTGGGAATAGGAAGAACAAGGGCTGAATTGTTATTTAGCCATTTTTCAGTTGTGTCTGACTCTTCATGACTCCATTTCTTGGCAGAGATACCGGAATGGTTTGCCATTTGCCTCTCGAGCTCATTTTACAGATGAGGAAACCAAGGCAAACAGGGTTAAGTTGATTTGCCCAGGGTCATACAGTTAGGAAGTGTCAGAGGCCACATTTGAACTCAAGTCTTCCTGACTCCAGGGCTGGTGCTTTATCCACTGCACCACCTAGCAACCAGAGGACTAAATAGGGAACCTCTTAATGTCAGGGCCCTTTCCTTATCCCCAACACCTGGCCAATGACTATGGGCTCTGCCCCAAACCTCGTGTCCTCTTCTGGCAACCTAGGTAACAGATAAAGGAGAGGGCCCTTTCGCTGCACGGGACTTCAGTATTCCAAATCTCCCCAAGTCTTTTTTAAAACAACAGACCACAGGTTAAGACCTTGGGTAAAATGGGAAAAGCAAGGTTTTGGAGTCAGAGGATTTAGCTTCAAACCTCAAATTTACTGCTTCTTAGCTGTGGGTAAATAGCTTCAGTTCCCTGGGCCTCCATATCTTCTCTGTATGTTGAGGGGGTCATATACTACATAACCCCCAGTCTCTTCCAATTATGTTCCTTTAATTCTAAGATAATATATCATTGAGCCTAGGAAACTGCTTTGCTAAAAAGGTTTCCTGTTTGTTTTGCTATTTCCTTCTCCAGCTCATTTTACAGATGAGGAAACTGAGGCAAACGGGGTTAAGTGACTTGCTGGAGGTCACACAGCTAGTGAGGTCTGAGGTCACATTTGAACTCAGGATGAGTCTTCCTGACTTGAGACCCAGTGCTCTATTCACTGTGCCACCTAGCTGCCCAAAATTATTATTGTTACCACAAAATTACCTGAGACATTTGTCTTAAGCACCTATCATGGGATTGGGGGTAGGTGGGGCTGAACTTTCCTTCTCTATCCTATATACAAATCAGTTTTTCAGTGAACAAGTAGGGTATTAATTTCAGCCAAGCATCTTTCTATATAAGAGGTGTGTGTCATTAGATGTGTGCTTTTTTCTTTGTTTTTCCTAGCCCGCCAAAAAGTAATGAAGAAACGATCAAAAAGAGCTTGACCTTGTTCTGCTTCTTTTCTTTGCTAAGGTTCACAAGTGCTGTGCTTTATCAGGGCCTCATCATGCACATGGGACTTGCAGGTGGGAATATCTATTTGGATTTCTTCTATTCTGCTCTGGTTGAGTTCCCAGCTGCTTTTATCATTATCTTCACCATTGATCGCATTGGCCGCCGCTACCCTTGGGCTGCATCAAATATGGCGGCTGGGGCAGCCTGTCTCATCTCAGCTTTTCTTCCCGATGGTGAGTTTGAGGGTCATTCTTTGGCTTTCCAAAAAGGCCATTTTGTTCATTTCTTCAAATGATGACACAATGCAGATGCTTTTTCCAATGTTTATTAATAATAAAGATGATGATGATGAAGAAAATGGTGAAAAATATTATAATGAGATAATAATAATAACAAAGGAATATATCATATAAATTCAGGATAAGAGTTGTTCAGGTGTTTTTCAGTTATGTCCGACTCTTCATGACCCCATTTGGGGTTTTCTTGACAAAGATACTGGAGTGGTTTGCCATTTCCTTCTCTAGGTCATTTTACAGACAAGGAAACTGAGTTAAAAGATTTGTCCAGGATCACACAGCTAGTATGTGTCTGAGACAAGATTTGAACTCATGTAGATGAGTCTTCCTGACTCCAAGCCCAGTGCTTTGTCCACTGCACCATGTAGCTTCCCTTTCAGGGTAAGAACAAATCAGAAATCTAGATTCCTATAATCAGCAGTTGAAAGCAATGTTAAGAGATTAAGGAGATATAAGGAGTTAAAGCAGTGTAAAGAACAAAGCACGAAATTCAATACCCATCAAAAACTTAAAAACAGATGCTCCAACAAGTAAGAAATCAAAGGCAAGATAGAATCCCTGAAAAAGAAGGCTGCTTCTCATACAATCATGGGATCATAGATTTAGAATTGGAAGGGTCATTCGGGGTCATCTTCTCTACCCTCTCATCTGAGGCTCACAGAATTGGAGTTATTTGCTCAAGGTCACACAGGCAGTAAATGGCAGCTCCCTGACTCCAACTCTAGACTTCTGATGGCAAATCCAATGTTCTTTGTATACTGCCTCAAAAAGATAAAATGCTGAAAAACCATAGAATCAATGGGTCATTCTCTTACCCTTATGTAGCTTCCACACTGTGATGATCACACACAAAGTAGAACACCAAAGGCCCCAGTTAAAGAAAATGGAAGGTCATTTGAACAATATGGAATTTTATTGGACTACTTCAAGTAGCCACTATCTATCAAAAAATTTTTTCTAAATTTCATTATTTTCCAAAGTATGTGCGTGTATGAGTATGTGTGAGCCACAGCTCCCCTCACAGTTGACTTTCCTCCCAAGAGTCTGGGTCAATTCATTCTGGGGACAGTCTTCATAGTGATAGTCCATTTTCCATGAGGTGCCAAGGGGTCACTTGAGACCAATCAATTCGTTTATGAGCCATCAAGGTACCAATAAGTACCCTAGATAGGGAAGTGCTGTTAGAAGTTCCTAATAAAAACTACCATTCTATAAGATTATCAAGTTAATTGGTAATTCACACAGTGACTAGAGATGTTAAGTTCCATGAAGGCTGGGATCCATGTTAATTAAACTTTGTCATCTATCCTGGAACTAGCATTGCTCAAGTGCTCTACATGTAGTGGGTGCTTAATAAATGTTTGTTGATTTGGACTGAATTAGAACAAAATGGAACAGAGAATTTTCTGAAATATTTTCCTGTTATTTAGAAAAGTTATCATTGCTCCCATCCTTATTCCAGAGATATAGAAACTCTCATTATTAGATGCCATTTGTAAGATTATATGGTATCATAGTAGTACGCCTAAGTATTTTTCTTACTCCAATCTATATGTTGAAATCTTTTCCCTCTAGATCTAATGTGGCTAAAAATTACAGTTGCATGCCTGGGTAGATTGGGGATCACAATGGCCTATGAAATGGTTTGCCTGGTCAATGCTGAATTGTATCCCACATTCATCAGGTAAGAGGAATTTGCTCAGCATGAAGAATGAAATGACCAGAAATGTTTGCCTATTGATGCAATGACACAGCATGGACTTTGTTGTTTTTGATTATGTGGCAGAGGTCATGGGGGCAAAGTGCCCTGATGTCAACCCTTCTATAGCTTACAAATGCAAATTGTGGACTGAATAGAAAGAACATATAGGGAAAACCAAGAATGTTTGGGATAAGCTTCAAACTGCTCAGGAAATGCCAAGTTACAAAAGGGAAGATCAGTTTAAAGAGCTAATCAACTGACAAGTCCTATGGATTAAAAGCCCCTCAGAATTAAGGTTGCTGGGAGAAATACCAACAATCTCAGATATTCAGATGATAGTACTCTGATGGCAGAAAGTTTAGAAGAATTAAGAAGCCTCTTGATGAGGGTGAAAAAAGGAGAGTGTAAAAGTTGGCTTGAAGCTTAACATCAAAAAACTAAGATCTTGGCAACAGGTTCCATCACTTCCTGGCAAATAGAGGGAGAAGAAATGGAAGCAATATCAGATTTTATGTTCGTGGGCTCAAAGATTACTGCAAATGGTGACTGTAGCCATGAAATTAAAAGACAATTGTTCCTTGGAAGGAAAGCCATGGCAAATATAGCTGTTGTTATTCAGTCGTGTCTGACTCTTTGTGACCTCTTTTAGGGTTTTCTTGGCGAAGATACTGGAGTGGTTTGCCATTTCCTTCTCCAGCTCATTTTACAGATGAGGAAGCTGAAACAAACAGCGTTAAATGACTTTCCCAGGGTCACATAGCTAGTGTCTTAGGCCACATTTGAACTCATGAAGATGAATTTTCCTGAGCCCAGGCCTGGCTCTCTATCCACTGTGCCACCTACCTACAATCTGGACAACAAAGGACCATACAATCAAATCTATGGTTTTTTCCATTAGTAATGTGTAACTGACATAGTAATGTATGATGTATAATGTATATATATAATACATAATTATATAATAATGATATATAATAATGATATATGCTAACTGTATAAGGAAAGCTGAGTGCCACAGAATTAACACTTTCAAATTATGATACTGGAGAAGACTTTTGAGAGTCCCTTGGATAGCAAGGAGATCAAATCAGTCAATACTTAAGGAAATTAATTCAGACTGCTCATTAAAAGGACAAATACTGAAGGTGAACCTTAAATACTTTGGCCACATAATAAGATGGAAAAGACCCTGATATTGGGGAAAATTGAAGGAAAAAGGAGAAAGGGACAGCAGAGGATGAGATGAATAGATAGTGTCATGGAAGCAATGAAGATGAAGTTGGACAGACTTCAGGAGATATTGGAGGATAGGAAAGCTTGGTGTGCTATGGTCCATGGGGTCATGAAAAGTCAGACATGACTGAACAAATGAACAACTACAAATGGATAAGAGGAGATGTACCACTGAGAAACAACCTGACTTCAAATTTGATACTTTGAGCCTTCATTGACAAGGAAAATTGTGTTGTTTCTCCCTTGAAATTATGAGCAAAAGGTATCATATATAATGAGAGAGTAAACCATTTTCATTTTCCTTCTGCTTTGAAAAATTTTTAGCAGTTGCCTAAAGAGAAGATGTCTTAGGGACCTAAGAAAATATTTGAGGTGTTTTGAGATGTTGTTTGGGGGTTTTGAGCTACCATATTTTGATCTATAAAAACTTTTCTATTTTTAGGAATCTTGGTGTAATGGTCTGCTCTTCAATGTGTGATATCGGTGGAATGGTAACACCATTCCTTGTCTACAGGTTGACTGATCTCTGGCATGAACTCCCCCTACTGGTTTTTGGTAAGAGTTAAATCTTGTTTTTTACAGAATGAAAAAAAAATTGTCCAAAATATAATTTCTAAATACCTTAGTTATTCCATCAGAGAATAAGGATTGTGTAATTATCTCCTAATAGTAGATAAGTGGGGAACACAAGAATGATATCTCCAAATGACCTCAAAATTTTCCTTTTGTCAGTAGTTTCATCTTTCCTTACCAAGCATTTCTTCAGAGCTGCTAACAGGTAAAGTGCTAGCAGGAAGATTGTCTCCCTCCTCACCCTCCAAAGTCCAGTCAAAGTGGTTTATTTGCTGTTCCTTGTACACAATGTTCTGTCTCCCACCTCTGGGCCTTTGTATTAACTGTTCACCACACTTAAAATACTATGGCCATCTTCTTCTTGGCCTTTTGGAAATCCTACCTATTGTTTACAAGGCAAAATGAACATAATATAAATTTTAGAGAAACAGGAGCAAAATGGGGAAGTGTAAGAGGCAGAGTGGTATAATTGAAAAAGCCCAGCACAGAATTTGGAATTTCCAACTTAGTACCTGTGTATTAAGTATATCATTGAGACATACTCTCTTCTATCACTATTCTATGCTGCCCCTCAATTATAACATGTTTCCTTACTTGTGACCTTCTAGAATAGTGCAGTTCTCTGACTTTTCTGGATCTTCACCCAGAACACACCCACTAACCAGAGGCGTTCCCCCAGACTCTGTTCTGGATCCTCTTTCACTTCTCTCTCCATACTAGATCACCTGGGGATCTCATCAGCTCCTGTTGATTCAGTTATTATCTCCATGAAGATCATTTTCAGATCTATTTTCCAGACCTTAACCTCTCTCCTGATCTCCAGTCCCATATCACAACTACCTATTAGGTATTTCCAGCAGAAAGTCACATAGACATCTGAATCCCAACATTTTCAAAAGAGAACTTATTATCTTTCCCCCTCTTCATTACTTTTTTTGTTTTGTTTGTTTATTTGTTTTTGTTGGGCAATGGGGTTAAGTGACTTGCCCAGGGTCACACAGCCAGTAAGTGTTATGTGTCTGAGGCCAGACTTGAACTCAGGTCCTCCTGAATCTAGGGCCGGTGTTCTATCCACTTCGCCACCTAGCTGCCCCCTTTTCATTACTTCTTTATAAACTGTTAAGGGAGTCACCAATCTCCCATTCACTCAGGCTTGCAACCTAGGTGTTATCCTTGTCTCCTCACTCTCCCATATCAGTGAGTCAACATTTATGTAAACACTTAATATATTCCAAACATTGTGCTAAGTGCTGAGCATGCAAATATGAAAAAAGAAAAACAGTCCCTGTCCTTAAGGAGCTTACAATCTAATGGGGGAAGACAAAGCACAAAAGGAAACTGAAAAATTGGAGGGGGAGGTACCAAGCTTGGGGACACAATGGAGAATTCCAAAGGAGTGAAGCTGGGTGGGAAATGAAGAAATGGCTGGCCTGGCCCCCCTCCTTAAATAGAGGTTTGGGGAGGAGCTCTCCACTCTGTCCTCCAATAGAGGGATCTCAGGGGCAGAGGATACTGAGGAGGTATGAGCCCAGTTCTACCTTCACAACATTTCTCTTCCAAGATAGATTGTCTCCTCTGATGCTACCATCACCAATGGTACAGGCCCCATCACCTCACATCTGGATTATTGTAATAGTCTCTGGTTGGTTTCCCTGTCTCAAGACTCTCCCCACTCCAGTCCATCCTCCACTCAGCTGTCAAAATGATCTACCTAAAGCAAAGGTTTGAGCCTATAACCTGCTTTCCCCTGCCCATTTCAGTCAACTCCACTAGCTTTCTATTAGCTCCAGAATCAAATATGATCTCTGTTTGGCTTTTAAAGCCCTTCACCACCTGACCCATTCCTGCTTTTCCAATCTTCTTACATTCTACTCCCTGATCTAAGTGACATTGGTTTCTTTTCATTCCTTATACAAGCCACCTCACTTCCCAACTCTCTTTCTTTTCATTGACTCTCCCTGGTGGCTGGAATGTCCTACACCTTCAACTCTACCTCCTGGCTGGTCCTGGCTGCCTTTAAACCTCAGCTAAAATTCCACCTTTTTCTAGTCCCCCTCAAGGTTAGTGCTGTCCCTTTGAGATTATCTCCAATTTACCCTGTATGTGTCTTATATGTACATAGTTGTTTGCATGTTGTCTCCTGTCATTAGAACTTGAACTCCATGAGAGCACAGACCATTTTTGTCATTCTTTATATCCTTACCTTATAGCACCATACGTTACACATAGTATGTGTCTGATAAATGCTGTTGACTCGTTTACTTGACAGTTCACCTCCTGGTCATTTTTGCCACCAAGGTTTTTTTCTAACATCAAAGATTCACAATAATATGGACTTACTGGCCAAGGATGACTTCTAACTCAATTTTCAAGAGTTTCTTTTTCCTGTAAGGAATTTTTATTATGCATAGTTTTGCTATCAGTATCATATTTATGATGAAAAAAATAGAGTAACTAGCAGTTGTAAAAGAATCTGTAAATAAATATGGTACGATGATTTTAAAAAATCAAGTTAGTTCTAATTATAAAAAAAAAACACATTATTTAGCCCTAAATGGGACTTCACATGTGTAGCCTGGATTCTGACTATGTATGTTTAACTTCTAGCTATGATTGGCTTAATCGCTGGGGTGTTGGTATTGATGCTACCTGAGACCAAAGGGAAGACCTTACCTGAGAGCATTGAAGAAGTTGAAAATATGCAGAGGTAAGGTGCCATGGCTTCTAAAGGAAAATGGAAATCTGCATCCAATGTTGTTAGCAGGCCTCTTGATGGAATGTACCTCAGACATTTCTATTGTGTGTATCTGGGCCAAATGTGCCAGGTTAAATCCAAGAACGCAAGACTTTCTCTAGTTTTTAGCTCTTTGGGCCATCTGTACACAGTTGTTTGAGAGAGCATAGAGGGGTCTAAAACCTGGCCTAGAAGGAGAATATCACAGAATCTGATTACAGGTCTTCAAAGTCACCAACTCCGACCTCCCATTCAGTTCAGAAATTCTTTCTAGAGCATCCCTGATGCTTGGTACATCATGCAGCCTCTGCTTGAACACTTCCAGAGTCTTTATAGATGTTTCCACAGCTGGGCTCTCAAAAGAAGAAATTAGGCATCTAAGTCTCCATACATATTACTTTGAATTTGACATTTTTTAAAAATTACAAAGCAGTTTTTTTTGACCCCTGACCCAACATTGCAGTTCACCGCTTTTGATTTTTTCCTATTCGTATCGAATTTCTGTTCTTTTTTCTCCATTTAATTTTGCCTCTTGTTAATTTGTTACGTGATGGAGAGATGTTATTGATAAAAACGTGAGCCCAAAACAGGGTGGGCCTGAAATGACCTGAACCAGTCCCCGAAATCTAAATCAACCAATTAAAAAAATTTAATAGGAAATAACCCATACCAAAAGATACTATTTCCCATCAAGTGCCGAAAGCTGTGCCCAACATAATGGTTGACTCTCTCTGAGGTGGGAATATGTGGCGGTGGGTGATGGTGAAAAGGATTCTATGTAGGTTGCCAAAGAAGTTTTTCTAGGTTTTAAGAAGAATCAGCGCAATTAGGGGAGGGGGAGAATCTAGACCTGTGATTTTGTCAGTGTTGGGGTATTGCCAATGCGGAGACATCTTCCACCTATGTAGATCATTAGGGTAGCTGTAATTTATAGTCTTAGCAAGTTCCCCAGAGGAATTAGCTGGTGTGTGTCAGACAGATTTGAACACCGGAATTCCTGACTCTGAGACCAGTCTACTTGTTCACTATGCGATGCTAATTCAAACACAAAACACTTCGCAGAAAGCAGCGTGGTATAGCAGCAAGAACGCTGGATTTTAAGCCGGAGAATGTGGGTTCAAATTCCAACTTTGACACTATTTTCTGAGTGACCTAAGGTAAATCACTTCGCCACTCTGGGCTTCAATCTCATCATCTGTAGAGCCAGAGATCCAAACGGGACAACCTCTAAGGTTTCATTCCAACCTTAGATATCTGACAAAGTCATAAGCTTTTTCTAACCTCTCTTGGTGAGAATTTCAGTCAACTGATAATTCTTTCTAGGTATGGCACATGATCTGTAAATGATGAATATTTTTAAAGAATCTTTTGTCTATTAGGATGTACGTGCCAGTCAAGGAGGTCACTATGATGCACAGATATTAAACATGTTTATTTCAATTATTCCTATTTAAGTAATCCACAGAAACTTCTCCTAAGAGTAACACAGAGGGTTTTTGTTTTAGTATTACAGTGGAATTCCTGCTCTCAAAAATGGGAACTTGAGTCTTGCATGACCATATAAACAAAGACATACCTAAAAGAAATGGCCAAAGCAGAAACACAAGGGCATTGGCATGCTCTGTTTGAGATCTTAGAGATGGTTATGAGAATTTGATCGATGACCCATAATAAACTCTTCTGCATATAATATCTGTGGGATATTACAAGTTAGGATTATTATAGGGCTGTTATTCAACCCCATACCCATCTTTTGCACTTCTTGAAATATGACATGCCTTTAAGGTGATCACTGAGGCAGATTTTAAAAAGCCTATTTGAATTAAATTCCTCCCTTTTCAGACTGGGGTGGAAGGAAATTAACATCTCAGGAGACTTTCACTTGGTTTCTACTTTAAGAACTATTGGCAATAGAACATATCTGTGACTTTAATCTATTCTAACATGGAGTTTATAAACTCCCATCTGTTTCCCTTGGTATTAAAGGACTGGGTGAAGGGCTTTGGGTCAGTCCTGCAGCCTAGATGAGAAAGGAATTACAAATCTCCTGTGTTTACTATTGATCAGTTTCTTTGAGTTTCTCATTTGAGAATGGCAGCTCAGAATCCATTGTGGAGTTCAGTCTAACCAACCCTTATTCTGTATCATTCTCCCTTTTCATCTGGCGTTGTTGTGAGGACTTTCCTTTGATCTCTAATCTCCTCATTATTTCTTTCTTCCCTCTCGACCTTGTTTTGTCTCCACAGACAAAGAAAAACTAAAGAGAAAATCATTTACCTCCAGGTCCAGAAACCAGAAGTTTAACTTAACTAAGAAGAAAGGAAATCACCCCCAGTTATGACCTGCTTTTCATGACCCAAAGCCTGGAAACAGAATTATTCACCCAACACAAACCCCATACAATCTTACTTCCCTTTATACCTCCTAATCTTAGATGTATATCCTAATAGAACTTGTAACGCTATTGACCCAGAGGACCAAAGGCTTAGGGAGCTATATCCTGTCAACCCCACCCACCCCCCACAGCACTCTCCAGGTCCCAGCTTTCCCAGGATAATGACCATCACTTTGTATGGGAATTGTTCCACCTTTGTATTTCCATTATTGACCCCTTTCTCCATAGTTACTTGTGCCCTGGAAACAGTGAAAGTGATGGGGGGAGATGGGAAGAAACAGTAACTTATAAAGAAGAGAATGTGTTTTGCTGATTGAAGAAAAATATCAAGGTCATTGCCTGATTGTCCACAATGGCTGAAAACATTTTTGAATACGCCCTTCTGTACAATGAATGAGGAAATTTCTGAATACCGTGCTTATTTTCTGTGGCCTACTTGAATGCTTACTGTGTGGTTAAGAGGAACTCAAAATAACGGAATTGAGGAGAAATCAGTTATTCCCTTTTGTCTTCAGACTGGATGATAACTGAGCAATTCTGTGCCAATGCTAACACAGTCCTTCTTTAAAGATCCAGAAAGGGGCTGTGATGACTGGGCTGCTGCTTGTTAGGATGGCATCATTAAGGGTACACAGATGGTAAAGATTTTACAAGCTGGTGAAAACTGCAAAGGCACATGTTTCTTGTTTTCTATACTTATCTACAAGACTAAGATGAAAACGCTATTGAGTTTGGCCAAGGCTGAAACAGTAATAACAATAATGCCACTTTGAGATACAGAATTGTGTTAGTAAGTGTCATAGCTATATCTCCAAGCCAGGGCCTCTAAAGCCAATTCTAGGGTTCTTTTCTCTATACCTCACAAGATCAAGTTGTTTGTGCAACTTGGATAGCATAAAAGGATGGATAGCATAAAAGGCCAGGGGAAGAAAGGTAGGTAGAGGACTGGGAGTCAAGAAAATGAGTTAAAATCTTGCCTCAGATACTTAACTAGCTTTGTAATCCTTAGTAAATCACTTAACCGCTCACTCTGTGTCTCAGTTTCCTCATCTGTAAAGGGGGAAGGGAATAAGCACTTATATAGTGCCTCCTATGTGCCAGTCACTGTGCTAAGCATTTTTGAAAAGTAAATATTATCTTATTTGAGCCTCACAACAATCTTGTCAGGTAGGTGCAGTTATTATCCATTATTCCTCATCTGTAAAATGAGAGAGTAGGACTTCATGGGTTCTAAATAGCCTTTCGGCTCTAGTTCTATGAGCTTACGATCTCATAACTGAGAGAGTCAAAAACAAAAACAGAGCATAATAGAAAATAAATAGCAGCTCAATGATTCTTCCATATACCTGGGCTCCATCCTCCCACAAACGCCACCCCCTCAGTGAATACTAGACACATATAAGATACATGTTTTGCCTGTGTGCACGTATAGAGGAATACACATGAAAGAAACACATGTAGACATGGCAACTCATGTCTCTGATGCTTCAGGCTCATGAACATATTCTGGGGCTATTATTATGATGATTCTTCTCCACTAGCTCCACTGGTTTGGTTCCATTGGGCATAGCTTGTATGATTTCTTTTTGCTTGCTTCTTCTGGCTTCGGCCAGCGTCCTTAGCTGGAGCATTATCTTCCTCACAGTTGGACAAGCGGACCCCGCTGTGTTCTTTTCGTTCAAAATCCTAAGGGTTTCTTTGTTCTCTCTTTAAAAAAGACGGAAACCTTAACACACCTAGTCATAGGACCAGAGAGGGGGAAAAAAACAAATCTTCTGACAGGAGGGGAAAAAAAAAACATGCAGACATTTTTTCCCCTCAGGTAGTAGTTTGCTTGTTTCTTGGCTAGAAAAGGTGTTACCCTCCAAGAGAGTTCTGTTCCAGGCACCAGTCTCTCAGGATCAGAGAGCAGAGTCACTCCCAGCTAGCTAATGCCCTCAGGTTTAATAATATTATCTGAACTATATTTCCTGGTCGATAAGAGTTGTGTTTCATTCAGATTCTCTCTCTCTGTCTCTCTGTCTTTCTCCCTATCTCTCTGTCTCTATCTCTCTATCTCTGTCTCTGTCTCTTTCTTTCTCTGTCTCTCTCTGTCTCTGTCTCTCTCTGTGTCTCTCTGTTTCTCTCCATCTCTATCTCTCTTTCTCTATCTCTGTCTGTTTCTGTCTCTTTGTCTCTCTCCTTGTCCCCTCTCCTCTTCTCTCCCTCTCTCCCTTCCTTCCTTGCCCTGTCTCTGCTTCTCCCCACTCCCTCCTCTTTTCCTGTCTGTCTGTCTGTCTCTCCTAACTATAAATTTCTTAAAACATACTTTTGCACCTTCTTAGCACCAGCACAATGTGCATCATATACAAAGGCAAGCAGTGAGGCTTGGTGGAAAGAGGACTGGATTTAGAATTCGGTCTGGGTTCAGATTCTGCCTCTATTATTCTCTCTCTAAGGAAAGAGCTCTCCTTTTCCTAAACTGCAGTTTGCTCAGCTGTAAAATGGGAAAATTAGATTAGCTGGTCTCTAAGCTTCTTCCCAATTCTTGATACGTGATCCCAGTATTCCGTAAATATTTGACTTATTGGCCCAAACTTTGCTTTTATACTAAAGTATCCACATTTTATATTCTACTTAGGCAGATGCGAGAACAAAAGGGTATGTTCGTCATGATCTGAGCAGTCTCTGATAGTAGCTAGCACTTAAAGCACAATAATATTTGCAAAGCACTTTACAAATATTATCTCATTTCATCATGACCACAATCCTGGGAGGCAGGCAATATTGTTTTCTCCATTTTGTAGGTGAGGGAACTGAGGTAAACAGGGTTAAGTGACTTGCCCAGGGTCACACAGCTAGTAAGTGTCTGAGACCAGATTTGAACTCAGGTCTCCCTGATACGGGTCCAGCCCTCTTTCCACTGTGCCACCCAGCTGTCTCTGAGTTCCAGAGAATACTTAACTCACAAGTGTCTTTTGAGACAGTTATTATTATCCCCATTTTACTAATAAGAAAACTGAGGCTCAGAGAGATTTAAGTAATTTGCCAATGGTGACACAGGAAGTCGTAGCATCAGGACTAAAACCCAAGTCTAGTGAATTCAAGGCCAGCACATGATACACTGACTAGCATAGCATCTCTCATGCCAATTTTCTTATTCTAACCACTCAGTTACATCACAGGGATCACAAATCTAGAGCTGAAAGAACCCTCAAAAGCAATCTATTTCAAAGTAATCATTTTAAAGACAAGGACTGAGATCCAGGGAGTTTAAGTGACTCGTCACTTGGACATCTGTGTGACCAAGGTCACATGGGTAGAATGTGTCAGTAGCAGGATTTGAACTCAGTTCCTGGAACTCTAAAGCCAGTATTCTTTCCGCCGCAATATGCTAACACTACTACCCATGCTCTCCCACCTTTTCCTTCCCTCTCTACCTTAAAGGAGCGACTTCATTTAATTAAGAAGCTCCTTGTCTGGTGTCAAGCAATTTTTGGAGAGGTGGAGAGGAAAATAAGACTGAATTTGCTTTCCATGTGATCATCACTGGCCAGCAGAGCCACCACCTTCAAAGAAACAAGACTCATCTCTCAAAGGCTGGCTTAAAGATATGGAACATTCTGGAAGTTCAGCAACATCCTGGCTATTGTTATTTACTCACTGATGCACGCATGGCATCTTGCAAGTCTGCTTGGCAAAGAATAGTTCTCTTGATTGTTCCATCAAACATGCAACTGGAGGCTGGGATTAGCAAAACCAATGCCAGAAACAGATTAATCCAACCCAAACACTCAACTAATTGTGGAATTTATGTGCTGGAAAGGGCAGAGGAGGATACCCACTTAACTCTCGTCACTCAGCCAAACACTGTGAGATGCTATCAGACCCAGTTACGAGGTACTAAATGCTGAAATAGGCAGCAAATCTATTAATAACCATTTACCCCCCTAAAGGCCATTAAATATTTTTACTCTACATCATTTTGACATGTTAGGCCACTCTAAAAGCAACCTGGTACAGTGGATAGAGTGCTGGACTTGGAGAAAGAAGGAAGACTAGGAGAATCAGGCTCCCCAGTGTGCTGATTCCACCCCTACCTCAAGATCTTGGGGAACAATTCCATTTCTTACCCTAGTCTGAAGGGTCCTCCCCAGCAGGATAGAGGAGAGGATGAAGTGAAAAGGGCACCCTAAGTAAAAACATGAATAAGGTATAGAAAAGGCTATTCTATTCCCACCCAGAAAAAAGGAGATGTTTTAAACAATAGTAAGAGAATGATTACAATCACTTGAGAAGCGGGCATTCAAGTTTCCTCTGTACATTTGCTTTTGTTTTTTTTGCTAGGCAATGGGGTTAAGTGACTTGCCCACGGTCACACTGCTGGTAAGTGTCCAGTGTCTGAGGCTGGATTTGAACTCAGGTCCTCCTGACTCCAGGGCTGGTGCTTCTATCCACTACACCACCTAGCTGTCCTTCTCTACATTTGCAACAGAGATACTTGTTAGCTATTTTATATTTCAACTCTACTGCTAAAAGTCTGATCCACACCAAGTGGGCTCTTTTCTTATGGTGGGTTCTCCATCTGAG
Source organism: Vombatus ursinus (assembly GCF_900497805.2). Classification (NCBI taxonomy): domain Eukaryota; kingdom Metazoa; phylum Chordata; class Mammalia; order Diprotodontia; family Vombatidae; genus Vombatus; species Vombatus ursinus. The sequence continues at coordinate 8,763,299 of NW_020954953.1, read as the reverse complement.
AGCAATTCCTTCCCCTCCTTGACCAGTCTTCCACTGCCTCTACTGTTGTTGCTCCAACCGCTCCCATAGCCAATATGGCCCCAGAAGTAGGGGGGAGGTGGAGATAGATGCCAGCTGCTGTTTTAATTCTCACAAAGTCTGTACTAAAGGAAAGAACATACAAACAGAAGGCAGCACCAACCCTCCTAGAGGCTTGCCTACAAGACCATGAGCTCATGGGACCAGGAGACTGGAGGGAAGGGCATACCACCCCTCAAGCCTCTATAGCTATGAGAGCCATTCTTACAACTCAAAGTCAGCAGGAAGAAGAAAGACCTGAGGGATAGAGTTTGGCAGCCAAATAAAGATGTCATCGTGCCTGATAAGAGAAAGCAACTCAAGGATATCTACACCTGCTCTGAAGGTACGTCTTGTTCCTTCCCCAACCTATTGGGCAATTGCATCTCTGACACCTTAGAAGGAACTGGAAAATTTATTGTCATTCATAAATGATAGATTTAGAGCAAGACAGGACCTTGGAGGCCACTAAGTGTCAATCCTTCATTTTACAGAGGAGGAAACTGAGGCACAAAGAAGTTAAGTGACTTTCTCAAGGGCACTTAGCTAGTAAGTATCTGAAGCAGGATTAAAACCCATGCTTCTTGCCTCCAAGTCCAATGCTCTATTTACTGGAGCCCCTCTGATGGTGCACTGGGTGACAGTCATAATGCCTGGTACAGTTCTTTGTAGACCTGCATGATTCCCTCTATCTCTGGGTCTCTGACAGCAGCAGCCCCCAGCCACATGTTCTGGTCTATCTTTTAAAGTGCCCCATTTACTGGGATATTTTGGCACCTCTTCGCACTCCGGGATGTTTTCTCTTGTTGCCTTTTGTTTCTGATGTGGAATGCATAGGTCCTGGTCAAAAATGAAAATGGGAGAATAAAAAAAAAAATGAAAATGGGAAGAGAAATTAGCTAGCATTTCTTTATACAGTGATTTAAAGCTTGAGAAGTGTTGTACATAAGGTATCGCATTTGACCTTCACAACAACCTTATAAGGTAGGTGCTATTATTATCTCCATTTTACAAATAAGGAAACTGAGGCTAAGAGAGGTTAAATGACTCGCCCGTGCCCCCTAAGCTAGTAAATGTCTAAGGTAAGATTGAAATTCATTTTACCTTTCTAGTATTCCTATACCTTTGTCCCCTTATGCTACAATAAATGACCGTTGTCAACACTTCATCTTCCAACTCCAAGCATTTTCCTTGGCTGCCCTTATGCTTGGAATTCTCTCTCTCCTCATCTGCGTCTATTGGCCTCTGCGGTTTTAAGTTCTAGCTAAAATTCCACCTTCTACAAGAAGCCTTTCCCAGTCCTCCTTAATCTTGGTGCCTTCCTTCTGGGATCATCTCCAATTTATTCTCTGTATATCTTGTCTCTCCCATCACACTGAGACCTCCTTGAGAACAGAGATTGTTTCTTCACTTTTTTTTTATCCCCAGTATTTAGCACAGTGAGACACATAGACTAATGTCTGACTCCAAATCCAGAACTGTAAGATTTATCCTCTCTGTCTGTCTGTCTGTCTCTGTCTCTCTCCCTCTCTTCTCTCTCCCCCTCTCCTCTCTCTCTCTCTCCTCTCCCTCTCCTCTCCCTCTCCTCTCTCTCTCTCCCTCTCCTCTCTCTCTCCCTCTCCTCTCTCTCTCTCTCTCCCTCTCCTCTCTCTCTCTCCCTCTCCTCTCCTCTCTCTCCTTCTCCTCTCCCTCTCCTCTTTTTCTCTCTCTCTGTCTCTCTGTCTCTCTCTCTCCCTGTCTCTCTGTCTCTCTCTCCCTCTCCTCTCTCTGTCTCTCTGTCTCTCTCTGTCTCTGTCTGTCTCTCTGTCTCTCTGTCTCTCTGTCTCTGTCTCTGTCTCTCTCTCTCTCTCTCTCTCTCACTCTCTCTCTGTCTCCTCTCCTCTCCTCTCCCCCATTTGAATCTCCCCCTAGTCCCATTGTCTTTGCTGAACTCCAGTCATGTATTACCACCTGGCTGCTGGATATCTTCACCTGGATTTCCTCTGGGCATTTCAAATTAAGCATGTCTGAAAGGAAATCAATTCTATTTCTTCTTAAATCTTCCTGTCCTTGGACCATCCCTACTTCTTTTGAGGGTGTTACTGTCCTTTCACTAACCCAAGCTCACAATCTCAAAGTTATCCTTAACTCTTCCCCTCCTCCGTGATCCAAGTAGTTGCTAAGTCTTGTCTATTCTACCTCCACAACATCTCTCCCATATGCCCCTCATTCTTTACTCACAGAACCACTATTTTACTCTAGTACAGGGGTGGGGAACCCGGGGCCTTGAGGCCACCTGTAGCCCTCTAGGTCCTCAAGTGTGGCCCTTATCCAGACTTCACAGAACAAATCACCTTAATAAAAGGATTGGACTCAGTCAAACCTGGACTCAGCCAAAGGATTGCACTTGAGGACCTAGAGGGCCACAGGTGACCTCAAGACCGCAGGTTCCCCACCCCTGCTTTAGGACTTTCTGGGCTGGGCCTGACTCCAGCAAATCCCCTAATAGGTTAAGTTCAATACTGCAACAAAATGAAATACTTAGAATTCATTCCACAGTTAACAAAAGGGGATATTTACTTAGTCCCAAAAGAAGTATATTCAACATTCTGTATCAGTAGAAAGCCAATTGTTCAATTTTCAGTGTGAACATTTACACCTCAGAAGTGCAAATGCTAGATATCAGGGATTCATTCATTTGCTTTGTTGATTGTCTTGATGTAAGAAAGTGATAGAAAAAATACTAAACAATTAAGATTAAACTTAAAAGTGTGTTCATTTTTTTCTGGAGATCTGGTTATTAAATATTTACTAACACACTACTGATAGGCATTGAGGACACACCAAGTGGATTCAGCTGAATGAAAATCACGTGATCCAACAGCCAACCCTCCAAGTGTTTCTCTCCCCTCCATCACAGGTCCTCGTGACTGCTTTGTACTCAAGGAAAGAGGAAGCGACTGCAACAATTTGAATCCTTAGTCCCCTGAGCCAACCAAATCTTGAAGACTGTCTCAATACATTTTCTAAAAATTTAATTTTTATTTAATTCATTTAATTAAACTTTTAATTTAATTAATTGATTAAAAATTTAATTAATTTATGTAAATTTTAATTTAAAAAATTAAAAAACTGGCCTAAGGTGCAGGAGGGGAGATGCTAAGACATTTACTTCTGCCGCATAGGCCCGCATCACTTCTTCCCTAAACTATTGCAGTAGCTTCCAGTATCACCCTTCATGAATCCACAGCTTCACACAACTGCTAACCTGATATTCCCAAAACAGATTTGATCACGTCACTCCCCTACTCTCAACCTTCAACAGGCCCCTATAGTCTCTAAAGTAAAATATAACATCCTCATCTGGCATTGAAAACTATTTACAATCTGGTTCCCACCCTCTTTCTCTACATTGCATCTTCTACCTCTATGATTTTGCACAAGTGGTCCTCCATTTCTGAAATACATTTCCTTTTCATATCTACTTCTCTGACTCTCTAGCTTTCATCAGGTGGTGTCTCCTAAGAGAAACGATTCTTTTTTTGTTTTGTTTTTGGTGAGGCAATCGGGGTTAAGTGACTTGCCCAGAGTCACACAGCTAGTAAGTGTTATGTGTCTGAGTCTGGATTTGAACTCAGGTCCTCCTGACTCCAAGGCCAGAGCTCTATCCACTGCACCACCTAGCTCCCCCAAGAAACTGTTCTTGACTCTTCCCTACTTTCTGGTTGTTTGAGCTCACTCCTTTGAAATTAGTCTTTCACTTTGCAGAACCTTTGAATGTGCTTATTTGAGTATGTATTGTGTATTTGCTTCCTCCTACTACCCCAGCACCACACATACACACTTAGTAGAATGTAAGCTTTTTAATTGGGGGGGGGGTGGCACAGCTAGATGGTACAGTGGATAGAGGGCCAGGCTTGGAGTCAGAAAGAGCTGAGTTCAAATCTGACCTTAGACACTTACTAGCTATATGACCCTGGGCAAGTCACTTAACCCTGTTTGCCTCAGTTTCCTCATTTATAAAATGAGCTGGAGAAGGAAATAGCAAACCACTCCAATATCTTTGCCAAGAAAACCCCAAAAGGGGTCACAAAGAGTCAGATATGACTAAAAAATGACTAAACAGGAGTACTCGTAATATAGAAATCTTGACATTTTCACTAAAAAATGAAACTAGAAGACAAAAGAAAGTTATAGATAAATGGAAAGATGTGCCACAGACTCTTCTTGGAGATATAACTAATGAAGTTGTTGGAGTTGGTTATCTGATGCACCCAAGGTCAACAAGATATCATTTCAAGGGATGTTTTATCATCTCACATTGCAGTGTTTAGGATAAAATTTTACAAGACCACAGTGAAAATAACTGTGGTTTATACACCAAGATCTGCTATAGAAGACAAAGAGGTTAAAAAAAATCTTCAAAGAACTCTGTAAGACCCTCTAAGTTAAATCAACATATACTTTTATAGTGAGCAAAGAGTGATTAGGGACATCAAATCTATTGAGTCAACGAGGTTTTAAGGGCTTTACCCCTTTCAAAATTTGAGTGGTTACATTACAGCTTATATAGGGCATGAAATCTTTCCTAACTCACACCCTTTGTGGCCTATTTATTTACACACTGTAAAGGTCATGAAACTGGGAGTGGCCTATTCAAAAGTTGTAAAGGAGATACAATATTGTGAGTATAATTCATTGCTCATTTACTTGTGAAATCCCTCCATCCAATACGTGGGATTATAGGACAGCTAGACATTGTTTATATGAAGGATCAGCCAGTCAGCTAGTTCTTTACACATTCTAAGGGAATCTCTAAGGGAATCTGGGAAGAGAGAAGGCAGAGGAGGAAGAGGGGAAAGGCAAAGAGAGAAGGAAGGTGAGAGGAGAAAGCAGGGAGGAGAGGGGAAAGGAGAGAATGATTCTTCATTTTTCCTTTTGTACCTCTTCAAGAGTACTGCAATCAGTAGGGGGTTTCTCCTCCATTCTTTCCCCCTCCCCCATTGACCATGGAGCAACTAGAGAACTCTGAGCTATGGAAAAGAATAGCTTCAACATACCAGCAAGAGTTAGAAGGATGACAAGACATGGTACATTCTTTTGTTGTTCAGCCATTCCAGCCACGTCCGACTCTTCTTGACCCTTTTGGGGGTTTTTGGTAGAGATTCTAGAGTAGTTGACCATTTCTGTTTCCAGCTCATCTTACAGATGAGAAAACAGGCAAACAGGGTTAAGTGACTTAACCAGGATCACACAGCTAGTAAGTGTCTGAGGCCAGATTTGAATTCAGGAAGATGAGTCTTCTTGACTGCAGGCCTGGCACTCTATCCACTGGGTCACCTAGCTGCCCTCTCTAGGAGCAACAGAATGAAGAAACCGAAAGACCCTACAAAGCCAGAGGTACAAATTGCATTAACTACATGTATTCCCTGCACGTGTGCCTCTCTGTTTGTAAGATCTCTATTCTACTGATTCCAGGGAGATTGGTGAGAAAATGTATCTCGGGTCCATGGAGATGCTTTGCTACTTCAGTAAATGTCTTCACCTTGAGCTAATTGTGTCTTCTGTCTGACTAGAATAAAGAGAAATGTACTGTTTGGTGCTCATGAGGTTTAATTTTAGGAACACAAAACTATAGAATATCTTAAACCTAGAGTTAGTCATTCCCTGGAAAACCCAAGCTACAAGTGCAGGTTGAAGGTATGAGGAGGTGGAAGAGGAGATCACCAAGAAGAGATGTTTTAATGCTTGATTACTTCATTTCAAGGATAGAAATATGGAAAGAATGGTGAAAAATACATTGGAAACAGCTGTGTGACCCTGGGCAAGTCACTTAACCCCGATCGCCTCACCATAAAGCCAAAAAAAAAAAAAAAATACATTGGAAAACATGGTTTGGGGGTAAGAGCAAATTCAATTCAACAATTCAAGAAACATTAATTAAGTACCTACTATGGCACAGGACTCTGTGTTGGGTGCTAAGAGTATAAAAATGAGAAAATGATACATCTGCAGCCCCCCAAAAAACTTAAATTCGAAATGAAATGAGAGATGTGGGAGGTTTATAGATGATACAGAAACATCTCACCTATATCTCATGATGGGTTACTGATTTGGGAGTCATTTTAGAATCAGGTGTCTGAATGGAGTCACACCACCAATGCATTAGAAAAAAAATAGATTGCCATTGATATCAAAGATGGTCTTCTTCCATTTGGATTCTGCACTGGACAACTTCTATCACAGTGCACATATATTTGTTGAGTATGTCTCCCTGTTTTATGCTTTAACTTGTATTCTGTGTACTTTTCAGTCAAAGGAAAGATGTGTTCTGCTAAAAGGTATAATTTGTGGAAAAACTGTACTTTTCTCATTCCTTTTGTTGATAACAATAAAGTTTGAGATTTTCTCCTAGCCTCTGGTACTGCTGATACCTTAAGTAACTGATCCCTCTAAGCCCTCTGAACGTCACCTCTAACATGCACCTTCCCTGTGAATTCTTGGTTTACCACTACTGCTCTTATCTGTCTTTTTCATTAGTGTCATTTCTACTTTAATCAATCAATCAGTTAATGCCTGCTCAGTACACCTTGCCAAGCACTTGGGATACAAAGACATAAAAGAAAGACTTCCTGCTCTCAGGATCTTACTTTGAAATTTATAACTGGAAAATTCTCCTAAAACTCTTTGATGGCTATGGGCCAGATAGATATTACCTAACTATCTTGTGGATAGCAAAAATTTGGATCTTATTTTATCATTGTGAAGTAGAGGTAGCCTTGTTTGCCGATAACATTGTACCGATTACAACAAGACTTAGAACATTGCCAAGACTACCAAAGAAGAGCCTGAGTCACTCAGAAATAATATATATATTGTACATATTGATATGGTCTTTCAGTCAATAAGCATTATCAAGCACTTAATTGCTGCTAAGTCCTTGGCGAGACAAGAAAAAAAACATTGTGTCTGCCCTCAAGGAGGTCACGTTCTAATGGATGAAAGCAGCATGGAAACTACTATGTACATACAAAATACACACAGTGTAAATGGAAGGTAAGCTCAGAGAGAAAGCACCTTGGTTTGGTTTTTTTGGATTGTTTTTTTTGGGGGGGGATGGTGGGAAGGGTCTTCTGGGGTGGGATTTGAAGTCTGTCTTAAAGAAACTCAGAAATGAGAGATAAGGAAGGAGATCATTCCAGGAATGGAAAACAGCCAGCGGAAAGCTGTAGAGTTGGGAAAGGGTATGCCCTGTGCCAGGAACAGCAAGAGAGCCTATGTTGCTGGATCATAGAATATTATAGAGAGAAGTAAAGTATAAGGAGATAGGAAAGTTAGGAGAGGTACAGGTTATTAAGCACTTACTAAATGCCAGACACTGTGTAAAGAGCTGGGGATACAAATCTGACCTAAGATACTTCCTGGCTCTGGGACCCAGGGCAAATCATTTAATCTATGTTTGCCTCAGTTTCCTCATCTGTAAAAAGAAGGGTAATAATAGCACCTACCTCCCAGGGTTGTAAGGATCCAATGAAGTAGTATTTTTAGTGTTTAGTACAGTGTCTGGCACATAGTAAGTATTACATAAATAGAAGCTGTTATTATTTCAAAATCCTTCTTTTGTCATGAAAGGATATTCTCAGTTGTACAGTCAGCATAATCAATTTTAAGATGAAGACCATTTTCTCTTGTTTTATTGGGGGGGTGGTCTTTTCACCTGTTTGTTTGTTGCTACCTGTCATTTTAGGCTTTCCATTCATTTCTATTTTTCAATAGGAAATCCTGTCTCCTCCAGATGAGTGCTTTTTAATATGTGATTTTTCTTCTTGTATTGCTTAAAAGATTGTCTCTCCGTTTCTGAAGCATTCGAGTTTGATGAGTACATCTCTATGTAAGTTAAATTTAGTGTTCTTCTCTGACAATGTCGCATACACTCTAACTAGTTGTACTTTGCCCTCCATTTTTAACACTTCTAGAATTTTTTTGTGTTCAGATCCTTTGTTTCTTTGTATTTTGGGGAGAACAATAATTCTCAGATTGTCCTATAGAATTCGGTCCTCTTGCCCTCATTTATTTATAAGGACCTTCTTCCACTTATAGTGCCATTTTAAAAAAAATTTTACTTTATTATTTGTTCTATCACCTCTGTGTTTTTGTCTTCTACCTGGGCTATTCAATTCTTCATAAAATTTTAAAATTCATTGAGACTCTTAACAAACTATTCCAAGTTTTCAAATCTCTATTTCTGTTCTTTCAGAACAGATTTTCATTTTATAGGGTTCAGATTTTGCCTGATTTCTCTTGTTGAGTTTATTAGCCACTTTGAAGGCTCTTGTGGCCCATTCCATTTCACTTCCTAGCTCCTTGTTATTGTTCATTCCTTCTGAAGACATATTTTAGCTTTGTTTTATACCTTCAATAGTTATTCAGTGCATTATATATTCATTTTCTTTTTTTTCTTATATCTTCAATATTTCTTCATCTTTCTCCATATTAATTTTTCCTGGGAGAATTCCTCTTCTTTCTTATTTTTGGTTATTATTTTCTTTACTTTATTTCACACATTTGTTTTTGTTTTGAAGTGAGGAAAAGGAACTTGAAATAGTCACAATCACCTACTTGGCATTCTTGCTGAAACTCCTAGAATTATCTCATACTATACCCCTTCACCTACTCTATGTCTAGTCAAATTGTACTACTCTCTTCCAAACCCCACTCTAGCCTTGCCTTCTCACATCTTGATCATGTTGTATTCTACCCTTAAAATGGACTCCCCACAAAGTTCTCTTCTTTCATGGCCCAGCTCAGGTGTAACCTTTTCTGTTCCAGGAAGACTTCTCTAATACTGGCTCTATGTTGCCAGTACAGGTGGAAATCAATTTCTCCACTCTAACTTGCTTGAAATTCTCTTTTGCACTCATCTCATTCTCCCTTCTATCATACTTGCTTGTGTACATGCCTTCCTCCACACACACCCCGTGACTATGGAAGCTCCTTGAGAGAATGGTCTGTATCATATCTATCAATGTCTAGCATTCTGCTTTGCATATAATAAGCTCTTTAAAAAAAATTTAGGAGGAAAAAGAATTAATGAATTCTGGAGATCATAGGAAATAAAAAGAAGTATAAAATATTATCCACAGTCTTTGGGAACTTATAACCTAGCTAGGAAGATCATATACCTACAGAAAAAATTGGATGGCAACACAAAACTGTATACACATTGCATGTCAAATGAATTAACTAGAAATAATAAGTACTATCATATTTCAGAAGAGAGATTCTACAAGCATAAATGATGAGGAAGCCTTTATGGATAAGGTGGGATTTGACCTGCATCTTGAAGTACAGGTAAAACTTGAGGAGGGGGAGGAGATATTCTTGATGATAGGGATGTGGAAATAGAAAGGGAGAAAAATCATGGACAGAATAGTGAATAGAACATTCATATTGCGGAGCTGTAGGGAATTAAGATTTGAAAAGCATGTCAGAACCAGATTATGGAGGGCCTCGAATGCCATGCTAAGATGTCTGAACATTGTCCTGCAGGCAATGTGGAGAAATAGTTTGCTTGCCATTCCTCAAATCCACCTTGTACCTTCCTGGCTCTGTTTTTTGCTAATGACATTCCCTCTGGCTACTATACTCTGCTCATTTCTCTGCCACTTGCTTTTTGTCAAAATTTAATCATTATTAAAGGGCCCAGTTCAAATAACCCCTCCTTCATGAAGGTTTCCTTGATCACCCCAGGCTGCAGTGATGGCACCTTCATGGAAACTTCTAAAATGCCTTTTTAATAATACATATCACATACAACCTTTTATTATTGTAATGCTTCCACTAGAGGGGGCTAAGAATAGTCTGGGCACGCATAGACACTTGGGCTACGGAGGCCTTTCTGTTCACCTCTTGAGGCAAGGAAATATCACATGGAACTAAAACGAGACTCTGAGAAAACAGAGAATGAATGGGGGGGTGGTGGTAGGACTGTCCTTCAGATATGTGGAACACAACCTCAGGAGCAACAGTGGTGATATCAGCAGTGATCTCCTCAAACCCATGCCTCTTCCTGAGACAGGAGGATGCCAAAGGGGACCAGTGGTAAGGTAGAAGATTGTGATTTGTTCTGGTTCTTTTTTTATCACAGACACTCAGGTAGCTGGAGCACTGAGGGGGAAAAACAGACATGGCAGATCAAGTTGTCTTTATCCTCCCCCCTTTTGCTGTACTTCCAATGGGTGGGACCAGCACCCATTTCTAACCTTCTTTTATTCTGTTAAAGACTTCATCTGACTGATCTTTTTTTCTCATAAACTTGTGTGGTTGACCCTGTTCTTCTGTCCCATTGTTCATGGTATAATATTGTAGGACTGCTTTGGGAGCCACAAAAAAGAGAATGACCTTTCCTAGCACAGGGCTAGAATCTCAGCCCCCGCTCCACTGTTAAAGAGTCTTCTCTCTCTAACTGGGGACATAGAAATGTTAGGCGGCTAAGTGGCCCAATGGCTAGAACACTGAACCTGGAGTCATGAAAACCTAAGAAAAATCTAACCTCAGACACTTATTAGTTGTGTGATTTTGGGCAAATCATTTAACCTCTGCTTGCCTCAGTTTCCTTAACTATAAAATGAGACTAATAAGAGCATCTATCTCCTAGAATTGTTGTAAGGATTGAATGACGTATTATTTGCAAAGTGTTCAGCACAGTATCTACATAGTCGATACTATATAAACATTAGCAACTATTGTTGTTGTTATGACGTTTCATTATACTGTTCTTCCGACGGCGGTTATTACAAACTTGACTTTTAAATCTGCCCCATCAGACCATAAGCTTATCATAGTGACCCCCTCGGATTACATTATAGTTATTTTTCTAGGTCATAACTCCTCAACTAGACTAAGCTCTTTAAAAGTCAGAAACTTCATCACATACGTTATCTAGCATGGCGCCCTGTACATGGTAGACACTCAGATATTTGATGAGTACGTGCATGTTTTTGAACAGGACACTGACATGATGAAGGCCACGTCTGAGGAAGATCAATCAGACTGAGCAGGACAGAGCAAGGAAGGAGGAGGTAGAGATAGGAAGGCCAATTTAAGCAGCTGTAGCAATAATCCAGGAATGACGTAATAAAGGCCTGAGGAAGAGTTTTATAGTAAGGATAATATGTATAAATACTGCCATCTCTTCAAGAGAAAGACCAAACACAAAGACTGATGTTCTCCACCTTTTTCCTGTTTTGCTGGCCAATGATTTAATACAAGACCCATGAGTAATTTTATATTGTGAAATTGAATGACTTCAATTATGTTTTGGAAAAGAAAATGACTTAACAAAGTTGCCCTTTTCAAAGCAGATACAACTGCGATTACCTCATTGGACAACTTAGTGTTGGCTGTGTGTTCAAGTTAAAACGTGACTGTCTTCATGCAAAGACAATTTGAAAAGTCTAAATTTAGCCTACCATTTTCTTGGTTGGTTTAATTTTCAAATCTGCAACATCAGTCATCTTTCTCCCTAAACTTTCTCTAAATAAGGGCCGAGTAAATCCCACTTCATTTCTTAAAAAAAAAAAACACCATTTAATAAGAATCTACTAAGTACAAAGCACTGTGCTAGGAGAAACACAAAGTTTAGGTCACAGATAAGGCAGAGATAGGTAAAACAGTCAGTCCTTTCCCTTATGGAGTTTACAGTCTAGCAGGAGCATGAGGTATAAACAGATAACTGCAATACAAAATAATATGGTCAATGTATAAGAGAGAGGCAAGAAAAGTGCTATGTGAGATCTGAAGGGGGAAAAAAACATTGCCCAGTGAAAAGATAGGGAAGGCTATTAACCATAAAAAGAGAATACCGAAACTATAGCAGTATAGTGAAAAGCACACTTGATACTGAGTTAAAACAACATCGGTTTGAATCTTTGATCTGCTTAGTTACCAGGTAACCCTCAACAAGTAGCTTTACCTCCTTAACCCAAGATTCCACGTTTGTAAGTTGAGTCCAATACCAACTAATTCATGGTACCCTTTCAGCACTACTCAAAGTATACCTCTTTTTTGGGGGGAGGGGGGTGAGGCAATGGGGTGAAGTGACTTGCCCAAGGTCACACAGCTAGTAAGTATCAAGTGTCTGAGGCCAGATTTGAACTCAGGTCTTCCTGAATCCAGGGCTGGTGCCTATTCACTGCACTATCTAGCTGCCCCCAAAGTATACCTCTTGGAGAGCTGCCCTAGGGTATAGAAAAGGAATTTGATCTAGAGTCAGGGGAGCTGGGCCTGAATCCTAACTCTGTCACTTGCTACCCCTGTGACTTTGGGCAAATCACTTTCTTGCTCTGAGCTCTCATTTCTTCATCTGTGCAATAAAAAGGTCAGACTTATAACCAGTCCCCTACTGTCTTTCCAATCTTTTTTTTCCCAGCCTCATATTCTTCAATCCAGTGACACTGGCTTCCTGGATGTTTATGAACAAGATACTCCATCATTCGGCTCTAGGCATTTTCTCTGGCATGCTCTCTCTCTTCATCTCTGCCTCCTGGCTTCCCTGGCTTCCTTCAAGTCTCAGTTAAAATCCCACCTTCTACAGGAAACCTTTCCTCACCCTTCTAATTCTAGAGCCTTCCCTCTCTCAATTACTTCCTTATCCCATATATAACTTGTTTTATATTTCTGCTTACTTCTTGTCTCCCTCTTTTGCCTCTCTTTGTATTCCCAGAGTTTAGCACAGTGCCTGGCACATAGCAGGTGCTTAAGAAATGCTTATTGACTGGTTGAATGACTGACAGGCTAGATCACTTCCAACACCCCTTCTAGCTCTAAATCCGGGATCTTAAGTCTCTCTATGACAGGGTATAGTGGCTATGTACCAGATCCCATTATGCAGGTGGTGAGGACACAAGATAGAAATGTTCCATCAGTCTATACCATCTTTTTAAGGGTCCCCCCCCCATTGTAAACCTGGATTCTAATAACCTGTTTTCCCTGGGAGAAGCATTAGCAATTTCCTGGGATGAGGAAGTGGTTCAAACCAGAAAATGAGAGCAGGAACAAGTACCTAATGTACATCCAGGGTGTGTCTGTTGGCTCAGCTTGGCCAATGAACAGGAAGCTCAAGGCAGGTTGCGAGGGTCAGAACTGAAATAGAAGCCCCATCTAAGAGGGCTCAAATTAGGAGTATTAGAATATGAGGCTCAGGGAAAGAGAGGAGCATTGGAATGAATCCCCCTCTAGGTTGGGACCTGTCATTCTTTCCATCCTTTGCCTTCACATTCCTAGGCTTCATAAATTTACTCTGGTCTCTCCATGGTACTCCTGGGGGTTGTGAGTCTGTCCCTGCTATGGGCTTACTTTTTAACTCTTTATGCCTATGTTCTTCATGTGTCCCACTTATCAAAGTGAGAATCTTCTCTCACACACCTTTTCTATCCCTCTAAGAATTGCCTCAAGACAAGGGAATGATACCATAGTGTAGCAGAGAAAACACTGAGCTTGGAATCAGGAGGACTTGAGTCTGAAACACCTTAGGTGTTTATTAACTGTGTGAGCCTGGGCAATTCACTTAAAACTCTGGACCTCATTTCTTGTTCATTTGTTTTTTCTGTAAATGAAGCCATTGTAGTCAACGACCTTTCAACTCCAATATTGAGCTGCCTGTGGGATTTATATGATTTTCTTTTCTTTTCTCAATCATTAGATACTATTCCCAAAATCAGTTCTTCCAGAAGAAATGAGCATCACAGTAAGCAATATGAGAATAAACGAAAGCATTTTGTCAGGTTGTAGTTCTTCACTGTAGTACAGATATTCCCCCTAGAGTCACAGAGTATATGAGCTATTAAAAAAAAAAAAGAAAATTAGTATCTCTTGTTAAAAGAATGAGCTCCCTGCAACTCCAGGTGTTCAAGCCGAGTTTGACTGACCATTTGTAGATGCACTCCTTGCTGGACTAGATACATGGGACCTCTTCTAACACTATGACTCTACTTTTCATCTTCCAGTTTTCTTGATAATGACCCCTTCCAGATCTAGATCATTTATATGAAGAGGCAAAGAGGAGATAAGACACTTACTGTGGTTTCGCTAGCTCCAGAAAGATTCCTCATCAGGGTGAGGTCTTGACTAGCATCTGACTTAGATTTAAGTGAGGCAGAGTTGCACAAAGTCCCCAGCCTCACTCTCCCAGGTTTATCAAAGTCCAGCAGCAAGATAAAAGCCAAGCTAACTGGCAATGGCCCAGAATGCAGTGGATGATCTTGGCATCTTCGATGTCTGACCAAGCTCTAAGCAAATAACTCCAGATTAAGAAACTGAGGATCAGACAAAGTGATTCCTTATCCAACCAAGTTAACTCACTTTCCACATCTCTACCAATCCCATTATTGTATTCCCTTTGTTAGTTTGCCTCTATAGTTTACGAAATATGCTCAGGAGCATCTGGATGTGGTTAATATTTCTTCATCTCTGCTATCTACCTCAGTTGCACCCGTGACTCTCACTTAAAACAACCTCCATATCTCATCGTATTTCACAAAACTAATTTTCATTCTTAAAACTATGCCTGCTGAAAATGAGCTTGCCTAATGAGTCCACACTGAACTCACTCACAGGCTTCTGAGAGATGTAGTCAAAATCAGTCAATCAAGAAACCAAGCATTTAAAAATTCCTGCCTTCAAGAAGTTTACCTTCTAAGGAGGGAGACCATATGTACATACATAGATCCATACCAGATACTTTTAGAGAAATATGAGGTAACTTTAATGAAGAAGACACAAGGAGTTGGGACAACCTGCAGCATATAGACTTTCAGCTGAGTCTTAAAGAAAGCAAGGGATCCTCAGAGGCAGTGGGTGAGAAGAGAGAGACCATTCCAGGAATGACAACTGGCCAGTGTGGAGATGGAAGATGGGATGTTATGTGTGAGAAACAGCAAGGAGGCCAGAATGGTTAGACCATAGAGTGAGTGTAGGGAAATAACATGGAAGAAGACTGGAAAGATGGGGAGGGACCAGATCGTGAAAGGTTCTAAATGTTGTTGTTTTTTTTAATTAATAAACTATTTATTTTTAATTTTCAATAATCACTTCTATAAGATTTTTGAGTTCCAAAATTTCTCCCCATCTCTCCCTTCCCTCCACCCCTACATGGCATATAAATTGATATAGGCTCTACACATACATTCAGATTAAGAAAGGTTTTAAATGTTAAACAGAAGAAATTATATTTGATCTTAGAATCGCTAGAGTTTACTAAGTAGAGAAGGAGGTGATATGGTCAGATCTTCACTTTAGGAAAATTACTATGACAGCTAATAGTGCTAGGCCTGGAATCAGGAAGAACTGAGTTCAAATCTGGCCTCAGACACTTACTAGTTCTATGACTCTGGGCAGGTCACTTAATATCTGCCTACCTCGACTTCCTCAACTGTAATATGGGGATAATAACAACACTTATCTCATAAGGTTGTCATTGTTAGGATCAACTGAAATATTTGCAAAGCACTTTACGTAATATTTTGTACATAATAAGTGCTTAATAAATGTTTCTTTTCTCTCTTCCCTCTTTCCTTCTTTTCCTCTCTTCCTCCTTCCCTCCTTCCCTTTCACCTTCCTTCCTTTGTACAGCACAGATTGGAGTGGAAAGAGACTCAAGTAGGAAGCAACTGAAATAGTCCAGACGAGAGGTGTTGAGAGTTTTAGTTAGGACGTGTGAGTGGAGTGGTTGTGTGAGTGGAGAGAAGGGGATGGATAATGAGGTGGTGTGGAGACAGAAATCACAAAGTTTGGCAACTAATTGAACATGTGACATGTGGGCTGACTAAGAGTAGATGACCATGGATGACCCTGAGGTTTCAAACTTGGGTGACTAGAAAAATGGTGGTTCCCTTGAAAAAAAATTAAAGTTCAGAAGAGGAATAGGTTTGAAAGGAAAGATAACAAGATCTGTGTTGTAGAGAGTAAGGCAACCTCCTCCTCTTGTATGATTTCCTCTTCTTTTTACCAATGAGAAAGCACAGGGAGGTTCAAAGAATCAACCTGTGATGATATCAACTGTAGCTTCGTGGCATGCCCAATTCACTGCAGTCCTGATCCTGCTATCCAGATGCTAATGAATGTTCCTGCTATGAATTATCTAAGTTAGAAATAAGGGATATCATCAATCAGGGAGCCCCATTATGGCAATTTACCATTATGGCATTTTTAAAAAATAATTTTATTTTTTGAGGTACAGCAGAGATGGCATGTGAACCCAGGTTTTCTGACTCAGCTTTAAGTAATAAGTGCTATTCCACCCTTCCTCTCAGTGACTATGGCAGAAACTGGGAGAAAAGATGAGAACTGTGAGCCAAGGCCTGAAGTCACATGGAAATGGGCAGATAAACGCCATGAGAATTAGGAGTTTCAAGCTGGTACCAGCTGATATTTGTGTCCCTTTGCTCTTTGGCAAAACAAACGTCTGTTTCTCAGAAAATGAGGTACGTGGAAAGTTTCCTGAAGATTATTTGACAGTTCTCACAAAATAACATTTTGGGGAGTTGAATATAAATGTCAGAGACATATGATTCAAATTTCCATCTAGGGACATCCAGCCCAAAAAAAAAAAAAAAAAGGAGAAAAGTACTTGGACACAGAACAGTTTAGGCTATTTGCTGAACACTAGCAAGGTCATTGAATTATTTAAAGGCCTTACAGTTTGCAGTTTGTTTCAGTTTCATTATATGTTCATGCACACACACATGTATATATGTGTATGTATATACATATAATATTTTCCCCAATTACATGTAAAAACAATTTTTAACATTCATTTTTTGTAAAGTTTTGAATTCTAAATTCTGTCCCTCCCTCCCGCCCCTCCTCCCTTCCTGAGACAGTAAGCCATTTGATACAGGTTTTACATGTTTTGCTTCAGTTTCTTCATTGTGATTGCTATGCCATGGCCTTATGAATGTAATTTTTTTAATTCTTTATTAGGAGAAAAATGTCTAACAAATAATCAAAACTGAACAGCTCATGAACAATCACTCTTATACCAAGAATAGCTGTGGTACATCACAAGTCTAATTTTAGCTGTGAAAGTGTTTGGATTGCCTCCTTAAGAATGTGACATATGTTGGTTGTGTGGCCCTGAGCAAGTCACTCTCAGTGTCCCAACCTACTGTGCAAGATTCTAGGTGGCAGAGAAGGTGCCAACCTGCATTGGTAGAGGGAGTTTCCTTATTGGATATTACCAAGGAAATGATATGTCCAGTCCAAAAAGTATTTTTGAGAAGTAGACTGGCTAAACTCAGTAAGGAACTCTTGCTAAGTTAATAAGATTTGAATTAAAGGACCACCTCAGACACACACTATCTATGTGACCCTGGGCAAATCACTTAACCTCTCAGCACCCTAGGCAGCTCTCTAACACCAGAAGTCACAAAAGAGCTACTAATCTGGATCAGTAGAAGAAAGTTTTGCAAGACTGGACCCATGAAACCACAGGCCCTAACAATTTTTTAAAAGGCATAGTGTACTAGTGCACCCAAAAACAATATACCATTGAGTATCCTTCCTACATTTATTGTTCATTTGTTTTGGTTATGTCCAACTCTTTGTGACCTCATTTGGGGTTTTCTTGGCAAAGATACTGATTTCCTTCTCCAGTTCATTTTACAAGTGAGGAAACTGAGGCAAACAAGGCTAAGTGACTTGCCTAGGGTCACAGAAGTAGTAAGTGTCTGAGGTTGGATTTGAACTTAGGTCTTCCTGACCCTAGGCCCAGCACTCTATCCACTGACCACCTAGCTGCCTTATCCTTCCAACATAGGGCAAATAAAAATTAAAACATTAAATCATCAATTTCCCTTCTCTCTTTCTCAATTTTCCATTTTTTTCAAGCAATAAGTTAGAGGCAAGGTGCAGGAGCAAAAAGACCTTAGAAGAAGGAGGTAAATCTACCTTGAAATCCTGGCTCTGACCCTTATAAGTTGTTTGATGACCTTGGCCAAATCACTTAACCACTCTTGTCTCATCTGCAAAAATGGAACTGATGCTTGAACTAGCTACCTTACAGTGTTGCTGTGAGGAAAAATGTTAAAGGATTCCAATTCATTATCATCACAGTTAGCTGTAGCTGCTGCCCTCTGCTGCTGACTACATTCCCACTTTGATCACCAGCCCTCTTGATAACCAATGTATCAGGAATCCTTAAATCACTGTGAGTTCATTTTTATTTCACAGCTCCCCTGTGACTCTGAAGCTGAATTTGAACAAACGGTTAGTCACCCTGGCTTCTTTGGAGGAGGGCAAGGAGACGACTCCCTTTGGTACCTGCCACCCAGCAAAGGCCATGGCAAATGAAATATCATGAGTGAGGAACAGAGAGAAAGCCAGTTTGGTCAAATTACATAGTCCGGTAGGAAGAGTAACATCAATGAGGCTGGAAGGATAGGTTGGAGTTAGGTTATCTAGGGCTTTAAAAACTAAACAGAAGAGTTTGTAATTTATCTCAGAAGTAATAAGAAGCCACTGGCGTTGATCAATTAGAGGAACAACATAATCAGATCTGTGCCTAAAGAAAGTTAGTTTGGCAGTATTGTTGGAGGATAGACTGAAGTGAGGAGAGATTTGAAACACGGATTAATTAAAGGAGGATGTTGCAGTAATTTGAGCTAGAGGTGATGAAAGCCTGATAGCTGTGTGTGTGGAAAAGAGTCGGACACGAGACATTTTGAAAGTAGAAATGGCAAGATGTGGCAACAGAGTGGATTAAGCAGGGTCAGGAAGAATGAGGAATCCAGGGTAATGCCAGGGTAATATACCTGTTAGAGAGCAAAATACATGCCCCATTTCTGGGATTTAGAATCACAGTGCCATCATTATAATATGAGGAGGCTGCACAAATATGTGCTCCCTTCAGCTTGTTTCATGCTTGACTTCTTGCCTTTTCCCCCAATCTCTGCATGTCTTCCAAGAAAGAACTTCCTCCAGCCATATCTGGGCTACATTAGCATAATTCTTCCCACTCCTGCCAAATATCACACTCCCCATAGTTAGAGGACTATAAAAAAATTTATGTACATTACATCAACAGTCCAAGACCTCCCTTCCTCTGCCTCCATTCAAAGTACCCAGCAGAGCTCCTTTCCTTACATGCACTGAGCAAAGACATTGAGTTCCCATGCAAGTGATTTAACGGATGGACATCTGTGAAGGAAACACATGCTACTTGAGTTCGAATTTGTTGGCCAAGGGACTCTGTCTTTTTAGTTACATTAGGAAATAGTGTTGAGTCACTCGAACCATTAAGCCCTCCATCCCTAACCTGACTGGATAAAGTGAATTATTTGTTTTATTCATTCAGACCAGTTGATGATAACCTATGCTTGACCAAACATTATTTGAAAATCAGGCTTTAAAATAACTTGCACTTGCTTTCTTCAAGATATTTACAGAAAACAAAACTCTGTGTATTTACAGCGAGGGGGAAATGTCACCTGCGCTGGCTGGGCTTTAACTACGTCAATGGGATTTGGCAAAAAATAGCAAGCAATCTTTCAAACCCCAGAAACTAGACAGAATAAAATTTTATGTGAAAGGGCCTTCCAAGGTTTATTCTGGTGATATAGATGAATAAATATTCTGATGCTTCATTCTGGGGGATTAGAGCTTCAGGGAGACAGACATAATTAATGGACCCCAGAGTTATCCCATGGCCAGGAGATGGGAACCAGGGAAGTACTCTGAAAGCAAACCAGAATTCCAAAGAAATGTGAGCATTAGAAGCCTCTGATAAAGACCAGAGCATGTGAATATTAGTCAACAATCAGCCAACAGTCAAGACAAGTCTCTTTTGGATGTAATTCAATCTACAAGGTAAATTTCACTTTATCTTGGAGAACTTGTAAATAAGCCTCAAGAGAAAGAAAGGATGGCAACACTCACCTCTTGTTTATTTCTCATGTTACCTGGAAGTCTGAAAAGTGTATGGAAGGAAAGGTGGAGGCCCCACCAGGTACTACTATTACCTGGGGTGGCTGTGTAAGGAATTCTATCGTGTGCGTGTGTGTGTGTGTGTGTGTGTGTGTGTGTGTGCGTGTACCGGACAAAACTAAGTAGCTCCTCTCACTGTGTCTTTGTGCAAATAGTATCACAGATTTAGAGCTAGAGAGGATCTTAGAGGACATCAAGTTCTCCTCCCTACTTCATTTTTACAGTTGAGGAAACTGAGGTACAGAGGGGTTGTTGGCAATTGTCAGGTCTTCTTGACTCTGTGTCCTACACAATCCACTACTCCATGTCTTTTCTAAATAGTTTACCAAATTCTAAGGCATTTGGGGACAAGGAACATTTCTTATTTACCTTGGTATCCAGTGGGTTACACATAGTGGGCATTTAAATGTTGTTGAATTCAATAAAGTCAATTCAACAAATGTTTGTTAAATACCTACTATGTGCAAGTGACTGTGTTAGACAGTGGGGCTACAGGGAAAAAATCAGTCCCTGCCCTCCAGGAGTTCATATTCTATTGAACAGATGAATGTACAAATGAAGTGTTTAGTGTACAATTTATAAGTATTAATTTTGCTGTTACTCCTCGACTTCTGATGCCTATAAGTAGAAGTAAAAGAAGATTGCTAAATACCCATCTACACTCAAAACATCAGAATTAGAAAAAAATATTTATAGGTTCTAGTGAGGTTTAGGAACCCAACTTTTCAATGCTGGGAAGGGAAGGAAGCGATTTTGTGAGAATTTTAGTCCTAAATGTTCCCTCACTTCCATCCCCTTGCTGACACCGTGATGTAGTAGACCCAGAAGGGCTTTAGAGGCTATACAATCCAATTCCCTCATTTTACATACGAGGAAGCTAAAGTCCAGGGAATTTAGGTACCTTGCCTGGAGACCCACAGAATATTGCATCAGAGGCAGTTCTTGAAACCAGTCCTGGCCAGCACTCTTTCCAATGTACTGCACTGCCTCCATATTGATGATGGTGTTGACATTTCTTAGGTAGCTTCTCTTTCCTTATGACAGACAGATGAGGCAACTAGTCATTCTAAGGTATGCGGTGTGGGGGAAGGGGGGTCCATAAGTCAGAGCTGGAGTTGAAATTCGATTCCTCAGACCCTTGCAGAGTCCTATGATAATATGATATTAAAAAGCCCACGTGACGAGGAACCATCTGTGTCCAGGAAACCCCTTTGTAGATTGAGAGGAAAGTTTATGTTGCAAAACACATGAATACAGATTCTGTCCATCTGCGTAGGTTAAATGGAGAGTGAGGACTCCAGCCAAGGGGGCTGCCTTGCTCCCAGACTCCCAGAGGAAGGTAAGCCCGGACTGGAGTGATTACAGTTAGTTTGGGGCTTGAGTTTTAAATGCTGTCTCACACAGTTGTCATAAGGGAGTGGTGTGTTGTCTATAATCTTAACTCTCCGCACAGAGGGAGAGCCAACACTAACACTAAAGCAAAGGTTTGATGCCACTACCTTTAAAGCTCTGTTTTTTAAACTGTTACTTTCCTTGTTCCCTTTGGATGACAATATGCAGAATTAGAGGGTCCTCTGTGTAGAAGGGAAAGCCTTAAATTGTCTCAGTCAAAAGGGAAAGAAGACAATGGGTTAAATCCGTTGGCATTTGCAGTGATGCAAAACAGGGAGGGAATCAAACCAATGAAATCTTATCTTCATGGCACAATATTTGGTTGCTGCAGACAACAACCAGTTGATCATAGCCAGTGATAAATGTGAAAAACAATTTAACTGGAACTACTCAAAGTGTGAACTCAGGGAAAGCCTTTGGTGGGGGCCTTTCACAATACTCTCCCATAGGTTTTTGGGTGGCCAATAGAAACAAGCATCATTAAGTGTACTCCAAAAAAGACTGAGATGCTTAACTCCCTCAGAGAAACAGCTGTGCACATGTACACACTCACTTACACACAGAACCATGAACTACTCATCACAGCTTGCTCTAATGATGCTTCCTTCAACTCCCTTAAGACATCTGTGTAAATTAACATTTAAAACCCAAGCCCCAAACTAACTGTAATCACTCCAGTCTGGGCTTACCTTCCTTTGGGAGGCTGGGAGCAAGGCAGCCCCCTTGGCTGGAATCCTCAGGCTCCATTTAACCTACACAGATGCACAGAATCTGTATTCGTGCATTTTGCAACATAAAGCAAGAGAGATTGGGTAACTCCTAAACCACACAGGATCTTGATCCAGGATTGTTTTAATTTAAAAACAAAAAACAGAGGAGGTAAGACAATGTACCCTCAGAGGGCCCACAGGAAGGATTTGTTTTTGGTGAGCTGTGATGTCAGCACAATATACGTGCCACACCACTGAGACAAGGCACTGTCTTCCTACACACATGTCTGGCGTTAATCCAGGATAGCACTTAGCAAGCTCTAATTTTCCTAATTAGGAAATAAATAGTGAAGGTCAGATCCCCACCAACAGACACTGACACATCTATTATCTCAGCCAAAACATTTTTCTCTTTTTAATGAAGAGTATCTCTATTAGATCAAGAAGGTGTTGTTCTGGGTGATATATTTGGGGGGAGTCTAATTTAGGAAGGAAAAAATCTCCAGATAAGAGAACCTTCTGGTCTCCTTTCTAATTCAGCTTTGGTAAGATCTGACGCAAAGATTAGCAGAACCTTTGCTTCTAAAACACCCTGGATATATCAGGGAAAAGGTGTAAGGATAATAGCTAGGTGCTCCCAATTAAATAAAGTCTCATTAAAACTGATCTGTATTTACAGATATTCTTAGTCTCTTTTACTGGGTCTTCATCCACACCCATCCCACTAAACGTGGGTGTACCAGAAGGCTCTATCTTGGGCCCTCTTCTCTTTTCCCTCTCCATTCTCTCTTTTTTTAAATCTCATCACTTCACGTGGGTTTAATTACCAGCTCTATATAGATGACTCACATGTCTATATATCCACTCTTAATCTTACTCGAGATCTAGTCTTGCATAATCACCTTTATGATTGGACTAGGTGCAATCTTCTCAAGGCATCTCAAACTCAATATGTCCAAAACAAAATTTACTATATTTCCTCAAAAACTCAACCCCTTGTGGATAGAGCACAGGCCCTGGAGTCAGAAGGACCTGAGTTCAAATTTGGCCTCGGACACTTGACACTTACTAGCTATGTGACCCTGGTTAAGTTATTTAACCCTGATTGCTTCACCAAAACACACAAACAAACAAAAACAAAAACAAAAACCCCTCAACCCTTCTCTGAACTTACCTATTACTGTCAAAGACACCACCATCTTCCTTGTCAGGTACACAACTTTGAAGTTACCTTGGACTTCTCAGTTTCATTCAATCTACATATCCACCAGATGTCAAATCTTATAATCTCCACGACATTTCTACTGCTCAGTATTCTAGTTTCTGGATTTTTTTTTAAGTTGCTATTTTTTTCATTCAGTTTTATTTTGTTTTTAGTTCTAAATTCTCTCCCTCTTTCTTCTCCCTTTATTTTAATAAATGTTGTAAAAATGAGGTAGGATAAGGAAAAGGATTTACACCTGATAGAATCCAAAATAATCTGTAAAATGAGTATAATAATATTTATACTAGACCTGGGATGAGGAAGACCTGAGTTCAAATCCTTTCCAGACATTTACTAACTATGTGATCCTAGACAAATCACTTAATCTCTATCTGCCTCAGTTTTCTTATCTGCAAAATAGGAATAATAGCACCTACCTCTCAGGGGTGTTGTGAAGATTAGATAACAATTTTAAAGTGTTTTGCAAACCTTAAAGCATTATATAAATGTTAGCTATCATTACTACCACCACCACCACCACCGCCACCACCACCACCACCACCGCTACTATCACCAGCTAGGTAGCACAGTGGTTAAAGCACTAGGCCTAGAGTCAAGAAGATTCATCTTCCTGAGTTCAAACCTAGCCTCAGACATTTACTAGTTACGTTGATGGAATCCTAGTAAAGCTGTTCCCAGCCCCAACATTCTAACTTCGTTATGGTCTCCAATGAACAGCAGTCACGTCCTGATTTAACCACACAATCAGGCTTTAACCACACCTCAGGCCCCTAGACTCAATATAGCCACTGGCCCTAGCTATCTATTGCCCCCATATCTAATTCATGTATTTGAACAGATGTGTCCTTATACTCTACCGCAATCACATCATCCATTTGGCCCAGGTCTGCACAACATTCAGCCCATTTGCTGCACACCATTTGAGCTTGCACAAGGATTTCTGGCGGTCCTGAAAAATGTAGAAGATGTAACTACAAATTAGGTCATCCTCAGGCCCCAAGGCTGTTCTCAGACCGAGCTAATAGGGCACACTGGCCCTTTAAGAAGAAGTGATTAAGAGGCCTAATACCCTTGGGCAGGCCTGCACAACATAACCCCTCGGGTCACTTTGGCCAGCCTCGTGTAGGCCTGTTTTAGCCCAAGACAGGACCACAATAGCTAGGCGATCAGAAAGCAGCAGAGCAGGATGTTTGACCACCAAACCATAGAAGGGACCCCTCCCCATTACCTAAACCCTTAACAAATCCCTCCTGCCTTTTTAATATTCATTGTTTCTGTTGTGTAATCAGCATCACCACACTATAAGTTTGCTTGTGTTGTCTTACCGAGTGGCTGGTCCCTCTTGGAACCTAGCCTGCTTCTGAGGGGCGTCAATCCTCCATAAATGCCTATACTTGGATTAGAGGTGATCTGACTGGATTCTTTGAGAAGGTGCTGCCACAACACACACCATGAAACCACAACAATGTGACCCTGGGCAAGTCACTTAACTCTGCTTACCTCACTTTCCTCATCTATAAAAAATGAGCTGGAGAAGGAAATGGCAAACCACTCCAGTATCTTTGCTAAGAAAACCCCAAATGGGGTCACAAAGAGTCAGACACGGCTAAACAACAGTAAAAATTTAGGGATGAAGTTATTCCTTTCAATTGCCTTGTACTGGCAATATAGTATTAACTCTTTGCCTGTAACTGGAAGATCTGCCTCCAATTTCACTATGACATAGTACTGGCACAGAATATCGGAGGCAAGAAGAAGTGAGTTAAAATTTTGCCTCAGCATCAGTGTCCTGACTAGGTATATAATCCCGGACAAGTCATGTAACTTCTCAGCCTCAGTTTTCTCATTTGTAAAATGGAGCTAATAATAGCACCTACCTCACAGAGTTGTTGCAAGGATGAAATGAGATAACATGTGTGCTTTGCAGACCTTAAAGTGCTACTAGATATAAGCTATTATTAATCATAATAAAGTATTCATGTCTTTAGTCCATGTCATGCATACTTAAGACATGACAGCCTTAGCAGTCATCATCATCTACATTGAAGCATTTCCCCTAGGTGGGAGGGGGGTGGTATTGCTAATTTGTTCCAATGCAGTTTGCCTTCTTGTGGCACTATAACACAAAGGAACAGCACTCCCTCTGCCATCCTCTATGTCAAGCACATCATTAGGACAGATCTGAGTAAGGTCATCCTACACCCCTATGCCCCATCTCAACAAGGTCCTCAACTCTTAGGACCACAACACTTCCTTGGAGGGCTAATGCAATCAGTAATTTCACCTGCGCCAAGTTCACCGATGTTTCAGGGCTCCTGTCAGGCCTTTGGAGCCACCACTCAGTCTCAGGACGCCCTACGTCAATCTGGCTGACATCCTCCTTCGGTGCCATTGCCACATGCCCCACGGCATGAATGCTGAATTGGACTTGGAGCACTTACTATTATTATTATCATTATTATCTTATTTTGAGGATGAAAAGTTCTAATGTCTTTTCAAGGCTTATGAACATAAGGAGAACTGTTTGAGTAATGATCGGACAACAACAATGAACAGCTGTTACTAGGACCCAGGAAGCTAAATAACTTGATGGCCAACAGTGGCAGGAATACGTCATTTCTCTTAGCCATCTCTACACCTGGAAGATAATTTAAATTAACTGGTCAATGCCCTGACCTTTATAAAGATGCCACAGGTGGCTGATAAAACCTGGGCTCATTCTTTCTTTTCACAAAGTTCAAACTAAACCAAATATGGAAATGATGTTAACAATCTTTTCTGTCCTACAAACTTGGACAGAAAATGGAAATTAGGAATATAGCTATAGTTACTCTCAAGAAGCACTTTCTTCTGTGAGAGAGTTTAAAACATTTCAACATTCCTTTTAAAAAATGCAGAAATTATGTCCAATGTCAATGACAGTTGTTATTGCCTGAACTGGTTCAGCCAGAGCAGGTAAACATTAAATCTACTTTCAGCAGCTAAGTAGGGATTTGAATGTGAATGCCGGGAGATAAATTGCAGACCTTGATTTTACAAGCACCCGCTGTTTATCTCAGGGAAAAGTGATTTCGGGCTAAAAACCAGACATAACGGAGACAGACAAGTGAGGGCAAACTGAGAGTCAGAGAAGGGAGCGATCTTTTTAATTCAGTAAGAGAAGACTCCCAATAGGATGGGTAAAAGCAGAAGGAGGTTTTTGTTCATTGAAAGAAATTAAAGCATAATTATTCTAAGGATTTTTCCCCCAATGGGGTATGTTAGAGGAAGAGAAAATAGATTCTGTTAATTGATAAAAATTAAAGTAGAAAACAGAAGTTTTTCAGAAAGAGGGTTATTTGATTTAAAAAACAAAAGCAAAAACAAAAACAAAAACAAAAACCTAACTCCAAAATGGTCCAGAGCCATACTCCCTCAGTTATACCAAAGAATAGATTGACCTCTGAGGGACCTGGGATCAACATATACTCCAGCAAATCCTCCATATGCAGCACCAAGATCTGAGTAATTGGAATCTGTAATGAACAGGGTAATTTGGTTTTACACTAATTAAACTATTGTTATCTCTTTTCCCAGGACTGCATTAAATCCACCCTAACTTGTTCCCCTCCCTCTCCTTTCTCCTCCACCTACCACTTTTCTTCATCCTTTCGTTATTTTTTTTTTTTTGGAGGCAATCAGGGTTAAGTGACTTGCCCAGGGTCACACAGCTAGTAAGTGTCTGAAGCCAGATTTGAACTCAGGTCCTCCCTGGCACTCTATCCACTGTGCCACCTAGCTGCCCCCATCCTTTCATTCTTTAACCATGGTTGTCTTCAAGTGCACACTCACATAAGCACACTCCTTTGCATTTGGATGGGATAAACCCATTCCTAATAGAAAAGGAGCTCATCGTTTGAGAACAGTGATCAGAGACAACATGGTACAGTAGAAATAGCACTGACACTCCCATCACTTTCTACTTCTGTGACTTTGGGTAAGTCATTTAACCTCTCTCTGGGCCTCGGTTTCTTCATCTGCAAAATGATAAGATCGGACTAAATGGCCTACAAGGTCCCTTCTGGCTCTAAATCAAGGATCCCATGTATGGCTTCTCATGAAGATCCAGGTATAACAAATATGGCTCTAAATTTACTATACCTATCCACAGACTTGGACATAGGAGGTAATAGTTTGGGGGTAAGAGCTTTTCTCACACTCCCTCCAATAAGTCTCCTTAGTTCTCCTTAGAAAGATGAGCACCTACAAAAATCCTGGGCATGTGCTATGACATGGGTAACATATTCTCCATTTTTTTAGCACTGCCAGGGAAGTAGATTCTTCTGAATCATTAAATCGAGGGTTCTTAAACTGGGTTCGTGGATTTGTCTTTTTTTTTAATATTTTGATGACTATACTTCAATATAATTAGCTTAGCTTGTAAATCTATGTATTTTATATGATACATTTAAAACATTATTCTGAAAAGGAGTCCAGAGGTTTACCTAGACCATCCAAGGGGTCATGATACAAAAATGGTGAAGAATTCCCCACTCAAATAATTAAATGGGTCCAAGAGAACAGATTGCACCCAATAACAGCCTCATAAATGAGCCTCTATTTGAATATATCTAAAATGTCTGTTTTCCTTTTACAGAAAGGCAAAAAAAAAAGTGATGGACAACTCAGACAAGAACTTGGAGTATGACCAAGAACACTTGTTAAAACTGGAAAGAACAAATCGCAAGTGAGGGCAGGATGCTTGGAACTGTCCCCTGCCGCAGGATCTCTGAACATAACCCAAAGTGAATTGAAGATTCATCTTTGACCCTCCATCAACTGAAATCGCCTTGGGCAAGGTAGAAATTAATCAGCAAGACCTAAAACAGGTTTTAACTACACCAGGCCCTAACAGTTCCTCATTTGGAAAACAATCCACTGAACTGAGTTCAGGCAAATGCTTTATAGGTAGTGGGGATAACAAGGCAAAATACTGAGAATGAGGGGCCAGCCTTTTGAGGAATGCCAACTTCCTGCAAGAAAGTTCTTCCAAGGTCCATTTTTCCATTTGTTTTTTTCAAGTGTTATGTCATCTGTCCATCCTTCCTAGTGCTTCCTGACCATAATGACATATGGACTAAGCATGAGGAAATAGGAGATTTGGGTTGTATTCTGGCTCCGATACTAGGTGCATGACTGTTGGAAAGTTGCGTCCCTCCAGGGAGTCTCAGTTTTCTCATCTGTAAGAAAATAAAAGGGGGCATTTGTACTCCCTGCTTCTATGAGTTGTTAGGAGAGCACTTTGTAAACCTTAAGGAGCTGTATAAATGTTCACTCTTATATCTTTAAAAAAAAAAAACAGGACTTGAGATTTTTTTGTACCTATCAACATTCAGTAACATACAGTCTTAGCATTGACTGCAACACTGATTTGTCTAAAGTTACATTACTAATAGGTGACAAAAGTGAGACTTGAGCCCAGGTCTTCCTGACTCACAAGCCAGTTCTCTATTCCTTCACATCATGTTATATCATACTGGCAAAAAAAAAAAAGATAAGATTTAGGGCTAGAGGGAGCATTAAAATTCATCTAATCCAGGAGTTCTTAGCATCGTTTGAGTTATGGATGCCTTTGGCATGAAGTCCAAGATGCCTTCTCAGAATCATGGGTTTTTTTAGTTTATTTCATTTTTAATTTATGGAATAAAACAAGAATTTTCATAATATAATATAATAATAGAAAGATGATTGTACATGAAACTGCAAATCTGTTAAGTACAACTTGCTATTTGTTTTAAATATATAATGTCATCATGTAAATTTCTTTTTTTTCCTTTTTTTTCTTCCTTTCCATCATCATGTTTCTAAGTCGTTGAAGAAAATGTCAGATTTCAATTAGAAGTTACTGAAAATAAAGACATAAATTTTTCCCCCAAATCCAAGCTCTCAGATTCCCTGAAATCTATACACGGATCCCAGGTTAAGAAGCCCTGACCTAGTCCAGTGACTAAGGATATATATGACTAGAAAAGAATATAGGCCAATCAAGTGGTGAAAGTAATTTGGTCTCCATAGCACTAAGTTGAGTGTATAAGATAAGCATTAGTAGCACTTCCTGCTTCAACCTTAATGGAACTGAGGGTTTGGTTTGGTTTTTTAAATTCACAAAATACATGCTTGAAAAAGAGAAACCTTAGCTTATTTTTTTTTCTATATAACACTAAGAAATAGAAGTAAGGGGAAAAGAAAGTTTATTTAGATCACAAGCAAGGAAGTTCTGGAAGCAAGACCAAATGAGAAATGGGGCCACTGTTTCTCTGAAACCCTTCCATGCCCCTCTCTCTTCTCTACATCTGCCTCTCTCTGTCTCTCTCTCTGTCTCTCTGTCTCTGCCTCTCTGTCTCTGTCTCTGCCTCTGTCTCTCTCTCTCTGTCTCTCTCTCTCTGTCTCTCCCTCCCTTCTCAACTCTTCTTCCCTCTTCACCCTTCTCTCCTCCCACTTTTCTCTCTGCCTCTCTCAAATACACATAATCAGTTCAATTTAAGATTACTCCAAGGACATCGAGGATTATAAATAGGCCATAGTATTATTACAATTATTTGAAATGGCATAAAAGACATCAAAGAGAAGGATGACTGGAAAGGGAGGTGAACCAATCATGTGGCAAGAAAAATGATATCTAAGAGGCCTCAGAGGAAACTAACTTTATTTTGTTTCCCCAATTTCTAACAATCTAGTGAAGATTTCCTGTTGGAGTAGATGGATAGAGATAGATAGATAGATAGATAGACAGAGTGAAAGGGATATAGATGTATATGTAGAGCTATAGATAAAAAGCTTTATGTACATATGTATGAATAAATATATATAAAATGCATACACACAGGCCTATATTGTATGTGTATACACACGTATATGTGTGTATAGATAGATATAATCACAGTGGCCAGAGGCAACCACTCTACTGAGGCCACAAGGGCTGATGAATCCACCAGTACTGGTTTTTTACTGCCCTCTCAGTTTGCCCTAAATTCATCACTCTGGGCTTGCTCTTTTCCATAAGGAGATTTTGTTCCCCGGTACTTCATTCTGACCCTTCCCAACCCTACATACACACACACACACACACACACACACACACCTCATATTCCCAAGGAACAAATCCACCTTTGTCCCAAGTCTAGGACCCTGCCCCCAACGTGAAAAGTAAATTAATTATTCAGTATGGACAAAATGTACCACAAGTCTTAGTGCAGTTTTAAGCTACTAAAGCTTAAATAAGATCTGGAAAGGGGAGTTTATTCCCACACAGAAAGGGAATTCTAAGCAATTAAAAAGTCACAGAATGATTAGAACAGAGTCCAATGACTTATTACTACTAGTATAATTCAGCCTTTATTGGGACACAGTTTCTTTGCAAAGCTGCTAATTAGTCATTTTATATTTCATCTGACTGTAGTACTGTCAAACACCAAAGATATCTTCTTTCCAGTGGTTTTATTTTGTGTGTGTGTGTGTGTGTGTGTGTGTGTGTGAAAGCCAGTCTCTACCCACTTCTGATGGTTCTATTGTGGCTTTGTACGATCCAGGGTTGCTGTGAGGATCAAATAAGAGAATATTTGTAAAGCATTGTGCAAACTGTAAAGGGTTATATAAATGCTAGTTATTAACATCATTGTTATTCTATAAATCCCTTGCAATTTTTCATTATTATGGTTCTATCTAAAGCTCTGGTGCTTTTCATGCCCTCTGATGGCTGTGTCATGAAGCATTTACCACATGAATGTGTAGTTCTTGATAATTGCAGAGAGCCAGATTTCACGTCAATATCATTGGAAGGATTTGCCTGTTTTGGACCCTGACAAATCTGTAGGATATAAGTGGCAAGAAAGAGAGACAATGACATGAAAGGGTAGGATTATTCTGTGTCCCACTTAGATTACATTTGCACCTAAGGCCTTTTGAAGGGTAAATGAATCACTGAACACCTTGGAAAGGTTCCAAGGCTGTTTTCTCACTTCTATCCTTAGGCTTTGAGTCATAATATGCCCGATGCTTTCTTGATTGCACAGGCAGATATTAACTCGTGATCAAAATCTTTTTACAAAAAGAAAACACTTTAACAAGTATCAGACATTCTTTGTTCCACAAAGAACCTCAGTGCATGTTTTTGTTCTGTGCTGAAACATAAGAAATCCTAATGTAAAAACAATGTACAGGAATACTCTGGTCACTTGTCTTAAGTTTTCTTCAGAAATATTGCCAAAACCTAAACAAATTGTGATGTGTGATTGTAGAGGAATATTATTGCACTGTCAAAATAATGAATCTGAAGAACTGAGTAAAGAAAGGAAAGACTCATGTCAACTGATACAGAGTAAAATAAGCAGAACCAGAAAAACATACACATATGGCTGCAACAATATAAATGGAAAAAAACAACAATAAAACTGAACAATGTGCACTTACAATGACCAAACTGGGCCCCAGGGAAGAGTTGAAGAAAATACATTTCCCTCCTTCCTTTGCAAAGAAGGAGAATTATGGTTGTGGAACATCATGTATGCTCTCAGACTCAGTTGATGCCTTGGTTAGTTTTGCTTCGCTATTTTTTTTTCTCTTTCTTTTTGTTTTTAGAAGCATGGCTCACTGGAGAAGAGGAGGGAAGGATATATTTGGAAATGAAGGGAGTGTGAAAACAAAAAAGAATCTATAAAAATGATTAGAGAAATATTCACAAAAAAAATCAAGGTAGCTGAAACTCATTACATATTAGAAAAAAGGCTCCAAAGTTTTGAGTCAAATGTTTATTCTTAACAAAGAAAGACAATCATCAAAGATCAGAAATCCAGAAGCAATGTATGATGGTAAGACCGAGTCTAACAGACCTGCCCTGTTCTTACAAAACTTAACAAAATAGTTGCATGTTCTTCATGTAATCCCATGGGATTTTATGTTTAGGATCATAGGTTTAGTGCTAAAAGGGAACTTTAGACGTCATTTAGAGTCTGAAAAACAAAATAATTTTAAAGAGAAAATTCCATTATATATCCTCAAATGGAAAACCATATTACCGTTGAATCAAGATGTCCATTATCTTTGACTATGAGTTATTCATACCAAAAAATGTCATAATCTAACCACATTTATTTCAAAATACCTACATTTTAGAAGGATTCAAAAGAAGGAAGAAGCCCTAGATTTGGAATTTCATCCTTGGTGTAGAGACCTCAAGAAAAAAACAGCTCTCGTTACCAATGCAGATTGTCATTCCCTCTGGTAATTTATAGACTTAGAGAGTTATCTGGGAGTTATGTGGCTTGCCTGGGTCACAGAGCTAGTGCCTGGTACATAAATGCTTATTAATTGACTGATAATAAAGTTATGATCACAACCCAAAGATCTTGATTTTTTTTTAAGATAAATAGGTAAAAAGTCAGTGCTGACTTCAGTGGGTTAGTGGAAGAACATCAACAAAACCAGAAATGATTTTTTAAAACTGTCACTGCCTTCTGGAGAGCTGAGCAAAAAGCAGATGGGCAAAGTATCAGAGAAGCAACAATAGAGCAAGACTAAAAGGAAATGTGTGCTTCTCATCGTGCATTTCTGATGGTTAGTCAATCTTCCTTGACCCAAAAAACCATTCCGACAAGGCTACATCTCTTTTCGAGGCTACATCTCTTTTAGTTGCCCATTTCCTTGGATTTTTCTATCTGAAGGAAGATCTTGTTTTCTTTGGGCTTCCTCTTCCTGTAGCAACCACACAAAACAAGACAAAATCAATCAACCTATTAGTAAAGGAGTAGTTTAGGAATTAGAAGGAAGAATGAGTCATTCAGGGAGCAAAAAGGAAAGAACTAAAATACAATAGACAAAGCAGAATTCTTAGAATGGCTTTGTAAATGATAATGATAACAGTAACAGCAGCTGACACTGAACTTTAAGGTTTACAAGGCATTTTACATACACTCTCATTTGATTTAATCACAATTTTTTTCAACTGTTTTTCTGCAGAATTCGTAGTATTATCTGCTTTCATCCTATTAAATAGACTAGGGAAAGATATTAATTTAGAAAGGCCAAGGTCACCCGCTGCATCCTGAACCATCACCAGTCATCTTGATTTTTGTCTTGCCACTGGACTTTGATGACTCTGGAGGAGAGAGTAAGGCTGATGACTTTGTGCAGTTCTGCCTCACTGAAATCCGACTCACATAAAAGTCAAGACATCATTTTTGTGATGTCATTTCTCTTCTTCAAGAAGGAAGGACAAACAATAACAATATTAAATATCTTTAAGCACCAGACATTTCTTTGTCCTTTATAAGCGTAATGAGGCATTTTCAGCTGGAACCTGTCCAAAAGGAATGGAATGCCAGAGTATTTTGCATGTTTTCTTATGTCATTGGGGGGGGAGGAACAATTGGAGAAATATTACCATGAATGAATGATAACCAGGACAACATTTAGAAAACTCAACCCTTGAGATGTCAGCACATTGTCACACTGATGGAAAGTGCTCATGTTCAAGGAGAAAGGAAACATAGCCTCAGTTAACTTCCCTTTCAAATCAAATCAACAAATATTTATGTCCTTTCCCTTGGCATTTTCCCTTGAAAGTAGATGAAAAATGGAAAATGATCTCTTTAGCAATGGGTTGAGAAGAATTGATATGGATTCTTTATTCCATTCCTGAATCACTCATTTGGTCCTTTGGGACTGACTGAACGAAATAACTGAAATTGCCATACTAAAACATTAAGAAGTAATGATTGAGTCATTAAAGGAGGAGTAGTACCATGGAAAGGGTGATGAACTTGGGGTCATAAGACCTGACTTTAAATCCTGGTTCTGACATTTACTATCTATGTGACCTTGGTCACTTTAGACACTTTACCTCTTAGTGCCTGATTTTCCATATCTGTAGAATAAAGGGTCTAGACTGGATTATCTCTAAGGTTGCTTTTAGTTCTAGACCTATGATCCAATCTGTGTTCAGATTCTGTCTCTAACACTAGCTGGGTAGTCTTGGGATGGTCATTTAATCTCTCACCCACAGTTTCCTGTCTATCAATGACAGCACCTACTTCCCAGGGTTGTTATGAGGACAAAATGAGACAATATATGTAAAGTGTTTTCCAAACCTCATAGTGATGATATATGTTAGTAATTATCATTAAAAATTATTTTTTAGCTCATACAACAAAAAGACATTAGAACTGAAGAAAGATGTATTAGCAGGAGTTAAGAAGTGAGTTAATCATTAAAATAGACACTCTTCTATTATCATTCTCCTACAACACATCACCATAGAATTTGCATGACCTGCCAATGATATCGTTAGATGCATGTTGTCCTGACAGAAAGGTTGAGAATTTATTGTAGTCTTCCATAAAATACAAGCTGTCAGTTGTAATGAACGACCTCATTTCTAGAGAGCTGATGGTGAAATAGACCTCCTTTTCAAAAGTCGAGTAAAGGATTGAGGTGTGGAATATGATATATGCTATCAGATGTCACTGTATCTGCTGGTTTTTAGTAAATGTTTTTGTTACAAGAAGGTGTTCATTTGTGGGTAAAAGCCATAAAAACAAAAAGTAGTAATAAAGTTTTTTAAAGGAACTCAATCAGTATAGACAAAGGAATCAGAATAACTCTAAAAATTGAAGAAGAACATCGTTTTCAATAATGTGCCCAACTCAGAGTTTTGTAAAACTTTTAAGAATGTAAGCTGCCTGAGGGCAAGGGCTGCTTCATTTTTTTCTTTGAGTCCCTAGTGCCTGGCACGTACTTAATAATAAACGGATGATAATTAATTAATATTATAAATAATATTACATTCAGCTTAATAAATGTTGGTTAATTGATTGATATAATCTCTCAACACTCACAGTCACAGTGTAAATACTGTCTTACTGTCTTTCCCCACTTTGATACATGCATTCTCCTTTGAAACACTAAAACCACCAGGGCTATTAACTACTTTTTCTGGGTCCTGAAAGATAAGCTTCTTTTGAAGATGATAAGAAGTTTTACAAACATTTGGGGTCATTCTCATAGTAGATCAAAGGGTTTTGGTTTTTTCTGCCACAGATTTATAGCCTCCTATAAATCAGGAGGAAACCTATCCCACTTGGACACAACAAAAGTTCCCACTGGGCTTCCTCACCCTGTTGCCTCAATTTCAAAGGATGATTGCCATCAGTAAATATGTTCCTGCCCTGACACAAAGACAGGTCCACCCTCTTTTCTCCCCAACCCCTTACCCCATATCACTAGTGAAATTAGATAAGAGACTCCTATCTCCCTTCTCCACCTGGGAAGCAGAGAACCAAAGATTCAGAACTTAAAGCCTGATCCTTTGCAGATGGCATTTCTGACGAGGGTTTCCTGTCACTGAAGGACCTGAGGACCACTGAAGCAGCATCTCACCCCAGGTTCTCAGCATCTTCAATGGTCTCTGGTAACATCTTCCCCTTTGTCTCTGGTAGGAGCAACACCATTCCACTGGCAAGCACGCCAATCACAGCTTCAAACAAAGCACATTTAAGAGAACTAATGAACAGCAGATATTTCTGAGATCATTCTAGATTTGATGATAAAAATGTGGGTCACATTATGTGAACCATTGTGTTTAGACACTTAAAGCTTTATCATGCCCTTACACTGATTGCATTAAATTAATTAAGATGGGGGCCTGGAACTCACCTCTTGCCAATGAATTAAAGTCAATGAAACAAGGTGTGGGGAGGAGGGTGTGTAGTACATAAGAAAATTGTAGTTGTTCCTTCCCCCCAAAGGAGGCCTTTTTTCACAACACATAGGGGGATAACTGAGATAGTTTTGGGATTAGAAGGGTCAATTTCACGTTCTTTTCTCCCTCCCACATAATGAGGAAGGTCTCTAGCGACCTAAATGCTAGGAAATCAACCCATGGAGTCTGACACCTCACGTGCATCCTTACACAACCAAGGCTGGACAAGCCAATGTCCTCAACCAGATGTAATTCATTACACTCAAGGGCAGCTGAGCATAAAAGGCCTGTCTGAGGCTATGAAAGTTTCTTGCGTGCTTGGCCTTAACATTTAGATAGGCTCAAACCCAGGAGGTTTATGACAGCTCTAAAAAAAGGCTCACCCTTGCTCTCAGCCCCCAGCCTTCTCTGACATTGAAGTAAGTAATTAAAAGGGGCAAAGTCAAGGCTCCAGAACACGGCCCATCGCTTATAAACGTCTTACTTTCCCATTTGTCCTTGGTAAATTTCAGAATCAGGGCTGGGGAGGAGGTTGTAAGGGACCACAGAAGGGATCTCCAAGGCTGTCTAGACCAGCCCACACCTGAAAAACCATCCCTTCTGTGACGCACACAAGAAGTGGCCAGCCTGCCTTTGCTTAAAGACCTCTAAGCAAAAAGAAACCCAAGAAGCAGAGCCCCAAAGCAGCCAATACCACATGTGAATCATTGCAATAGCCGTGAAGTTTTTCCTTCAATCCAGACAAAATTCTTTGCTCCTAATTTTGCCCCCTAGGGCCTAGCAGAACAAAGCTAATCTCTCTCGCACCTTAAGAACCTTTCAGGGGCAGCTAGGTGGCAGTAGATAAAGCTCTGGCCTTAGAATCAGGAGGACCCGAGTTCAAATACAGCCTCAGACACTTGATACTTACTAGCTGTGTGACCCTGGGCAAGTCACTTAACTCCAATTGCCTCCCCCACCAAAAAAAAAAAAGAAGAACCCTTCCCATACTTGAGGATTGCTATCACAGACCCAATATGTCTTCTCATCTCAAGCTAAATATCGCCCCTTCTTTGTACCCCAAACATTTAATAAGTGTGTACTGACAGACTCACAGGTCCTTCTACATCTCCTCATGTTACATGATGTCCAGCCCTTTGGCAGCCTGATCCTCCTCTTCTGACATTCTCTGGCTTATCAGAGACCTTTCCAAAGGCAATAGTGCACAGACCGCTGATGGGAAATGTGGAAGAACTGAGTTTAAGATCTGCCTCTGACAGGCACTGAATGTGTAACCTTGAACAGTTTGGCTAACCTCTTCCCCCAGGCAACTAAGACTGTCAGTTATGTGAAATGAAGAGAAGAGAGGAGAGGACAGGAGAGGAGAGGAGAGGAGAGGAGAGGGGAGAGGGGAGGGGAGGGGAGGAGAGGAGAGGTAGAGCAGAGGACAGACGAGAGGAAAAGAAGAAGGAAGGAAAAGAAGGAAAGCGAGAAAAAGAGAGAGAATAGAAAGAAGAAAGGAATAGATAAGATGACTAAATGAATGAATGAGTGAATAAATTAAGTAAGCTCCATTGGTACTTGCAACTGGATGGAGAAACAGTCCAAAACTACAGACTGGTACTGTCTTCAATTTTAATTAAATCTGCTAACAGGAAAAAAACTTAATACGATAAAGGTTATAACCACAAATGATGATGACTCAATAATAATCTTGGTGGGGAGGACTGGAATATATGCATGGTCCCCTATGTATTGTATTGTTAATAATTCTTTAAATGTGGAGTTGATGCTAGTGCTTTAGCATTTTAATTTATAGATGTCTTAGAAAATACTGGCGTGTTACTTACTATGGTTACCAAATATTTGAATGTAGTGAAGCAAACAGCAAGAATATTGCACAATTGAGAAAAATATCCCAACACTGTTGCCCTCTGCAAGGCCCAGCTCGCTGTAAAATGGTGCTGTGCCTCCCCCGAGTGTTTGCACGTCAGTGAAATCAGGTTAAAACCACCAGGGCAGCTTGACGGAGAAATGAGAAAGTCAAGCAAGGGCAATGTGAAGTCTGAGGGCTGGGTGAACCAGTTAAGGAGAGATCTGCCTGCAGGCTGTGCTTTGGTGGGGACTGTAGGAAAGGCAGGCAAGTGATGCCGAAAGATCAACAGATTTGTCCACAAAGGACGCACCTTATTTTAAAGCCAAACCTGGCTTGTGCCACTCACTCCCTGAGGGACCTTGGGTAACTCATTTCCCTTTAGAGTTGGAGTAGGTGACTTCGAGGTCCTGTCCAGCTCTAAATCTAAACTCCTATGACTTCTGACCCATGTTCCTTCTAGCCAATTCTATTTGCACATGAATCTCAGGTCTCTTCAGCACCAGAGAGCAGGACAGTCAGAAGTAGCTAGGTGGCATAGTGGAACTATCTGTAAAGCAGCTGGGCCAGAAGCAGAAAAACCCAAGTTCAAATCCAGCCTCAAACCCTTACTAATTGTGTGACCTTGGACACGTCAAACAGCTTCTGTCTGCCTCAGTTTCTTCAACTGTAAAAGAGGATGATAATAATGCCATTTACTTTCCTGGGTTATTGTGAGGATCAAGTAAGGTAATATTTGTAAAGGGCTTTGTACGGTGCTTGGCACATATAAATGCTTAATAAATGCTTGCTTCCTTTTTCCCTCCGGCACTGATTGCCTCAATGAATCATTGCCCAAGTAAGGAGGGAGAAGAGTGAGATAGGTTCAACCTATAGGTAATTATAAGATCATACAATTTTAACCCAACCATACTATGTAGTCAGAGGACCTGGGTTTAAATCCCTTACTAGTCATGTGACATTAGGCAACTCACTTAACCCCTCCTGGGCCTCCATTTCAAATGAAGGGGTTGAACTAAAAACCATAACCAGAGAGGTTAAGTAATTTGCCTATGGTCACATAGTTAATTTGTAACAGAGATGAGAATAGAGTCACTCAGTGAAAAAGGTGCTAAATTTGGGATTAGTGGACTTGAGTTCAAATCCTGGCTTTGCCTGTTACTACTTGTGTGCCTGGGCAAGTGATTTAACCTTTCTTAGCCTCAGTTTCCTCATCTGTAAAAGAAGACAATCAAACTAGATGATCTATAAGTCCCCTTCCAGTTCTAAATTGATGATCCCATGAATCCAGATCTCTTAATTCCCAATTCATTACTCTTTGCACCATGATACACTGCCACTTTCTAATATTACTTCTCAGTATCCTAGGGACAACTCTGCCTTTGACCTAATTCACTGTGAGCTTCTAGACCCTTATCCTTTTGTCTTTCGGGGAAGGGAGACAGAAGAAAGAGGGAGAGAGTGAAGGAGATGCCTAAAGGAGGCCTTCCCACCTCTCATCCCTTTTTCCCTGGGCACAGCTAAAAAGACAGTGGAATCCAACTGGGTCACATAACTACCCAATTAGAATTGGTAAATTTCTGATGGCAAAGTTTGTGAGGGCAAAGGGTACTTTCTTGATTGTCCCTCTCTCTGCAAGGACTAGATGTCAAGCCACCTATTAAGAACCAGGGCCTCCCACAAACAAAGCCTATGCAACCAAGATTAGAAGGAAGGTAGAAAATTGGGAAAGAATTTTTACAACCAGTCTCTCTGATAAGGGTCCCATTTCTAAAATACATAGAGAATTAAGTCAGATTTATAAGAATACAAGTCATTCCCCAATTGATAAACGGTCAAAGGATATGAACAGGTAGTTCTCAGATAAAGAAATTAAAGCATCTATAGTGATATGAAAAAATGTTCTAAATCACTATTGATTAGAGAAATGTGAATCAAAACAACTCTGAGGTACCACATCACACCTATCAGATTGGCCAACATGACAAAACAGGAAAATGATAAATGTTGGAGAAAATGTGGGAAAATTGGAACACTAATGCATCGTTGGTGGAGTTGTGAAATGATCCAACCATTTTGGAGAGCAATTTGGAACTACGCCCAAAGGGTTATAAAAATGTGCATACCCTTTGACCCAACAATAGCACTTCTAGGGCTATATCCCAGAGAGATCACACAAATGGGAAAAAGACCCACATCTACAAAAATATTCATAGCAGCTCTTTTTGTGGTGGCCAAGAATTGGAAATTGAGAGGATGCTCATCAATTGGGGAATGGCTGAGCAAGTTGTGAATGTAATGGAATACTACTGTTCTATAAGAAATGATGAACAGGCTGACTTCAGAAAAACCTGGAAAGACTTGTATGGTCTGATGCTGAATGAAGTGAGCAGAATCAGGAGAACATTATACACAGTAACAGCCACATTGTGCAATGACTAATATGACTTAACCTTTCTCAGCAATACAAGGATCTAAGACATCTCCAAAGGCCTCATGATGGAGAATGCTATCCACAAAGAAGAAAGAACTATGGGGTTTGGATGAAGATCCAAGCATACTATTTGCTATTTGTTTTCTTCTGCTGTGTTTTGTTTCCTCTTTCTGGTGGTTCCTCCTATTGGCTCTAATTCTTACTTACAACATCACGAATGTGAAAATATGTTTAATAGGAATGTATATGTATAACCTATATCAGATTTATGCCATCTTGGGGAGGGAGATGGGGAGGGAGAGGGAGAAAATGTTGAAGCTCAGGGGCAGCTAGGTGGTGCAGTGGAAAGAGCACCAGCCCTGAAGTCAGGAGGACCTGAGTTCAAATCTGACCTCAGACCAAACACTTGACCCTTACTAGCTGTGTGACCCAGGGCAAGTCACTTAACCCCAATTGCCTAAAAAAAAATTTAAAGCTCAGAAGCTTATGGAAGTGATTGTTGATAATTCAAAATAAATTAATTAAAAGAAAAGAAAAGAAAAGAACCAGGGCCTCAGGGGTCTAAGAGCTCTCTCTAAGAGCTAAGCCAGCACTCTAGAGTACCCAACATAACACTCAAAGTATAGTTTCTCCACTGGAAAATTGACTGTTCACTTGACTGTTCTTTTCTTTACTGAAGAAACAGTGGCTCTGAGATTTAAGGGATTTGCCCATGGTCTTACAGCCAGGAAGTAACTGAGGTAGGTGTTGAACCCAGTGCTCCTGAAGTCAGGTCTGTCTCTGGATCCATTGCCCCCTGTTTACTTTCACTAAGGTATCACCCATCTTCAAGGCAGTAGCATTGTAAAAGAAGACCACAGACCCAAAGGAAAGAACTGCTCATGGTAGAATTTCACGCACTAGCTGGGAAGATATTTTGTGACAAAGGAGCCCACCTAGAAATACTCAAATCATATCATGGAGTAAGAGGACATGGGTTCAAATTTTGACTCTACTAATTACACTCATGTGACTTTGGACAAGTCACTCAAACCTGTCTGGGCCTCACTTTCCTTATTTTTAAGAACAATGGTAGATAGTAATTTTCATGAAGAAACAACAAGAAAGAAGGTTGGGAATAGTAGTCATGGCATCTGATGTCTCTAAACCAATGTAGAATTATAAGTTAAACTTGGCATTTTAGTAAAAGAAGAATAAATTTGATTTCTTAGGTATCACCAAGTTTTGTGAGATAGGACTCTTAACTGGAATATGGCAATGAAAGAGTATACCTTATTCAAAATAAATTAAGTCAATAAAGGGGGTGAAGGAATAGCACCAGGTCTCATGAATGTTTAGATCTACATGGAAATTCACAAACTTGGCAAAAACAACTGAGCAGGGTGAGGATAAAAGGAAAGAGAAACAGTGTTATTATTGTCAGAGTTTACTACAAACTGTTTAGCCAGATGGAGGAAATAGATGATGCTTTCAGCACTCATACTGGCATAGAGAAAAGAAAGTAAAGATAGGAGACTTCAGTCATCTAAATATCTACTAGGAATTTCATCCCACTAAAAAAAAACTGATCATTGACAAATTCTCCACTTGATATCCTTCAGAAGATTAAATAAT
Source organism: Vombatus ursinus (assembly GCF_900497805.2). Taxonomy (NCBI): domain Eukaryota; kingdom Metazoa; phylum Chordata; class Mammalia; order Diprotodontia; family Vombatidae; genus Vombatus; species Vombatus ursinus. The sequence goes on along the minus strand of NW_020954953.1, from coordinate 8,721,323 downwards.
CTGTGTTGAACTATAACTCTGTATCTAATTCTAAAAAAGAAAAAATAAGTCAATGAAAAATAATATTAATAGTAACTAGTATTCATATAGTACTTTAAGGTTTGCAAAGTGCTTTACAAATATTATCTCATTTTATCCTTAGAACAAACCTAGGAGGCAGGTATTATTATTGTTATTATTAGCCTCATTTTATTGAAACTGAACCAGGCAAAGGTGAAGTGCCTTGCTCAGGATCACACAGCTAATAAGTACCTGAGGCTGGATTTGAACTCGGGTCTTCCTGATTTTAGGTCCAGCACTCTATCCAATGCACCCCCCAGAAAAGGAAACAACTAGAAACTGGGAAAATTACAGTTTGTTGCTGTAATCTACCAGCTACCAGGCCACTCTCTCCTTTCTCAAGTTCAGTATCTGGTTCACAATCTACTTCTGCATCCCAACTCCTGCCTTTATACTTGGAGATTTCAACAAACACACTGATGTCCCCTCAAATGTACTAGTCCCTCATTTCATCAATGACTTCAGCTTCTATGACCTTGACTCCATCTCAATCACCTATAGATCTGACTATGCTTTAGATAGCACCATAATCAATAAATAACCACGCTAATACTCCCGCCATTCTTAATTCTGAAATTTCCTTTTCTGGCAATAATCTCCTATCTTTCCAACACTCCCTCTGCCTCACTCCTCTAAATATATTTTTCATCCTTGCCACCCTTTTCACCTCTCCCTACTCTCCCACCTATTTCTTTCCTTCATAACCCTAACCTTACACTCAACTATGCATTATCTTCTACCCATGAACTCCTCCCTTTGTCCTGTCACATCCACATCTTACTGAATCCCAATCCTGATTCTTGTTATTATTGTTCAGTTGTGTCCAACTCTTTGTGACGCCATTTGGGGTTTTCTTGGCAAAAATACAGGAGTGATTTGCCATTTCCTTCTCCAGCTCATTTTACAGATGAGGAAACTGAAGCAAACAAGGTTAAGTGACTTGCTCAGGATCACATAGTTAGAAAGTATCTGAGCCCAAATTTGAACTCAGGAAGATGAGTGTTACTGATTCCAGGCCCAGCGCTCTATTCACTATGCCATGTAGCTGTCCCAAAAGTTGCATGCCCTGATTTACCCCCATGAGTTTCTTTCTCTGCTCCTATTCCCATGCTGCTGAACATGTCAGGAGGAAATAATATAATCTAAGATTGGGATTAGATTCACTAGAAATGTTAGTCATCTAACTTCAGCTGGGCCTCATTGCTATATTGTGGTCTTTTTATTCTGAATTACTCCATTTCTCATTTCCAACAGGGTTTGTTCTAAACTTCCTTCACATCAATGTCCTTCTTTCCCATTTCTGGCATCTCAGGACCTCATCTCCAACTTTCCTGGAGAAAACTGAAGCAATTTGCCCTGAGTTTCCTCTTCTCCCTTACTATGCATCTCAAATCTTCTACATCTCCCCTCCCCATCTTCTATTCATTTGCTCCAGTCTCTGAGGAAGAGATGTCCTTTTTGCCACAGCCAATTTGTGACCTTGATCCCTGCCTCTCCCACCTCCTATAGGTATTTATGCTTTCAATAATTCTCTCCCCTTCCTTACTTCTCTCTTGCTCACTTTCTTTCCTTCTCACTCTCTTCTTACTTATTAGTTCTTTCCACAATGCCAACAGACATGCCCAGTTCTTTCTCTTTCTGAAAAAAAACCCTCTACCTATTTATCATTTAATCCTATCTATCCTGTTAAGCTATTGTTCTGCCTTCTTTAACAGCTAAACTCCCAGAAAGAAACATTTAGACTTGCTTCCTTCACCTTCTTACCTCCCATTTGCTTCTCCATTCTTTACAATCTGACTTTCAACCCCAATTGACTGAAACTTCTCTTTCCAAAGTTGCCAGCAGTCTTGTAATAGCTAAATCCAATGACCCTTTATCAATCTTCATCCTTCATGAATTCTTTGCATTTTTTCAGCCATCCTCTGTACCTTGGTTTTTGTTATATTCTTCCTCTCCTGATCTATTTGCCTAATCATTCATCATTTCTCTATATATACTTTCTGTTGGCAATCTAATCTGCTCCCATGATTCAATTATATTATCAATTGAAATAACTCTCAAATTTTTGGTATCCAGCCCTAATCTCTTTCATGAACTTTCTGAACTCCAGCCACACATTGCCACTTTCCTGGTAGACATCTCTATCTGTATAAATCCCAATCAAATTTAAATTGTCCAAAGTAGAACTACAAATGAACTTTCCCCCAAACTTCCCTCTTTCTGTCAAGGACACTATCATTTTAGTCACCCAGTTTCATAGTTTCGGTTTAATCTTTGACTCTTCCATTTCTGTCATGCCCTTGTCCTCTATCCCCTACCCCCCCCCATATCCAACCAATTGCCAAATCTTATTGATTTTGGCAATACAATAAAAAAATTATCCCAAGGAAAGAAAAATAAGAATTCTTGAGCAATGGAAACATTTCTTATTTACATTTCTAATTCCTGTGAAACCCAGAACAAGGTATCATGTGTGACATGCTCTTAATAAATGTTTGTTAAACCAATACTGAACCTAAAGGGAAGACATATAATTGAAGGGATATTCATTGCACATGGTTAGGCTGTACCAATGTAATATATTTTAAAAAGGATAATGACTCAATTAATTTGCTGATTTAGTGCTATACCAAACCACTCTTGGGTTACTTGATAGACCTAGACCAAAAAAATTTATTTGAAACAACCAAAGCTCTTAAATCTTAAGGGAAATAATGGAAAAAAAATAGGAAAGAAGGAGACATAGAACTTCAAGACTTCAAACTTTGTTATAAAGCAATAAACATGATAACTATTTGATAATGATTAAAAATAGGAAAGTAGATCAAAGGAATAGATTAGATAAGTAGGAATTTGAAACTATTTAATAGCAGAGCCCATTGCTCAATAAATGTAATAAAACCAATCTCTAGGGGAAGGACACCTGGAAAATTTGGTAAACAATTTGGAAAAATATGGGTTTAAATCAGCCTCTTATATGTCAAAGTAAGTTCCAAATGGTTACATGATCTAAATATAAAAGGTTATATCATTAAAAAATTAGAGGAGAATGGAAGGCGGTACTTTTCACATCTCTGACTATGAGGAGAATTCTTAATCAAACAAGAGATAGGAGCGATCATAAAAGAGAAAAGAGAAAAAAATTGACTGCATAAAATGTAAAGTTTTGCTTCAACAAATGTAACTGAGACAAAGGAAATTTTCAATTGGGAGAAAAATAATCTTTGCAGCAAATATTTCTGATAAAAGTCTGATATCTAAGACATATAGGGAAATGGCACAAATATATAAGATTGAGAGTCTTTTTCCAAAAGATAAGAAAAAAATATAAAATGTTTTCAAAAAAAACTGCTAACTATCAATAACTAAATGAAATGTTGCTTCAAATAACTATATAAGAGAAATTCAAGTTAAAACAACTCTGAGGTTTCAACTCACAACAAACAAATTGTCAAAGATGGCAAACGTTGGAAATAGCCAGTGTTGGAAAAGTCATCGGAAGATGGGCACACAAATAAACTGTGAAGCAGTCCAACCATTCTAGAAAATAATTTGAAATTACATAAGAAAAGTCACTAAACTGTTGCTTTGATCCAGAAATTCCACAGCTAGGTATATATAGTCCTCTGAATATAATAGAGTATTTTTAATTAAGAACTGATGGACAAGGTGCAGGTAGGTGGTACAGTGAAGAGAGCACCGGCCCTGGAGTTAGGAGGACCTGAGTTCAAATGCGGCCTCAGACACATAATACTCACTAGCTGTGTGACTCCGGGCAAGTCACTTAACCCCAATTGCCTCACCAAAAAAAAAAAAAAAATTTTATGGATATAAGGAATTTAGAGAAGACTTGAATAAATTCATACAGAGTGAAATAAACAGAATCAGGAAAATTATTTACACAATGACTACAACAATATAAATGAAAGGAAGATGGGAGTAAATGTTGAATACTATATAAATGTAATATCTTGATCCATAAGGAAAGTGGGGGAGGGAATGCACACACTTTCTTTTTTTCTTCAGAGATGTGTGGGATTATGGGTTCAAGAAGTAGCACTTACTATCAGATGCTTGCTGTTGTCTTGCTGGCATTTATATGGAAATGAGTGTGATAAAACAAAAGACACCAATAAAACAGACAGACAGACAGACAGATAGATAGATAGATAGATAGATGGATGGATTCTGAAAAATCTAGTGATTGATGATAGCAACTATTTAGTTGCTAATGACAGCAATAGAGGTTGTTACCTGATGTACTCCAATTGTGGAAGGACATGTACATGAGATTCATATAATCAAGGACAAAGACAGAATACTGGCACAATTCTATAAAAATAATACCAGAAGAGCTTTCCAAAATAAACCAAAGCTGTGGAAAATGCTAAGGACAACAAAAGTCTTTTAGAAATTGTTTCTCTTCTATTCCTTAGTAGGACAAATAAGATAAGCCTTTTCTGCCCAAGATAAATGAGAAAGTTGGTGAAAGAAAGTCTTGATGTTTTAAACATATTCACGTCTCTGAAGGTGAATGTATTACATCAAAGAGGACTGAAATACTAGCCAATGTTATTGTTAATCTATTATTTTTAACTTTGAGGAATTAATTATACAGAGAGAGGTACAAAAAGATAAAAGATGGGCAAATTTCCTGATTTTCAAACATGTAAAATAAGTATACAATAGTTCAGAACCCACAGGTTGGTGATCTTACTTCAATTCCTGGGAAAATTCTAGAACAGAAAATTCAAGACCATAGGTAAACACTTAGGAGAGGAGACAATGATTCTCAGGACCCAGAATAGGTTCACTAAAAATAAATAATGCCAACCTCTTCTAATCTTTTGTTTTTTGGATAGGGTTACTAGAATAGCAGATCAGAGAATATTGTAGGCTATCTTAATTTTAGTACATCTTATTAGTACATCTAACTCTCTTATGATATGTTTGTGGACAAAATGTAGAAATATAGACTGAATGAGAATAGTTAAATGGACTTTTAGCTCATTAATCAACTCTACCCAAAAAATTAATAGATCATAGAATAATGATATTTTATAGCTAGCATTCATATAATACTTTAAGTTTTGCAAAGCACTTTGCATATTTAACTCATTTGATCCTCACAACAACCTGTGAGGCAGATAAAGCTATTATTCTCATTTTACAGATGAGGAAACCGAGGCACATATGAGTTGAGTGACTTGCCTTTAAATGTCAAAGGAGTTTGCATCTTATCCAGGGGGTGATAGGAAACTGCTGAAGCACCAAGTGAGTGACATGGTCAGACCTGGACTTTAGGATATCAATTTGGCAGCTGTGTAGAGGATGACATTCAGAGAGAAGAGGCTGCATATGGTAGGACCAATTAGGAGGCCATTGCAATGGTCAGGATGAGAGACGGTGAGGGACTGAATAAAGTTAGTTATGGTATGAGTGAAAAGAAGAGATTGAACACAACAGATTTTGTAGAGGTAGAACTGAGAAAACTCAATAACTGGATAGATGTGGGGATTAAGTGAGAGTAAATAATTGAGCTTAGATTCAAGGCTTTGAATCCAGGGAACTAGAAGAATAGTGGAACACTTCACAGAAATAAGGAAATAAGAAGGAGAGGAAGGTAATAAATTCTGCGTTGGACCTGTTGAGTTGGAGATATTGAGATATCCTCAGGCTCTTCAGATAGAGATGCATGCCATCTGATTAGCTCCTATATTAACAAACTTTTCTTGCTAACTAGGTGCTAGGTTCAGTATTTTTTGCTCTGCTGCTGCAGTATTGCAAATGTTATCAACACCCTCTAAATTTCAATGCACTGAAGAAAAGCCCCTGTCACCTCACCTTAGTTATGATTCTGATGACTGTCCTGGTTACTTGAAACATCCCTAGGCATTGTCAATTGTACTAGGCAGAAGAGAAAGTCCATCTTCCATGGCATTGAATGAAATCTTACCAAATAAAATAAGGGGTAACTTGTACCAAATTTCTGTCAGTCTGAAGACAATAAAAGGGGTTACAATTCCACCCACATCACACAAGGAAGAGCAGACCATCACTCCAAGATTCCTAATAAAAGGAAGAGAACAAAAAAGATTAAGCCCTTAGGTTACCCAAATGTCAAACTTACACAATTAAATAAAATATCTACATCTTTGAAAAGCAGATATGAAAATTAATAGAAAATTGCCAGTAAAATGAGCTGAAAGCTTAGTAAAGAATAGTCACCTAATGATAAAGGAAAGCCTGTTTCCTCATCTGGAAAATGGGAATAATAATAATAATAATAATAATAATAACAATAATAATATATGTGCTACCAAGGCAATAGAATGTACTGGAAAGAGCATTGGATTTGGAATCAAAGGACCTACTCTCAGTTCCCAGCTTTACTACCTGGTGTGACTGAGCAATTCACTTAATCTCTCTGGGCATTACCTTCTTCATTTTTAAAATGAGACAAGCAATTGGACTAGATGAATTTCAAGGTCCCTTCCAGCTCAGCAATCCTATGATCCAACTTCACGGTGGTGTGGTAAAGAGAAAACAAGATTACAGAAGTAACATATTCCCCAAAGCATAAAGTGCTGAAGAAATATGAGCTGTTATTGTTATCATCCTATATTTTTATTTATTTTTTTCATTCTTTATTACCGAAACTTAAATACATAATAAAAAGAAAAAGAAACATTATAATCTTAAATGTTGAAACTTAAATACAAAATAAGAAAAAGAAAAAAAGCATGCCATATGCACAGCAGAACAGAAGAAAGGATTCAAAATATATAGCAATAAATTTCCATTTCAAGAAAGCCTATACAATAAATACTACACATTGTGTAGAGCATCCTATATTTTTAAAAAGAACCCTTGTTAAATCTAGACATCAACAGACTTTATTCACAAATGTTCAAAGGTCCTTTAGGGGACTGTATTACTTGATTTTCCTCCTTATAAGACCAAGCTCTAGGAACCTTTGAATTTTTAAGATTTAAACAAGCCCTTGGGGACCAGTGACCATGACAATGGAATTGTTTTTGCTTTGCTGCTTTTAGACTTCTGGCTCAGATCTTCAAGAGAGGCATTGAATTCAAGAGAGATTTTTTGTCTTCATTTAAACTTTGTAAGTTTCCAGTCAGTCTTCCCTCCCCTTCATAAGCACTTCAGAGAGGAATACGGAGGAGGCAGGAAAATATTAATAATAATAATTCATATTCGTGATACTTTCTAGTTTATGAAATTATTTCCTCCTATCAACTCTGCAAGGTAGCTGGTCAAGTATTATTATTCCCAATTTACAGCCAAGGAAACTGAAACTCAAAAAGGTGAAATAAAAATAATATTATTAATAATAATAAAAGTAGATAACATTTATATGATGCTTAGTAGTTTGTAAAGTCTGTAAATACTATCTCATTAGACATGTACAAAGTCAAAGGGCTGGTAAGCAGCAGAACTCAACATGGACTCAACAGGTCCTACTATACACTATTGCTGTACTAGATGGGAGCTTAGGAGAGGGTTAATAGAAACAAAAATTGAAAGCAGAGATAGCCAAAGAGTTGCCCATTACAAGTTCTCCTGGTTTTCAAGTCAACTCACATTCCAAAAGACTCATGATGGAAAATGTTATCCACAGCCAGAGAAACAATTACTGAGTTTGAATGCAGATTGAAGCATATTATTTTCTCTCTTATTTTTCTTCCTCATGGTTTTTCCCTTTTGTTCTGATTCTTCTTTCACAACATGACTAATATGGAAATATGTTTAATATGATTGTGTGTGTGTATATATATATATGTATATATGTGTGTGTATATATGTGTGTATATATATATATATATGTGTGTGTGTGTGTGTATATATATATATATATAGCTTACATCAGATTGCATGCCATCTTGGGGAGGGGGAAAATTTGAAGAATCAAAATCTTATAAAAGTGAATGTTGAAAAATAAAAATTAATGAATTAATATTTTTTAGAAAAAAGCTCACAGAGTGGTAAGGTAACACAGCAAATGTGAGCCTAGTCAACAATGGTTTTTTTTTAAATGGGTATAAATGGACTTTCCCCAGACTGACAGCCTTATGAATAACAGGATTTTGTTTGTACTTCTCTGGGTCCAAGTCCAAGTTCATTTGCCCAGTCATTTGCTCACTGTGTGGCTTTCCAGGAGTCACTCAGCTTATCTAGGTTTCAGAAATATGGGGGATGATGTTTAAACAACCTGCCTCGCAGGACCACTCTGGAAATTAATTTATTTTGACATAATATAATGCAGTATGGGCACTGTGTAACCTGTTAAAGACTATATATATGCCATCTATTGTGCAGTATAGGTATTGGTGTGACAGGTATAAGTCAACTATGGCACATTTTCAGTGATGGGAGAAGGGTTATACCACAAGATATATATGGTCAGAAAAGGCAGTGGGCTAATCATGGACTGAGATCAAGATATCCGGATGAGCAGCTCAGGCATGGTACTGATGCTCATAACATGTTTAAAAAGAAAAAACCTTGAGAAGACCCTTCAGTAGCTCTATTAAAAAAAAACAACAAACATATGGGAGAATATAGACAAGGGTTATACAAGATGAGAAGGCATGGATGAGTTGCTATCCACAGTAGTAGAAAGAATGCCTGCATAGCTGAGATCATGAATCCATTAAAATATTAAAGTGCATATGCTTTATCTTCCATACTTGATTATGAGGTCCCTCAAAATTGGAACCATGTTTTCTTCAGTATTGTATGCCCCAAGAACACCTATCATTGTGCCCTAGAACATAGTAGGTCCTCAGATTTTATCAAGTGAATTCAATTCTGCCCATTGAAACCATAGACAAACCACCCTACATAAAATACTGTATATATGGGTTAAAAAACAAATATATATGTACATGTATACATACATAAATACATACACATATACATTTATATTATGGAGGGAGAGAGAGAGCATTCAACATCGGCCATCTGTCCTACTTCAGAGAATTACTTCTAAATATCTAAGTACAAATCATTAAACCTGACTAGCACCCATGTTATCTACCAATTTCAGTAGCCACACCTCACTCCACACAGGTTCAAAGAGAGTCACTCACCTGACAAATGTGGGATATAGTTCTGCATTCACTAAACAAATCAACTGAACTGCAATAGTAATTCCCAACCTGCTAAGGCATGCCATAGTCACTTTTAACCAGTGCATATCTGGAAAGAAAATACAAAAAAATTGTTTGAAATGTGAAAAGGGATTCTGCCCTTTGGGTTATGTTAAGAAACCATATTCATCAGGTTTTACTATGAACACTTCATAACTGGTTCAGAAAATCTAAGAATCCATGAACTAAGAAATGACTTCTTTGATTTCTTCAGAAAAATTTCCCTACTGATTCAAAGCTGCTAGGTGGTACATTGCATACTGTTGGATATGAAGTCTGAAAGACCTGAGTTCAAAAACTACATTATAAATTATTTACAAGCTTGTGTGCTTGTGTAGGAGCTACAATTTTGTAGAGACCTTAACGTAAGTCAAATTTTGGTGTTTCTAGAGGAAGCTATAGAGAGACACCAGCCTCAGTTTCCTTATCTATAATATGGGGATGATAATAACACCTACCTCTTAGGGTTGTTGTAAAGCCCAAATGAGATAATGTATATGAATAATAAAAAATCATCAATGTATTAATTATGCTAATCACAATGATTGATTAAGTTAATGAATTACAATAAAAACAATAAATTATAAATTATTATCAATATTATCAGAACTTAAGAGCCAAGTAGCCCTGGGACTATGATCAAACAGATCACTCATAAGATGTAGAGAGGATACCAGACATTATTTTCCCTTGGCCACAGCAACCCACTACTGATATAAAATTTGATTCATTCTGCTCAAGGCTTCATTTGAGAGACGAAATGGTGTCTGAGGAATTTCTTTACTCTGCTGAATTCAATGCACTCTAACTTCATTTGTCTTCTTTCCTCTGCTTTTTATCCAAGAAGAAATTTAGTTAAGAAACCAAGGGCTTGAGAACTCTTGATTGGGACTAGACAAGGACCCAAAACAGCAACCCACTATATCTCTTGTGCCAGAAATAAGATGTTTAAAATCTAGAATCTATGGGGAGATATTTGTTTAGAAAGTCTAGACGATATCGTCTAGAACTGAAAACTCCCTGAATCCTTAATAAAAATACAACCAATGCACTAGAGAAGTAAACAACTCTAGAAGCAGATTCTCTTCTCTGTTACAGAGTTCCCTAATGTGTATTCAGTTCTAAACCTACACTAATTTGTCACCTAGGACAGTAAGGGCCACAAAGGCAGCATGCACCATCTTAACTAACCTTTGTCTTTTCCCCAGCACCTAGCAGAGTACCTGCACACCGTAAGTACTGAGTAAATGTTTGTGCAAAATCCAAGTATTATAATTTCCAAAAAGAGAACTACAATGCCTGCCGAATGATGACATAGGGAAAATTAGTCCCTAATTTTTAAAGAGGGCTTTAATCTCATTCCACTGGGTAATCAACCATTCCAGGACACCCTCTGCTCTGTTTCCTCTCTTTGTGGTGTCTTGCACATAGGAGGTGCTTTATAAATGCTTATTGAATTGTTTCCTTCAACTTATTTTGAAAGGAAGAGAAGAAGGGAATTTGTGACTTTTTAAGGGAAGGAAAGGGGAATAAGCATTTATAAAATGCCTACTATGTTCCAGGCACCATGCTAAGTACTTTACAAGTATTATCTCATTTGATCCTCACAACAACCCTGGGAGGTAAATGCTGTCATTATCCCCATTTACAGTTGAGGAAACTGAGGCAAACAAGGTCAAAGACTTATCTAGGATTACATAGCCAGTGAGGCTAAATTTGAACTCAGGTCTTTCTGACTCTAGGCCTAATGCTCTGCACCACCTAGCTGCCACAGAAGGCTTGAAATTGAATTGAACTAAATTCCCCCACCTCCAAGTTTACCTTTTTTTTTTTGTCTAGGCCTTTGATATCATTCGTATAGGGAGCTTTAGTCAGAAAATTCTCCTACCACGAAATCAGCATCTGCTCTATACCTTCAGCATTAGTGTCTGTGGCATCAGGATCACATAGTCATTATATGTTTAGAGACAAGATTTGAATCAGATCTTTCTCACTCTAAAGCCAGCTCTCTATTTACTATGCCACACTGCCTCTCAAGCCCAAGATAACCAAGATAATGTTGTTCTCAAGAACTCAAATTTTATGGGGCAGTTTCTAGAATACTGTTCACAGAAACTATGTCGAATGACCCAAGGAGCTAATAGGTCCAGTAAACAGTTCATGAAAACTTAGAAAAATAATAAATTTATCTTGATGTTAATTTGAAAGAATTAGAATTGGCAAAGAATGTGGGAGGAGGTTTATTTGCTGTACTTAAATTTGGGAAGAATTTGCCCGGTTCTATTTAGCTTGGATCACAACAGTGTGTAAGATATTACACATTACTTTGTCTCTGTTCTAGTTCCAAAAGCTTATCAAAGATAAAACGTGATTCCCCAAAATGGACAAATGGGACAAGAATGAAAACAGACAACTCACCATCTGGGATAAATATCATGATAAGACAAGCTACCCCTCCAATAAAATTTGAGGTAGCTAAAGGATAGCGGCGGCCAACGCGATCAATGGTGAAGATGATGATGAGGGAAGCTGGGAATTCAACCAAAGAGGAGTAAAAGAAATCCAGGTAAAGGTTAACAGCTGTGGCCCCCATGTACATAATGAGACCCTGATAAAGCACAGCGCCTGAGAACCTGAACAAAAAAGATGCTCCAAGTTAAAGTTAGGCTTCCAGAAAGATGAGAAATTTGTGGTTTTTGTTTTTTAAGAGAATGAAAAGGGAATCAACATTTATGGAGCACCTACTATGCACCATGCAATGTGCTAAGCATTTTACAAAATTATCTCATTTGATCCTCACAATGACCCTGTCTGGTAGGTGCTATCATTATCCCCATTTTACAGTTAAGGAAACTGAGGCAGACAGAGGTTAAGTGACTTGCCCAAGGTCACATAGCTAGTAAGCATGAGAGGCATTTGAACTCAGGTAATTTCAATTCTAGACCCAATGCTCTATCTGCTAGAATGACACCTTGCTCCCTCCTCAAAGAGGAGATAGAGGAGCATTTTATAAACATGATTTATGAGAATAACTGGAGGGAAAATGAGCTTCAGATCCTATTCAGAATATAACAATAATCAGAGAGGAATAACTGTCAGAAATTTTAAAACAATTCTCAATAGAGATAGGAAGGATATGAGATACTCCCAGACTCTCTTTAAGATCAAATGTGTTTTAAAAAGCCATTCTCTCTTTTATCCTGTAGCATTTGCATCCATATTTGTGGTGAATGAGACAGTGGGCTCTAGTCTATGGCACACAGATTTATTATAGAAACAGGTAAGATACTCTAAGCATTAGGGAATTAAGGGAATTAGGGAATTAACATTAAGGAAATTTACCAAGTTATTGTAGGGAGAACCGTATCTGTTTTTTAAAATGTTATTTGGTTAGCTAGATACACACAAAGATACATACATACATAAATATATATGTACACATATACATGCGTACATATATGCACATACACACACATATATATGTTGATTATAGTAAACCTGATAGAAGATTTTCATCAAGAGAAAAATAAATGCCATTTCCAAGCAACCAAATTTCACATCAGCTCCAAGAAAAATTGAGATTCCTATTTTTAAATCTCTCTATTTTGGAAACAAAAATACCTAAAAGTAAGCTCTTCAGAATGTCCAGAAAAGCTCAGAAAAACAAATTCGTTAGGAGCTAGACTAACTTCTACCTCTTGCAAAAGAGTCATAGGAATGGGGAGGAGGCAAAGAGCTCGTCATGACTTAACTCAGGGCTAAGAGCAGGAGCTGTGACAGGTGTACCTGCCACTCAGTTGAGCACAGCTCAACAGAAAGATGAAGTATAGTTACCCCTTCCACATCTCAACTTTCCCTATCATGGTTTCAATGTTTCTCAGGTCAGCATAAAAAATTAAATGGGATTTTTGCGAAAACCACAGATGATGACACACGAAGGCCAGCAAACACAGAAAAAGTATTTCTACATAACATTAACCTACATATAGCCTATACCCAAATACTTAACCCAAATTTTACAATAAGGCACTGTAAACACCCCATTAAAGAAAAAATTCAGACTTCTTCTCTGGGACAGAGGGCCAAAAAATTTTATGTGGATTTTCTAGATCATGGGGGCACTGTACCCATCAGGAAATGGAAAGGAAAGGCTATGGTTCCAACTAAGACTTCAGGGTCAGCTGTGACCCACTGTAAGACAAAGGTAGCAATGGTGGACATAACAGGCAGAAAGATGCCCAGAACTGCCCCACGGAATCTTCTAAGGTTTTTTTGCTAGCTCTTCAAGTGGGTATCGAAGAACACATTAAGGGAAAATGCTAGGATGAAAGTCTCGTCTTGAGCATAAATAAGCTACTTAAATACCATAAACATGAACTCTGAAACAGTAACTCTGATTATTAGTCTTCATCTGAGCTTAGTGAGAGCTCACAACAAAGTCAATGTTACCAATAGAGTTCATTTTGCTAAGACAAAGCTGTTCGTGGCCTTGAATTTTCTCCCAAAGCCTCTCAAGGTTACAGACTTCCAGAGAGGCACAAAACTGAACTTATTCTTCTCCCTACCTCCCACCCATATTTTCTTCAAAAAACAAAAACCAAAACCTGCTCCACTTTCTGGTTTTATCATTTTCGCTGAGTGGTACCACCATTAATGATATCACCCATGCTGGAAATCATGGCATTACTTCTTACTCTTCTCTTTCACCCTAACAATTTTCCAACCTTTGGCCCATGGAGCAGTTTTGGAACTCCTGCCCTGAGGGCTGTCTTGAATGGTGAGATTTTACTGTATCTAGCTGGCCCCAAAGTCAGCCATGATCTCTCAGCCCAGTGATTATCTACTGCTGTTGCTGCCCTTTCTGAACTCCAGCCCTGGGGTCAAGCTGGCCTAAATGAATCATAGGTTCATAGATTTGGGGCTAAAAAGGATGTTAGGGGCAGCTAGGTGGCACAGTGGACAGAGCACCAGCCCTGAAGTCAGGAGGACCTGAGTTGAAATCTGGCCTCAGACCAAACACTTGATACTTACTAGCTGTATGACCCTGAGCAAGCCACTTAACCCCAATTGCCTAAAAAAAAAAAAAAGAAAAAAAAAAAAGAAAGGATCTTAGACTAATTCCCTTATTTTATAGATGAGCAAACTGAGACCAAAAGAGGTTAAATGACTCGTCAGGGTCACACAGTTAGTAAGAGTATGAAGCAGGATTTGAACCTGTCTCCTTTGAACCTTGAGTCCAAATCCAGTACTGCATCCACTACAATGGGGGGCCACTCTTTAATTAATGGTATTTCACTATAGCTAGCCAACCACAGACCTAGTCATAGTCTTTCAACAGCCTCCACTTGCCCACTTGCCAATGCAGGTATCACTTTCTTCCCACCCCCACCCCTGCCCCAACCCCCCCTACACCCACACAGACACACACACACCTTGTCCTATAATCAAATTAACACCACTCAGGGCAGCTAGGTGGCACAGTGGATAGAGCACCAGCCCTGAAGTCAGGAGGACCTGAGTTCAAAACCAGCCTCAGACCAAACACTTGACACTAGCTGTGTGACCCTAGGCAAGTCACTTAACTCCAGTTGTGTAAAAAAAAAAATTAACACCACTATTCCTTCTGGGAAAGGGCACATAAATTGACTGTACCATTTTTCCACCCAACATCCCTGTGAGTTTCCATTTCAAAATTCCCTTCCCTAACCACCTCTCCCTTATATGCATTTTCTCTCCCTATTAGAATAAGCTGACTAAGGGCAGAAACTATTCTGCTTTTCTATTTTTATATCCAGGGCTCAGCACAATGCCTGGCATATAGTAAACATGGCATATAGTAAATGCTTTTTATTCATTCTTATTATCCTATTTTCTAGGTCCTACAGCATTTCTCACATTCCACATCACTCACCAGATCTATTAATTCTGCTCAATATTTCCTAAACGGAGAATAGCCCAACACATACCAATGATAAGAACAGTCACTAGGACCCAAGGGAAAAACAATTCTAGTGGTGGGGGAGGGGGAAGGGAAGAAGGAGGTTGAAGTATTAGCCATGATATTTGAGGCCTTGGGCTCTCTTGCATGGCACACAGTAGATGCTAGCCATTTTTCCTGCTCACTCCATTTTGTGAACATTGCAATGGATTAGCATCCTCATCATGCCCTTACATGGCTTCACCTTGTTGATGATGCCATTGACCCAGACACTATCCCTCCCCAGAACTAAAGACCATGGTTTGGTAGAATAGTATTGGTGGAAGACCTTTAAGACATGCACATGGTGCATTGGCTCCCATGTTCTTTCTTGGGGCCCATACCTTTGTCAGTCTACTTGGTATCAGAGATAGTCTAGTCACTTCTTTGAGCCCGGGATCCTCAGGACAATGTATTTCCTCATGTTCACCCATAATTAGCAAGGGTAGGAAAGAACGTGATTTATGTACTTCAAGGTCAAAGTCATCCTCACAAGCTCCTAGTATGGGGCTTCTGGGGAAGCAAACAACTTGATCATTGGCTGAGCCACAAGTGAGAAAAAAAAATTAGAGGATCAAAATCTGTGCCCCCTAGATTGGGGACGGAGCTAGTGGAATAGGTTATTGATTAAATGATCAGGACCCAACGGATCTGGAGGGAAATAAAGGGTCAAGGTCTGAAGCCTTGCAATCAAAACAAAGTAAACCATATGCCATGCCAGAGTAAACCAAAGTGCGGCTGAGAAGGGAAAAGTAGAGTTCAAAGCAGCAGTCTAAAACGAAGGGACATGACAAATTGGAGAACATATTATGAAGGAGATTAGCAAGTGTCAGCAAAACCACAATTTGCCTTATACGATTTCCTTGCCCAGTGGACCACTCATATGGCAGCCCAATGCTTGTTAGACTCTCTCCTTACCCTGCTGAGTAAAACCAGGCAGATTCTACCTTCATAAAATCCATCCCCTTCCTCGTGGCGACCACCCTAATATAGGCCACCATTATACCCCTCCCCACTTACCACACCAATCTAATACCTGACTTTTCTAACCAGTATTCTCATCTCTAGTCTATTCTTTATATCACTGACAAAATAATTTTACTTATCCATAGGTCTGGTCGTGTTACTCTCTGGCTCAAAATCAATCAATGGCTCCCTATTGCCTGCTAAATAAAGTTCAGACTTTCTAGTCCACTATGCAAATCCCTTTTCAATGTAATATAATCTTTCTTTTCCAGGGCCTTTATTTTATAAAAATTAATAAAACCCCTATTTTTCCTTTTAAAATACTCTATGCTTGGGGGCAGCTAGGTGGTGCAGTGAGTAGAGCACCAGCCCTGGATTCAGGAGGACCCGAGTTCAAATCTGGCCTCAGACATATAACACTTACTAGCTGTGTGACCCTGGGCAAGTCACTTACCCCATTGCCTATCCAAAATAATAATAATAATAATAATAATAATAATAATAATAATAATAATAATAATAATAAAATACTCTATGCTAAAAGCCAACTAGACCATTTGCTTTCCTCAGCACTAGACCCTGGAGTCAGAGGACCCCTGTCAAATTCCCCTGTCATTTATTACCTGTGTGACCTTGGGAAAAATCACTTAACAGCCTTCTGCCTCAGTTTTCTTATCTGTAAAATGAGAGGGGTCTGACTAGATGATCTCACCTAGTCAGTTCTGTGTCTATGATCCTATTTCCTATACTTGAGGCAGCTAGATGGCACAGTGGATAGAGCACTGAGTCTGGTGTTGGGAAGACCTGAGTTCAAGGCCTGCATCAGACACTAACTAGCTGTGATGATCATGTACAAATCATTTAGCATCTTTCAGCCTCTGTTTCCTCATCTGTAAAATGGGGGTAACAAAGGTACTTCCTTCCAGGGTGTTGTTAGGATCGGATGAGCTAAAATATATAAAATGTATGGCAAACCTTAAAGTCCTATATGAATGCTATTATTATTCATTGTCATTATCATTACTTTCCTACCTCTGTCTTTTCTTGAATCCTTTCCCTATTTCTAGAATGATCTTCCAACCCCTCTTTTTGTTTGTTCAAATCCTACCCCTCCTTAAAAGCTTGTCTTAAATGCTTTCTTCTCTGTGACTCCTTATATGATGACCCCTGGCCATCTCTTTCTTCCTCAGGCCTCCTATAGCACTGTGTGTGTGCGTGCCTCTCATACAATCTTAAATACACATGTGGTTTTGTGATCTCATCAATGTGGATGGTCCCTTCAGTGATACAAATGAAATGAAAACCTACCCACACCTGCCCATTCTTTACAACTCTTGTTCATGTTCTCCCATAAATTACCACACACAGTCCACACAATCTACTGGGAGTCTCTTTATGGCTTTAGTCCCCAACCTTCTCACCAGCCACCATACTGCTTGGACAAGAAATCAAACCCCAAAAGACTTCATCCTTGGGACTCCTGCCACAGAGCCTTGTTCTCCTGATTGGTGCCTGCCTAAGACACCCACTATATTAAAGCCTAGTTCTCTCTAGCTATACTACTATATGCTACCTTCTTCCCTCACCCCCACTTTCATTTCTGGAACCATAATCAAATCAGCTTTGTCATTGCTTCTGAAAATCTCTACTCTCATCCCCATAACTTTCTGAATCAAAATATTCTTTACTGGCCACCTTTCTTCTCTATGCCCTGTTTCTCCCTCTTAGAATATAAGCACCTTGAGGGCAGGGACTCTCTTAGCTTTGTTTTTGTCTCCCCTGTGCTTAGCATAGTATTTGGTACATGTTTACATACTTAATAAATGCTGTTTCATTCATTCATTCTTCTAGCAACTTGTGGTTCCAGTAAAGCATTCAGGCTGTTGGCCTATCATCCTTTACTTTTATCGCAGGATCAGCTCTTCTCTTTTCACTTCACTGATAACATTTTTTACTCCATTTCTTCTTCGCTTTTCCTCGTTGGTTATATATTGCAGCCAGCTTACATCAACCATTTGCCCCTCCATTACTCTGTGCATTACTGGACAACTATTCCATCCGTGAAAAAAGTGGGATCAACACATTTTAAAAGGTAGATTTTAAGAAACTCTAAACTATCAACACAAAAAATTGCAAGATCATCAAGTTCCTTAAAGGCAGGGCCTTTCATTCCTATCTTCTTGGCTTAACACAATGCCTGGCATGTTTGAATACCATACTGACCATGTCTAGTTTAGGAACTTGAACCTTGACAAGTTGGCTTTTAAAGCTGTTGATAACCTGGCCCAATCCTACCTTTGCAGCCTTCTTACATCTCACTCCCCTCCACCTACTCTTGAGATCCAGTGACACTGGCCTCTTGGCTGTTCCATTAACAAGACACTCAGGACATTTTCACTGGTTGTCTCCCACGCACTCTCCCTCCTTATCTCTGCCCCCTGACTTCTCTGGTTTCCTTCAACTAACTAAAATCCCCTCTTCTACTCTTTCCTGATCCCCCTTAATTCTAATGCTTTCCTTTGGGGATTATCTCAAGTTAATCCTGTATATAACTTGTTTGTATACAGTTGTTGGCATTTTGTCTCCCACTTTAGACTGTGAGTTCCTTATAAACTAGGACTGTCTTTTGCCTTTCTTTGCATCCCCAGGGCTTAGCACAGTGCCTGACATATAGTAGTCACTTAATAAATCTGTATTGATTGATTGACTGTATTCATTATTTGTGCATCGCCGTGTGCAGGTTGCTGCCCACTCAGACTGTGAGTTCCTTGAGAGTAGGGACTGGTGTTTTTATTTTTTGGCGGGGGAAGGGTACTTTTTTTGCATTCCTAGTATTTAGTATCTTGTGTAAGTGAATGTTAAAAACTAGTATTTAGCACAGTACCTGGCACATAGTAGGTGCTTAATAAATGCCACTCAATTTGACTTAGAGGGTAGCAATACACATAGACAGAAGGGCTAGGGATCTAGAGGCAGAGGAATACAGTAACGAGTGGGAAAACCCATTGATTTGGACTCAGTTCCCTAAAGGGAAGCCATCACATCCCAAAGCCCTTCCAGGGAACAACGTGCATTGAGCAGCCAACCCCAGGTGAAAGAGGGCTGAGCAGAAGAATTTCTGGAACAAACCAGAGCCAGTGCCAAGGAGCAGAAGCAAAGGAGAGAGTCATGATATGGAAGATCAAATTCACACTGGTACTATGAATTCTGTAGACTAAGTCCCGAGGGAGAGTGGAGGGCAGATTAGCTCTATGTTGACCCTGAGTGCTTTCCACACAGGTTACACATATAACCCACATATTTTGCCCACTGAAATGTGATTGTATTTCCTCTTCTTTTTTTTTTTAGGCAATTGGGGTTAAGTGACCTGCCCAGGGTCACACAGCTAGTGTTTGGTCTGAGGCTGGATTTGAACTCTGGTCCTCCTGACTTCAGGGCTGGTGCTCTATCCACTGTGCCACCTAGCTGCCCCTATTTCCTCTTGTTCACTCCTTACAGACTATGAAGAAGAGCTCATTACTGTAATCTTTGTTAGAATAATTCATCCATACAACTTATCAAATCACCACTTAACTTTCTCTTCTTTAGTCTGGAGCATTCTCCTCCCCATATCCTGCTCCCAAAGGGTCATTCCAACCATGAACACTTTGGGTTGAAAAATTTCAGAACTTCGCCTTACCAGATGTACATCAGAATGAAAGTATGTTTCCTTATCTGAGGGGTTAGGAATAGGTCTCCGAAGGAAGGTCGTAGCTTTTCTGTATCATCATCATCATCTTCAAGAGAGAGGGTCTAGGAAAGAGATGTATCATCAGCTCAGGAAAGAAGACTCCTTCCAGAAATCACAAGATCACATGGTAGATGGCTTAGGACTGGAACAAGTTTCAAACCTTTTTCTGATTGGCCCAAGGACCTTTACTCCACCAGGTAAATGCTCCAAATGATCCACGCTGGGAGGCCAGCGCAACACATGGTTTGTACTCAATTGGAAATATGCTCATTGCCTTTGGAAATTTCAAGGCAAGAACTCAAATGTGAAACAAATCTACAACACATACAGGCTATAAGTAGATTATCACTTCATACTCCTAGCCCCATCATCTCCTTTTTCCCTCTCTCTATTACCTTGAGATTGGAGGCAGATAGGTAGCTCAGTGGATAGAGGACTGGGCCTGGAGTTAGGAAGAGTAGAGTTCAAATCCAGCCTCATGTACTTGCTAGCTGGGTGATCCTGGGCAAGTCACTTAATCTTTGTTTGCCCTAATCCACTGGAGCAGGAAATGGCAAACCACTCCAGTATCTTTGCCAAGAAACCCCCATGAACAATAGGGTCCATGGGTTCTTAAAGAATTAAACATGACTGAACAACAATTACCTTGAGATTAGCAGGCAACTGTTTCCCATTCTTTTGAGCAATGTGGTCCATTATCTTTATTGCTTTGGCATTTTTCTTCTGTGATAACAGCCACCGAGGAGATTCAGGCACACACCTGTAGTTATAATCAATGATTTATTAAAAGTAATAATAGGGTTTTTTTTTTGGAGGGAGGAAAGAAAATAGGCCTGTGATTTCATTGTTATGGGGGATTACCATTGAAGAAATTCTCTCTACCAATGAAAATTGATAGCTGCTCTGCAACTTATAGTCTTAAATCAGAGAATTCTTCACCTTTTTTTGTCATGGACTCCTATGGCAGTCTTTGGATCTCTTCTCAGAATAATGTTTTTGAATAATTGAAGTAAACGCTAAAGTTCATTTAGATGTCAGCGAAAATAAAGATGTAATTTTTTAAATCATCCAGCTTCACAAACCCCCTGAAATCTATCCATGGTGGGTCCTTGCCCCCCAGGTTAAGACCTACTGTCTTAGAGAACTACCTCAGGCATTGAGAGGGCCACAAAGCCAGAATGCCAGAGGCACACAGTATAATAATCTACATTGCTATTATATAGAGGGAGCACACACGAAACCTTAAGACAACTCCACTGAATGAGCATTTACTAGGGGCTTACTCTGTGGGAATGTAAAGATGAAAGATAACATCTTCTGTTAACTGAATGATCTGATAGTCTAATGGGCATAGGGGTAAAGTATGACTCGAACCCAAATAAAATAGGACATAACCTAGAATGGGATGGAGGCAAAGGAGACCCCCTCAAACTAGATATATCCCATAGGAGGGAAGGAGGAAGGGAATAAATATTTCTATAATGTCTACTGTGTGCTGGACACTGTGCTAAGTGCTTTTTGCAAATATTATCTCCTTGGATCCTCACAACAACCCTGTCAGGCAGATGCTAGAATATTAGCTCCTCGGGGGTAGACATTCATTCATTTTTGTCTTTGAGTCTCTGGAGCGGTGACTGGAACACCTAGAATAACGCTTAGAACACTATCCCTAGAACATAGTTAAGTGCTTTTACAACGTATGGTGAATTAAATTCAATTAAGAATAAAGAGGAGACCAAGGTATCTCTTGGTCAAGAGGCAGTTTGGTATAACACAAAGGGCTCTGGACATGGAATTAGGAAGACCTGGGTTCAGATCTCACTTCAGACACTTACTGTGTCCCCAGTTTTATCCCTCTCTGGCCTGTACCACCCTCATCTGTAAAAGGAAGGGTACAACTCTAAGGGCCCTTCTAGCTCTCAATCTATGATGCTCTGACAAACCAGATCTGAGAAGCGAGTGAAGAGGCATGAGTGGAGGACATATACATTATTCTTTCCATGAGTTTCACAACAATTATGGAACTTCAGAATTGCAAGAGACTTCAGAGGTCATGTAGTCTAACCCACCCTGGAACAGTAATTCCTCCTCCATCACCTGCAAGTGGTATTAGGAAGTCTCTACCTGGCAACAAGCCTAAACGTTAACTGTGAATTCCACTCACTGTGCCCTGTTCTGCCTCTGAGGCCCAATGAAACAGATATAGTGCCTCTGCCGGGTGATAGCTCTTAAAATAAAGGATTCTATTCTATCTCCCCTAAGTCTTCTCTTTTCCGGGCAAAACTACCATTTCCTTCAACAGGTCCTCATGTGCTGGGAAGCCAAGGCTCTTTCTCCCTCCTGGTTGCCTTCCTCCAGTCAGTTGATCAGTTCCCTTCCTAAAATGTGGGGCCCAGAACTGAACACAATACTCCAGGTGTGCCAGATGGTGGGCAGAGTGTAGCAGGACAATGGTCTCCGAGGCAGTGAAGCAAAAGAAGGGATAATAAGAAAGAATTTGAGCCCATCAATGAGTCAAAGAAAGGGCTTTTATAAAGTATCTAGAGTGGGATGAGGTAGAGGGGAAAAAACAGAGAGATAGAGAGACACAGTGAGAGACAGAGACAGACAGAGACAAAGAGAGAGAAAAAGAGAGGGAGACAGAGAGAGAGATAGTGAGAGACAGAGAGAAAGAGAGAGATAGTGAGAGACAGAGAGAGAAAAAGAGAGAGAGGTAGTGAGAGACAGAGAGAGAGAGAGAGAGAGAGAGAGAGAGAGCTCACATGGATTAGGCCCAGAACAAAGTTATATCACTTCAGTACATTCCCGACCTCTCCCCCTGACCCTGTAAGCCCTGAATTGTTCAAATAAACTGCAGATATTAGTCTATTATAATCATTTACCAGCTTTGGCTCAGTCTTAGGCTTCTTGGCAGGAAAAAAAAAATATCCTTTCTTAACCTCTTTCCTTTAGTCTTTTATTTAGGGAGAATCTGCTGGGTGGCTCAGAGTACTAGACCTGAAGTCAGAAACACCTAACACTTACAAGATGTGTGAACCTGAGTAAGTCACTTAAGCCTATTTGCCTCAGTTTCCTCATCTGTAAAATGAGTTGGAGAAGGAAATGGCAAACCACTCCAGTTATCTTTGCCAAGAAAACCCCAAATGGGGTCATGAAGAGTCGGACACAACTGAACAACAACAACAAGAGTTTGTATTAGCCTATGTTGAGGAGGCAGTCCTCGGAGTTTATTCCACTAGGGAGGGACATGGTCAGAACAGTACTTTAGGAGAATCACCTTGTCAGCTATGTCAATGACGGCTTGCAGAAGGTAGACTTGAGGAAATCGGACCATTCTGGAAGCCATTGAACTGATCCTGGTGAGAGATGCTGAGGGCCTAAATTAGGGTTGTGTCTTCATGAGTAAAGAAAAGGAGATAAAGGTAAGAAATATTGTGGAGGTAGAAACAAGAAGACTTGGTGCTGGTCTCTTAACGGTATTTGGCCCATGTATGATTGGCTCCTGATTAGATACATGGAGTGAGAGCGAGGAGTTAAAATGGCTCCAGAGTCATGAACGGAGGTGACTTAGAAGGAGAGTTCTTCCCTTGAAAGAAATAGAGAAGTACAATGGGAGCATAGGTTTGGGGAAAAGGACAATGCAGCTCCTAACCCATCTGCTCCTGTTCATCCTGTGTGAGTTGCTCTATTGCCATTGAAAATGAAAAGGAGGAAGGCGGTACTTACCAGTAATAGAGCAAAAAGAGGAAGGTTGGTAAAGTAACAGTCAGCTGTAGCCATCGCCAATGGGGAATAGTATAAGCAATTCCTGAGAGTATCAAGAGACCAATTGCAAAATTCGTCTGGAAGAGAATACCCACGGTTCTTCTGTACGCTGCGCCAACAAATTCTGTGACTAGAATAGAGACATTTTGTTGTTCGGTCATTTTCAGTCATGTCCAACTCTTCATGACCCCATTTGGCATTTTCTTGGCAAAGATAATGGGAATAATTTGCCATTTGCTTCTCCAGCTCATTTTACACATAAGGAAACTGAGGCAAACAAGGTTAAGTGACTTGCCTGGGGTCACACAGCCAGTAAATATCTGAAGCAGAATTTGAACTCAGGTTTTCCTGACTCTAGGCACAGCACTCTGTCCACTGTGCCACCTAGCTGCCTGCAAAATAGAGATGTGAATGGTCATCAATGCAGATTATAATCAATAGGAAAATATAGACCCTCTGCTTTCAGAAGCCTTGGGGTTCTGGAATATTTATTTATTTATTTCCTCAGAGTAGGATCATAGTTAGATCACCTCTTCCTAGGAGGCCTGAAATTTCCCCAAATGTCAGGATGCTAAATTGAATTTCCAGGAAGTGGCAAACCCCTGTATCTCCTTCCCTAGAAAATTACACAAAGTATGGATTATCTCCCATCCTTTACCACCCAGAAAATGATTCATGCCTGCTAGTGTCATCCAGCCTTGGATTGAAGCTGGAAAAAGTGAATCTACTTCAGTTGTTTCCCTTTCCCAAAGCCTTGCTGAGTTTGAGAGTCACTACTATGCTGGCTATGGTGGTAGGACAGCTAGGTGGTACAATGGATAGAGCACTGGACCTCGGGTCAGGAAGACCTAAGTTCAAATCCAGCCTCCGACACTTATTACCTGTGTGACC
This sequence comes from Vombatus ursinus, assembly GCF_900497805.2. Lineage (NCBI taxonomy): Eukaryota > Metazoa > Chordata > Mammalia > Diprotodontia > Vombatidae > Vombatus > Vombatus ursinus. The sequence goes on along the minus strand of NW_020954953.1, from coordinate 8,696,764 downwards.
CTGGGCAAGTCACTTAACCCTGTTTGCCTCAGTTTTCTCATCTGTAGAGTGAGCTGGAACAGGAAATGGCAAACTATTCCAGTATCTTTGCCAAGAAAGCCCCAAATGGGATCACAAAGAGCCAGACTCAACTAAAAATGACTGAATAACAACAAATAGCACAGTGGACAGGGCACTGGATTTTAAGTCAGAGGACCTGAATTCAAATCTATCTCCTAATCACTTACTACCTGTGTGACTTTGGGCATGTCACTTAACCTCCCTGGGCCTCAGTTTCCTCACGGATAAAACGAAGGCACTGGACCTAAATCCTTTCCAGCTCCAAATCTATGATCCTATAAAGTCTTACAATTTGGGGGTTTCCCTCTCAATCTTTAAAGTAAACTTGAAAAGTATTAATATATAGCATTCCTCAGATATTTATCCAATCCTTGGTTTTTAGTTGTTGGTTGAAGGTTTTTTTAGGAGTTTTGCTCTCTTTAACAATATTCCTTCTCTTTATCTCCTCCTATGTCTCCATCCTCAAATACTATAAAAATATACAGAGGTTAAGTGACTTACCCAAGGCCACACAGATAGTAAGTGTCTGAAGTTGGATTCAAACTTCGGTCTTTTCCAGTATTCACCATCCTCCATGTCCACCCCTCAGACTGCGCTAAACAGGGGCTCTTTCTACATCCCTCATCGATATCAACAACAATAACCTCTCTGACCTGGTCCCAAATTTATCATATCCCCTAACTACTGTCCTGATTTGAGTTGATGGAACCATGAATAATTACTCAAGATGTATCCAGAGGCCCAGCTTCCCTTGCTGACCAGTCCTTGCAGCAAACGAAAAATGAGCATAGATGTATAGTTGGGTGAGATGGCCATGAGGACTCCAGAGAGAGAATTGATGAAGACTGTGATTAAGAGACACACTTTGCGACCAAACCTGCAGAGAAACAAACACAGTAATGAAATCAAGACCAAGACAAAATATTTTTAAAAACTGAAGCAAGGGCAACATGACTGACCATAACGGAGTGTGTGAACAGAGCTTACAGAACAGAGCTCTATAGGATTTAGTGGTTTTATCTAGAAAAAGTGCATTAGACTTATTGAGAAAATTGTTGGTTTGCTCTGCTTTCAGTGGTATTTGACCCATTGAAAAGGTACCTAATCAAAACTATATTGTTACCATGAAAAGAGTGCTGAACTTGGAATCCTAGCTCTGCCACTCTCTACTACCCATGAAACCACTAAAATCAATGAGATATACATGATATATATTTGTGATATAGTGGTATATGATATATAAATATATGTACATATAGTGATATATACATGTGTGTATGGATACATGTGTGTACTCATACATGTGTACATATATACATGTCCCATCCCAAAGAAACCAGGAATGCATTTCAGTTAGCTTTCTATGACTGCCATGAACCCAGATGACTGGGGCACAAGGAGTGGACTGGGGGATTTTTTTTCTTGTCCATTTCCATGATATTTACGTGTGTGTTGCCCGCCTCATTAGATTGCAAGCTAGGGGCACTTTGCCTCTTTTTGTATCCCCAGGTATTTTGTAACCACAAGACCTAGTGGTGCTTAATAAATGCTTACTGATTGATAGATTTCATCAGCATAGTTTGCTGACGCAGTTCAGCTACTTGGCTGTACCCCCAGAATCTCTGGGAGATGCTGGGGGGACAGAAAGATTCACCTTGGTCCACAAATGCTCAGCTAGTATTAGACGGGATCAAACCCAGTTCTTTCTGATGCCGAGACTGACTCCCTATCTTTGACAGTGTCGTTGTGCCTCATCATAAGGGATGTCAGCAGGAAATGTATTATCAGAAACGAGGGTGGATTAGTCATGTGGCAATTTAATTCAACTCAAAGAAACATTATTAAACAATTACTATGTCCGAGGCATCTGGAGACACGAAGACTAAACCAAGCCAGTCCTTGAAAGAGTTTACACTTTTCTGGCATAAGGGATAAAAAAAGGACAGACCAAAGCTTGCACTGGTATCCCAGAAATGTGACAGACTCAGAGGAACATCTCCCCATGCTGAGTAGGACCATCCCTTAAGAGTCCCCTAGGATGAGGTTGTAACCTATTCCTGTGTAGGGGTGGGTATCCAAACCAAAGTAGTACTATAGAAAAAGTCCTGGACTCAGAAGTTTGTTTATCGGTCAGACGCTTTTCAGTCATGTCTGACTCTTCATGACCCCATTTGGGATTTTCTTGGCAAAGATACTGGAATGGCTCGCCATTTCCTCTTCTAGCTTATTTTACAGATGAGGAAACTGAGGCAAATAGGGTTAAGTGACTTACCCAGGGTCACACAGCTAGTAAGTGTCTAAGGCCAGATTTGAACTCAGGAAGAGGAGTCATCCTGACTAGCTAGATATAGTCTGATATGTATTCTTTTTTAATCTTATCCTAAGCATGCAACTAGCTGGCACAGTGGATGGAGCAGTGGACCTAGAGTCAGGAGTATTTGAATTCAAATGTGGCCTCCAATATTTTTTTTCACTAGTGGTATGACCCTGGGCAAGTCATTTAACGTGTCTACCTCAGGTTTTTCATCTGTAAAATGGGAATAATGATGGCACCTACTTCTGAGAATTGTTGTGAAGATCAAATGAAATAATATTTGGGGTTTTTAAAAATCTTATCCTAAATAAAATTGTTTTTAATTGTATCTTATGGTCCATGAATATTTCATTTCATTGTAGTCCCAGGCCTGAATCACCAACCTGGTCTGAGTTAGTCCTAGCCTAGAATAAAAGCACTTTGTTAACTATAAGGCACTATATTATAAAAATATAACACATTATATTTTTATAATATAGTGACTTCAAATCCATTTTCAAATCCACTGACTTCAAATCCATTATTTTTTTCCACTACTCCATCAACTCCGCTATTTCTGTTTAAAACATAGTAGCCACAAATTCTTGAATTCAGGAACTATATCCAATTTCTTGTGCATTTCTTCATAGCAACTAGGATGGTTCTAAGAAGCAAATATTTCTTTAACTGAATTAGGAAATTGAAGCATTTACATACCTGTCTGCTATATAGCCAATTCCCAGAGAGCCAAGAAAGAATCCCACATTTACACAGGATTGGAATAGGTCCACCTTCCAGGAATCTGCACACACCAGGTTAAACTGAGGAGACAAACCATTGTTAGAAGCAATACAATTCCAAAGAAATGAAAACCATTTTGTAACCCAGAACTCACACAAAGCCAACCTGTTACACATCATTCACGCATATCTTGTGGGTTCCATTGTTATCTTCATCTTTCTTCTCTCTTTGTTACTAGATTTTGTTGGTGGTGGTGTTATTATAAAATGTTTCTTTAAGAATTTCCCTGCTTCAGTCATTCTGTAGAGCAATTTGGAACTATGCCCAAAGAGCTATAAAACCATACAAACCCTTTGACCTAGCAATACCACTGCAAGGTCTGTATCCAAAAGAGATAAAAAACAAAAAGGAAATGGACCTATATGTACAAAAATATCTATAGCAGCGCTTTTCTGGGGGCATAGAATAAGAAATTGAGGAGGTGCCCATTAATTGGGAAATGGCTGAACAAAGTGTGGTGTGTGATTATGATGGAAATGATGAGGAGGATGCTCTTAGAAACACCTGGAAAGACTTACATGAGCTGATGTAAAATGAAATGTACTGTTTACAAAGTAATAGCAATATTGTAAGATGATCAGCTATGAAATGACTAAACTATTCTCAGCAATACAATGATCCAAGGCAACTCTGAAGGACTTAGAATGAAAAATGCTATCCATCCCCAGAGAAAGAACTGAGGGTGTTAGAATACAGATTGAAGCATACTTTTTTCTACTTTCTTTATTTTTCTTGTTGTTGTTGTTGTTTTAGCCTGTTTCCTTTCACAACATGACTATTATGGAAATGTTTTGCATGCCTACACATGTATAACCTATATTGAATCACTTGCCTTCTCAATGTGGGGGAAGAGGGGGAAGGATGAAGGCAGCAAATTTGAAACTCAAAGTTTTAAAAAATGAATGTTAAAAATTGTTTTTACATGTAACTGAGGAAAAATAAAATACTAAATAAGTTTTTTAATTTTAAAAAGAATTTCTCTGTTTCTGGCATATGTGTCATCTTGTGTTTGCCAGACCTGATATTTTCCACAAGATTTTGAATTGGGAGGAATCTTAGCAATCCTCTAACCCAACCCCCTGGTTTTACAGATGAAGAAACCGAACCCCAGAAAAACAAAGGGACCTTCCCAGGATGATATAACTAGTAAGGGGCGAGCCAGGTTTTAAACACAGGTCCTCTGACTCCAAATCCATTGACCTTTCCACTATGTCATAGCACTTATCATGAAGGAAGCACTTTATATTCCAAATGTGTTATCAGAGATAGAAGGACATAGTGTCCTTATTAGAAAAAGCAAGAATAAATTTGGAGCAAGATCAAGTGAACTGCTATTCAAGAGAAAGGCAGAAAAGTAGAAATTGCCCTGATTGTATCTATTACACAATTGGCCTTGACATTGGATGTCCTCTGTGCTTGGTGATATTTTCCTTCTTTACCTTCATAAATCTCTAGTTTCCTTCAAACTCAGTTCAAGTGCCACCTTCTGCATAAGGCCTTTCTTGAGGCCTTCTAGTACCTTCCCACCCCTACTGCAGGTTATCTTATATTTGTTTTGAATGTATTTCATATATGTCTATATATGTGTGTAGTGCTCCATTTGGGCTATCTCTCCATTTATAATTGCAGTTTGTGTCCCAAGGGATGGAGAAGGTTGTGTTGAGTGACTACCCCAAAGTTTAAGGTGAGTTTGTATTCCTAACACTATAAGCCCCCACTAGTGCACTTACCTTTAATAGTCAGCCAGTAGAAAGAATTATCTCAAAGCAGAGACATTTATTAACATAGCTTTACAAGAACAATAACAACAAATGACCACCACCACTTTCAATAAAACTATTGAAGCATTCTCGCGCAACTACACACAGAATGAGTAGAAAGAGTGAGTACATATATGGTGAATACTAGTAGAAAGAAACACACATAGCAATCTCATATGGCCAAGGTAACTCAAAGGCACTATAGGGAACCAATATCCTTTCCCTTTTCATGATATCCTCATACAACTCCTCCTGATATAGTGTCTTTAATGAGCATACCACTCTGCCAGGCTTTATGGACCTGTTCATTTCCAAGCTCAGCTCCCAGGGATGGCTCTCTTCTCATCTCACAGTGGTCATATTCCTCAGAACTATCACCTTGTTTCACTCCTTTTCCATGCTGAGTACATAGATTGCTATTGGGTAAGTAGACCTACTCCAGATCATGGCTGATATGGAGAGCAATTTGGAACTCCAAAGGGCTATAAAACTGCATACTCTTTCATCCATCAATACCACTACTGGGTCTATATACCAAAGAGATCATAAAAAAGGGGAAAGGACCCACATGTACAAAAAACATTTATGGCAGTTCTTTCTGTAGTGGCAAAGAATTGGAGATTGAGGGGATGCCCATCAATTGGGGAATGGCTGAACAAGTTACGGTATATTAATGTAATAGAATACTATTGTTCTATAAAAAATGATGAGCAGGCAGATTTCAAAAAAACCTGCAAAGACTTACGTGAATTGATACTGAGTGAAGTGAGCAGAACCAGGAGAACATTGTACACAGTAACAGCAACATTGTGCGATGATCAGCTTTGATGGACTTGGTTCTTTTCAGCAATACAATGACAAATTATATACAAAGACAATTCCAAAAGACTCGTGATGGAAAATACTATCCACATCCAGAGGACGAGCTATGAAGTCTGAATCCAGATCGGAGCATGCTATTTTCACTTTTTATTTTGTTTTTTTCTTTCTCGTGGTTTTTCCCTTTTGTTCTGATTCTTCTTTCACAGCATTACTAATGTGGAAATGTGTTTAATATGATTGTACATGTATATACTATATCAGATTCCTTGCTGTCTTTGGGAGAGAAGGAGGAAAAACAATTTGGAACTCAAAATCTTATAAAAGTGAATGTTGAAAACTATCTTTACATGTAATTGGAAAAAATAAAATACTAGTAAGTGCAACAAAAAAAAAAAAGATGTCATGGCTGAAGGGGGGAAGAATGGAAGAGAGAGAAAGCCCTTCCCACTAGAGAGGTGAGGAATGATTCCCTTTCCAAAGCAGCCTTCTTAATCTATAGCTGGCTGGCTTTCTTTTCTACTGTCAGAGGTTATGCTCCTTGGAAAAATGTCCTGCCTCAACTGACAATTGAGAAAGTATGAATCACTTTCCAAAGGGTCAATAGCAGTGTGACCAATCTTTAACCAGCCAATGGTTAGCTGCTTTCTAATTCTATTTTTTACTTAAAAACTTCATACCTCATTAGAGTAACAAAATATAAGGTTTTATTTACACTAACCTATGCTTCATTTAAACAAATATCTGTGTTTCCTCTGTTGTCTATCCCCTATCTTATAATATTTTGTCAAATGAACTAAGATATTAGGAGAGAAGCAATTGATCAAGGGTATCCTGATCAACTCTTTCCACACATACTATATGTACACTTTCCAGTTAGAATATAGTTTAGCCCAAAGTTGGACACTGGATGTCTTTTGAGACCAATTGTCAAAACCAGACCAACAGTGTAAAAAAAAATATGACATGATCCAACCTCACTTAGCACTCTCATTTACATCTTTCTACTCTAATTATGATTTATTATTGTGAATAATAGACAACTTTTTATCTCCTCTGTAAGCTCTAGGATAGTAACAGTATCTTCTCTAAACTCTTTATTCTCCCTCATCATCATAGCATAGTAGTCAGGATACAATGGGTATTTAATGTATTTGTTCAATTATCTAAATTTTAAAATTAATCTGTTGACACATATGTGCTTATCCTCATATCAATCTTTAGAAAAAGCAGGAAAGCATAAAGAATTACTCAAAGCCAACCAAAAGAGTTGCACGCTTTGGAAGAGCAGTCTTACAGCTACAAAGCTAAAGATAAGTGAGATGAACCCATCAGTGAAACTCCTTAAAATGTGCTTAGAAATAGGAATTGAGAAGTGGATTCAACTGAAAAGGTAAAGAGAGATGCCATAATTAGCCCGCAATTGGGCAGTGGAGTATTTATTCCCTCTGCAATATTTACCTGGATTTCAACATGTTGTGCCTATCTTTAAAGAACCAGAACCTATCTCTATTTGTTTTCATCTCTCCTGAGTTCTTTTAATCTACTTTTTATTATAGTCATTTGTGTTCATGTCTTATCCTCCTGACTAAATTGTAACAACCAGAAAGCATTTATTAAATGCCTATAGGCTAGGCATTGAGCTTGGTACTAGCAAAGCAAAGACATAAATGAAAGAGTCTGCCCTCAAGGCCTTTACATTCCACCACGATAGAAAACATGTCCACATATCAGTATAAATAAACCACATGTAAAACTAACACAAAGTAAGCGGGGTGGGAGGCAGGGTTTGGGGAGTTAGGAAGGCACTAGCAGTTGAGTGGATGTAGAACAGCCTTATGCATAAGGCAGCAAGAACTGAGTCCTAAAGGAAAGCAGGGGTTCCAAGAGGCAGAAGTGAAGAAGGAGAACATTCCAGACATAGAGGACAGCCTGTGCAAAGGTAGGAGGTGGAGTGTTGCATGTGATGTGGGAAGAGGAGTAATGAAAAAGACTGAAAGGTAGGTCAGGAACAGGTTTAAAGGACTTCAAAAACCAAACAGAAGAATATATAGAGAGAATCTCAAAATTCCTAGTGCAGGTGAAAGCTTCACTAGCTTTAAAATTACTAAAGTACTAAAGCTTTCACCTGCACTAGGAATTTTGGGAAACCCAATATTTGATGCTACAAGCAATAGGGAACCATGGGAGTTTAATGTCATTGTAGTGACGTGGTCAGAACGGTAATTTACAAAAATTAGTTTGGCAGCTATCTGAAGGATAAATTGGAGAGGGGAGACTGAGGCAGAGAGACAAAGTAGGAGACTGTCATAATAGTGTAGGTGAGATAGTCTAGGTGAAAGGTGATATGGGTCCAGACTAGGGCAGCTGCTGTGTGAGTAGAGGGAAAAGTATATATTTAAAGGGCTGTTGTGGGGATCAAAAGGACAAGTCCTGCCGAGAGTGGGAATAATCTAAGGATGGGATTTAATGAGGCAAGAGCCATAATAGGACAAGGGAGCAAGAGATTTGAGAAGAGAGGATGGTATTAAGTTGAGATAGTTAACCAACTATTATTCTGTTGAGAGTGGAAATTGGGAAGGGAGAAGAGAGTAGCCGGAGCAGGGGTGATGGTGTTTTATTTATAATTGAACCTTTCTACATAATTAACACAATGTCTTACATCTACTGTAGTAAACACTTAACATTCATTGAATTGACTGAAACAAATTGAATTGAATGGAAATATTTAAACCCATACTCATAACTGGTGTATAATCAAGAACTGACCATTCTGGACATGTGGAACATTGTTTTGTTATTGAAGAGGCAAATGTCAAATGCTATTAATCCCAAGTAGAGGCTGAGGTCAAACTAGAGTTGTTGGTGTTTATTCTCTTCCATAGTAACTATCCTTGGAATTTAAAAAAAAAAAGTCTACTTTCTCTATTTCTTTTCTCAATTAACAATTAAATATTTCCCAATTGACAATTACATAGTCAGTAGCAGGAGTGGAACCTAAGCCTTGATTCAGAGGTCTTTCCATTAAACCGTTTACTTCTGTCTGGAATAAATTCCGTTTACTATTCAAAGGCTTACTGCACGTTAAAATGATAGATTAATCAATATTGATTTACCATCATTGAGTGGTATTAGTCATATTAGCCATTATTTTTTCTGAGATATTTCTCACATCAGTGACTATATTCCTTTGGAAGTATAATGCAGATAAACATCCAACTGGCTAAACTAATTAGGCAAGAGGCAAAGTGGAAATGGGATTAGATTCTACTCACTTCTGGTCCAGTAGCTGGAGTGCTTTCAATAGAGAGAAAAATTATGTGGGTACAGTGTTTGTAATACTTTCACTAAGAAATAAAAAAATTATTAAGTTTTCAAGCTGTCACAAAAGTGATTCAAATTGTGGAAAATAACAGCTATGGACAAAGGTCGAAAAAACATAGGATTCAATAAAAGACCAGAAGGTAATCTAACCCTTATCTTCAAGAATAACATGGTGGATGTGGGGGATGGTGTAGGTGCTGAGTGCGACTAGGGGAAAAGAAGAAAAATAGAGAACATTTGGGGAGGGATTATGGGTACTTCCCCTGTCCTTCAACCCACCCACCCCAAGGGCTGCACCTCTATTTTTCCTAGTCACATTCCTAACAACAAATTATTAACTAAATAATAGTGTTGTTTTCTGTCTGTACTGAGTGTGGCACAAGACATAATGATATTGAGGAGACAAATGTGGAAAAGAGAGATTAGGTTGCTGGCGGGAATAGGACAAAGGTCACTAATTCTAGGTGGCCCTTTCTTTTCAGTTTTACTATTTTCCAGTATCTTTTCTCCTTTCCCATAACCAAACTCCTAGAAAAATCCATCTACACTCATTGCTTTCTCTTCTTCATCTCTCCCTCATCTCTTTTCAATCTTTCTTTTGACCCTACCACCACTCAGGTAAAACGATGCTCTATAAATTTCAGGATGTTCTCCTATGAAAAGCAATGGCCTAAGGGCAGCTAGGTGGCACAGTGCATAGAGCACCAGCCCTGGAGTCAGGAGGACCTGAGTTCAGATTTGGCTTCAGACAAGTCACTTACTGAGAAAATTACTTAATTTCTCTGAGCCTCAATTTTCTCATCTGTAGAATGAAAGGGTTAGATGGGCCCTTCCTGCTCTGCATCCATGATACGTATGATCACCAACTGCTTCCTCGACATTTCCAATTGGATAGTCTACATGTCCAAAACAAGAGTCAACATGTCCAAAACAGATTCATTTTCTGTCCTACTAATCAGAGGGAACAGTGAAGGTGGGATAGTGGATAGAGTGCCAGAAAAGGACTAGTATTGCTGAGTTCAAATCTGGCCTCAGATACTTATTAGCTGTATGATTCTGGGCAAGTCACTTAACCCTGTTTGCCTCAGTTTCCTCATCTGTAAAATGAGCTTGAGTTGGACACAACTGAAAAATGACTGAACAACAACAAACTAGTCCAAGGTGTCAAAGTTCTCCTGGGGTCAAGGCAAAACTCCCAAGTGCAAGGGGGTGGCGAACTAGACTAAAATATAATTGGGAAATGTTTAACAAAATAAATACAAATACAATACAGTACAGATGTTAACTTGTTGTTTCCTAAGTCAGTATGTCGACAACAGAGATCTATTTCTACTTGAGTTTGACATCAGTGAACCTAGATCATCCCCAATTCCTATCTTCCTTTTTCTGTTGAGCACACCATCATCTACCCAGTCACCCCATTTGAAACCTTACTCATACTCAATTCTTTGTTCTAATTCACTCTCATATAACCAATTAATTGCCAAATCTTATCAGTTTTACCTCCAAAAGATCTCTCTCATCTATCCCCTTCTCTCCACTTACCTTAACTCAAGCCCCTAGCCCTTTTCACCAAGTCAACGGTGGGAAACCTGCAACCTCATGCCGACATGTGGCCTCGAGGCCGCAGGTTCCTCACCCCTGAGTCCAACACCCTAAAACAGACCCCTAATTGGTCTCCCAGACTCAACTCTATTCCCTCACCTCTCTAATCCACCTTCCCTGCAATGGCCAAAAGGATGTTCCTAAATACAGGATAACTGATGTTCCTTCGCATATATCTGAAATGTTCTGTCTCCATACCCCTGCCTCTTCCTACCATAGCTCAGATGCCATCTTCTACAGGAAACCTTTACTGACTCTCCCATCATTAGTGCCATTCCAGCCCCATACACCACTTCCAATGACTTTCTGTTTACTTTGTGTATGCAGGGTGGGACACCCTGTATTTTAAATATACTGATTTATGGATGTGTTATTTTCCCCAAGTGGAAGCTCAAGGAGAGCTTCATTTTCGTTGTATCCCCAGTTCCTAACATGGTGCCTGGAACACGGTAGATGCTTCATTTTGAAGCACAAAACTGCTATACATACATACATAAATATATACATACATACATATATACACACACATATGTGTGTATATATGCACATATATACATGTGTATATATATATATATGTATATGTTCATTTGGTTTTGTTCTTTAAAGTTAAATCTGTTTTTAAAAATTCTTTTAATCCCCATTGGGAAATAAGTCGGAGAGTGCTGTAGTTTCTCTTTCCTCTAACAGTCAATTATTACTAGTCTCTTGGACTCTGTACTCAGGCAGTGGTTATTTCTCTCCAATTAGGTGTCTTGGAATACACCCTGGTACCTTGCAGGGAAATTGTTTTTCTGTGAAAAAAAGGCAAAAAATTAGTAGGGTCTACCAGCTTTTAGCCACTATTAATGAGAGAATAAATGATTCTTTTACTCTCCCCACCTGCCAAGCTTGGACCCCATCTACTACTAACATATTCCCTCAGTGTTATACCATTCATTTCTGCTTGCTGGCTTCCCTTAAGTCCCAACTAAAATCCCATAGTGTACAGGAAGCCTTTTCCAGCCCCTCTTAATTCTAGTGCCTTTTCTCTGTTAATTATTTCCTGTTTATGCTGTCTATAGATTGTGCATATTAATTTACCTATCTTCCCCATTGGATCGCGTGCTCCTTGAGGTCAGGGACTGTCTTTTGCCTCTTTGTTGTAACCCTAGAACTTAGTACAGCACCTGGCACATAGTAAGTGCTTAATAAATATTAATTGACTGACTGACCGTTTCCTATAGCCTATCACAAAATTTCACACAGGCTAAAGTAAAAATTGCCCTCCCTCTTACCCTTATTCTCTACCAATTTGTGGCCCTCCCTTTCTTCAAAGCTCAGTTAAAACCACCTCTTCCAGAAAGCTTGTCCCAATCAACCCATCCTGCGCCTAACATTCCTCTACTCTTTCCCCTAAATTTGAATGAATTGTAACACAAACGAGACACACAACAGGAAATGGTTGACAATGTTGTTTTGCAAGTATGATCCCATTGTTTTGTGTTGGTATTTTCTTTCTACAATAGTAAGAGGATGGAGACTGGGGGTATCTGTTTCCTTTTTACATCTTCCCAACATGGTTTTGGCACTTTAGGACCCTGGTGATTTCAATGTGGGTGCTCTCTCCAACTGCAATGATGCAAATCACAATCCATCCAGGTCTTCTCGCGCTATGTGATTCTTGTCCATGTCATCCCACAAACATGCCACAGGGGGAAGGAGAGGTACCATCTAAACTGCTGGATGCCTTCTTCTTATGCTTTTGACATTAGGTCAATACCAGTGCTCTAGCCACTGTGCCAATGCTGTTCTGCCCAAAGTCAGGAGATGCCAACCAAAGAGGACTCAGAAATGGAGTAAGACTTTTGTTGCTAAGCTCTAGATCTGGACCCAGAAAACCTAGGTGCAGGCCCCAGCTTGGCCACTTAGTGTTTCAGGAGACCTTGAGCAACTTATTTTAATATATTAAAATAATTATTATTAATGCCTATTACTAATAGACAGCTCTAAAGTTTACAAAAATGCTTTACACACATTGTCTCATTTGAGCCTGACGACAATCCTCTGAGTTAGGTATTACAGTATATTCTGATTTCGTGGCTGAGAAATCTGTGGCTCAGCAAGGCTAAGTGACTTACCCACCGCCACACAACAAGGAAGCTACAGAGATGGGATCTGGACCCATGTCTTCCTGACTCCAGGTCCAGCTCTCTATCCACTATGAAACACTGCTTCTCTCTGAACCTCAGTTTCCATATTTGTAAAATGGAGATAATAATATTTATACTAACCACCTCATGGGATTATTGTGAGGAAAGTATTTTGCAAGCCATAAAGCTGCCATGCTGGACAGAGAGAGAGAGTGAGAGAGAAATCAAGTTGATCTCAATTCTACTGTAACCCTTGGTTCCCAGGCTGCTGATCAGAGAGCATTTCCATTGAGATGTCAGACTGGAAATCACTAACAGGCTATTTCAGAAATCTTTGTGAACCTGACCTTAAAGACATGTGGAAGAGAGGTCTTCCAAGAAGAGACAGACCATCTCACTCATATAGTGAGCAAGGTCCAGCAGCCCATCTGACTTCTGGATGTCTGCCTCTTTGCCCCTTCCCTCCGGAGTGCCGACAGACCCCTGCCGCAAGATGGCAATAATCACAGCTGAGGGGACCCTGTCTCTGCTTCCTCAGTAGGGGGATGTTAAAACAGAAAGACAAAGATCGGACTTTCCTGACGCCAGCATTTATTTACATTGTCTGCTCCCTAATGGATTCTTTCATTGCATCGTCATATAAGTTTTTATGTGTGATTATGTACGAAAGTTCTGGTGGCTGCTGATACCCTTGTTGTTTGTAGACTGCTGGCAGAGAGATTTGAAAAGAGTTTTTGGTCCTTTTAGATAGAGAGACATTATCCAGATGAATTGAGATACAGGGGGCAGAGTGGACATTCATCCTGTTTAGATTTCCCATGAGCAAGAAAGATATATTTAAATCATACCAATAAGCAAACACAAGTTTCCCACCAACAGGAGACTACATGAGAAGATGCCATAATTTACATATTTATTTAAATTTACATAGTCTAGACCGAAGAGAGATAAAACTTAAGGCAAATGAGAGCCTAGGCAGGATAAGGTAGTGTTCTAAGCCTACCTCCCCTTGACCAGCCTCCCAGAGGGTTGTTCTGGGGAATCAAGGCATTACCCTCTCTGAGAGTCCCATATTTGTCCTTAGCCCGCTTGTTCCCATTTCTTGCTATTGTAGGAAGTGCACAGGACATCTTTTACGAACTGGAACTCACCTCTACTCACAAGAACTCTGAGGGTCACTCTGAGGGTGCTTGAGAATGATTTTTGTAAAGTTAATCTTTTTCTGTTAGAAGCACTTATGGTTTCATTATTTTTAGGGCTATTTTAATACTTTCTCATGATTGGGAGTTAGTAACGGCTTAGATTTTTAAACTGATTCCTAGCCCAGGTTTGTTGGTGCTGATTGGAAGAAATTTTGTCTCTTTGACTTTTCTTGGACTTTTATATCTCCATTGTTTAATTTTAAGTATGTTGGTACTTATTCACTGGCATTGTTTGCCAATGTGACAATTTAAGTACTGTTTAAATTTTGCTTTGTTTTGTTTCCAATGGGATTTTCCCCTCTCCTCTCTGATAATTTTACTTTACCTTGTCTTTTCTCTGTTTTGAGAAGGTTATTCTAGCTTGCGTCGAATGCATTTCTATTCTGAGGGGGGGGTTGATATATTTTTTTTAAGACTTTCTGATTAGTCAATGTAATTTTTACAATTTTATTTTCCATTTAGTGGTGTTCTCAGGCTCATAGGGACCATCCTTTCTCCCATAATCAATTCACCACTGACGTGGAGATTTTGTTATGTGAAATGTTGTATTGGTGCTATTAATTAATGTATTATGTTGATGTGGCTATGAGCATCAGCAACTGTTTTGGATTTATGGCAAGCTGTTTGCAGTGTTACTTGGCTCTAAGAAGCTATCCCATGTACAGGCCCCACACCCCAGTAAAATCATTTCAGCAGACAAGCTAAACCAGGCAGAGAGTCACCAACAAGCCCCAAACCCACTGGTGAGTTCGGGGAGTGTCTACCCCAAGCATGTGAAAATCTCCCCCAGCAGAATGGGTGGATGAGAACAATTTGTCCCACAGCCATGAAGGCAGCTGAAGCAGACACTGTGGGGAGCTTAGAGCTTGATCAGACATCAAGCACACCAAGGTCATCCACTGTATCCCAGATCATTGCCAGGCATTCTGACTTTTGTCTTGCCACTGGACTTCCATGACTGGAAGAGAGAGTGAGGCTGACGACCTTGTGCAACTCTGCCTCACTTAAATCCAATTCACACTCAAGTCAGGGCATCACTCTGTGGTGTCATTGGTCCTCTTCAAAAACGAAGGACAAACAACAATATTGGCTATATCTCAGAACATGACAAAAGCTGATGTTGTTTTTCATGATCTTGAGTTCATTTCTGTGGCATTGATACCCATTGGCATATTGATTATTGTTTATTCACCATTTATTAAATGCTTACTATGACATGTTTTCTGATTAAGTTAGTACTACTAGTTTTGCTATATCTTCAACATGGAGCAATCTCCTTAAAAGATGAGTGATGAAGCTTAAAAGGTATTATCATATTATAGGTATTGAGATTCATAGAGGCCTCTCACCTAACATTAGGTGACAGTACAAAAAATAATATGGACGATATTATAAAAATATTGTAAAGAAAAGTGAAAGCCTTGGAGAATTGCAGAGTAACATATAGAAATAAAATCATGTGAGGTCACTCAGGAAATGCTCTGTGAATTATCTGGAGTTAATTCTTTCAAACATTTTTTTTTAGGCAATTGGGGTTAAGTGACTTGCCCAGGATCACACAGCTAGTGAGTATCAAGTGTTTGTTCTGAGGCCGGATTTGAACTCAGGTCCTTCTGACTTCAGGGCCAGTGCCCTATCCACTGACCGCCTAGCTTCCCCCAAACATTCTTAATGAACTGACAATAGTCCTGGGAACTGATTATGACCCTCGACTTTAAGAATCAAGTTCATATCTTTCCTCAGATACTCACTAACAATATGAGCAAACCACTTAATCTCCCCATTTCTGTTTCCTCATTTGTAAAAGGAGTTCGGACCCAAAGTCTTCTAGGGTCCCTTTTGTCCCTAAATCTATGATCCTATGAACTACATGCTACCCTCTGAGAAGAAGTGGCTATTTAGACAGTAGAAGGTCTCCTAATCAGAAAAGGCATTCTCACAAAGAAATTGGGTGACATTTAAGTACAAAAGTGATACTTTCACTGTAGGTAAGACCAAAGCCAGATCCCTTGTGCCAGTGAGACACTATGGATTCAAATTAGGGAACTTTTTTTGTGTGTGAGTCAATTGGGATTAAGTGACTTACTTAGGGTCACACAGCTAGTAAGTTTCAAGTGTCTAAGGTTGGATTTGAACTCAGGTTCTCCTGAATCCAGAGCTGGTACTCTATCCATTGTGCCACCTAGCTGCCCCTAGGGAACTTTATTAGAATAGAACCATGCCGCCCAGGCGGAAGGGAAGGGGATAAGCATTTATATAGTGCCTACTACATGCCAGGCATTGTTCTAAGCACTTTTCAGGTATTATCACTTTTGTTCATCCAGGAGAATAATCCTGGGAAGCTTAAATTAACCAAAGGTCAGATATGCTACAGCATTAAAAGGCAACAGAATTAGAAAAGAGAAGTAGATTAAGGGAGAGTCTTACAGGAAAAGCTTTAGCCTTTGTGAAGGGCCTAAAGGCTACATAATTTGGAGTTGAATGGCAAACATATTTACAAAACCTAGAGTCATTATATTGGGCAGCTAGGTGGTATAATGGATAGAGTGACAGGTCTGGAGTCTGGAAGACCTAAGTTCATATCCAGCCTCAGACACTTACTAGCTGTGTGACTCTGGGCAAGTCACTTCACCCTGTTTGCCTCAGTTTCCTTACCTATAAAATGAGCTGGAGAAGAAGATGGCAAACCACTCCAGTATCTTTGCCAAGAAAACCCCAAATGGGGTCATGGAGAGTCAGACATGACTGAAATGACTAAACAACAACAAAGAGTCATTATGTGGTGGTGATGGCGAGACCCTAGAGAAAGCATATACTATATTTATCAATTCTACTGTTCTGCATAAGGAAAAAAAGAAAATCCTTCTCACTTTAAAATTCCCAATTACAAATACTAATACAGAGAGGGACAGTTGTCCCTGAAAAAAATTGATATAGTTAGCAGGAAATATGCAGAGGTCTGATACACAACTCTGATCTATACCTGCACATCGCTAATCATGACTGATGGGTACCATTGCCACAATTAGCCAAGGTGAGGCAAATACCAACAGAAATGAAGGAACACCGTAACTTTTGCAAAGAAAGGCTCCATCTTGATTGACTCAGGAGTATTTTCTCAAGCCATAGAAGCAAAGAAAGGGAGTCTCCCCCCAGAGACATGGTTCTATCCTAAGAAGTTCCCTAATTTGGATACATAGCATCTCACTGGCATAGGGGATCTGGCTTTGGTCTTACCTACAGTAAATGTGTCAGTAAAGATCCTGAGGCAGAAGGCAGGAGCCCACTAAAGATCAAGTAAGGAATGGAACGGCAGAAAAACACGTACCCTTTGGAAAGGTAAAGGTCCGAGGGAACAGAGGCCATAATGACCTGATATATTAAAACCACCACCGGGACCTATCCAGAAAAGCAGGCGCTTCTTCTGTTAAAATTGTGTATTAGATGGTTGTATGTTAGATGTATTTATGGAGAGAACACAACCTTAGTCCTATCGAACCAGAATTGAGAAATGGGGATAGGACCAAGGAAGTAGGTCACCTTGGATCCCCAAACAATTACCATGACCCATTCATCAATTGTTTATGGATCTATCCCATCTGGAATTCATAAAACCCCCTGCTCCAAGGTGATTCTGACACCGAGAATATGAAATGTGGTGCTGTCCTGAACAGCGGGTCTCAAGTTGTCCTCATATTTCAATCATTATTTCAGAGATAACTGAGGAAAATACCTTTACCACCTATGAATGGACTGAGAATTGGTAGATTGAGTGAGAAGGACTACATGTATTTGGGTGATATCCCAGTGAACCTAAAGTTTCCCAAAGAAATTATTGGATTCAATAAAAAGATGGGCACCCTAGCCTGGTACATCCAGAACAAGGGAACTGATTGATACAGGCCAGGGAAGACTAATGTGGATGAAGATGCTCTGTCTTAAAAGCTGTATAACCCTAAAGCCACTTTGATACTGAAAGAAGACGTGAGAACTATATGTGATTTCCAGGCATGGGAGCCACAATCATGTGAAAATTTGGCTGATACCTTGGGACTTCCATGAGATGGCATGCCAGAAGTATAAGTGAAACTCGTTGCTTAGAACCGACTTTCTTTGCCTCAGTTGTCTATAGATGACTGGCAGCAAAAGTAAATGGCAGATGAAGAATTGAGAAAAGCAATACAAACCAAGAAATGAGGAAGTGATGCCAAAGAGCTTAAGTTCCAGCAGTTTGAAGGCTGCTGTTGAGACAATGGCAAAAGTCAGTGCTCTACAATGGAGTGCTGGACTGGACTCAGATTGATCCCACACATGCCACCAGGAAGCCACTCCATGGCCATGAAAGAACATATAACTCTGTAGGATGACCTGAGACATGTAAGTCAAGAGAGGACCTTCGAACTAGTAAGAAACAGATTTACCGACCCAAGATGGTTCATTGTTGTTCAGTGGTTTTTCAGTTGTGTTTGACTTTTCGTGAACCCATCTGGGATTATCTTGGCAAAGATACTGGAGTGGTTTGTCATTTTCTTCTCCATCTCATTTTACAGATGAGGAAACTGAGGGAAACAGGGTTAGGTGACTTGCCCAAGGTCACACAGCTAGTAAGCATCTGAGGCCAGATTTGAACTCAGGAAGATGAGTATTCTTGACTCCAGGCCTAATGCTCTAACCACTACACCACCTAGCTGCCCACGATGGTAGCAAATGTTACTAAGAAGTGTGAAACTTCTGCCTAATACGTGCAAAGAAAAAAAGCTGCCAACATAAGCACTAGCAACCCTTTGGAACTTGGCTTCATCAACTTCTTACTGCTTTAAGAAAATAGTAAGAATGTTAGCCATATCTTAGTAATGCCTGATCATTTCAAAAGGTGTGAAGGTTCTTCAGGAGCTGGAGTGCATTCACTGTTGCTAAAGTATTGTGGGAGAATTATTTCTCAGGGTATGGAATCCCCGCCGGGATCCATTCCTATCAGGGCAAAGACTTTGAGAGCAAGCTATTCAAGGAAGTGGCACCTTTGTCAGGTATCAAGAAGTCTAGGGGTACACATTCCCATATACAAGGAAGGGCAGCTAGGTGGTAAAGTGGATAGAGCGCTGGACTTAGAATCTTCCTAGGTCTTCCTAGACCTGAGTTCAAATCTGCCCTCAGACATTAGCTGTATGACCCTGGGGAAGTCACTTAGCCCTATTTGCCTCATTTTCCTCATCTGTAAAATGAACTGGAGAAGGAAATGGCAAACCACTCCAGGATCTTTGCCAAGAAAACCCCAGATGGGGTCACATAGAGTCAGACACAACTGAAAATGACTGAACAACATACACACCCAAGGAGAACCACTCATAGCCTGAGCATTTCAACTATATGCATGTTAAGAAGTTTGAGATCAGAACAGAAATTTCTGTAGAGTCAACAGGTGATATTTCTAGTGTAAGACACCGGCCCTTTAAGGCACTTCCCTTTCGTGTGGAGAAGTCTGTTGCTAAGTTGTCTGCTTTCCTCAAGCTCTAAACCTGTTACCAAAGTATGTAGCTGCTCTGACGCCAGAGAGCTGAGGCAGTCATTCATGTTGATTATGAAATGAAAAGAACAGATTTCTGAACCTTAAGCTCCTCTGAAACTCGAAGTGATGGATACTAGAGTTACTGTCCAGAAGTAAGTTTCCAGATGAGCAGAAAAATATGTTGGAAGCAAGCAGCTCTATGACTGAGCTATCTGGGACTTCAAAATCTACAAAATGTATTTGCCTTTTAAAGTAGCCACCTTTGGCAAGAAGTCAAATCACATACCTGCACACAGATACAGAAACACATACACACAAACCTGGTCTATCTGTGACTCAGCGTGGTGCTGAATATATCTACTCTTACTAATTCTCATTAATGGTGGAAAGCAGCATGACTCAAGGGGGAAATGTTAGATTCAGGAGATCTGTTTTTCAGTCTGTCTCTGACACTTGACTGGGGGATTGTTAGCAAGTCAACTAACCTCTCTCCTAGTCTCTCTTTTCTCATCTGTAAAATGGGGACAATAAGCCTTGTGCTACCAGCCTCGTTCATTGAGAGGAAAGTATCCTAAAGGAATAGGAACTGAACCTGTGATTTCATTGACATTAAGATCTGCTCTATCAATGCAGATTAACACCTTTCCTGCAACTTTATTCCTTATATAGGTACATTGAGCTCCTGAGTCACTTACTTGGGATTACACAGTTAGTATATATCAAAGGTGGGACTTGAACCCAGGTCTCCCTGGTTCCAATTTCAGCTGTCTAGACACTACACCATACTTCTGTGGTTGTTCTGTCATTTCACTTGTATTTGACTCTGTGACTCTTTCGGGGGTTTTCTCACCATTTCCTTCTCCAGCTCATTTGACAGATGGGGAAACTGAGGCAAACAGGGTTACATGACTTGCCCAGGGTCACACAGCTAGCAAGTGTCTGAGGTCAGATTTGAATTCAGGAAGATGAATCTTCCTGATGTCTATCTACTGCACCATCTAGCTGCCTCTATACCATGCTGCCTCTCTCAAAACCAAACCTAAACAGATAGAATTCATTTTCCCCTCTATCAGAAGACCTGACCCTCCCACTGGTCCCCATAAGCAGACCAGAAAAGGCATGGGGATTCTGGTTTGCTATTACCTCAGTGACAATGGAGGAGCCTGGAGTGTCATATACCCAGCCATCCTGACAGGTGGTAAGAGGGATGTGGCTCCTGTTGCTGGTAAAATTGGCAAAAGGGTCCGTGCAGCTGAGGGCTGTCTGATTCCAGTCCACATCGTATCTCCGGCACTGTCTGGTAAAAGCATCTCCTGGTATGTCCAGGCCTGGCACTGTGTAATTCAGCTCCTCTTCCAAACTCCAGCCACATCGCTTGCTTAATTCTGCAACACCAGGATTGAAGCAGCGGTGATCTGGGGTGAAGCCCAAGAAGACAATTCCCACATAAATGGGGGCAAAAGCAACCGACAGCAGGCATAGGAGGCAAAAGGCTCGTTTCTGGAAGAAGTTAAATTCTCCAATGTGCTCTAAAATGTTATCTAAGGTTGGCATAATTGGATAGGGCAACAACTTTCAGGCAACTAATAAAATGCATTGCTAGATGCGCCCCAAGCTGCAGACTCTAAGTTACCAGTATCAAATAATCTATTTGTGGTCAATTCAGATTGCACCATTTCAAAGCAAGCTCAGACAGGATAAACATGGAACACGACCAAGTAGAAATAATCTTTCACCTCCTTGTGACTCTTTCAGGGCAAGGGTGGGGAAGGGGGAGGCCAGAGGATGACAGTGGGCTGGATTATTTGTTTTATTGGGGGAAAAGTCAATAAGGTAGAGACCTTAAAAAACTTTGTCACCCAGACAACTAACAGAATAATCAATTCTCAAATTACTTTGAGTGTTGCGTTATTTATCAGGATATTTCTTTTTATTATCCAGATGTACCAAAGGTCACTAATTATCAAAGGCTACCCTTGATCCAACCATAGGCTGTCTGCCAAAACTCAGTTCCACATTCACCCTTGGGGCCCCCTATACTCATAACATAGTGAAAAGACCACTGGGGTCGGATAACCTGGGTTCAAATTCAAACTGTTATTCCTTACTTTTTTTTTTAACTATTTGTGTGACTTTGGGCCCCTTAAACTCTCTGGCCCTGAAATTCCTCATCTGTAAAATAAGATTTGCCTAGATTGTCTCTAAACACCCTTCTAGCTCAATTTATGATTTCTTTCATCCCATATTTACTTGTTCAGGGATTTTTTGAATTTTTTTGGTATAAGGGATGAGTCATTGGGGATGAGAAGCACCAAGTGTTATATTGTAAAAGAATAAAGATGATATAAAAACAAAAGATTTTTCTAAAGAAACAAGGCCACATATCCACAGCCATTACTAGAGCAGAACCCCTAGAGCTTTGTCTCAAAAGGCCAAAATTGAGAAGATGGTGGAAGCACTTGCAGTGCCTTGGGTGTCTTAGAAACAATTGAGCATAGCATCTAGTTTTTTCTAGTACATCTAGATCTGGATGTTCTTTGGTGTGGGGAATATCATCTCCCCCTGGGGTTTTGGGTGGAGGTGGGAGGATCTCCACCAACCCCACCACTAATGTAGATTGGCAATTACTCTATAGTCTTAGAGAACTGCTCAAGACACCAACAGGTTAAGTGTTATGAACAGAATCACATAATCAGTATATATACATATATATATATAGAGAGAGAGAGAGAGAGAGATTACTGTAAGAGCACTTCTCTATTAGCTGTGCCACACTTGCCTCTCTTAACAGATTTACATATCACTCATTTACAAACTTCAATTTTGTTAGGTACATATTATGTATGTGCATGAATTCTCTCCAGTGGCTCCCAGTTCTCAGGATTAAATACAAAATCCTCTTTTGGCTTTCAAAGCCCTTCATAATCTTGTTGTTGTTCAGCCATTTTCTACTTGTGTCCTATTCATGACCCCATTTGGGGTTTTCTTGGCAGAGATACTGGAGTGGCTTGCCATTTTCTTCTCCAGTTCATTTTACAGATGAGGAAACTGAGGCAAACAGGGTTAAATGCCTTGCCCAGGGTCACACAGCTAGTAAGTGACTAAGGACAGATTTAAACTGAGGGAGATGAGACTTCCTCACTCAATTCCTTGTACTTTATCCACTGAGCCACCTAGCCCCCTCCAACCTTTCCAGTCTTCTTCCATCTTATTCCCCAGTACATGCTCTTTGATCCCATGACACTCAACTCCTGGCCATTCCATGAATGAGAAACTCCATCCCTCCTCTCTGGGCATTTTCTCTAGCTGTCCCCCATACCTGGAACCCTGTCCTTCCTCAACTTCCCTTACAGGGTTCCCTGGCTTCCTTTAAGTCTCAACTAAAATCCCATCTTTTACAGGAAACCTTTCCCTCTCTAAATTCTAGTGCCTTCTCTCTGTTATTTCCTATTTATCCTATATATAGCTTGTTTGTATATATGTGTTTGCATGTTGTTGCCCCCCCCATTAGACTGTGAGCTCCTTGAGGGCAGGGACTGTCTTTTGTCACTTTGTGTCCCCAGGCTTAGCACAGTGCTGGTACATAGTAGGCATTTAATAAATGTTGATTGATTGATTGATTGATTCTCTTTGGTTTCTGACTAGCTACTGCCAATAAGCCAGTACAGAAGACAGACACAGGAAAAACTGCAGCTTATTTACTCAGTGAGCCACACTCCAGCAGCACATAATGGGACATGTGTGTCTGTTACAATTTGACTAGTGATATTTATTCTTGTCTCTTATTCTTCTACCCATTTGTTAGATGAAACAAAGAGGAAGAGGTACTTTTTGGTCACCCAGGGAGGGTATATGTATTTGTAATAAAAGAGAATGCTTATCACTTGTTAAAAAAGAAGGAATATGTCCTTGTTAGCATAATTATTCATATCGGATGAAAGGGAACCACACATTACCTGCCAAACAAGACAGAGAAGAGAAATAGACTTCTTTGGGCTAGCAAAGTCTTTCTGTGCATGATAAAACATTTTATAGCAATTAGTTGTTGTTTAGTCATATTTTTTTTTTCAGTCGTGTCTGACTCTCTGTGACCCTATTTGGAGTGTTGTTGGTAAATATACTGGAGTGGCTTGCCATTTCCTTCTCCAGCTCATTTTACAGATGAAGAAACTGAGGCAAACAGGGTTAAGTGACTTGTCCAGAGTCACACAACTAGTAGGTACCTGAGGCCAGACTTGAATTCAGGCCTACGAGTCTTCCTGACTCCAGACCCAGAACTCTATGCACTATGGAGCCACCTAGCTGCCCCTATAGCAATTAGAGGGGTAAGGAAATACTCAAGGAAAGAAGCAAACAAGTATTTTTTAAGCACCTATGCACCAAACCCTGTGCCAAGCATTTTAGAAATAATTCATCTGATCACAATAACCTCACAACAACCCTATGAGGTAGGCATTATTATCCCCATTTTACTGTTGAGGACACTGAGGCAGACAAAGGTTAAGTGACTTGCCCAGGGTCACACAGGAAGTGTTTGAGGCATTATCTCAGGTCTTCTGAGTCCAGGCCCAGCATTCCATCCATTACCTCAGCCTGTTATATATTCTAATCATAGATTCCCAATTCGGGGGTGCCGGAACATTGGGGAACAGTGCTAATAGCCTCAGGTGCAACTGGGGGGCATTGAATAAAAATAAGGGGGCAGTGAAAGCATAAGGAAAGAAGAGAAGATAATTTTGAAAAACCATTCATACATGTTTCATCTGTTGTGTAACAGAGTTAAAGTCATAGTGATTACATTGTTTTCCAAATAAACACACAAAATGCAAGTAATAATCCATCGGTGATCAAGTCCACTAATAGGTCTTAACAAACAAGTGTTGGCAGGTGAGCACATCGCACATTGTCAGGAAATTCAGCATGCCTCAGAAGGAATATGTGCATGTAATGACTTGTTTACAAAATGATACTATGTAATCACATGATGCAATATTGCATCATCAAAATTTCAATGCAGGGGAAAAATACAAATTTACAATAAGTTATTAAATTTAAGATGTGTCTTTTTTAATATTTAATTTTTTTAAATGGCACAAATTTTTTTAAAAAATCATCAAAGGGTTAAAGAAAGTAGATTTCCATGGGGGCACTGAGTAACTTTTTTTTAAAGGGGGAGATAGGCCAAATAAGTTTGGGAACCTCTGTTCTAAGGCAATACATAGTCAATTGCTGAATATAGAATAAAATTGAGTTGTATCAACTCTCTACAGACCCACTCAGCTCCCTACAATCCACTTTTGACCCATGGTTATCACTGACAGTGTCATGTTTTCTATAATCATTGAACCACATAGATCTCTGATCTGGAAAGAATTCTCGGGATCATAGTCTCAGAACTCAAAGGACCCTGGGCAGAGGTACACTAAACCAGCTATCTGCAAGCACTGCAAATCAAGGCTTGATTCATTGTTTTGTTGATTGTGTCAATGGAAAAAACGTTAATTAAGCAAATTGAATTTACAAGTGGGTCACGGACATTTTTTTTCCCAGGAGAACAGTGTTAAACTTTTATAAGCACACCTAGGCTTCAGAGTCATCAAGTTCAACCCCCTCAGTTAGGAAACTGAGGCCAAAAGTTACCCAGGTAGGCAGTGATAACATCAGAGCCAGGTTCTCCAATCCCTTCACTTTTTCAGATTTGGAAAATGAGTCTCAGGTAAGAAAGGGGCTTAAGGTCACACAGTTCATGGCAGAGCCAGGACTAAAAGCCAGTACTCCTGACTAGTTTTGCTGCAGCAGCCTTTTTTTTTTTTTTTTTTTTTTGGCTAGGCAATGGGGTTAAGTGACTTGCCCAGGGTCACATAGCTAGTAAATGTTACGTGTCTGAGGCTGCATTTGAACTCAGGTCTTCCTGAATTCAGGGCCGGTGCTCTATCCACTTTGCCACCTAGCTGCCCCTGCAGCGGCCTTCTTGATGCAGGTCATTGTCCTTAATTAAGCTGACAGCAGAGAAGATGAGTGTAAAATTATTTAGGCATTGGTCTTCAGCTCTCTATAGCTATACCAATCTTCTTTTCCTGTGTCTGATAGGGGATGCCAGAAGATGTGAAAGGAGAAGGCTGAGGTGCATGCAGACACCTCCAGAGATGGTTCTTAGCAGTTGAACACAATAGGACCCAACTCCACTTGGCCAACTTAAGGGGAATATGGGATTTCTCATAAATTTTTGTTCTCTGATGTCAGTTCTAGGCCATTTCGTGTCAAATAAAGCAAACAGCTGTTAGGTATTTTTAGGTGTAGCTGGTCATTTGGCATCTCAGTTATCTGATCAATTCAGTTTTGCAAACACATTGTTTCATGCTCCTAGCATATGTTTCTGAGCTCTGGGGCTATGATAAAGCTTTTGGAACCTGGGGGGGGGGGCCAGGGTAAGGAATTAGGTTTAGGTTTGGAAGAGGGAGGGTATTCAAGATAGCCATAAATATCACATATCGCAGATGTGCACAAACAGCCCAAAACAAGTTGGAACATGATTATATGTAGATGAAGAGTCAGAATGTAAAGGGGGATTCAGAGGGAGAGAGGGGTGGGTCAGGAAACCCCTTATGGAACAGATAGTGGGCATGGAAGAAAGAGAATTTCATTTAAGTTTTCAGAAATTAGGGTGGCTGCTTCAGGGAGAAGGGAATGACTTGTGAAAATGCAACGCAGGAGAGGACAAGACAAATTCAGAGAAGAGAGAGTAGTCTAGACTGGTGAAGTACTAAGTATGTAATGAGGAGTAATGTTAAAAAATATATACTGAAAGGGAGGCAGAAAGCAGGTTGTGGCAGGCCTTAAAAGCCGGTCTAATGCACCTCAATTTTATGGCATAGTCAATGGGGACCCACCGAAGGTTTTTGAGTAGGATGCTAAGTAACCATTGAGACACAATCTCTATTTGTCACTAAGTGCTAAAGTTTTTGATATTTGTTTATTAGAAGGTATTATTCTGCCTAGATAACTGCTTCCCCCCCCCAAGCAGTAGGAAGGACACACAATCAGGCTGTCCCATCACATGAGCATACACAAGGGAGCTGACAAACAGTGGGTCAAAACTGACAGATGAGTATTATGTAAGTACCTTATCCTTCTGCTGCTGTAGGTGTTGAGTTGGTGTTTCAACTCCACATTTCCATTCATTGAACTGAAATAAAATTTCTTTTCCAATAAAGAGGAAAAAAACCACAAACCTGAGAATTATTACTTTAATCTTTGAGATCTGTCTTACAGTGCTTAAAGAAAAAACTTTTAAACCTTCCAGAATTTAAGATTCTATATTCTAAGACTCTAGGAGTCTATAAAAGCCATAGTTCTTGAAAGATTTCAGCTTTTGGCAACACTGCTCTGTAACATGTATCAAATCTAAAGATAATGTGGTACAGTGGAAAGACTCGGAGAGTTGCCACTGAACTCAACTTTTTATCTAGGCTCTAGGTCAGTATTACCTGTGTGACCTGTGAGAAGTCACTTAGCCTTTCTGGGCCTTGATTTCCTCATCTGTAAAATGAAGAATTAGTCTAGATGACCTCTAGCCAGACCTCTGAACTAGACTTCCCTTCTAGCTCTATGAGTGTGTCTTCAAAAGCACTTTAGACTGAACAAATAACACACTGGGGATATTAAATGTCTGTCATTTTTAACTGGGTACTAAAGGTGCTGACATGAGTGGAATGTGCCCTTTGATATTTCTTGCTTGGAAAGCCACTGAGGATTGCAAGTGTCCTGTTTTTATGTGTTACAAGTAATAACCAGATCTTCAGTTTCTTCCCCTCTTTCTATTCCAATCCATACATTTCTCAAGAAAAAGAGACCAAAGTCTTAGCAGCTAGTTTTCAATTCACAATTATAATTTACAATATTGTTGTTGTCCAGTCGTGTCTGACTCTTCATGACCCCATTTGGGGTCTTCTTGGCAAAGATACTAGAGTACCATTTCCATATTACCCAGCTTCAAGTGGCCCTTTCTTGCAGCAACGCAATCCTTTTATTCCTTCTCAATTGATTCTCTAACTCACTGCCCACAGAATATACTCCAAATCTTTTCTTCTCTCATCAAACCTTTTCCAACCTTCCTCCTTGCCCCTGCTGCTAGTATTCCCCAACATTGAAAACCTTGACTCTTGCCTCGCTTAGAAAATTGAGACAAGTTGACATGAACTCACTTTTCTCCCCCGCTCCATTTCAAAACCCCTTGGCATCATCACTCTCCTCCCTTACCCCAGTGTCTGACAATGAAATGGTCCATTTTCCTTGCCAAGTTCAACTCCTCTACCTGTGTCCTTGATCCCATCTCCTTGTTTCTTTTCCCGCAGATCACAATCTCAATTTCACACTTCTCTCTAATCTCCAACTTCTTCAGAGCTACCACTGCATTATATGCACTACATGCATACATCTCTTCCCTACTCCATTCAAACACAGGTTTTCCCTATCCTAAAATTCATCAAACCCCACTATCCTATCTCTCCTATTCTCAAACTCCTATTAAAAAAAAAACTACCTGAATTTGTTGTCTCCACTTCACCTCTTCTCATTCACTCCTAAACCCTTTCTGGAGGTCTGAGTCTTCATTCTTCTCAACCTATTGGCTGCTTTTGCCGCTATTGACCACTCTCTTCCTGAACACTCTCTCCTCTCTGGTTTTTTATAAACTGTACTTTCTCCTGGTTCTCCTCCTGACTGCTCCTTCTCAATTTCTTTCCCTGGTTCATCCTCCATATTATACCCCTTAATTACAATCCTAGGCACCCATTCTCTCTCTAAACTCTCTGTGACCTCATCAACTCCCAGGGGTTAACATCTCTTTGTAGATGACTCACAGATCTACACATACTAAAACCCAATCATATCACCAATTGTCTATTGGACATTGCACACTGATCATCCCAGAGACATCTCAAACTCATGATTTCCAAAATAAAATTCATTCCTCTTCTTGCACCCTTCCACCTCCACCTTCCCCAGCTAACTTCCCTCTTTCTGCTGAAGGAAGCATAATTCTCCTAGTCTCCCGTGTTTGTAACTCCAGCAATATCACCAACTTCTCACTCCAGATATTCATCAATTGCAAAATCTTACTGTTTCTACTCCTCTGACCCCTTCTCTCTACTCATGTAGTCATCACTGTGGTTTCATCTCTTATTACCTCCAGCATATATTGTTGCAACACCCTCCCAATTGGTGTCCCTGCCTTAAGACTCTCACCACTCCAGTCTAACTTAAGTGCTGCTGCTAAAGTAATTTTCCTTAGGCACAAATCTGTCACTAAACCTCATTAACTCCCTGCTGACTCCAGGATTGAATATATAACATAAAAGTACTCTTTTTTTGCACTCTGTGATGCCACAAAACTGGCCTGTTCTCTCCTTTGCACGACCGCCATCTATCATCCTCATGCCTTTCAATGGTGGAAAGGCTGCTCAAGCACTGACTTCTACTCACGCCCTTCCTGATCCTCCAATTGCTAGTGCCCTTTCCCCCAAACTACTTTGTATTTATTTGAATATATTTTGATATTTATTTAGCATATGGTACTTGCCTCCAACATTAGAAGATAATTTTATTGAGTACGGATTTTTCATTCATTGTATTTGTAAACCCTTGTGTTTTGAATATAGGAAGCATAATAAATGCTGGATTGATTGATACAGCATTCCAAGAGTTATCCTTCCTAATCATACCTTTGCAGACCAAGCAACTTGCCAACATTTATTTACATGTAGATTTGTCTGGACAAATTATTGATTCGAGATCAGCAAATTGCAAAAGTGAAGCCATTTTTCTTTGCTTTTGTTGTTGTTTTGTTTTAATTTCTTGGTCTTATTCCCACAAATTGAGCTAATGGAAAGGTAGATAAGCACATTCTGGGAAAAAGCAGAATAACTGGAAAAAAAAAAAGCAGAAAAGTAAGCCAACATTTTAGCCAGTGTTATGAGTATTGCCAAGTAAGAGATGTCATTCTCCTCTTCTCAAAGTGTCCATTATAACTCTACTACCAAATGCAAACCCTCTCTAGTCAGTTCCATTCCTACGGCCCTATATATGTTGTTCCTTCCCCTGTTTTGCACATGTTATCATGCTTTTCCCACTCCTGGAATGCTCTCAATTTGACTAAGCTTTCCATCTAATCAATCAACAAACATTTATTAAGAGCTTACTATGTAACAAGCAGGACAGTTAGGTGGCGCAGTGGATAGAGCACCAGGCCTGGAGTCAAGAGGACCTGAGTTCAAATTTGACCTCAGACACTTACTAGCTGTGTGACCCTGGGTAAGTCACTTAACCCTGTTTGCCTCAGTTTCCTAATCTTTAAAATGAGCTGGAGAAGGAAAATGCAAATCACTTGAGTATCTGCCAAGAAAACCCCAAATGAGGTGACAATGAGTCAGTCACTGCTGAAAAACAAAAACAAAAATGACAACATGTAACAAGCATTTATTAAGAGCTCAGTATGCACCAGGCACTCTTCTAAGTGCTAGAAATACAAAGAAAGTCAAAAATAGTACCATTCAAGCAGGAGCTTACATTCTAATTGGGGATACAAGACGTCAGTAAATAGCTACATACAACATACATATACAAAGTCTCTACAAAGTAGTCTTAGAAGACAAGGCTCTAGATGCCTGTGGGGCTTGAGAAAGGCTTTCTGCATTAGGTGGAAGTTTGAGGTGTCTTTAAGGAAGTTAGGGATTCTAAAAGGTAGAGATGAGGAGGAAGAACATTCTGGGCCTAGGAACATTAGTACAAAGGCATGGAGATGAGATGGAGTACCTCATATGAGAAGGTGGCAAATAGGGCAGTATGACTTGAATGGAAGGGTACATGGAGGGAAGTTTAGGAAGAGAGGAATGGTGGATAGGGTGCAGACTATGAAGGGCTTTAAATGCCAAAGAGCATTTGATATTTGATCATTGAGATAACAGGGAGCCTCTGGTTTATTGAGAAGGGATGTGACCTACACTTTAGGAAAAATACTTTTGTCAGCCAATTGTAGGATAGTTTAGAATAGGAATTGATTCATGTCTGTCTTTCCTCTCCTACAGGAGTAGCTCTTTGTAAACTTTAAAGTGCTATATAAATGTGAGTTATGCTTCAGAAAACCTCCTGCATTTTCTATTTGTTACTCATATTATTTTACACAGTGCTCTGCATCCAACAGGTATGCACTATGTTTGTGGAATGAATTTGGTATAACCATGACCCTCAGTGGTTCAGGAATGCAAAATTCATTTTCTTTAGGCTTTTTTAGTTTACAACAAAGATCGTGTGATTTTCCTTTTATATCTGCTTACGTTGACTAAGTGCTGAAAATAATAAAGACAATCACCAATGATCTCTTAATTGCCAACCTAATGGTCTTTATTCAGTTTTCATCTTTCTTGACCTCTCTGTAGCCTTTGACACTGTTAAATCATCTCTTCTTCTAGATATGCTCTTCGAGGCTCTACATTTTTGTGACACTGATCTCTCCTGGTGCTTCCACCTTTCTGGTGGCTCCTTCTCAATTTCCTTCACTGGATCTTCATTCAGGTCATGCCCACTACCCATAGCTGTCCCCAAAGGCCCTGTCCTTGACTCTTTTCTCTTGTTATGAGTTCTATTTTCATATTTATGCAGATGATTTGTAGATCTATACATCTAACCCCAATTTCTCTCGAGTTCCAGTCCCACAAAACAAAACAAAACATTTTGGACACCTCAGCCTGGATGCCTCATATGCATTTCAAACTCAACATGTTCAAAACATTGGCTTTCCCTCCCAGGTCCTTGACTCTTCTCAACTTTCCTAATACTATGAAGGGCACCACTATCCTTCTAGCCAATCTGCAATGACAACTTCAGTGTCATCCTTGATTCTTCTGTTACCCTCACAAATTTGGTGCCACATCTGGTCGTTTCTGCCTTCACATCTCCTGAATATATTCCCTTCTCTTCATTCACACAGCCATCATCCTGGTAGAAGCCCTTATCATTTCATGCCTTTACTATTTTAGCTTTCTGATTGGTCTCCCTCCCTCACATCTCTCCCTACTCCCATCCATTCTCCACTCAGCTGCCAAAGTGATTTCCCTATAGTGCAGCTCTGACCATGTTACCCCCTACCAAATAAACTCCAATGAGTTACCCTATTACCACCAGGATCAAAAATAAAGGCCATTTCACACTCTCATAAGTCCTTCACAACCTGGCCCCTGCCTATCTTTCCAGTCTTTTTACATTTTACTCTCCTCCACACACAGCAAGTATCTGAGGCTGCATCTGAACTAAGATCTTCCTAACTCCAGACCCAATACTCAATCCACTGTGCCACCTAGCCCCAGAGTATTGCCATTTTACTGAAGGGGAAAAAATTCAAGAAAGTCAAAAGTACCCTGCCCAAGATCACAGTCAAATGGTGAAGTAGTTGGTTTATTTTTTTTTTATGACATTGAATTAGGACAAGTGTCAGTTACACAATTACAGACAACTAGAGGTGGAAGATATTACAGATTCTGTAGTTAATTCTGTGATTAAAGAAAATTTAGGCTTCTGAAGTTTGCCTTAACCTACAAGGTCATACACCAGGTTAATGACAGAACTGGGATTAGGCCTCCCAGTGTAGCATTCTTTGCCCTACATTATATGCTGCTTCTCTTACTAAAGAACGTCTTTTTAAACGTACCTTTCCAGCTTTATCATATATCAATCCCCTTCATGTACTCTTTGGTCCAACCAAATTAGACTCCTTTCTCGACTTCCCATACAAAACTCTTGTCTCCTGACTCCACACCTTTGCATTTACGCCTGGAGTGTACTCTCTCCTCACCTCTGCCTCTTAGAATCTCTCACTTCTTTCAAAGCTCAGCTCATATCACCTTCTCCATGAGGTCTTTGCTGAACCCTCAGCCTCTTTCCCCAAGCTCCTTTGTATTTATTTCATACATATAGTATATATTTATGAATTTATGATGTCTCCCCTGATAAAACATAAAGCCATTGGGAGCAGAGGTTGTCATTTTTGTCTTTATATTCTCTGGAACTAACATGGCACCTGGCACATAATAAATGCTTAATGAATGCTTCTTTACTGATTATAGTATTTGCTTTAAAACACATTTCATTGCTTTTTCTAAAGAAATAAACTAAAATAGCCACATAACTAATTTCTACTATACTTTACAAAGTTATACTGAAATAATATAGAAAAAAAAATTAAAGTAAAACAGTCTTTCCCCTAAGGCTCAGCTTTGGCTTTTTTTGAGTGCCCTTTTCTCTGACCTATGAGTTGGCTCACAGATACAGGAAAAAACCTGGGACCTTTGGCCTTTTTCTAACTTCCCAGAAAGCCACCTATAGGTTGGACATTACAAGCTCTCCAGGCTTACTTTTCTCTAGTACAGCTCCAGAAAAAGCTATCCTGCCCCCGGGGAAGTTTCAAAACAATTTTTCCTTAAAATCTTTATAAATCAAACTCAGTAATTCCCTAACCTGCTTAAATCAGTTTGTGTCTGGAAAGGGACCAAACTTTTATTTCTCTAAACATTTGAAAATACAATTGAACCTTCAGTTGCTTTAAAATACTTATAAGAAGACTTCTGTCTACAAGCTGAAGTGTAATTGGCCCCATTCTCCAGTTTTCTG
The DNA here is from genome assembly GCF_900497805.2 of Vombatus ursinus. Lineage (NCBI taxonomy): Eukaryota > Metazoa > Chordata > Mammalia > Diprotodontia > Vombatidae > Vombatus > Vombatus ursinus. Next base: position 8,663,603 of record NW_020954953.1, on the reverse strand, counting down.
GATGAGTCACATAACCAAGGCTGTTGCTTTAGTATCTCTAGATATTTTATGCAGCACCAAGTCCTACAGAAATAACAAATGAATATATAGTAATAGCCTCATTTTACAACATTTAAAACTATCTCAAAAGCCTTATTAAAAGTAGATTTTTGGGGGAGGGGAACTCACAACAGTAAAAATTATAATTAAGGATGCAGCAAACGTCTTACAAATCACAAGTGGAAAAAAACAAAATATGAAAATTTCTTAATAGAGCAAAATTATTCTATTAAGTCCTTGAACAAGATACTGAAATGTCAACCCAGAAACCACATCCTAGATCTCTTGTATTGATTAAGCCTCTGAATTCAAGTTATCTTTCCATCTTGAGGTAAATATTCCTGAAAGCTAGAAGAATAAGATCCCAAAGTTCTTTCCTTCCCTTTGCTTTTAATGACTATAAGGAACTAAACCACTGATTACTAGCCTTGGTTTTATAGTATCAGAGGTGTCTAAGTATATGAATGCTAATGAGATTCTAAAAGTTAAATTAATCTAATCAAACTATGTTTCTCTTATCTAAGCAAACTAAACAAATCCACTGGGTAAAAGTGAAACAATATCAATCAGCAGGGTAGAAATGTACAGAAAAGGCATTCCAATCTTTTGCTAAGGGGTAAATTATCTCTGATTCAGAGTCTACAATAAGAACCTAGGGCAGAGAGAGGATGAACTTAGAGAAGTCAATATTTGAAATGATCTGGTCTGGTATTCATTTGTTTTGCTGAACTTTTTTCCTTTCTTCTTTTTTTAACCTTTATTTAAAAAGATGGCTTAATGAGTGGGAGCAAGAAGAACCAGGGACATATTTGGAAATAAATGTGATATAAAAACAGAAGGTATCTATAAAAAATAAAATTAAAAGCATCTAATATTTATTTTTAAAATATACATATATTTCCCTTAACCTGAAACAAAGGGGAAAAAAATTCAAGTAATCCTACAAACATAAATACAATTCAAGCATTTACCCTAATGCTGGCTATAGAGAAGAAGAGAAAAATGTAACATTTTTACCCACGTTCCTCTATCATTTTCTAGTTACTAGTTCTTCATATACTTTGAATATGTAACACTCTTTTAAGCTTATCCTAGCAATACTCAAAGTTACTAATTAGAATGACAGCTCCTTTAAGGATTTATAAAATCAAAAATAGCATAGTCTCAAAATAAAATTTACTTGAGTCAATTTTTAGTAGACTGTATTAATTTTGCTTTAATGTTAATATACTCACTCTTGATTTAAAACCAGTCTCTCCTCCTCAGACCAAAAAAAAAAAGAAACCCTACATTTTATACTTTTCCTTCATATCACTGTTACTCATTTTTAATGACTGCTTCTATTAAATTCGGTATAGTCCCACTGTACTGTTATTTGTCTGGGATTCCAGGTCACCATTTGGGAAATTAGAAACATAAAGAGATCTGTTATCTTGGAACTATGATGGATCAGATGGAAATGAAAGAAGGAAAGGGAGCTGATCAGGTCAGGATTTGGTACCCTTCTACAGAGAAAATAGCATCAAGAAAACCAAGACTCATATAAGTTAGAGTCAGAACACTTTACATTTAAAACACAGTATCTTAAAAGCATTTTTCTTTTAAGATAAAAGTTTTAGAAGTTCTCTCTCCACTAAGGGGAATAAATTGCAGTACCAAATTAATAATTTATCTTTTATTGAAATTGCAGAATACTTTATTTATATTACAGTAAATTTTATTGGAAAATGGGGAGAGAAATCAACCTTTAAAAATACACTCACGTTGAAACCAAGTAAGCCAGCCAAACCAGGGGACTTTGCTTTTTCTATTTGTTTTTAAGAATTTGAATACCACATATCTATATACAATTCTACAACATCAGGTTAATCCCCCTGAAGATAATTCAACAAACACTTCCAGAAAGGAGTTAAGAGCTAGAGGAAGAATGCCATAATTTTCACTCTACAGAGGCAACACTATAAGTAATAATTATGACCTCCAAATAGAGGATGAATTGAAGTATGATACTACTGATAAGATTTTGGCCCATCATTTTTCATGCAATTAGTTCCATAAAGATACACATTGTGCAAATTAAGGCTTCTGTAGGTCTGATGGTTTACAAAGTTCTTTTTTTCTTTTTCTTTAAAAAATAAGATTAGACAGACAGTAAAGATGATACTGAGATGACCTATACCCACAATCCTGAGAAACCTGGTTATTTTCTGTGGTATGGCACCAAGTCTCAACTCCATAGGAAATCAATCTTTGGGTCAGTTGTTTGGGTTCACCAGAAGTCTAGCAAAATACTGATAGATTTGCTTCATATGACCAGGACCAAGAATAACATGCAAAGAGCAGCAGCTGTTTTTGGCTAAAGCCATATACAAAATGTGAACCTTTTGAAGCACCCAAGAAACCAAAGAACATTTTGTTTCTTAAAAAAAAAAAATCCAAAGTCCAGAAATGAAATATTTAAACATAAGGGATAAATGATACACCAGGTCCAAAAATTTTACCTCAGACCATCCCAGCATATGGATTAACACCTTTTCTTTCTCCTACAATGGGTGAATCAATAGAATACCCCCCTGCCGGCAGGAAGAAATTTTTACTGTTATTTCAGCAAACCTGAGTAGTCAAAGTCAATAAATAGGGGGTGGAGAGAGAATTAAAATGCTAATAATCAAGTATCTTAAATGGTCTAAAGTGTCAGGGCTTTTTTCCCCTTCATTGAAATCAAACCCTGCCTTTTGGGAGTATATTTGTACTAAATAAGAGCTAATAAGCTTCTAATGGCTATGCTTCTAAATGCAGACATGGACAGAACCCTGGAATCAGAGGACCGACATTATCTGGCTAATTTAGGCAATGACTTTTCCATCACCTGTAAACAAACAGGAATAAGCTAAGCCATCATTCCCCTTCTCCCCGTCACCAGTACAAAAGCTTCTTCCCTTTCGAATGAGTTCTTGTTAAAGGCAAAAATTATAGAAGCATCAAGTTGTGAAGTCTTCATATTTGGTTGGAGATGCTTTTCTGTCCCACTAATAAATTTTCTCTTGTAGGCACGAGAGGGAGTTTTAGACATGGAGCAGATCTTCATCACTGTCATCATGAAATGACATGGAATATGCAAAATCCATTGCTTTCTGCTGTCCTGACTTGGGTTTTCCTTTTCTTTCCTTCTCTCCTTTAAGCAAACCAACTGTGTCATCATTTCCATGCTTGAATGTCTTCCTTTGTAGATTTCTAAACTTGTCTGTTCCTCCTGGCCGTGTGCCTCTCGCTAAATGAATTTTCACATCAGGAATGGTCAGGACTTCGTCTTCACTGTCCTGGTCATCTGCATGCAGAGAAGTTAGGGCATCTGATTTCACAGACTTGGTGGTAATGTGGCCATTTTCTTGCCCTTCCTTTCCAGGTCTTGAAGCTGACAGCTGAATCTCTTCCATAAGCCACTCTGTTTCATTTTCATCTGCCTCTTCTTCTGTGTTTACCTGTCAAAAAAACAGCAGCATAGCAAGAACATATGATGTAAACCCTGTTTACAATTCCAGCATTCCCCCCTCTAAACCTCTTTCCCCCCACCACATTGGATGAAGTGTTCTCAATGTCAGAACACTTCCTTCCTATGCTATTCTTCTAGTTCTAGTCATTATTAATTGGGAGGAGAAGGCAGCAGTTCTTGGGCAAGGGCAAGGGCAAGACTTGGCCCCTTTCTACTGAAGACTGGGTCAGAGCAGGTCAGTGTGACCAGCACAAGTAAGAGTTGTGGCACTTTGGCTTAAAGCTCACAGCAATGTCTGAACAAAACATTCATCACCTGAACAAGCCTTGTGCGTCACATGGGAAAGAAAAAGAGAAAAGCACCTTTCATAACTTGTCTGCATTATTCTTGCCCAAGCCAGAAGCACCTGGAGGGCCTCCCATGAATCCCTGCAGTCAAAATATGCATGTTCTGATCTATATATTAGGAACCTATCTTACAGAATTTTTCCTTTTTAGCAAAAAATATAATTTAGGATAACAGGTATGTATAGTATCGAGGGAAGAAGAGGGTGGCATGAAGTACAATTAAACTAGAGAAAGAAGAATTTCTTTAAGTGTTCAAATCTGAGAATCTAAAGTTCTATTCATAGTAGTCTAGAAAATTACCTTAGTGTATTTGTAAGATACGTTGGAACTTCTCTTACAGCAGTTGCTTATTCTATGCATGACAGTTTCCCTATGGAAAAATACATATTTGTGATGGTAAGAGTAAATAACTTCTCTTTATTCTTAAAAGAAATAGCAGAATAGTGTGGTAGAATGACTAAAGGAATAGTATCCAGGAGATCTAGGTTCTGGTCCCAGCTTTGTGTTAACCCCTCAAAGGATGGGGCATATGACAGCAATGTCATTATCAAATGTATTTACTGCAATTTTATACTTATATTATCTTCAAATACAATTTCTTTGAGTGCTAGGGCTATGTTGCTAGGTATTTCTTTTAAAAAACTAATAGTTTTTTTTTAAGATTTTCAAGCAATAAATAGTTTTAAAATAATAGCATTTGTATAATGCTTGGAAGTTTGCAAAGAGTTTTGCATATGCTATCTCATTTGATCCTCACAACAACCTTTAATCACTGAATAGGTGCTGATTTCCCATTTTTCTAGACCTCATACAACCATCTGAACAAAAAGCTGTTTGTTTAGAAAGGAGAAGATGGTGTTTAATGCCTTTTAAGTCTTAGACATGCAGATAAGATAACTAAAAAAGCTGAAAATGAATTGGAATAATGGTCTATTAAGAAAGTGGTTCATAAAGCTATCACTTCCAACATGCAGGATACCAACAGCTACAATGGGATGTGAATCAGACTCAACAGTGTCCAACTTCTAAATTTCTTCATGTCAACCATTTCTGGCTTCACTGAGTTGATATCAGTACACCCTCATTATAGAAACTACAGAATCTATTATCTTAAATTTTAAGGATTTTTGTACATATATCAACAGCCCAGAGAGATTTTAAAGCTCTGATGTTCCCACTACATTCCTACATGAATGTTACCAGGAATTTTATTTGTCATCTGCTCTCACCTCAAAACCTAATAACCAAATCATACATTTTTCCTTCTCCCCAATTCTTTTCTCCTTACCTTCTTTCTTTTTTATATAGTAACATAATCAAGAGACATGCAGTAAGGACCACCAGAAGCAGGCTAAGAATTGCCCCAACAGCCTGGCTTCTTCCAGAGAGACCCTTGTGATTCAGCACATCTTCATCTTGATCATTAATAACTTCCATCCTAGGAGGAAGAGAAACAGTGACATCACTTCAATATAAATTTTTTGTTCTGCTTTTTAAAAATTCTACCCTAAGGATTTCTACACAACAGCTTCATTTTGATTCCTAAAGGAAATTTTTGTATCCAAGTGATAGCACAAGCCTGACCACGTTACTCCCTTGCTCAAAAACCTTCCATGGTTCCCCTTATCATCAGATAAAATACAAATTCCTTATTTTTTCATTTAAGGTTCTCCATTTTCTAGGTTCCATCTACCTTTCTTTCCTCATTTCTCACTATAGCCCTTTTAACATTTTGATAAGACCATTATTTACTAGGGTTTCCCCTACCTCCATCACATGGGTTAGGTTTTTCCCAGAGGCAATATAAAGCCAGTCCAGGGACTTAACTCTCCCAGGGGGCTAAGGCACCTCTCTTACAGCAGCTTCTTTATAGAATCTAGCCACGTTGATGTGAGGGTTTCTTGGTCACTGACGGGCACCAAAAGGACTACATGGACTCAGTGCCCTTAAGACTATATCAGCCACCGTACCTTGCCCTGCCGACCAGACACATTTCCATATGGAGGCAAGGAGATTATGTTTACCCAAGATAAAAGCTTCAGTATCCTGGTTGAACAGTCTTTTTATGCTATAGCTAAATAAATCTCTTTTTGTTAAACACTGAATCACCTATGACTGTTTCATTTTGTGTGAAAACTGGACCTCAACTAACAGAGAACTCATTTGAATCAAGTCACATATATTCTAACGAAACCGGTCCCCAGTCTTAACTTGTCCTCTCCAGCCCCTGCGCATGTTCACAGGCCTTCATCCATGCTTAGAATGAATTTTCCTCCACATCTATCCCAGCTAAAATCTTTTTCTGTCTTCAAAGCAGAGTTTACATAGTACATAGCTCCTCCCAGATGAAAGCATCCTCTTTTCCTCCTCAAATTTGCTTCTACAGGTACTTTGCTCTTAACACATTATACCTTGCATCATGCTTATCTGTGTTTATGTCTTCTTTGTAGATATTATGTATTTATGTCTAGTTAGTTTCCCTGAGCATTGCCCTATCCCCAAAGGCAGTCTGATTTGGCTCACAAACATCAATCCATTATGTTATAGTCAAGGACCACACAACTACCATCCAAAAATTTGCAACCCATACCTGTGGGTTGAAAGGTACTCTCCCTGTTAAACACTTAAGGAAAGCCTCAGCAAAAGAGAATGCTAAGTACCAAGGTATTTCTTGTCGCCTAAGCAGTTACTGCCATCAGCATTAACAGAGCACAACGAAAAGGTTCTAATCCTCAAGAGACTGCAGTTTACAACAGAGGGAGAATTTTATACAATTAAATCTAAAAAGCAAAGTATGCTCAGAAATTCTGTTTAGAGGCCATTAGGAAAGAAGTCTCGAAAGAAAGCAGGTATCCACATAGTTATTACTCATTTAAAACCCCATTTCCTACAAGAAATAGGGTACTGTGAAAAGATCATTGAATTCGGAGTCTGAAGACCTAGATTCAAATCTTGCTTCTACTTCCCAAATAAAATCACTTGATCTCTCTGTGTCTCGGCTACATATATATAAAACATTTGGATCGGGTGAGATGATTTCTCAGGTACCTTCCATCTCTAAATCCTTTGCTCCTACCTGTACAGAGTTCAAAGCATTTTTTGTAATTATTTCATGATTCCCCCAAAAAAGTCAAGCTGGCAGTCCACTGAAGATCTACTCTAAGGCTTCATGATGGTATGTATAAATCACTCTTTTGGAGGCTTTGTAAACAGAGCACACTTCCAATAAATCCTACTAAGATGGAAAGGCTTCAATAAGTATAGTCTGGAAACAAAATGTATGCCTGTTGTCCAAAGACCAGCCTAATGGAGTTCGGAGCAACTCATTGCCAGATTGACAACTGGATAATGAAGGTTTTGGTCAGAGCATCTCACAAAGACATTCATGGGGACAGCTAGGCGGCACAGTGGCTAGAACACCAGCCCTGAAGTCAGGAAGACCTGAGTTCAAATCCAGCCTCAGACCAAACACTTGACACTTACTAGCTGTGTGACTTGTCAAGTCACTTAGCCCTAATTGCCTAAAAAATAAAATAAATAAATTAAAAAACAAGAGGTTTAAAAAAAAACAAAAACCAAAAGACATTCATGGTTGAACATGATGGCACATGCCTATAGACCCTGTTCCTGGGCAAGCTGAGCTCAGGAGTTCTGAGGTTCAGTGGGTTAAACCACTCAGGTATCTGCACTAAGTCCAGCATCACTAAGATGGTAAGCCCCTGGGAACATGGGGGTTGGGGGAAGGGAAGATAGGACAGATCAGGCAGTTTAGGGGGGCAAACCAGTTGACCAGCAGTGAGGTTGAGCCCATGAGTAGCTACTGCACTTCCAGCTTAGGAAAGACAGAGAAACTCAGAACAGCAGCAGCAACAGCAGTTTTCAAATAGTTTCAGGATTCTCTTAAAAATTACTGAGGATCTCAAAGAGCTTTTATTTGTGTGGGATACAGCTATTGTTACTTACCACATCAGAAATTAAAACTTATACTATATGTTAATGTAAATAGTGTTTTTTATGAAAAATAACTACATTTTCTAAAACAAAAAACATTTAGTGAGACGAGTGGCATTGTTTTATATATTTTTGCAAATCTCTAACGTCTGGCTTAAAAGAAGACAACTAGATTCTCATACTTACTTTTGCATTCAATCTTTTGAAATATTTTGTTTTGGTTACAGTATATGAATAAAATCCTGTTTCACAGAGATATGTAGTTGGAAAAGGGAGGAGCAGTTTAATAGACAAATAACATTTCAGTATCATGATGAAAATAGTTTTGACCTTAGGGATTCCCTAAAGGCATTTCAGGGACTCCCTCGAGTCCTCAGACCACATTTTGAGAACTGCATTAATATCTAGAAAGGTTGCAATCTTCATCTTTTAAGGGAGTAATTACACTGATAAAATGAGATATTTGAAGTTCTTAAGTATGAAGCATATTCAGAGAGAATACAAGATAGGAAGTAGATTCCAGAATATCTAAAAAGACAACTATTCCAGTACCTTCTTCTGATTTCTAATGGTACCATTGTTCTCCTAGTTACCCAAGGTAAAGAACTTGGGGTCATCTTTTGATATGGATGGTAAAGAAAGGAGAGGAGTTAATCACTAAAATCCTGTTGTGTTTTCCTTTATGAAATCTTTACACTTAACCCTCTTCTCTTTCATTTCCTTTCCTTCATTTCTGTCCCACTGCCACCAACCTGGTCCAAGTTTTCAGTGCCAATCATTTGAAGGCCTAACTGGTTCTACCTCCCTCAAGTTTCATCCTATAGTGACTGACATTAACTTTCCTAAAGAATCCCATCTTAACTTAATCATGCCATTCCCCAGCTCAAAAATTCTGACAATTTCAACTGCCCAAACCATGTCTTAAGTCCTTAAATTGGTATTCAAACCTTATTTCCCCACCACACACACACACACATACTTTATTACTTAAACTTGACTACTAGACATTCCCTGAATATACCTTGACTTTTTCTATCTCAGTACCTCTGTCCATACTGTTCTTTCTGCCCAAAATAATCTCTTCTTTGTGCTACCCTATCTTTCAAAGTTCAAAATAAATACTACCTCTCCTCCACTAAGCCATCTCTGATTTTCCCAGGTTCTCGGAAGCAATCTCTTCATCCTTTGAATTCTTAATGCACTGAAAATTTTTTTTATTTATACTTTTATTTATGGTATTTATCATATGATACCTTATAATACATGTAATTCTTGGAAGGAATCAACAAGGGTAGCAACTCATAAGTTTTAGAAATGAGTGGGATGTAGAATAAGACTTGGATATAGTAAGGCAAGTTGTCAGCTTTGGGACAGGGCAGTTGGGATGAGATATGTAACCATACAGCAGGAACAATCAGAAGTAGCAAGTGAAACTTGATTCCTTGTCACATATTCATATCCAATCACAAATATGAAAAATTTTATCAATCTTGGGTCTGGGGGAGTCTAAAAGGGGTCTGCATCCCCCCACTTCCTTGATATGCACTTTTATTGTAGAACAGAAATGGATAAGGGTGAACTGGAGCGATAAAAGTAAAGTATCCCTATCCCACATGTTTGTGTAACACTGAATAGCAAGGATCAGTCAGGAGGACAGATTCCTACTGGTCTTTCAAGGTCCCATAGTAGCTATATTGATTAGGACAAAGACCTAGCTTCTATTCTCTTTTGTATCCTCCAACATTGCCTAGCACAGGGCCTTGCATATGGTAGGTGCTCAGTTATTTACCAACTTTTGTTTCAAAATTAACAAAACTGGAATTACAGAGAAAAAAAAGAAAAAAAATTATACTTACCCCAGAGGGCACACAGCAGAGGTATACCATGAAAAGAGGTATTGACAGTCTGCTGTTTCATGACTAAATTCAGGGATACCCTCCTTCACCAATGGGTCACAATGGAAAAAGATGGTAGAAGAGACATATTTCGTATTATCTTTTCCACACTTAGAGGAAGAGGAAAACACAACATCTAGGTCATCATCTACCAAGAGAAAGGAACACACAATTTGAAATGCCATAACAACCTTCAAAAATAATTTCATTATGCTCACTTTATGTGGTGTAAATTCAAAATAAAAAAAAATAAAATTTATAAAACTAAAATATTATTTCACTAGTCATCTGAAATGTATATTCCAGGTATAAAACTGATGACATCATTTCATGTTTTCCAGCTCTATTGGTTTTTCACAGCTATAATTACAACCCTTCAAAATTACATTCTACTCTGGTTTGTTGCAGGATGTCATCAGTAATTGGAGAGTAATGGCTGAAAAACAAGGCTTGGAATCCATCATCTAGAACTCAGTGGCATGTTAGCTCTTTCAGGGCAGAGACTGTGTCATTTTTTTGTCTATGCTCCCCAGAACCTAACATTAGCTTGGACAATGTTTAATAAATTAAAAAGAAATATGGTATAGGAAAAGACCACTAGAATGGGAATCAAGACCTGCTTCCAGTCTTAGCCTTGTGCAATCTTGGGGACAAATCCCTTAGCTTCTCTTGAGTTGCAATTGCCTCATCTATAAAATTAGATGGCTGAAACCATTCACTAAGATTCAATACAACTCTAAGATTTTATATAGAAAAATATAGTAAAAACATTCCTTTCCACTAGACCCCTAGCCAGTTCAATTGTAGTAGGCATTGTGTTCAAATATGCATTGATACCTGTGAATACCCTGTTAAGGTCATCTGAGCTGTAGTACCAACATTATTCCATTTTTTGGAAACCAAAAAATGTGCCTATTCTAGACCATCCAACTTGGCACTGCTATCTGTGATAGGATCAATGCCAAAACATAATGTCTGCTTCAATAAATAACCTGACAAAAATATATTTTTTTTCATCCCTTTTCCTCTAGGGAAACGTATAAGCCTACACATAAAATACACTTTAGATTAGCTACAGAGCTGGCTGATTTGCTGATAAACAAGTTTTCTTCTGAACATATTACATTAGTGTCAATAGCAAAGTCTTTATTAAGTATTATAATTCTAGTTCACAGGTTTAATGAGAAATTAAGAGAGAACAGAATCCACTTAAGACTTTAAACCTATTTTGGGGAGAAGATATTGAGAAGATTAAGAGTAATTACCTTGAATGTAATATCTAGTTTTATCCGAAGATCCAACTTGCCTACCAAAGCGTTGATCATTTGTTTTAACCTGACATATACTAGCTCCATAACACAATGGATTTGCTGAATTTGTGATAGAAGAAAGCTGGATTTCATACATATAAGCATCCCCATTAGGTCTCATATCCCCAGAGGCACTGAATAACCTGAAATGAAAACAAAATATATCATTATAGCCTCTCTAATTGCTGAAAAACCACACCAACCACACCACAGGGGATGCCTTCTAGTCTTGTTAAGAAGCATACAATGGTTGTGGACAGTTCAGCATATGACCAAGAATCTTTACAGGTTGCTATGTCTTACAACTTTGTCCAAACTTGGTAGTTTGTTCTTTCGTGACCAGCTTCAGGGATACCTCTGTTCCTCCTAATGAAAGTTCAAAATAGAAAAAGATAGCTCCAGAGCCACACGCTTCATTTTGCCTTTTCTACGCTTGGAGGAAGAGGTAAATAGCACCATGGTAAACATATTACCCAAAACATTTCTCTGAAAGCATGAGGTTACTTATAATGTGCTAGCATTGTCACTACATGACCATTTTTAGAGCCTTAAATATATTTGGCAAATGTTATTTATATTCTTTCTTCCCTCACTCTGGCCAGTGCTTTGACCATTGTTAATTAACTCCAGAAGACTAATATCTCAGACCAAAATAGACCACAGAAATAAAAATTTTCTATGAACTATTAAGCATAAAGGATTAATCCTCTTCTTCTAGCATCCCAATAGACTATGCGACAGATTATTTTAAAAATCTTCTGTTCCTCAATTCTACTAAGGGAAATATTTTTGTTATATGAGATTGTTCTCTGAGGAGAGAGGAAAAGACTGGGCAGGGGGTGGGGTGAATTTAGGTGATATAAAAACAAAAGATATCAATAAAATTTATTTTTAAAAAAACTGAAGGAGGGAGGAAAAGAGGGGGAAAATTTTGCACACTGAAGAATTCACCATCTTTGGTGTTAGACTTAATAGTTCAGTGATGCTTTCTCCCATAATAAGAGAAAATATAACTACCCCTAGCTACAGTAACTAAAACACAACACTAAATTTATCTTGCTTTGCTCCATGCTGGTGAATTAGTGGTTTAATTTTAAACACATTTTGGTACTCAAAAGAAAAATATTTTACTTACTTAAAATAAATATCTCCTAGGCTGAGACGCTTGTCATTGACAGGATTGATGATGGTCCCATTCACCATTTCCACCTCCTGTGGCTTCACTGCACAGGCTGCTCGAGTTTCCCACATAATGTAATATGTACAGCTCTCTCTATCAAACCTATAAAGGAGAATGAATATATCATGAACTCTAATGATCACATTATCCTTGGGGATTGTTGACTCTTAAAATATAGTTTATTGAATGCCTAAATCAAACATTTGTTTTCAAAAACATACTAAGCAACAAGTCAGTTCTCAGTGTTCAGGCACAGAATTGTCTTTCGTCATCATATCCCTTTCACGTACTAATGCTCCCAGACAATCTCCAAAGTTTCCTATGCCAATTCATAACTTTGACATCAAAATGAAGTCAAATTAATGATAGATTGTTAAAACCTCTTAGTGACACAATATCTCTGCTGTAAAAGTAAGAGGTATTTAGGGAAAGAGACCACCCAGTATGATGGCATTATTATAAAATATGCAAACATTTTAAAAAACTATTAAAATACATATCTTAAAATTTTTAAAGTAGTACAAAATTTAAAAGATAAAGTCTATTTGCTTTTAGAATTTTTGGTTTTGGTTTTTGCAAACTTTTCAGAAATTTGAATCCTTTGAATTTGTTTAATTCTTTCCCAGTTTCTTAATTTTTCCCTTTCCCAAACCCACAGAAATTCAAGGCATGGCAACCTCAAGTTATTTGACTTTACTTTTTCCAGCTTCTTGGAAGCAAAGACACACAAACATTAGCTAACATACTCCCTCTGGTGGCCAACTTCCTTTTGACACAATTCATACATGGTAAATCAATCATTCAAAAAGCATTTAAGTACTTACTCTGTACCAGGCACTGTAAAGAGAAAGACAAAAACCCTACAGCAGTCCAGGGCCTCAAGGAAATTATACTTTATTGGCAGATACAGTCTGTACATGCGCATACTTAAGACTATATAAGACTTATTCAAAGTAAATACATGGTGATTTTAGAGGATGGGGAGACAGGCAATCCTAGCTACAAAGAATCAAGAAAGACTTCTTCATGTAAGAGGCAGCATTTAAACTAAGCTTTAAAAGAAGTTAGTGATTCTAAAAGGCAGAGGTGAACAGGGAATATATTCCAGGCATAAGGGATAGCCTTTGTAAAGGTACAGAGACAGGAGATGAAATATAGTTTACAAAGACAAGCAAGAAAGCTAATTTGGCTGAACTCCAGAGTAAGTGAAGTGATGTCTAAATAAAGATAGAGGAAACAGGCCACAAAAGACTTTAAATGGCAAACGAAAGAATTTGTATTGGATCCTTGAGGAAATAGGGAACACCGATTCCTACGTCAGACTTTTTGTAATTCTTCCCCTACTCCCACTTTCACCTCCACCAAATCCCAGCTGCTAGTATCTTCCTCATAAAAAAATTACCTTGTATTCATTTTGTATGTATTTTAGTTTATACTCATGTGTGTATCCCCTGATAGAATGTGACCTTATTGAAGGTAGGGAACAACTTTTTTTTTGGTCTTTGTATCCCCAGAACCTGGAACACAGTAGGCATTTAATAAATGCTTGGTTTTTTGTTTATTTTATTTATCCAATCTACAAATGATTGGATATAGGAGTAGGGGAGGAGAGAAAGTAAGAGTTAGAGATGTCTGTAAAATTATGAACCTGAGAGACTGGACGATGGTGCCCTTAACAAAAATAAAGATATTAAGAAGAGGAATGGGGTGGGTTTGGGAAAAACATGAGTTCTGCCTTGAGAATGTTGATTTTGAGATGCCAATCATCTAATGGGAAATGTCCAATATGCAGCTGGTATCATAGGCCTGGAGCTCAGGAGAAAGACAAGAGCTAGGTATATAGAACTGTGCATGATCTACATAAAACTCATAGGATCATAGAGGAAGAATTGGAAAGCAATCTATTTCTAGTCCAGCTCTCTCATTTTATAGATCAGTAAGCTTAGAGAATCATATCATTAATTACCTAAAAGAACTCTCTGCCTCAATGCCCCACTGACACTTCAACACAGTATCACAGATATAAGGCTAGGAGCTACTTCAGAGGCCATGTTACCTATTTTACAGAAGAAAAAAACTGAGACCCAAGGAAGTTAAGTGACTTGCCCAGTGTCACAAAGGTCAGATCAAGTCAACAAGCATTTATTAAGCACCTACTATGCGCTACTGGCTCTATGCTAAGCACTGGTAGTATAAGAGGTAGGATTTGAACCTGAGGTGCTTTCCTACACACAGCTTTTGTGCATATTTCCTAATTAAATCCAGGGTTTGAAACTTTATTTCTCACAAAAGTTATTTAAGCAACACGTGCCTTCACACCCAGAACTTTGGCGGGGGGTGCCTAATATGTCTAGATATGAACTAGATAAACTTCACAAAGTATAAAATATTTTACAGAAATAAAATTATAAGATTTATTATTTTCTGGGCCCAGCTGCCTTGGGTCCAGAATTACTGAGAAAATTCTTGTCAGTATACAATTTCCACAATCTTATTCTGATAAACAATTCAAATCAAAGCAATCCCCACCTTTTCAGCGTGGGCTTGCCAACTGTCTTCGCACATTTCAGCTCTATAACTGTGGTTGCAGTCTTATTTCGCCTGCACTCATAGCCATTTGAATAAGTTACAAGGACTTTGTCACCTGCAATACATAAATAATTTAATTATACAATATTTCTAGTACACTGAAGAAAAAGGATTTTAGTGAAATATATACAATACTAAAGTCCAAAACAAAATTCTGGTATGCTAAAGAGAAACTTCATAACCACTTGCCTAATATTTAAGTTTAAAAAGTCCCACTTAACATAATACTAATAACTCTTACAACACTATACCATACTGAAATATTTACTAAAGATGCAAAAATTGATTCTTCATTTTGAAGAATCTTGGGGAACTAAACTATTTTTAACATGTGGTCCTTGACTCATTCATTTATATAGAGAAAAGGTTCACGTCAATGATCTGAACTGAGTTCAAATATTCTCTAAATGCATGCAATATGTTAAAAACCTAAAATCTCTGCCTTTCTTTATTTAAAAAATTACAACATTCTCTATTGGCTATGATTATTTGATGCCTCTTTGAAAAAGGTCCAGCTTTAATGGTCTTGACAAATTAACGAATCACATTTTTTTTCAGATTTACATAAAACATTTAATCTGCATTACATCCCTGCTCTACTGGATAATACATATGTGAGCCTCACTTACAGTGGTATCTATGCTTCCTAATCTAAATTTGCTTACACTAAAGTGAGCTTCTCTGATTACAACCATCCAAACCTCAATACAAATACTGGAGGGTTCTTAACCTTTTTACTGCCATGGACATATTTATCAGGCTGGTGAAACCCATGGACCTCTTCTCAGAATAATGTTTTTAAGTGAAATAAAGTAAAATACATAAAATTATCAAAGAAACCAATCATATTAAAATGCAGTTATCAAAATACTTAAAAAGTAAGTTCAGGGACCCAAGGGTAAGAAACCTTGTAGAGTTAAAGGAAATTATTTTAGGTATATAGTAAGGTAGTTCTCTCCTTTGCAGTCCTCTTCTGATGATGTATCACAGTATCAGAAGTGACTTGACTCTCAAAGACTGTATCAGTGGAATGCAAACTCTGGCAGGGCCTACACAGTTGGAAAGGATCAAGTGCAGACCCAGCAATGGGAGGTCATTTGAAGATCAGCTTAGCTAAGTTTGAAGAGGCTCATCACAGAAGGGAGAGTTGGTTCACACGTGATTGATTTTTTTTTTTTTTGTCACAGCAACTCAAATGTAGAGAGGTAGAAGGGTTACGATCTACATTGGTAGAAGAAGCTTTTACACAGTAAAAATCATAGAACTTTTGAAGTAACTAAGTTGAAAAAAAGTAAGACAATACAAAAATATATCTTGAAATAAATGTTTAGTAGGTTTCTGGGCAATTTTGTAAATTACTTGTTTGCAAAACCGTTCTGGGACTTCTACATCAAGTACACATCCAATTAAGCAAGTGGAACCAATATGGATTTCAGATAAGCAGCAAACAGCATGTGTCATTTATGGGACAATTCCAGCTCCTACTGCCTCTGGACTAAAGTCAGTTTCCAAGATACTTGGGGCTACTAAACTTCAGGCATGGGCCCTGATTGGAACAGAATCTCAAAAGGGCTAGAAGACAACAATGGTTCATTTGATGTGCAAATGGGGTATTCATAAGTGTATAACTTTTAGAAGCAGTCGGTCAAATCCTTCCTAGACCTAAGAGACTGTCACAGACTCAGAGAGTCATCGCATTTTACAAAGACAGATGACCAGAACAATCACTATAAGGATACAATACGATTACCTGTCACATCTAGTTTCTGTGTATGAACAAGTCCCAAAACCTGGACAGTACCAGTTATACTCTTTTTGCAAATGCTAGCCCTTTCAGGGCAGCCAGAAGGTCCTTTATATATGCTCTGACACAAATTAATATAGTACCTAGAAATCAATAGAAGAAGAACATTGGGGAAAATGCAATATGATTATTCTAAAGACATTAATGCTCTATTCTAATGCATTGAGAAATGGACAAAATGTTACTCTCGTGAATTTTCAGAAAACTAAAATTCTTATAAATATCGTAAATTATAAATTCATTATAAGTGAAAATTATTCAATAAAATGAATTAGGATTCAAACTTTTGAACTCAATATATTGGTATTCCCACATGAAATTGGAATAAAATACTCAGTTTTAGAAGTAGATTAATATTAGGACATCATACAACTGACATAAAACACACACACACACATACATATACATATACACTTTTTCAAAGTCAGCTTGGCACCCTAGAGGATAGTAAAAGTTAAAATACCTTCATTAAAACTAAGCGATCCCCTCCAGGTGATTCAGAACTGCTTGCTTTCATTTAAGAACAATGGTTCATATTCTACCTACTAGAACAGCTCCCCCATTAATTTAAGGAGCATTTATTTCCAACAATATGATGAACAGAAACTATAACTCAAGCACTGTATCCACCAGCAGACAGTATAGTACTTTGGACATACCAGGCGATTAATAAATATTTGTCATATCTGAAGTTACCTAAACCCAAAGACTAGAATTACAGTCGAAGCTGAAAACAAACATTCTCCATTACCAATGAATGAACTTGAGATCAAGCGGTTTTAAAACCCACCTAACACTCTCCTGCTACTACTGTCTGGCCTATGTTAAACAGAAACTTCTACTCACGAGGTACCATCATGAACAAACAACCAGGACCCAGTAAGAGAAGAAAGCAGCCGCAGGTCATAGGTTTTGTGTTTCTGAATGAATTTACAATCCATCTTCTTTGGGGGACAGACAACTTTTGTTTTCCATTCAAAAGTCACCTCGCATCCACGGGTCTCACTGAAAACTTGTGGCGTCCCAATATCAATATTTTCATCACAGCTGAATATAATAGTAGATGATCGATAGCTATTTGCTGTGGAGAATAATGTTCATGAAATAGATTACATTTTGGGCTCTCCTGATTTAAAAAAAAAAAAAACATCTAAAGTTTCGTATAAAATTCAGAATTTCTCTTGAAATTCCAAAGACACAAAAGTCTGTGTCATTAATCTGGCAGGGAAATATATAGTCTCCCTATTCTTCATCATGTGCTCTTGTATTATATATTTAACTTTATTATTTAACTTTTCTTAGTAGATTTAATGGCATAAAAAAGATAGTTTGGGTTTTTTTGTAAAAGTATATGCAGGGGTAGCTGTGGGCATAGTAGATAGAGCACTGGCCCTGGAGTCAGGAGGACCTGAGTTCAAAATCCAGCCTCAGACACATAACACTTACTAGCTGTGTGATCCTGGGCAAGTCACTTAACCCCATTGCCTAGCCCGAAAAAAAAAAATTGAAAAAAAAAAGTATATGTAGATTAATGTGGAAATATGTTTAATATGATTGTACATATATGTCTAAAGATCACCAACGTTCTTTCATGGCCACACCCAACATTTCTACTTACAAGCTCTGCAATATCCCCATTTCTGATCATTGTCATAGTTTCCTGTTGTGGCACACCAAAGTTTTGATTTATCTTCTCTAATACAATCATCATAGCTCTTTCCACGATAGATGAAAGGAAAGATGCAGGGATCACCTTGTTCAGTTTCTGAAAATAAGTACCACATATGCAATTAATATCATACAAGTAGTACATTGCCCATGCCAAGGGGTTAGGCGTAGATTAGAACATAAGGCAGGAAATAATAATGTAACCACCCATTACATAAATCACTGACTTGGATAGTAATAATTACAAGTCATGGTCATTAAATGTAAAACATTCTTCTGCATATAGTGCTATTAAGTTTATTTTTAAAGTCTATATTAATTATGACTATTCCAAGGAGTTATACGTTTTGTCTTCCAATTTAAAAAAAAAATTTTAATGGGTTTGGCAGCTTTCAGTGTCTGGTGTTTTAAGCTCCCAGTTTTTCTAGTAATTTCCAAAATTCATATTTAACTTATAATATACCCCCATTATAATGACTCACCTGGAGGACACTGATCACCATTTAGATATTTTAAAATGACCGTTTCATCCTGATGTCTGTAATCCAAACTCATCGATGCCAGCCGTCCAAAGGAAGAGGCCTTACTCCCTGAGAGCAAACACACCCCTCCATCTTTACAGCTCCCTTGAGGATCACTATTTGCTGCAGAACACACACCCACATTGTAAGTATGGGGTCCATGAGTTACCTAGATGGACAAATACTTTATGGATTATTATGAATATAAATCATCTGTTATTTGTACCTCACTGTTAAATAATCTGTCTTTAAATAAGGTCACATATTTTGAACTGTCTTAACATATGCATCCCTCTCACCTTTGTCACAGTTTTGCTGAGATCACACCTTTGTACCCTCCTGCCAGATGTTCACCTAGGTATATTATTGCTATTGACATGCCCTTGGTCTAATGAGTCATCCCCCCCCCCCCGCCTCCCTGAGAGTCTGTAAAGAACCTCTATTTATTTAGGATCTCTGCCTCCACTTTTATCACTCAGATTTCTCCTCTTTTCCTCTGCTCTGTTTCCAGTTCATCACCTAGCCTTCATAAATCCTGCAACGGAGGCAGACTTATCCACAACCAAGGCCTTAAGTCTGCTTCTTGTATTGTCTCTTTTACCCTGAGCTTTCACACACTGGCTAAGAGTGTTCCACCTTCTAAGTCCCACTGTACCTAACTGAGGCTCCTTATGGGTGGAGGCTACGTACAGACTCAGACCTCAAAGAAACTTAGACGTCTGCTCCAAAAGCTTATCCTAACTTTGCAAACTTTAGGTCAATGGACTTGATTACAACACTCAAGGCCCCCAAGGGGCAGATACATCACTTAGAAGACATAGCTGCAACCTAAACATCAATGATACTGCCAAACCACAGCAGGGCTTACATAGTACAGTCTGTCCAGGCACAGGTGCTTCTCAAGTTGGATTCCCCTTCCCTCACTTCACCTTTCTGGTGAACTAATTGTTATCTATTTAATCATTTTCAGCAAATTGGGCAAGAGGCCAGAGAGTCAAAGAATTTAATATATTAAGCTGCTGGCTAACATTTGACATACTCCACATTGACATTAAATATATGCAGTACCATCTAATGAACAATTAAAATTTTATAGCATACAAAGAGTGGCATTAATTTGGACACACACACACACACACACACATATTTCAAAAGAACTGACTAGTAATTTATTGAGAAGAGCAGTATATTCAAATGAAAACATGTAAACAGATACACCTAATTCCACATCAAACTGGTGCCTATCATGGGCCATTATATTTAGAAAGGGCAGGAAACTGCCTTTATTCCTCAAAATCCTGACACCTTTGTAGTAGCTTGACTTCCACAGACCCTACATAAAGATTAGCCACTACCCTCACAAACACAGAAAGTCATCTAACAGGGAAAACTATTCCATGTCTGGAGCAAAGGAATAATGAAAAGTTTTGCTACCTATGGTGACTTATTTGTTCAAAAATACTAAATACATTATGGTACAGAGGACACTAAAAATTCCAAAAAAATGTTATAGTAGAATTATAGCTCTTTCAAAAAAATACTTCAGTGCATAATGCATGTACACACATGTGTCTGTATATATATGCATATACGTGTGTATGTGTGTGTGTGTGTGTGTGTGTGTGTGTGTTGATAATGCCAAAGATCAAGAATATTACCTTAACTGGTCTTTTAGAAAGACTAGACAAGTTAAAGCTATAGTACAGCTGCTCATCTGTCACTGAACAGCCCACAGTTTTTACATCATCTGGACATACGACTGGAGTTTCCCATTCAAACACATAATCACAACCACTGGTTCTTATCATCTTTGGTGATCCCTATTTTAAAAAAAACAAAACAGAAAATTTTAATTTCATAGGAAATGTCATAATTTTCTTAAAATACCACCATTATCCTAGATGACACAAAATGTGTAATATGATTATCAAGAGATCCTAACCATATCCTGAGATACGCCATACATAGGGTTAAAAAGTAGTATAGTGCATTACCTACCAGAAGGTACTACACACCTGTACTTCTGGGTACCAACAGTACCTGTCTGGCATATCAATAATAGCAAGATGTCACTGGGGACAAGGACTCTGAAGATGCAGACATAAGGAATGTTCCATGGCTGCAGGTAACCTGGAATAGGCCTTTTCTGAATCCCAGAAAATCAGCCATGACAAGTGTAAAGGGCTCCATAAGAGCCCCTTTGGAACAATTCTGTAGTCCCCTGGAACTGCCTATATAACTCCAGGGAATGATCGCTAATAATAATTTTTAAATGCCACTTTATATTTATATTTATATATACAGTGCATTATGAATAGAAAGGGCTTTCACAAACATCTCAATGGATTCTTAAAACAATTCTATGAAGTAGACATGCCATCACCTTGAAGAAGGAAAAAAAATGGCACTGAATTACTTATCCAATATCAACTCAGCTATGGAGGGAAGCAGTGCTCCAACCCAGCTCCTCCGAATCCTCAGAGAGCAATGGCCTTTCCATTACATCACACTGCCCCAGAAACTCTACAAGTCTGCATCAAGATATTAAGATTTTAAGTAGCCATTGAAGGGCCTTAGAGGTTGTCATTGCAAAGGATAGAAACAGCTTACTTCTGTTTACAGCTAAAGTTCACTCCTCTGCCAAAACATATGCATTCGTTATTTCTAGAATCTGAAGCCAATTAAAACAGGAGAAAGGGGTAAAATATATTCATTAGGCCAAATAGTCTATTTCTGTCTGATGTTAAAGATTTCTTTTGCACATGGTCTATATTCAATTGCTCCTACATGGTACATACCATTCAGGAAGGAAAGAAACCACAAGGGGAAAAGTATTTCAAATAAGCCCCACAAACCTGGAATATTCAGTCTCCAGATTTCTAAAGGCAAGTAAACACTAACTTGTTGCCACCACGTAGCTACTCCAAGACTCAACCATGGTGTGCAGTACACTGTCTTCCTACATGTAATCCTAAATGAAGCATAAAGCCTCACTTATCTAACACTATGAGGGAAAGAAGTGTTCCACATAAAGGAACTTTTCAGATTTATCTCTTCAAATACCATTTGAAAAATTCTAACCATTTGATAGAAATCTTTCTATAATATTCTGTGTGGTTCATCTTCTTAGAATACGCTAAACATAATTGAACCTTTTCTTAATTATCCATCATTATAAATGACAATTTTTGAAATAAGTTGAAATATACTGAGAACCTCAGGAGTTATGTGAGGCTATCTGTCCCTACCCTAAATGGACCCTAAACTATTCTGTTTTTCAGGTTTTTTTAATGGGATTTTGGGGGGGGGGCAGGGGGAATCTCTTTTCTCATTATTACTGTATCTCCCTCTGGAAGTCTTGCTAACCTCCTCATCCTTACCACCACCTCACCCCACCCCACCTTGCTTGAATCCACTCTGGATTTCTGGTAAATAACCAAACTTGTTTAAAATGGGTATAAAGGATGAAATGACAGATCTACATCAACAGGCCAGAGGCCCTCTCCTGAGAAAAAAGTACATGGACTTTGACTGCAAATTCTGCCATTCAGAGTGGTCTTTTTTCTTACTTTTGGGTCTGTGGATTTATTCCATAAGCTTATTCCCTGTGAGCAAGTCAATTAACTCAAGCATCAGTTTCCTCATGTGCAAAATAGGAATAATAGAACCATTTCCCATGGTTGTTGTGAGGAATATTTTGTAAATCTCAAAGTTCTTTATAAATGTTTATTATTATTATTATTATTATTATTATTATTATTGCAAATGGCTAAGGCTGCTCAAGGCTGTCCACTGGCTAAGTAGTACCACTAGGTATTGGCTATTTAGGGGCATAAAAATCATAGAATTAGAGATGGAAGGGATGTTAAAGGTAATCTAATTTAATCCCTAAGCAAAACATGAATTCTAAGAACATCCTTGAAAAGTAGTACTACAGTTTCCATAGGTAGCCCACCAGTGATGGAAAACTCTCAAATTTTTTCAGTGCTGTAATTTTTTAAAGTATTTCTTTATGTTGCTATTTAGTCATGTTTGACTCTCTGCAGCCCCATCTAGGGTTTTCTTGGCAAAGATTCTAGAGTGGTTTGCCACTTCCTTCTCCAGCTCATTTTACAGATGAGGAACCAAGGCAAACAGGGATAAGTGACTTGCGCAGGGTCACACAGGTAGTAAGTATCTGAGGCTGGATTTGAACTAATAAAAAAGAGTCTTCCTGATTCCAAGCCCAGTGCTCTATCTACTGTACCACCTGGCTAGCCTATTTCCTTATACTGGGCTAAAATTAAACCCCTTAGTTTTATACTCAAGAGTTCTAAAATACACTGCCACTACTTTACTTATAATTTACAAATTATTACAAAGTTTTCGGCATGTAAAGAGTGATATTTGTATTTCTATTGTTAACTTTCATTGTTGGCTTCCTAATTATTCTTTCCATCCTTGAATTAAAATCATAAATTTTGGGAACCGGAAGAGATTTTAAAGATCATCTAGTTCAATTCTCTCATTTTACAAAGAGACTGAGGAGCAGAGGCTAAATGACCTGCCAATCAACTTGCCCAGAATCAGATTTGGAGCTGGCAGAGAACTTAGAGGTCTTCTTATCCAATACCTTCATCTTACAGATAAAGAAACTGAGGCCCAGAGACTGTACTCTAGGTTACTCACAATTGTAACACGACCCTAGGTTCTCTGACTCCAGCTCTAATACTCATTCCACTGCCCTCCCAGCGGCTACAGAGCTGATTGGTAGCAGTGTTTATCAGGTCTGCAAACTCCCAGTCATTGGTCTGGGACTAGACTTATCCAAAGCAGAGCAGTTTTATTGGGTTCTTTTTTTTAAATAAGGGGAAGAATAACATCCTTACACTGTAAATATACACTATACCATGCATTTGCCACACCAATAAATGAAATGTTAATGTTTAGGCCATGAAAAGAAGTTGCTTACCATATTTATTCCTCTCTTACAATGAAACAAAATAATTGAGGAATAGTTAGCATTTCTGTCTAAAGGACATGGGGTAGAACTATCAAAAGTGACATAAATTTCATTAGTTGCACGATTAAGTTGTGGAGGTCCCGTGACACGGCCAACATCCTAAGAGATAAAAGAAAAAACAACTGGCTGAAGAAAACAATTTTTCAAGAGATAGCCGATTAAGTATTTAAATAAAATAACAAAAAAGTATACATCTATGAACCCACAAGCAATTCAGACCAAAATGTTTGCCATATGGAAGTTATATGCTACCAGAATATGAATTTATCAGTAATGATCAAAAAAGTTCTGATAACTGTCAATCATTTCCATTTATATCTTATTCTCAAAGAATCTAAGTTATTGAATATTACCTCCAGTGAGCTCATAGCTCCTATTCATCTGGCCTCCCAGAAAGGGGTCGAGTTACAAAAGGGCTTAAAAGGCAAACAGAGGAGTTTATTATTTGGTCCTGAAGGAACCAGTTGAGTTCACTGAATGGGGGAAGGCATGTGCCTCTGAGTGTGAGTGTGAGAGTGTGTGTGTGTGTGTGTGCACGTGTACGTACAGTGCAAGCACAATAGGGAGAGACAAGGTCATACCCTGACCTGCCTTTTAGAAGATCATTTTGATAGCTGACTAGATGATGGACTAGAATGGGGAGAGACTTTAGGCAGGGAGCCCCAAAACCAGCGGACTATTGCAATAGTCCATCTGTGAGGAGATGAGAGCTGGCACCAGGATGGCAGTGTCAGAAAGGGGAGTATGTGAGAGATGCTGTGAAAGTAGCACAAATGTCACAGTAAGGAGCCAAAGATGGTACCTAGGTTATAAGCTAAGGTGATTGGGAGGGAGGTGGTGCCTTCGACAGTAGAAGGGCAGTTAAGAAGAGGTACAAGTTTGGTGGAAAAGATAAGAGTTCAGTTTTGAACCTATGGAGTATACAATTCAGTTCACAAATGAATCTATCTTTTACATCCATCTCTTACAATAGTATTTAGTATCTCAAACACATGACTGCAAAAATATAGAAATAAAATGTTTTTGAGACTTTTTTCCAGAAATCACAACCTGAAATAAGTGAATATAATTATTAAAAATGTTTTCAATATTAAAAACCCATACACTCACAACACTGTAGAAAATCAAAATATATGATATTCACTTTCCTACAAGATTTATTTATTAAAAGGTCTTATTAAGAGTTCTTAGCTAATAAAAAGATACACTTGCATTTCACAAGTGTTTTGAATTGCACAAGTCTTGTACTTCACACTAAGAAGCTAGGCTCAGGAAATATACTTTCCAGCCCCTCTGCCTCTGATACAGAAGTCTGTACTCAGGGATAATGACACGTGAGACACACACACATATGTATATGTATACAAAGATATACACATATAAACAGTATTTGACTCCTTAGCCTTCTCCCCATGTCAAAAGACACAGTATGCATAACACCAGTTTTATTTCCATAAAGGCTATTGTCAAAATTATTTTTCAAACTTGTATATATGATACTTACTATGGGAGAGCCATCAACAGGAACCTTACATACTGCTGCTCCAGCAGGACAAGAAACTCCATGGATGGGATTTAGAGCCTGACAGATGTTAATATAGAAATCTGGCGTGGTATCAGATAGATCATCATTTTCATTATAAGCTTCATAGCCACCAGTTCGATGGATCAAAGGGCTGAGGTCAATAACAGAGCTTCCATTTTTCACTGAACACTGTTCCTGTTACAGGAAATTTGAGTCATGTTACATATCAGCATATCCAAAGGCACAAAGCAGCATTTATGCCAGGACTTGAAAACTCTACAACATAAGCACAACTGCTGAGCTAATTTTTTTTTAGAAAGTTTCATCATATCATTCTTATATTTTCCATCAAGTTGTTTTACGGCTAGCACAACCTGGGTACATTCAGATACCTTCAATGTCAGTGATACAATTGTAATACGAAAGACAAGACACTGAAATCCAGAACAGATATATCAAAAGTCAAAGCAAAATCTCTTTCAGAGTTGACACAGAGTTCAACGGACTCACCTCTTTCTCACAAGCCAGTGGGGTGTGCCAGGAAAAGTAAAGAGTACATGTCTGTTTATTCAAGGAAACAAACACAGGCTTATTGGTTGCCCCAGAATTGTGTGTGCACACAAAGCTAATTACACTCTTATATTTCAGGCCATTCTTGGAAGGGCAAGGAGCTCCATCATCATAAACAAGCTGTAAGACTTGATCTACATACATTAGCCTATCGTTCCAACTTCCAGCGTTAATTTGGGTCAATCCAAAGCAAACACCTGAAACAAATGGAGAGGAAAAAAATTAATGATGTAAGGTACCTATTTTTCATTAGATTATTCCTTAAATTCAGATCATATTTAAACCTCATGCTTATTTTTAAATGGCTTACTGTAACACTGCACATTTAAGACTGTATCCCTCATTTATCCATCAGCTTCTAAAGTGTGATAAACCTCCATCAATGGATTTGCAACATCATTGATTATGACACTCCTTCCAATGGTACCAGTTGTAATCTTCCACACATTCTCATCCTGTATGACTCTTACCTTACACCTTTATGTCCTCTTTTACGTCCTCCACAGGGGCTCTGAGAAACATATTGAGGCATTTTTCTCTGGGTCTTCCAACATGCCGTGCATATCAATGGAGCACATGAGCCACCCGATTATCTCTCACTCTACTGCTTGACCATTATAGATCTCTAACAGTGTCTTTGATGCTACTTCTTTGTGCAATCCTTTGTTGGTAACATGTCAAGGCCACAACTACCTATTCATAGCGTTTTGGGTGACCCACAATTTCAATTTTTGGTCAACTGTTATTGCATGACTCTCAAACAGCATTATAAGAAAAATATTTATATCTTCTAAAAGATGGGTCTTCATTTCAGAGAGAAGCCTGCATAACTTCTCAGAGATAATTCTGTCTATCCTTCTTTTCATTCTTTGCCTACCTCATTGTCTTGTCATGGTGTCCATTACATCTATATGTATTAATGGTCATCTGACTCTGATTTCCTTATGTGGATAGTTAGGTCAAACCATTCTGAGTGACTAGGGATATCATTGAGGAAACTCTGCAATGTTCTGGAGTTTGATGTCATAGGGGCAAAGGAACCCACAAAAAACATCTAAGTCACTACATATGCTATAGAGATTTACTCTTCCATCTGGACTCTTCCATCTGGGCATCCTTTAGTAATTTAGGCAAGTGTACATCACTGAGAATTAAAAGTATAGTTTGAGGGGCAGCTAGGTGGCGAAGTGGATAGAACATCAGCTCTGGAGTCAGGAGGACCTGAGTTCAAATCCGGACTCAGACACTTGACACTTACTAGCTGTGTGACCCTGGGCAAGTCACTTAACCCCATTGCCTAGCACTCTCCCCAAAATAAAGATTAATATTTGGGGTAGCTAGGTGGTACAGTGGATACACCACTGGCCCTAGAGTCAGGAGGACCTGAATTCAAAGCTGGCCTCAGACACATAACATTCACTAGCTGTGTGACCGTGGGCAAGTCGCTTAACTCCATTGCCTAGCCAAAAAAAAGGTACAGTTCGACTTAATTTAAAAGCTCTTCTCAAATTCTCTTAAATTTTCAGTGCCTCTAGGAAACCTAACACTAAATTGCAGGCAGATGCCAATCCGCATTGTACACATTGAGATACAAAAAAAGAAAGAAATGAGAATTAAAAAAATTTTTAAAATACACAGATAAAAACAAAAATAGTTGCCTGTGACACTGAATGATTAAGTCTCCTGATTTCTTTCTCTTTCCTTTATACCAGGGCTCACACTCAAGATGTTTAAGTTCAGAATTTAATTTTCAGCAAAATTGGTAAAATAGCAGGATGAAAATATATTTTACTTTCCTATTTTCCTCACAGAGTTTCAGCACAGGAAGATCTTGATTTGTTAAGGCATTAGGACTTTAATAAGGAAACCTATTTTGGCACTTACCAACTCCAGAAGGGCAGTTTTTAGTCCCTCCACAAATGCCCACATACATTAATCCCTTTTCACTGTAGGAAACTGAGTAACCAGAATCATTCTTTAAAGAGTTCAGATCAAATAGATGGCCTGTAAGAAAAGGGAAAACTTTAGTGCTTTAAATAACAAACAGACATTCTGAAGGATTGGGAATCACAATGTTTCCAGCACAGGTTTCTATTCTTATTCTATTCTTACATTCTGTTGCCATCAGTGCTGAACTTAACAATCTATCAACACTCTTCTACTGAAATGGCATTAAAAATGTGACTGACAAGATAGATGTCCTTGTCTAGGTTGTACCACTTAATCCCTGAATTTCTAATTGAAAGCCTTGATATTTCCCTGGAGGCAAATGACTCAGGATATGCTCTTCTTCCAGTTACTGCACAATAAGCACCGTCTCTAGCTGCGTCACTTACTCCCAAATGAATAATCCTGAAGGCCTAGTTTCTTGAAGGACTCTTCCAACTGTAGCCCTCTTAGTTTCCAGAAATGAGGACCTTTTGAGAACCTCCAAGGTTCCTTTTCCTTCAATCCATACTGCAGAAGCCTGTGTCCCACATTCAGATATGCTTACTGAGGCAGCCCTCCCAATACAAGAAGAAGAAGAGGAAAACATTGAGCCCGGAACCCAAAAAATTAGACCTGTGTCACTACAACACAGGCACTTACTAGTATGTCTACTGCTTCTTCTAAGTCTAAACAGTCAACGTGGTCCATTCTCGAGAAAAGATATACACACAAAGACAAGGGGATGTATTCAAGTCAGACTCCTCTGCTCTTAAGTGTATCTCACAGAATCTCTCTGAGTCTTTACCTGTAGCAGGATTGGTGACTTGACAGTTGTCCTGTACATTGCTCCTTAAAGGACATGCAGCTGAGGTTTGCCATGAGAAAGTATATTCACAGTCTTCCACCGCACTTATAAACATGGGCTTAGAATCCTACAGGCAAAGTACAGAAAGAGTCCAGCATTATGGGGAGTTGTGACAATACCAGCCTGTATCAAATTGCTCTGAACATTTAAAAAACGTTCTCAATGCCTCTATGGGAGAAAGGGTAGTGTTATGTCATGATTACAGAGTGGGGAAAGAATTTGTTGCTAAAACACAGCAGAGGTCAAGTATCAAACTCTAGGGTTGAACTACCTTTCTGGAAGAATCTATGCAAGTTTAAAAAAAAATTAGCTACTTCCAGAGTGGCAGCTTCCAAGAAGGGTTATCTCTCAAGCAAGAAGTACTTACTTAATGCCTCCCTATGTACCATGTTCTGTGGTGCCTAAGGTTGCTGTAGGAGGCCAAGTAATAATCACAAGGCATTATATCCTTTGATCTGGTAGACCAAAACAACTCCAAACAAACTAAAAAAGTCTTTATACTATTACTGCTAATAACAATGATAATGACATATAAAATTTGCAAAAGTATTTTATGAATATCACCTCATTTTATGCTTACAATCCTGTGATGTGGGTACTATTATTATTCCCATTTTTACAGATGAGAAAACTGAGCTTGAGAGATATTAAGTGACTTGCCCAAGGTTGCAGAGCTTATAAGAAAGGTCTTGAGGTGGGATTACAACTCAGGTTTTCCTGACTCCCAAATCATCTTTCTTATATATATAGTACCTTATTCTTTTCAAAGCAAATTGCCACAGAACCTTAAAAGGTTCTCTTCTGCAGTATGCTTACTCGGAGGTCAAATTCCTACTCACCCTACATATTCCTTCTTTCCCTATTTCTCATTAGACACTCATCTATGCACTCTCCCAAAGGTATACTATACTTCTCCCTCCCTTCCTCCCCCTTCCTTCTTTCCTAATCTTCTGAGTTGATGTTCATGACTCCATACAAAGACACAGGGCACAGAAATCAGCGATATATTTGAAGGCTTCTAGGTGCCTGCGCCACTCCCTCCTCCACAAGCAGTTCTAATTTCTATTCAAGTAGAGCAGACAAACTTCATGATTAAGGGCCTCCTCATACATCAGTCTTCAGGACATCAGGACTATGACTTCTCAAGAACAAAAATTAGTTGCCTACCATAGCTTCTTTGCCCTCATAACCAAAAGGCTAGTTCAACCTGGCCTGACTCTGGGCTCCCTGTCTACCGCCTCACACAGGCAGTTAGAACAATGCTTATTTAAGCCTCTAGGGCATAGAACTGCCCCACAATCTGGAAGGTACTCAAAAAAAAAATCAGCTTATTAAGAAACTAATCAGATGCCATATACCAATTAATTGCAAAAGGCAATTATGGATATGAATAAAGGTAATGACAGGGAATCACTATACATGTGGATTTTATACAGTGGTTTTTTTTTTAATTTTATACAATATCTTAAAGATAAGAGTTAAACACAAACATGATCAAATAATTTAAAGCATTCAGAATAGATATTTTTTGAGCCAGAGAAGAAATCTTGGTCACTGATTACAACACTATACGACCTTTAGCCACCTTGGAAGTAGTTATGTGAGATAGCTAGCCGGCATAGTGGACAGTATGCCGAGTGCAGATCCTGCCTCTAAATGCTGGTTGGCTATGTTACTCACTCACTTACCCTATCTTGGCTTCAGTTTCCTCCTCTATAAAAAGGAGATAGTAGCATCTACTTCACTAGATTGTGAGAATCAAAAGATATGCGTAAAGCCCTCTGCAGAGTGCTATATGAAGTGCTTTGTCAGGGTTCTACCCACTAAAGAAAGGGCTATTTGATCACTCTAGCTTAGAAATTCCCATCCACAAGAGGATGCAGTTGGCAGCTGTTAACATAGTAATGGCACTCACTACATGACTCTCACTGCATGTCAGGAGGATTGTTGTCATCTTTCTACGAATCTTATCGGGGCACAGGTCTCCGTTGAGATACGTCAGAATGGAAGTGCCTTCACTACTCCACTGAGGACCATCGCTGACCCTGCCCAGGGCTGTGCATTTAGAGTCCTCCACCAAGCAGACAGCTGCATCAGGAGGGCAGGATCCTGAAACACAAATCAGAGAATGGTCTTTCTTCTTTTCCATCAACCACATGGTACAATACTGAGATTTCCAATAAAGCAGTAAAATGTCCAAGGACAAGGACACCAAACTAGGGTTCCCACAGCACTCTACGCCTTCTCCTAGCTTAGTAATCAGAAGATTACCAGCTTTTGCTTTGGCTTCTGCTGCTATTACTACTTATCCCCATGCATTCATATCTATAAAGGAGTTTATAAGCATTATTATGTTTGAGCCTTAGTTTTACCTAGCAGTGACAACACATTAAAGGCCACTATGAAAAAAACTGTTTCCAAACAATATTTGTTTTCTCTTCTTTCTATTAAATGACCAAACCTACCAATCACTGCAAGAAACAAGTTCCTCAGTTTTATAAGTTTCATTCTCCTTCAGTGTTGTCTAACCTAACATAATGATGAAAATAATGAAGACCATCAGTTCTTGACAACTCATGACCAAAAAAGTAACCCTTTGCTCACCAATGCCGGCCTGTGGGGCCAAGGACCTGCAGATGTTGATGAAGTAACGCTCTGTAGCACCAGTTCTTGTAACTGCTTCCCAGTTGTCATTGTATCGTGATAGAGGAGAAAAGTCAAAGGAGTTTCCTTCGTGATCTCTAAATTGAAGGAGAGGAGTTCAGTTCAGCTACAATTCAGTCACATATCCACCACATGCTAAATCAAACATTAGCATTACACTTAACACCGTAAACATCCTATCCACCTGTGCTTTAGTCCATACCAGCAACAATATAGAGTGTTGATGTCTCAAAATCTCATGACTATTTCATGATGGCAAGTGTTCAAAAATGATTGGGATTGAGAGGGTTCAGGACGGACATGATCATTTCAATTCTTGACCAGAAAAATACCCAACACATGGCATCACTGCTTCTCAAGGTTATTTGAAAGGTATCATAACATATACACTCTATATGTCTATAAGCCGCCTCAATATACACCAATGGTGAGAAGAATGTACTTAGCTGACCATACAACTCCTGACAGTGACTCTCAGCCTAATCATTTATTATCTGATGGCTACTGTCCACATTAAAGGCTATGAGCCTCTAAAAATGTATGAACATTACAAATTAACTTGGAGATAAGAATAAATTTAAGTATGATTTTATCTGTTGATCCAGAAGAGTAAAAGTATAAACTAACTTACCTGAATGAACATTCAATGGACTCAAAAGGTGGGCAAGCATATTGGGTTCGCCACTCAAACAAGTAAGAACAATCTAAAGTTTCCTTCAAGAACACTGGCTAAAGAAGATTAAAAATAAATATGTGTGTCACTATGAGGACGTAAAATTGGATGCAGTCATTTTAAAATCTGGACTTTAAAATAAAAAATTATTTTTATAGGGGTGTTTTTTCTCTCTCCTCTAATAACAGAACATACTCCCTGGATGGCATCCTGCAGCTCTTTTACTATGTAAAATATACTCACCTTTTGAGTGATGCGATCACAGTAAAAAAATATGGTTGTAGATCTTTGATATATTTTATGGCATGTGTCCCCACCAGTGTAATTAATCTTTATCAATCCATTTTCATAAGTCAGCTTCTGGGTAAGTAACCCTATTTTAAGGGGGAATCAGAAGAACAGAGAAAAGTAAAACACTCAGATACATTATCTAACCTATACTTGCACTAAACCAACCTTTTTTTTAAATAACAATAATCACTGCAAATTACTTTTATATAGTGCTTTATGGTTTACAATGTGCTTTTCATATATTTAAGCCTCAGTCTTCCACATGTTCACATAGCTAGTGTCAAAAGAAAGATTTGAATACAGCTCTTCCTCAATCCAAAAACAGTGATCTCTCCATTATGCCATACTGTCATTCTTAAATATAAATGACCACCCTGAAAACCTCTTGGTCATCTCAGTGTTCGATGATTATAGTGGCCAAACAAAAGAAGTGAATGCTTTTCATTTAACCACTTCAAAGAATGACCACAAAAAATTGATTCTCCAAGCTCTTGGTTCTTTAACTGAGTACCTCTCCAAATTTGTTTAAACTAGTTATCAAGCTCATTATCAACAAGCAATCTACTGACACAGTGGAGGTATTACATGCCATAGTTTCAAATAACATTTCTAGTCATTCTGTGAATCAACTCTATTTAGTACTGCTACAGGCAATAGCTTCCCTAGTTTGCCATTGAACTACCTAAATAGTTCGAAGAAAAGTCATTATCTTTCATTGCTAACAATGAATGAAAATTTTTAAAAAGTCACCATAAGATCAAACGAGATAATATTTGTAAAAGCACTTAGCAGTGTCTGGCATATAGTGGGTGCTATATAAATGATTATTTTCTTCCCCTCCCCTCAAAAGAATAAATTAGGATGTCAGAGAAACATAGAAAGATTTATGTGAAGTGAATAAGAGTAAGACAATATCCACAATACCTAAAATAATTTAAATGAAGACATAATTTAAAAGGCAACCACAAAGAAATCAATTGGAGTAAATAATCTTGGTGTCAGAGAACAGATGACGAACTATACTTCCTTGATTTTGATAGAGAAGTGGAGGATTATGGGATTATTATGTATACAGAATATTGTATATATCATCAGCTTTGCAGACTTGTTTTTCTGTTACACAATACGTTCTGATGCTAGGAAACAACTGTTGTATACACAAATACACCACATCTCTAAAAGCCACCAATAAAACTTTTAAAGAAAACAGAAAGTAAAATCAATCTAACATTTTGTCAGTGATTTTCTGGATGAAAAAGTCAAATGAAATCTATGAAAGAAAAGAAGTAAGAGGTAGTTTATCCAACTCAAAGATGTAACTTAGCATCATGCCTTAAGTTCTACTTAACATTATAAGATGCAAATGCACCCTACCTGCAGTTTTCTGGAAACCCTGAGGCCCCTTCTTTTTCTGACATGCGGATACTTTCTTAGAGCTGTCTGCAGGCTTGCATACATCTGAGGACAGGCTTCCACAGACCCGGAAGTAATAGCTGTATTCACCGTCTATCACTATTGTGTCATTTACAGCAAGGGCCTTCAGGTTATAAATGTGGCCATGCTTTGGATCTTTCACCTCACAGTTGTCTCCTTTGAGGTCACATGTGGGAAAAAAAATTTTAAGTGACAGAGCAAAAAGGAAAATATGTAACACTCACACACATACATACATTATGTCTTCCTTACGATTTAAAAACTGAATAAAAAGATCATGCAGAACTTTATAAAACGCATTTGATACTATTTTACCTTTATAAAAATTAAAAATCAATTTTAGAAAAAAGCAGTTTGGGCAATGAATTAAATTTTCTCTAAGAATCTGCTCTAAAGTTCTGTCTCTCAAAGGTTCTTTACATTAAAGAACTGTGAAACAAAGGATTAACTAGGGGACATTAAAAGGTATCGCAATAATATATTTGAAATGATTAACATGAACTTTTAGATCAATGGAAAAGAAAAGTAAAAGGCCACCAGATCTCACCTTCTGCTTTGCGAATAGGACAAGCTTCTATGGTTCTCCAGACAAATACATATTCACAATCTTCCTTATGCTGAAACACCGGTGATCCCTTAAAACATAAGCAGACAGCTCATTTGGGTGCATGCTGTTCTTTTTATATTTATCAAAAGCAGTTAACCATAACATGGTAGCTTCAAACAAGTAACCGAGAAAGCATTAATCAAAAGACCTAAGATTTAACTGCTACAAAATTAGCTTGGGCACAAATACATGGCTGTTCCTTAGTACCTAGGAATTAGTGTTTGACCTTTCTTGGTATACTCAAAAGCATTACACCAATTATTTTCCCCATCTGTAACATTAAATTCCTGGGGGGAGAAAGATATCTTATATGTGAAGGCCTTTCCATTAAGTTCCCCAAAATGTAAAAAAAAAAAAAAATGCAGAAAGACTAAAACATATAGAAATGTAATTAAGAATAAGATAAAGTGTTTATCTAGAAACTTACAGGTGTCTGATCACATTCAAAGATGATACGTGTGGAGAAACGTTGATTTTCACATTTATCACCATTCACATAAACAATACTCAGGGATCCATTAGCAGCAGTTTGAGGACTGATCTGTACAACACCTAGGTTTGTGCCTTTGTCATCAGATTTTACACAAGATCCCATCGCACTGCCTGGAGGAATAAGAAAGACTAGCATTTCAGTAGAGTTTTTTTAAAATCCTAAGCCAAATGTTTTTAAAATTTCTTTATCTAATGACTTAAGAAAACCAAAATAAAAAGATAAAAGGGAATTCACCATGACATCCAGGAATATAAGGCAGAGGATTGCAAACATTTAAGTAGAAAGTTCTTTTTTTTCCTTCTGTTGAAGTATCAAGTGCAGTCCAAGGTTCTCTTGTTTTGCTCAGGCCACTTAGATCATATTCGTTGCCCGCAAGGTCTGAAAAGATATTTTGAAAAACACTGTACTTTCTTGTTCAGAATGCACTGCCTTAATGGATTAAAGAATATTCTCTTGTAGTTATGATTTTCATTTAATTTAGGTTTTCAGAATTAAAGCAAATTCACAAAAAGCTATTTTGAAAAAAGATCATAGATTCAGGGCTTAAAGGGTCCTTAAGGCCATCCATGACCTACTCCCTCACTTTGAAGATTAGGAAATTGAGGCTCAGAAAGCCTAAGTGACTTGTGGAAGGTTACACAGGTAGTAAGCAACAGATGCTGGAGAGACAATCATCCTTTGCTTTTAGTATGCCACAGTATAGCATTTATATGGACTACGTAATATGGTCACATATAACATATATATTTACATAAGGAAAGATACAGTTCCTGTTCCTTTGGCATCTTAAACGTTTTTAGTGCATATTTCTGAAATGAAAAGTGGTGAGATGGGTAAACTAACTTCTCAGGGCCTTGAACACATCCATCGAATACATAAGATTCTCTCTAGTTTTCTGATCTTTCTAGCCTAAGTGTTAAGTAGACATAAGTCTGTTCTTTTTATGTGAAGACTCATGTTCTTTCCATACTCCAGACTGATGGAGCCCAGTATCTTTCATCATACAAGCTTTTATTGATGATGATGATTTTCTTTCCCCCTAAAATTATCCCTTTTATATAAAAAGATGGGACTATATAAATATATCAAATAAAAATTAATTGAAAATAATTTGTATATGGTGATTCTAAACACTACTGCTTATGAAACTTCCTATATTTTCCCCTACCATTCTGTTTTCCAATCAAGAACTGATCTTAAAATACATTTTCATGCTACTAATAAATAAGATATACTCAACTTTTGCAAGATATAAGCAGGCAAATTTCTTTATCTTCATAAATAGGAAAACTTTAGTGGAAACTACTAACATAATAGGGGACTAACATGGTATACCTGCCTTCCTTCAAAATAAAACACACTCTCACATGCGCACGTGCACGCGCGCACGCACACACACACACACACACACACACACACTATTTCCCTTACCTCAGGAACTTACCAGTAACTTGGCAATCCACTGGAGAAGGTACACAGGCTAAAGCTGTTTCAAACTCAAAGAAAGTATCATAGATTCCTAGTTCAGAATTAATGTCTTGACGTAGGAATTTGGGTGTTCCTGGATAGATATCATCATTGCAGATAAAACGTATGATGAAAGCATCTGAAGCACCTGTAGAAAAAAAAAGGTCAAATTTCAAAAAACAGAAAGAGATACAAATATATGCTAGTAAAAACAATGGAACTCCTTTAGGAGACTGATAATGGGAAATGAAACTAATCTTACAGATTATACTAGGTTATCCATCATGCTTCAGGGGGATATGATTTTGATCATTTGTATAACAATGTACCGTATTATGACTGGTTTCAAGCTATAAACAAATTACATTTTTTGTTAACATTCTGAATATTCCAGGATGTTCTACTTCTTTCAATTACTCCCTTCAACTTATCTGGCTCCTTTAAATAAAATTTAAGTATCATTCAGATATCTTACAGATAATATCAATACATAGAATTCTTAACATTACAAAACAAAAAAATTCTAATAGAGAATATTTAAAGTTCTTTGATTTAAACTTGGCACATAATAACTAAAAATAACTAATATTTATAGAACACTTTGTTCTCCAAAGTGATTTACACATGTCATCTCATTAGATATTCACAATAGACTTGTGAAGCGGGTGCAGCTATCATTCCATTTCAAAGACAAAGAAGCTAAGGCAGGATGAAGTTAAGTGATGAGGCCAGGGTCACAGGCTAGTAAATATCTAGGTAGGATTGGAATTTGGGTCTCTCTAAGTCTAGTTAGTGCTCTATCCATTACAATAAATTGTACCTACATAAAAAAGGGAAGAGTGGGGGAAAAAAATCTAACTTCTATGGAGGGGGCACTGAGTATATTAATTGAGTGTGAAAAGCAAGGGAGGTGTGGTAGGACGTTGTAGTTACAAAAACTACAGGAATGCAATGGAGATCAAATGATCGAATGAATCAGTTTATCTTGTAACAGATGCTGAGGGAAGTTGCAGAAGAATTTGAAATTCATAAATAAACCAATTAACAAAAAAATCCTTTAAGCTTTGTTGTTTTGTTGGGAGGTTTTCTGGGGAGGGGAGGTTAGCTCCTGAGATACAAGTCATTTGCTGATAATTCCAAACTGTCACAAAGAAAAAGGGATAGGGGTTGTGACAGACATGGAAGAATAGAGGTTCAGAATATACACCAATTGTATGTGAAAAAATGCCCTGAAATAGAATATCAGAGAAAATATAAAAAGGATAGTGAAGTAACTTTCTAGATTACTTGAGTCAAACCAAAAGCTCATACTAGAACCAAGTGTTTGAAAAAGCTAGGCTAGCCAAAAATCTAATAATCCTCATTTCTTCAAACCAGATTTCAAGTAAGTAAAAAGTAAAGGCTATAGGATAATTCTGTTCTCACAAGAGAAGAGATTTAATAGAAGGGCTGGTAGTTGCAGACTTTGCCTAGAAAGAGTTAGAACTGATTGTATAGAAATATCAGGACTTTTGACAAAAATTTTGGTCATTTGACATACTGTGAAGCTCCATTTCACAGTACTTTAAGTTCTGAGTTAGTTGGGCACTCTGAGGCAAGAGCGCTGCTAAGAGAAGCCCTGAAAAGAAGTGTGATGTAATGAATAAAGTGCTGGCCTCAGACTCAAGAAGACCTAAGATCAGGTCCTGTCTCTAATCTTGCCAGGCTAGGTGACACTGAAGAAGCCTGAAAGAGTTTAATTTGCAGAGCAGGGGCTACCTTGATAAAAATAAGTTCTTCACTGGGTGGTGTCTATACCAATGAAAGCACAGGTCCAGTTATAAAAATAAAAAAAGAATTAGTGACTTCCAAAGCCACCAACCCTTAGGTGAGTGGAATAGTTCTAAAACAATGCTTTGAAAATGGCAGCAAGAGCACAGCCCTGATGAAGATGCCCTAATTCAGAATGACTTCCATTCATGTCTTAACATGGAATAGAGTATTACTCTTGGCATCCAAAGAGTACGGATTGCAGGGAATACTGCAAGAACTGCAATAGCATTGTCTACCTAACTTTCATCATAGCATCATGTTTCTCAAGAGGAAGTAATATAACAGTATCCCCTAACAGAACTGCTAAACTGTACCCCCAAAAGAATAAGAAAAAAGTAAGAAAACAGCTATTAATAGGTTTTGAGATAGAAAGACAGAGTATATTGTCTATTTGGGCAGGAAAATGTTAAAAACAACTATTTTCTTTTAGTTCAGCAAGAGACAGAAAGAACTACAATGTAATATATCCTTTCAGGTTAAATAATCTTTATCAGTATCCTTGGTGTGGCCCCTTATAACACCTAAGAATAAAACAAAACAAAAACTATAGGCCTTGAAAATGAGAAACACAGACTACAAGTCAAAGGTGAGAAGATTGAGGGAGGGATGAGGGGAAGAGGAATTGGAAAGCAAAACAATATCTTTAGATTTAATAAAAGACAATGACTTTTTAAAAATATCCTCATAATTTTTATCAGAGAACAAAGGTACATTTTCTTTTAAGAATACAAAAAATAAAAATAAAAAAGAGGCCTACAAGATATACACAAACAGGGTTTGCCCAAAGAGTTCACTTCTTATGTCAACAATCAAGATACATTTGGCTTTTAAGCTTACCTGTAGATAGTGAAAGGGGTCCTCTGTAGATAAGTGTTATAAAACCCTCTGTGGTTAAGTGAAGACTTTTCTTAGCTCCAACTTGCCTTTCTGGTTTCAGATTATTTGGGTCTCCTGATTTCATCTCTCCTTCACATCCAGCAGCCTCCTTCCCTTCTATAGTCCCACAGACAGGCAGTGTTCCACAGATATTAAACTGGAAAGAAGGAGACATTTTATAAAAACAGCAACCAACTTCACCTACATGATGCTATTTATTGTTGCATTACTTTCTCATAAGGTATTCTAAATAAAATATCCACCTCCTAAAACAAAGCACTCTGAGCTTAAAAAAAAAAAGTTTAGTGATTTTGCAGTTTTTAGTACTGACAATTTAGAGATTTTTAAACTGTTTTTGATCCCACTGTTTCATGAGTTGCAGGGTCGTATGGTTGAGATATATAGAGCACAACTAGTTGTCACTAAAGAACTAAGAATATCACACAGAGGGCAAAGAAGCAGTACATGGGGAGGGTGAGAAGGAAAACTATTTTTTTTCAAAGAAAGACTAGAGTTAAGTTAGTCTTCAGGGAAAGACATGTTTCCAGAAAAAAGGGGGGGGGGGGACATGGTGGATGGTCATATAATAAGAATGAGAGATAATGAGTACACAACCTGAGTGCTCCTCTGGTATATTCATGTCAAAAATCAACTGAGGGAGGTCTTTGGCCCATTGGGTGGTCCTCCCTTTGGTGAATTTACAGAATAACATGGACAAGAATTTGGTCAGGCACAGAGAGGTTGTGATTTGTACTACTGGAACCAAATCAATAAGATCACAGATTCATCTGCATGAATTGGTCCTACTATCCTACTTTAAGTATTGGTTGAATTTGCAGAAATGCATGCATTGAATATATTACCCTTCACCCTTGATAAAGGATATGATCTTAGGTATTAAAATACAGAAGTCAATCATTTCCCCAAAGTTTGACAACAATTTCACTAAAAGCTTGCACACTAAAAAGCAAGACATAGAGAAAAAATAGTTTTTAAGTCTCAGACTTCTGTTTGAGCACACTGTTTGAGCACTACAAATAGGAGCATCTTTTTTAAAAAAATAATAATGTTTTTATTTTTTTCTTTTTATTTGGTATTTTTTTCCCAGTTACATGTAAAAAAACAATTTTTAACATTAGTTTTTAAAACTTTATAGTTCCAAATTCTCTCCTTTCCTCCCTCCCTCATCGAGAAGGCAATCAATTCGATATAGGTTATACATGTATAGTCATACAAAAGACTTCCATAATAGTCATGTTGTGAAAGGTTAACTATATTTCCCCCTCCATCCTATCTCACCCCACATTTATTCTATTCTCTCCTTTCACCCTGTCCCTCCTTAAAAATGTCTGCTTCTAAATATCCTCTCCCCCAATCTGCCATCCCTTCTATTAACTCCCCTCTTCTCTTATCATCTTCCCCACTACTTTCCTCTAGGGTAAGATAGATTTCTATTCCCAATTGAATGTGTATGTTATTCCCTCTTTAAGTCAATTCTGATGAGAGTAAGGTTCAGACATTCCCTCTCACCTCTCCCCTCTTCCCCTTCACTGTAAAATCTTTTTCTTGTCTCTTTAATGAGAGATAATTACCCTATTCTACCTCTCCCTTTCTCTTTCTCCCAGTCCATTCCTCTCTTACCCCTTCATTTTATTTTTTAGATATCATCCCTTCATATTCAACTCACACCCATGCCCTCTATCTATATATACCCCTTCTAGCTACCCTAATAAGAAAGGTCTTATGAGTTACAAATATCTTTCCATGTAAGAATGGAAACAGTTTAATTTTAATAAGTCCCTTATAACTTCTCTTTCCTATTTACCTTTTCATGTTTCCCTTGAGTCTTCTATTTAAAAGTCAAATTTTCTATTTAGCTCTGGTATTTTCTCAAGAATGTATTAAATTCCTCTGACTCATTGAATATCAATTTTATCCCCTCATGGATTAACCTCAGTTTTGCTGGGTAGGTGATTCTTGGTTTTAATCCTAGCTCTTCTGACCTCTAGAATATCATATTCCAAGCCCTCTGATCTTTTCATGTAGAAGTTGCTAAATCTTGTGCTATCCTGATTGTGGTTCCACAATACTTGAATTGTTTCTTTCTGGCTGCTTGCACTATTTTCTCTATTATCTGGGAACTCTGGAATTTGGCTATAGTCTTCCTGGGAGTTTTCCTTTTGGGATCTCTTTCAGGAAGTGATCAATGGATTCTTTCAATTTCTATTTGACCCTCTGATTCTAGAACATCAGGGCAGTTTTCCTTAATTTCTTAAAAGTTGCTCTTTTTTGGATCATGGCTTTCAGGTAGTTCAATAATTTTTAAAAGATCTCTCCTGTATCTATTTTTCAGGTTAGTTGTTTTTCCAACAAGATATTTCACATTGTCTTCTATTTTTCTTCTGGTTTTGTGTTACAATTTCTTGATTTCTCATAGAATTATTAGCTTCCATTTGCTCCATTCTAATTTTTAAGGAATTCTTTTCTTCAATGAGCTTTTGTATCTCCTTTTCCATTTGGCCAATTCTGCTTTTTAAGACATCCTCATTGGCTTTTTGGACTTCTTTTGCCATTTGGTCTAGTCAATTTTTTAAGGTGTTATTTTCTTCAGTATTTTTTGGGTCTCCTTTACCAAGCTGTTGACTCGTTTTTCAAGATTTTCTTGCATCACTCTCATTTCTCTTCCCAAGTTTTCCTCGACTTCTCTTACTTGATTTTCAAAATCTTTTTTGAGCTCTTCCATGTCCTGAGACCAATTCATATCTTTCCTGCAGACTTTGGATGTGGGAGCTTTGACTTTGTTGTCTTCTTCTGAGTATATGTTTTGATCTTCCTTGTCACCAAAGTAAGTTTCTATAGTCAGATTTTTTTTTTCCATTATTTGCTCATTTTTCCAGCCTATTACATGACTTTTTAATTATTTGTTAAGGTGGGGCTCTGCTTCCAGTGTGGAAGGTGAACTGTCCCAAGCTTCAGGGGTTTTGTTCAGCTATTTTCAGAGATACTTCTAGGGACCTGTAAGTTTTTAGTTCTTCCAAGGGAGTATGATCTGAGGAGAGGTGTTTACTCCTTTCCTGGCCTGTGTTCTGGTCTGTGAGTGTCCACAAGCACTCTTTTCTGCCCTGGAACTGCCACTCTTTTCTGCCACTCCTGCCACAAGCTCTGCTATGCCAGTGCTCCTCCTCACCCCAGGACTGCCATCCAGGACAGCCACCCAGATCCAAGTATGGGCAAATCAACTAAGTCCTGCCTCAGTGCTAACAAAAAGACCCCTGTGATCTTCTTCTGACCAGTTGTTCAATCCCCTTACTGTCTATGGGCTGGGAGTCCCAGAAGCAGCTATTGCTGCTGCCTCTGCAAATGCAGTCACTCCCAAGGCCTGCTCCTGGCCTGCTGGGGTCAGTCTGTGCTGTTGCCATTTGCACTGGACTGCACTACTCTCTCACTCAGGTCTGACAGACCTTTCCTACTGACCTTCTAAGTTGTCTTTGGCATTTGTGGGTTGAGAAGTATGGAAACCGCCACTGTTGCCAGTGATTTAGTCCCCTGAGGCCTGCTCTGGGTTTGCCGGGGTTTGGTCTGCGCTGGCACAGCCTGCACTCCCCTCTCAACCTAGTGCAACAGACCTTTCCTGTCAACCTTCCAGGTTGACTTGGATTGCAAATTTGTTTTCCTCTGTCTTTTTTGTGGGCTCTGCTGCTCTAGAATTTATTTAGAGTCATTTTTTAAGGCATTTGGAGGGGTTTAGGGGAGAGCTCAGGTGAGTTCTTGCCTTTACTCTGCCATCTTGGCTCCACCCCACCCCACCCCCAAAACAGGAGCATTTTAAGGAACTCATCATCTTAGGAAATCCCTCTTCCATTTGGACTCTGCATTGGACATCTTCCATGACAATAGCAAATATATCAGGCTGTGTTCCTAATTCTACAATGCCCTAGAAACCTCTTCACCCTGGAAGCTCACTCCATCCTTGATTTTATACATTGGAAGTATCCTTAGTTCCTGTGGCTGGTTCCCCTTTGATTGGCTGGTTCCTCCCAGAACCACCATTTTAAGGAGGAAGTCCACATCAGCATGCCTTCAATCCTCTCTAGGCAACATTCTGACTCCCCTGGATTTTGTCTACCATACTCCACTGGAAGCTCACTCCAACCCTATGCTTCACACAATGGAGGTATTCTCTGCCCCTGTAGCTTCTTTCTTTGATTAGGGGTGGGAGAAAAGGGCTCCTCCCAGAATTTCCATTTAAAGGAGAAGGAGGGTAGTCATGTCTTCATTCCTCTCCAAACTGCCCTCTTGATACTCCCTGACTTTCACTATAATGCTAGGTACTTTCATCTCTTTCTACCCCCGCCCCCCATCTATCTTCTAGTTTTTCAGTTCTCTTTTATTTGTTGTCTTCTTCTATTAGGATGTCAGCTCCTTAAGGTCAGGGTCTATCTTGCTATTTATATTTATATTTCCAGAGTTTAGCACAGTGCCTGACATATCATAGGCACTTAAATGTTTGTTGATTTGACTTGTATCTCTTAAGAAAAGATCAATAGGAACTAAACATCAAACAAAATCATAATCACTTCCTTTGACTTGTATAAAAGAGTTCCTTGTGCCTCCCTATTCAACAGTGATTTAAAATTTTATGATATAAAAAGTTTCCTCGCCTCACAGCTTTGTGGAAGTGGGAGATTCACAGGTGTCAAACATCACATATACCTTCAGGGGTTTTTTTTTTCCCATTACATTGATGTAAAGGCAAATGATATCAATACATTTTATTTCAAAAAATATGTAAAATTGTTAGTTCAACCAAAAGAAAGGGGAAAAAATAAATTTATTAAAGTTTTTTCCTTTCCTTAACAAATTACTATCCTTCAGGTAGACTGATCTAAGACAAAGGTTTTTAACCTGGGGTTCATGGATAGATTTCAAGGGGTCTGTAAATTTTTAAAAAATATTTTGAACTGTATTTCAATGTAATCATTTTCCTTTGTAATCCTATGTACTGTTCTATGCATTTTAAAAAATATTATTCTGAGATGGATTCCGTATAAGTAGGCGTTGCCTGACTGCCCTAGTGGTCCATGACACAAAAAAGGTGAAGAACTCCTCTATGAAGTCACAGGTACTTTATTCTATTACATTCTAAAAACCTCCTTTTGTCCTATTCCTTAATTAAATTAAATCCTTAATGTGCTTTCTAGCATGTTAAGCTGCATTAGTATCTATATATCCCCTCCTCTATTTATTGGCAATCAAGGTATATAAGAGTTACCTTGCATCTCAGAATTTCTCTGTTTGCTAAACTGTCCTGTACACAGCCTTAATGCCTTAAAAAGTCTTCTATGTTAACACCTACATTCCCTGCTGGGGGGAAGGTGGCAGGCACAGCTTTAGCTGAAGGC
Organism: Vombatus ursinus; assembly: GCF_900497805.2. Lineage (NCBI taxonomy): Eukaryota > Metazoa > Chordata > Mammalia > Diprotodontia > Vombatidae > Vombatus > Vombatus ursinus. Next base: position 8,619,196 of record NW_020954953.1, on the reverse strand, counting down.
ACAGCTTTAGATGGAAGCCCCAGAAGGGCTACCCTTTAAGCTGTCACTATTTCACAAGCTTGTTGTAAGCTCTCCCCTATTCTCACTTGGTATAGCAATGGCATTCTTATTTTGCTTCAGGCTTTTATTAAACCATCTTATCAAATAAGTTCACTTATTTTCAAACAGAAACTTCTCTCTTCTGGACATCTGGTTTTGCTAGTTGTATTAAAAATGTAGAGCTAGAAGAAGTCCAAATGTGGGTGGTTATTTTTCTCCTTTTAATTAAATCCCAGTTTCCAATGGAAATATAAATAAACCTTGATCCTTTTCTCCAGTTATAACATCATGCACATACATTTGGGAAGCATATTCAGGAGGTTCTATGGCACATAATCAACCAGGGTGTTTCCTTTTTCTCCTTAACTGAGTAACATAACCACTGTTTCCTTTGGACTCTACAGTTTCTCAGTAACAGAACACTGGATCAGACATGAACGTGCTAGAAGAAAGACAAACTTTGCAAATGAAAGACATAAAGTGCAAGACTAGGTCTTTCTATCTTGGCCAGACTTGAAGTGAAATGGCTACTATTAGGCCTACTCCCATTACTGATTAGCACAGCAGCTTTGACCCCTTCCACCCTGACCCAGACTGGTTCTCTCCGCCTTCGTCAGCCTGGCTATCCTCTCCTCCAAGGGCTCACTATACTCATGCCAGGCTTTGTTTGAACACTGGAATGTCTACTAATGTTCAGAATTCCTGAGCTCAAGTGATTCAGTAGCCCAACTGAAATAGCTCTTTCTAAAGCCAAACATTACTTTCCTAATAAAAACATAGCCAAAATGCCAATTACATATTTTTTTCCTCTCTGGATTCTCCTTTCTGCTTGCAGATAAAAAGTCATCCTTCTAATAGGCAAGGTTTGCCTGTGTGGAAGGGACTGTAATAGCAGCTACTTGTAGGAAACTGTGTGACAAAGCGTATAGAGCACTGGACCTGGAGTCAAGAAGACCAGAGTTCACACCCAAAGGGTTAGAAAACTGTGCCTAACCTTTGACCTGGAAATATCACTACTAGATCTGCATTCCAAAGAGATGAAAGAAAAGGGAAAAGGACCTATGTGTACAAAAATATTTATAGCAACTCTTTTTGTGGTGGCAAAAAAATTGGAAATTGAGGGAATGCTCACCAATTGGGGTATGGTTGAACAAGCTGTGGTATATGATTTTGGTGGAATACTACTGTGGTATAAGAAATGATAAGCAGAATGCTTTCAGAAAAACCTGGGAAGACTTATATGAACTGATGCAAAGTGAAGTGAGGAAAACCAAGAGAAGATTATACACAGTGACAATAATATTCTAAGAATGATCAAGTGTAAAAGATTTAGCTACTCTGATCAAGATAATGATCCAACATGGTTCCAAAGGACACATGATGAAAAATGCTATCCACTTCCAGAGAGAGAATTGATGAACTCTGAATATTAATTGAAGTATACATTTTTCACTTTATTTTTCTTGGTTTTGCTCATGAATGTTTTCTGTGGCAATATGGTTAATATGGAAATATGTTTTGCATGACCTCACATGCTTTCTCAAGAGATGAGGAAGGAGCACAGGGAGGGAGAGAATTTGGAACTCAAAATTCTAAAAAATGAATGTTAAACATATTTACATGTAATTGGGAAATATTTAATGAAATAAATTTTTAAAAATTTTAAAAAGTGGGGGGAGGAGAAGACCTAAGTTCAAATCTGGCCTTAGACTCTTACTATCTATGTGACCTAAGCAAGTCACTTAACTGCTGGTTGCCTCAGTTTTCTCATCTGCAAAATGGGCATAATAATAGCATCTACCTCTCAGGGTTGCTGTGAGCCATCAAATAAGATAATATTTGTAAAGTGCTTTGCAGATGTAAAGTATTACATAAATGCTAGCTATCATCATTTTAAAACAATTCAATAATTCATAATTAAATGAAACTTTGGCATAACTCTTACCATAAAAGACTTTCCAACACCATAGAGGACATGTCCATTTGGTTTATTTAGGGGGTCAAAATTAAACACAAATCCACTGTCTGGATCCTTTATAGAGCAGGCCTAAAAAAAGAGACAAAGATGCACATATGCATACAAAAATTCCATAGAAACAAAGTACAAAGTCCCTTGTAAAGAATTAGTCACCAACATGTTATAAAGTTGTTTGTTTCCTCACAATCAGTAGTGAGATGAGTCAATAGGTGGCAGGAAGGAAGTTAACTTTAAAATTACAATAGAGTACAAAATACATTTGCCTGTGCAGTATTAAGAGCCATGGAATCTACTTCCTGACTTTTCAATGACATCCAAGGAATATTCTTATTGACCCCTTTGCGGTAACATATCATTAGTATATATAGATGACCTTGTAGATTTCTCTTAACAATAAACTACAGGGTTAGCATATTTATGTGACCTAAGAGTTTGTTACCAAATGCCTACAGAAAAGTACATGGGATGTATTAGGGAAACAAAGTTGGTTCTTTAACAAAAAATTAGGCATAAATTATTTTTCTAATAAATTTTAAGAAATCTCATGTCTAATATCTCTTCCTCAACCCTTTTGTAACTTGACCTATTTTCCCATTACACAAAATATTACATTCCAAAAGATGAAGCTACCTATGTCCTTTGGCCTCTTGTTCTCCAGGTTTATTACTCATTCCACTTTGCTCACCACATGCAGGCCCTGTCAGAAATCAGTAACTGAGCAGGAGCCATGTAAATTGCACTCCATCATAACTAGCCAACAAAGGATTCAGATTTTCCCTTTCTAGCTTCCAGTTCACTTGACACACAGCCAAGCTCCTGGAAAATAAACCTCTGAGATGTGAGCAATGAAGTGCTGGATTTAGGCTGCACTATATTTATATAGTAGGCAAGACAGAAAAAATATGAACAACTCTAGGATTGTCATTTCTGATCCTACTTAAAGAGCTTTACCCATTTCTTTGCCTAGCTAAAAGCAAACAATCTCCGATGGTTGTGGTAGACAAAGGCAGACCACAGCATACTGTCTACTCACAGGAACGTGGATACTTCAAAAGTTCAAACACTGTAGCATATCATACAAAGTTAAACATGGGATAGGCATTCCAATTTTAATGCATGGGAGATATTCCAGAGATCGGGCCACAAAAGAACAAGAAAAAGAGCAGACATAGTACTTTAAAAAACATTATGACAAAACTGGCTTCCTCTATGAATTAAATTTGATGTTTTCAATACTTGGGTTCTGGGTCCAAGAATACCTCCTGTAATTTTGATATGTTGCTACTCAGTGTTGGGCAGGGAATCTGAATGACAAGTATAGTTTTCCTAAATTCAAGACAGCAGTTTTCTGTCCGACTTTTATGTCAAATTATAATTATTGATTTTCAAACTATAGTTTTGTGGTACAATACAGCTCTTTGTTAAGTCTTGGGCTACTTCTTCAGAACAATTTTACAAAAAGGAATCCAGGACACAGAATATCTTTTATTTCCTAACTCTTGACTGCTCCTAAAATAGTCCTAATAGCCTATGAATACTAAATTAAAATTCAGGGTGAATTTTTAAAAGTAAGAAATGAATTTATTAACTTCTCCAAGAGAAGATAACAATCTTAAAACTGCTTTCTGCTACTTAAAAGACACATATCTGCCTGCTTATAAACTCAATTGAATTTTCCAGCCACAAGTCTTCCTGCCCCTTTTCTGTATACTTCCAGAATGATTTTCCATCCTTTTTTCTTAGCTCTGTCTCAACATATATGTTTAAAAACACAGGCTTTTAGCTGAAAGAGCAAAATAGAGCTTAACCCTAAATTTATCTTCCATCAGTATACATTCAATATATACTCAATATACTCAACAAGAATTCTCATTATCACCTACTAATCCACTCTTGGGGGTAGGGTACCTGATTGACTGAATCTGTTTATAATGATTTAAGTTACTGATTTTACAAACCTTCTAACAATTTCTATAAGACATTGATTCAGACAGAATTAAAAACAACTTCCCTTATAATTTTTAAACTAGCTTTATAACAAATGTTGCAACTACTTCTTTCCTTTCCATGTTCTCTGATTTAAGGCAGAAAAAACACTCACCTGATTTTCATCAGTTGTTTTGATTGGACAGGCAGCTTCTGTATTCCACAGGAAAGTGGCAGTGCATTCCCGAAAGATAGAAAATACCGGGTGGGTGTTCTGAGAAATCAAATCCAAGAGAGCAGAAAACATAAAGACTGCCGTGTGACAGAAAGGATGCTGAACAGTCCTAGTTCTCAATCCCTTTGACTATGAACTACATGGCACTGGAAAAGTCCCTTCCCTTGTCTGAATTCTACTTCTCCCATGTACAAAAATGGGAAAATGACATCCCCACCCTTCTCCTTAGGATTAATGTAAGACTCAAATGAAATCATATGTGCTTCAAAATTATAAGGTGCTATTGTCAATATAGAATGCAACTGCCTAGATGGAAGGAACTGTTGATGGTTTTTTCCTTTGTCACCACTGCACGCAGCAGAGCCTTGCACAAGGTCAATACATGGTAAATGCTTACTGAACTGAACTGAAATGTAAGGTATTATACCAAACCTTAAAAAGAACAGTTTTGAGGAATACCAAAATTATTTCTCAGAATTAACTTTTCATGTTATAGATAATTGCAAAAGCCACTCAAAGAAATGAGGGAAAACTAAGTTAGATGACAGATTCTTAGATTTACTTCCTTCCTGCAGAGCAGGATATTGCTCAACTTGTACATAATATTTACCTGCTCATACTTTTGTAATTTGACAAGAAAGAAGTAAAGAAGAGATTCAAGAGGCATTAATCAACAAGCACTGACTAAACACCTACTATGTACCAGGGCTGGGAATACAGATTAAAAATAAAGGTAAAAATCCATACTCTCATGGACCTTACCTTCTATGAGGGGAAAAAAACATGTACATACCCAAATTAATCGAAAATAAATACAAGATATAGAAGTTAAAGGGACATTAAGACCTCATGTAGTCCAATCTTATCATTCTACAGCTCAGGAAACTAACACAAATGGAAGTCAAGAGACTTGCCCAAACAGCAAGCAACAGGGCTTGTTGTTCAAAAGATTGAAACCAAGGTATTCTGACTCCAAATCAAGTGTTATTTCCACTATTAAATACTGTCATTTCTGTTTGGTACTACCGGTGTGAGAGTCAACAGTACAGGAAGAGGCCAGAAAGAGCAGGAGCAAGGAGCTATATAACACTCCTATGGGATCACAACTGAAAGTAGTAAACAAATGGGAGATATATCACACTCAGGGCAAATAAAGTAAAAGGGCCCTTTCCTGTTGTATCTATAATAAAAAGCACAGCCACATGCCAATCTAGTGAATGGGTTTTACCTTTCCCTTCTGTAATACACACAACTGAGCATCAAGGAAATAAAATTCAGGAAAAGGCTACTTGGCCTAAAAACCAAAATACACTCTTGATTTTCCTATACTAAGTCCAGTGAGCATTTTAGTATAACTTACTGTTAATTATACTGTTGAAGCACAACTGAATTTTTATTTTGAAATAACTTTTGACACAGAGCTCAAACATAGATTTTTATTCTTATTTCTTTATGAAAATAAAAATTACTGATTTATCAAATATCCCAGATTTTAACTTATCTAAATATTTAATTAATGGAAACCATTTCTGGACTAGTTATGACGCAAAATACTTTATCCTTCGGAATGAAAGAGTTCTTAAGGACCAGGAAAAAAATCTCAGACAATGTACCAAATTCCTTGAGTTTTATAGTTTCTATCATTTTACAAATGAAGACATTGAAGCTTATGGGTGACTTGCCCACAGAGATTGTGGAATCTCAGAAAAATCACCAAGACTTTCTTTATATGTAAAATGAAAGGGTTGGACTACAAGAATTGTAAAATTCTTGCAAGCTCTGACATTCTGTGTCTTTAACATTCTGAAGCCAAGCTTTAATGATCAGTACACACAGCAGCCACAATGAAGATACTGAATATTTTATTTAAAATTTGATGAATCTTTACCATCGCATGAGAACTGTTATTGAGAGTCCCATATTACTATGCTGCACATACGATACACACTTGATGCTTCTATAGAACATTAGAAAATTAATGATGCTCTTATAGAAGTAACTTTGAAATTTAAGCTTCATGAATTAGTTTTTCCTCTCAGTGAGCTCATATCATTCCGAGTTCACTCTTCTCACCTTTTCTACATTTCAACTTCCCTCCCCATTAGCACCATGCCTCATTCTTTCCTTTTATTCCAGTCTTTGAAGAAGTGACCCTTTTTCTCCCAAAGGTCAAGCCACCTACATTTCCCTTGTTCATACCCTATTCATCAGATTGCCCCCATAATCACATCCTGCTTCCCCCAACCTTCAATCTTTTCCTATCTACTGGTTCCTTTCATGATGCCTGAAAAAACACCCAAGTCTTCTTCATTCTAAAAACCTCTCAAGAGACTGTACAATTCCTTCAAGCTATCATCCTATATCTCACCTCTCCTACATTTAGAAAAGGCTATCTAAACCCACTATCTCCATTTCCACCCCTCATTGTAACCCAGTTTTTTTGTAATTTGCATCACAACCTCATCACAATCTGATATAGTTGATGGTCTTTTCTTCCTAGATATTCTCTTCTATGTTTTCATGACATTTTATTCCCCTACCTGTTTGATTGCTCCTTATCAGTCACTTTTCCTGGTTCAACATCCTTATCATACCACACCTACTGGTTGTGACTATGCTCCAAAGATGCTGGGCCATTTATTGTCAATATATTCTCTCACTTGGTGACCATCAACTCCCACTCATCAACTGTCATCTCTATGCTAAGGATTCCCAGACACGTGGGCATATACGCATGTACACATATACATGTATATGTAAATATACACAGATTTACACACACACATATGTACACACATACATAGATATTTAAAAATCAAGTTCCTGTGCCCCAGATTCATTTCACCAACTGTCTATTAGACATTTCAAACTGCACAATCTAACCTATGCTCCTGCCAAAGTGACCTATCTACTGTATCTTAGAAATGACATTCTGTCTCCCATCTTCATACCATTGCTCTCTCCAGGAAGCTTAGAATACACTCCCTTCTTACTTCCATCTCTTATAATCCCTTATTTTGCCCAAAATTCTGCTCCAAGGTCATCTTCCACATAAAACCTTTCCTAAACCCTCCTCCAGCAGCTAGTGCCCTCCCCACAAAAAATATTTACCTTGTCTTTATTTAGTATAATAGCTATGTACATGCCATCTCCCCCAAAAGAATATAGGCTCTTTGAGGGCAGGGATGATTTTATTGTTGTCTCTGTATCCCCAGGACCTAGCACACAGTAGATACTTAAGGCACAGACTGCTTTAAAGAGAATTACCCTAATTTCTCTACTTAGCAATCTCCCAGTGAAGTCAATGCCTGTGTGACCTTGGAAAAAGAAAATTCAACTCTCAGGGTCCCAATTTCCTTATTTGTAAAATGATGGGGTTGTAGTAAGTAATCAAAATAGCATTTCAGTGACCACATAGTATTCTAGTTTTGTTTTTTAAACTACTAATAAAAAATCATTAAAATTCATTACACCTTACCAGACTTCCTCTAGAACAGATAAGATGGATTCTTGTGGAATAAGTAGTGGTCTTTCCTTCACTATTAACACATGAAGAGCCATTCACATACTCTAAAATGAGGTTACCACGGCCATCAATTACAGGACCTGTTTTTGCAACACCTAAATTGCTGATTGCCACTGTTTCAGAAAATGAATCCTAGGAAGAAAACAAAAAGCTTTGTTAAGTAGTTTGTTTGTTTCCATAAAAGAAAACAACAAATCTAGCTCATCAGTACCACTCTAGAATAATGTATTTTAAAAACTACACTGAAGGGTGGAATTAAGATGGCTGAGTAAAGGCAGGGACTTGCCTGAGCTCTCCCCCACACCCTTCCAAATACCTCTACATAATTACTCTAAACAAATTCTGGAGTGGCAGAACCCACAAAAAGACAGAGTGAAACAATTTCCCAGCCCAAGACAACTTAGAAAGTCAACAGGAAAGGTCTGTTGCACCAGGGTGGGAGATGAGTGCAGTCCAGCACAGGCTGCACCAGTGCAGAGCAGGCCCCAGAAAGCCAGAAGCAGACCTTGAGAGTGACTCAGTCAGCAGCAGCAGTGCCATTTTCCAGACCTTTCAGCCCACAGATGATAAGGAGATCTGACAACAGATCAGAAAGAGATTTACAGGGGTCCCGCTGCTGGCACCAGGGGCAGGACTCTGTTTCATTGCCTATGCTTGGATCTAGGTTGCAGTCCTGGATCTTAATCCCAGTGTGAGGAAGAGCAATAGCACAGCAGGGCTTGTGGCTGAGGGAGAGTGGAGACCCTGGTCACAGTTCCAGGGCTGAAAAGAGTGCTTGCGGTCACTCACAAACCAGTGCACAGTACAGGAGAGTAGTAAATACACCTCTTACTAGAATCCTAGAACATACCATCATGGAAGAATTAAAAATTTACAGGTCCCAAGAATTACCTCTGAAAACAGCTACACAAAAAGCCTGAAGCTTGGGACAGTGCCCCTCCATCTGGGAAGCAGAGTCCCACTTTAGCACAGAGTTAAAAGTTAAGAAATAGACTGGAAATGAGCAAACAAAAGGAAAAAAAAAATCTGACCACAGAAAATTACTATAAAACACACACACTGAGAAGAAGACAACAAAGCCAAAATTTCTGCTTCCAAAAGAATCCACCCATCACCTGCTGAAAGAAGTCCCAAAATTAAAACTCCCAGGAATACTATAACCAAATTCTAGACTTCCCAGATCAAGGAGAAAATACTACAAGCACTCAAAAAAAAAAGCAATTCAAATATTATGGAGCCACAGTCAAGATAACACAAGATTTAGCAGCTTCTACACTAAAGAATCAGAGAACTTAGAAAGTGATATTTCAGAGGGCAAAAGAGCTAGGATTACAACCAAGAATCACCGACCCAGCAAAACGGAGTATAATCATTCAGGGAGAAAAAAACAGACATTCAATGAAATAGAGGACATTCAAGCATTCCTGATGAAAAGACCAGAGCTGAATAGACAATCTGACTTTCAAATACAAGATGCAAAAGAAGCATAAAAAGGTAAACAGGAAAGAGAAATCCATAAGAGATTCAATAAGGTCAAACTGTTTATATTCCTACATGAGAAAATGATATTTATAACTCCTAAAAACTTTCTCATTATTAGGGCAGTTAGGGGCATACATAGACAGAAAGCAGAGTGTGAGCTGAATGTGATGGTATAATTATCTAAAAAAATAAAATTAAGGGATGAGAAAGAAGAATGCACTAGGAGAAGGGGAAAGGGAGAGGTAGAATGTGATAAATTATCTGACATAAAATGGGCCTGAAAAAGAATTTACAGTGAAGGAGGAAATGGGGGAAATGGGGAGAGGAGAACATGAACCTTACTTTCATCAAAATAAGTTCAAAGAGGGAATAATTCTACACTCAATTGGGTATAGAAATCTATCTTGCCATAGAGGAAAGTAGGAAGGGAAGGGGATAAGAGAATGTGGGGGTTTCGGGGAGAGATGATAGCAGGGAAGGCAGTTTGGGGGAGGTAAAAGTCAGAAGCAAAACACTTTTCAGAATGGACAGGGTAAAAGGAGAGAGAGTAGGATAAATAGGGGTGAAATAGAATGGAGGGAAATATATAGTTGGTAATCATTACTGTGAAAAAAATGTTTTTACAGTGAGTTTCTCTGATAAGGACTTCATTTCTCAAACATATTATATTTCTGAATTCAAAATCTGCCATGTCCCTTTTCAGAGCCTCTGTTTTGAAGAAATTTTCCTGCCTTAAGTTCTAAATTGTTGATTTTCATTTTTTTATTTCTTGAGTGTTCTGATTTCTACCCTAATTTCCATCCTTATTTTCTTCTTTTATGCCTAATTCTTCTTTACTTCTAATTCTTTTATTTCTCTTCTAAATCATTCTAGAATTTCTATTTGTAGCTCCATTATCATGGTGGTAGGGGGAGGAAATTATTGCTTCATTTCCCTTTTATCCAGGATTTGAAACACTCTCTCTCATTCTGTAGTATTTCCTCATTATTGTGCTCTTCTCTGGATTGCTTTATTCCATCTGGTCCACTATGATGTCTGGTTGGTTTCAATGCCCTCCTCTTATTAAAGGTGGGGAAGGCTCACCATAGAGGGAGAAAGCATCAGCTGGATCACTACAGAAGAAAGACACCCAAAGGAAAAACTGCTGCTGCAACTAAGCTTATACCTCATCTTTCCTTCACGCTCTTAGAAGACCCTCCTCTTCTGTACTATATAACCATCTAAATGGCTCTATACTGCTGACCCCTCTCACAGTTCTCCCACCCAAGACACCAGGGCTGGCCAAGTTCAATGCTCTCCCCTTATTATTGGGCAGGGATGAGCAAAGGGACAAGGGGAAATTCCAACAAGAGAGGAGAAATGCTGCCGCAACCACACAAAGCTACAAGTCCAAGTACAGCCACACAAATAGCCCGTGGGGCAGTGCATTGATCAAATGCTTGTTTTGGTTTGGTTTTTTTTTTTCCAGTAGGATTTATATTATGTAAAAGTGTCTCCCTTCTTTCTCTTGCTATTTGCATCACTTTCTTTTGTACCTTTTTCACTTTGAAGTGGTGACAGAAGCTAGGCTTAGAATCAGCCTTTCACATTACCACCCCTACTGGACATTCCTCCTTCTTTAAACAACCTTCAAGCTACCACATAAAGAAAGCCAAGAAAAGTAAATCGCCAAAGACCTAGAAAAAACTTTTTACAGGAGCACAAATGTATCTTTTTACAGGAGCACAAATGTATCTTTCATGCAAGAATTAGCATATTCAAACAACCATGGAAAAATATACAGAAGTTCTTCCAGCAACTGAATTTATTTAATGCTAAATTACTAATTAGCCTCCTTAAAAAAAGCAATTATCTAAATTTCAGATTTGTTAATTAATCCAGAACCAAGACTGTTTGGTAGTAATGCTGAAATAATTCTTCATGTATTCCAGAAAATAATGCTGAATCATTCAAAAGTCTTTGAGTTAAATTAGAAAGAGTCACTAAGTACCTCCATTCCTACAAAATCAAGTCACCAGCATGATTTTTAATTTAATTTTTTACATTTTAAATCTGAATAATGACACAAAATCCCCTCAGCCAGCAAGTTGATGTGATTCAAAGTCTACACCTATGATCAGTAGTCACACTCTTGCGACTACATCATTGTATGCATATTTACAGTGATGCTGAGCTTACCAGATACTGACCCATATCCACAGAGAAATAAAATAGCCAGTAGAAGACAAGACTTACATGATCCTTTTCGTATTTCATCTGACAAGCTGAAGCAATTCGATCACAGCCTGGAATTGGGTTCAAAGGTCGACATATATTTATATAGTATTTCTTCCATGTGCTATGTTCCCCCGAGCTGTCCATTGCATGCCAGTTTCTGCCACTACTATCTTCAGACTTAGCTAAACTAAAATTTCAAAATAAAACATGCCTTTAAACATCACATATAACACACATCTCCTAAGTATTTGAAATAAGCAGGAAAATATATGCCCAATTTCAGACAAAAAGTCCCCTATCATTCAAAGTTAATAAAATTTGCTTAAATTATATGCTACTACATTAGCTACTGATCCCTATCACTACAAATAACTGTTTTTATTATAAAGTTTCATGAGGACATAATGAAGCTCTAAAAACCAACTGACCTGAAAATATACAAAAAATCATTGAGCATGTCCATCCTATGAAGCTAATTCAATTACAATCAACAATTTATTAAGTACCTCCTATACTTGATGGGTCGAAGATAAAAACTTTAGACCTTGTTCTAACGTTCACAATCAAATAACAGAGAGGTGAAGAGGAAAAAGGTACATAGACAAATTTTTTACTAATGATACAAGGGAGAATATGTTGGAAACAAATGAGAGGTCTAGGCAAAATGCTAAGAAAAAACTGTTGAGGGAGATATCACTTTCAGCTGAGGGGCAGAAGTAAGGCTTTAAAGGGAAGCAATGGTACTCAAGTCGTTCCTTAAAGGAAGGGAACAACTTTATACAGAGATAGGAAATGGATTCTAACACTGAATCTTCATTGTGACACAAAACAGCTATTAATATAACAATTCTCCTACCATATGTCATATCTACCTATTTTATAGTAAGAAAATAGGGCCTGGATTTAGAGCCAGGAAGTCTGGGTTCAAATTTCAACTCAGATGTTAGCTAGATTATTAGCCTCACTATGCCTCACTTTCCTAAGCTTTAAAAATTTGGGGGTTGCACTCTATGGCCTCAAAGTCCTTTTAGCTCTAAACCCTCGAACTTTTGATCCAAATCCCCATTTTGTTCATGTACATGCAAAATTAACTACTTCTGTACATTGACTCAGGTGCATACTCATTGATGATTTCTAAAAGACCAGACATAGTTACCTGCACCCATTCTAGTGAGTAATGGAAAGCCATGAACTACCCTACCTGGATAAATCATATTGCTCCAGAGTATCAGGATCTGTCACCATACATTCCAGTGGTTCCTCTGGGCATGCATAACTAGTATACCACCTAAAATTATAGGTGGAATTATCTTCTTCCTAAAAAAGTATAATGGGGATAACAAATGGAAGATGATACAAAAACCTTTCAGAGTGAGGCACAGCAAAAAGGAACATGACCAAGCTTCCTATTAATTTACAAAAAAGCAAAATCTATTTTATTCTTAAATTATCACAAATTAAGCAAGGATTCCAGGGTTTTCTTCATATCATCATTGCTAAAGGAGAATGAGAACATAAGAGCCTTATGTTTTGTGCTATAAAATTCTGTAGCATTCCATACTGTGTACACTGTACTAACACCATCTGGAGCTTAAGTAAAGGCATTCATGACACCAAACGATTTAGAAAATGAATGGCACTAGTGTACTCTGGCAAAACTAAAAGAAGCAATTCAGAGCCATAGCAGACAAGACTTTGGCCAGGAAACCAGACTAATAGCTCTACTTCTAAGAAAAACATCATGACAGCTTCCTGGATAAGTTTAGGGAAAAAATATACAGCAGTTAGCATCACAGGTTATATGTAAAGAACTTCGTGGTTCATACTTTCCCTACTATTCATGACATTTCACTTGTAACTCAGAAATGTTATAGTAATTTCATTAAACATAGTACTTAGCCTTCCCCCTCTTTAGCTTTACTTTACTTTTCATATATAAGATGCACTTCTTACCTGGTACTCTGGGACACCTACTCCAGCATCTCTATCACAAAGGAAAGTGATAAGTGTAGCTCGTAGTGTGTGTTTTTCATCATTGTAAGGTGTACCACCTTTGTAGCTCAACTGAATCATCCCATCATAATAAGAAAGGGCAGAACTATTCATTCCCAGATTCCAAACTTTCATTTGACTAAAAGAAAGGCATAAAGCTCTCTCAAAAGAACAATTAAAAGCAATAACATTTTTGCAAAAGAAACATTAATTGTTCAAGGTACTGCTCTCTTTAGGTAAAGAGATACTGCCCACTCAACAGTAAGGAAATATACATTAAATGCACATTAGTTACCTATCCTGAGCTGTTGAGGTATCTAAAATAGAATTTCACTAATCATAATGATGATAATAACCAACAACTTACAATTATTATCAATTTTCTAAGTTTTTTTTTTTCCTTACCACAACTCTACGAGGTAACAGTTTCAGACCTTCACACCAAGACCAGTGCCTGAACCATGCATCTCTTCAAGGAGTTTTATTTGCAATATTAAAAAATAAGTTATTGTCATACTCTAGTCATCATATCAGATTTTCCTAGTACAACCAAAATAAAGGTTTTAAACATAAGGTAGGCTTCAGTTTTTACCAGGAGATTACAACTGACTCCTGCTCTAAAGTATATTTTGTAGTATAAAACACTCAAGAAGCATCAATTGCTTAAAAGCACACTGAACAGAACAGAAGCTACTTACCTTTTTTCTACCTGGCATGCTCCTGAATTAGACTGACAAATATCTTGATGAGAGACAGCATCACAAACATTTATATAGAAGTTATAGTCATCTGTTCCAACAGAATAGTCCCCATTTTTCTTAGTCAAAGGTGACAAATCAAAAGAAAATCCTAAGTGTAAATAAAAAGTGAAGACACGTGTAATAATTAAGATAGATATTCCTTTCAGTGATTCCACTTTTATGCTCAACTACCACTTTTGTCAAAAGAACTAATCCTATGGGCAAAGTTTAAAGCAAAGTAGCCATCAAATTTACAAAATTATGTGTTTAATGGGTTTATTTTTTTCAGTTAACCCTGATGTGAAATGATCGCAAAGACTATATTCAATTGCCTTTCCTTGATTCAGCACTTTATACATAGTAGGCAGGTGAATGAAAACAATTTATTAAGTGCTTACTATTTGGCAAAAATTGTGCTTGCTAAGTGCTTGCGATACAAATAGAAAAAGACAGTCATTGCTGTCAAAGAGTGCACACTCTAACTCTAACTGGGAAAGACAACACTGTCCAGAAGACCTTAGCTGCAGGCAGATGGAAAAAGAGTGGGAGTGTTTAGGATACAGGAGGATGCCTGACCCACCAGAGCAGACCACCACCTTTGGCAGGTAGAGTGGACCTACTTACTGGCCAGAGTGGAGAGGTGATTCTCTCTGGAAGGACTTGGGATGAAGTATCAGGCCAGGAAGGAATGGCAAAAGGAAGCACTGCCAGGAAGATTGGGAATGAACTCTAGAGTAGGAAGAAAGTTGGGTCCCATTTGGGTACTACTTAAGTAGAGCAAAACTGAAGTTAGGTTTTGACAGAAATTACATCCTCCATACCTTAGAGACAAGCCCTTATTTCCAACATCACAAAGAGCAAGAAGTCACAATCATATAATTTCACTGGATTTCCAAAAATCTAGATCTCATATTTTAGGGTTTTAAATGTCGTTCCATCTAAAATGTACTCACATGGATCAAAAAGGGAGGAAACTATAAATATTCCTTACACAAAACTAATTGAGTAGGTAAATGTTATCTGGATCTTACATTAAGATAATTGCAAACCAATATTCACAATAATGTGGATTCTGCTTAGTACAGACCTGCCTGTGAATCAGTAACTCTGCAGTTATCTCCTTCAGTCTTAGACAAAACACAAGCAGCAGCTGTATGCCACTCAAATTCGTATAAACAGCCATTATCCCCCGAGTTTCTCAAAACCGGAGCACTTTCTAGATCACCTATCAGTAAGAAACAAGAGAGAGTAATCACCATTGTCAATAAACTTTCCTTTATTCATCCTGATAAACCAGATAAACCAGAATGACCTATCACCTCCAAATCAGGGTAAGGATCAAAAAGAGTTTTACTCTCATACTCATCAATTTACATTATTTCTAGTTTATTAAATTATCTGGAAAATTATAGAAGCTTTCCACTTCAAATGATAAGCTTTCACTGTTTCAAGATATATCAAAAGGGAATAACTATCAGGGCAGTATTAAAAGGGAAAATATGCATAATCAAAATGTCTGAGCCCAACCAAAAATTCCACCTATGGACCATTACTCCCAAATCTCAATAACCATGTATTCTGAGATTACTAGGCATCAACTGCTAAGCTAGAGGCTGGATAAAAGTTAAAACAAAATTGAAACAAACACTCCCTGCCCTTAAGTACTTGACATTCCAAAGACAGAGACATTGACACATAGAAGGAAGTCAAATACATACAAAATAACTACAAGGTGGGGGATGGAGGGGGTGGAAATCAGATAAGGCCTCATGAAGGATGAGGTCCCTAGCTAAGCCACTGAAGAAACAGGGTCAGACTGCTACACAATGAATGGCTAAGAGAAAAAAAGTATATGCAGGAAATGCGTAAGTTCTACAAAAGCCAAGAGAACTAATTAAAATGTTGTTTTTACCAGGCTTGCATTTAAGCGTTATGATGGTTGTGATTTTCTTGCTTTGGCCACAGTTATCACCATCAGAGTAAAAAAGTTGAATGTTTTCCTTATTCTTTATTGGAGAAGACACAAACTTGCCCAGATTTTTAAAACCTTGATCACCTGAGGAGAGAGAGGGAAGAAGAACTGGTCCAGTGTATCTTAAACAAAAGTAAAATGGAAAATAAAAAATTAAGTTAATATATTGTATTAATCAAATATTCTAATGAATGTAAGTAGAATGTACTAGTGGTATTTCCTCATCATTCAATGCCTACCTTACCAGTAAACCAACTCTTTTTTTTTGCAGTGAGGTGATACTCCAAGTGGAGTGATAGAGTTAAGGAGACGCAAGTTCAAATCGCACCTCAGAAACTTACTGCGTGTCACTGGGCAAAAACCACCACCTTTGTCTGCCTCAGTTTCCTCAGCTGTGAAATGGGTCAAACAATAGCACCCACCTCCCAGGATTATGTGCAGTGAGAATCACAAGAGTCAATATTGATAAAGCACTTTGCAAACCTAAAAGTGATATATAAATACTACCTAATATCGTAGCTCCTTTACCATTATATGTTGCAGTACAAACAAAAATAAAGACCCAAGGACTTTCCCAATGCTGGGTGTGTGTTTGGTTTTATTAGGGCCTCAGTTCTTTCAAAGTGAAGCAGAGAACCTGTAACTTTTTTGGTTATATATAAAGTGGAAATAGACAATAGGATAATTGCTTTGGGGGGGAGGGGGGAAGAAAACGGACCAGGATTCAAATCATGCCTGTCGTTGTCACATCTTGGCCAAGTTAGGCAACCTCTCTGTGCCTCATTATCTTCATCTGTAAAATTCGGGGTGGTATATATTAGAGTCTCTAAGATCCCTTCCAAGTCTTAATCTAGGGACATCATCTTCAAAAGGAGGGCGCTGTACCCCTTCCAACTCTAAATCCATGAACCACATCTTCATCTGTAAAATGACGGGGGATGTAGACACCACCCGGGGTCCAAGGTCCCTTCCGATTCTAAATCTAGGAACGTATTACTAGGCCAGATGTCCACACAATACGGTATAGCCGTTTGTCCTATTCTCTTTCCCGAGATTCACGGCCTTAGAAGTGTTACACATATGCCAAGAATCCTCATTAAGATGACCGTGCGTGCACGCACTGTGTTTAAGCAGTAGGGAGGAAAGCGAGGAAGTCGGCGCGGCAGGGGGCTCCCCCGGCGTTTAGAGCGGGCGGCCTTCAGGCGCGGAGCCAGAGCGCCTCCCAGTGGTCGCGCGCCTGTATGTGTGTATGTGTCCGCGTGTGTACGTGTGTGTATGTGTGTGCGTGGGGACGTTCGTATGTATATTGAACATGTATGAACGCGTCTTGAGCAGTAAATGTTTAAGACGACGGTGCTTAAGGAAGGTCATCAAGTTTTCCCAAAAGGGCAGGGGCTTCACTAGGAACCTTTGGTCACAATCTCTGTCCCAAAGCGTGCACCAAGCGCGTAACATCCGGTGGTCCGCTGATGGTATCAAAAAGCGCCGCCACCACGCCGAGGACAAGAAAACGAGATAGGCCGATGACTAGTCATGGACCGAACGCCGCAAAGAAACGGGCGGCCGTCGGATGAGCTTCTGCGCCTGGGGCTACGCCTAAATTGGAGTCTGTTCTGGGGGATCGTGAAAGTCCACACCAGGGTCCGCATTCGTATCGCCCCTTGGCGGGCGACCCACCGGGCCGCGACATACCACGTGGTCCGCCGTCACATCCGCACGCGACAACCTTCTGAGGGGATTCACCGTAGCCACGTCACCACGGACCCCACAGCTCTCCAAAGTTCGAAGGGGGAGGGGCGAGCCCGTGAATTCTGGCTGAATCCCCACGTCGGAAGGGCCGGGCTTTGGCCACGAGGAGGCGCTATGGCCTAGGACATTCCCGGAGACAGTGCTTTTAGGAGTGTCATAGCGAGACTGCGCAGTGCGTGTTTTATCGCTAGCCCGTTCGCCTTCTTCCATACCATTTAACTAGCGGATAGAAAGCTCTAAGAACGACTCCCGGTTTTTTTCTGTCTTATGTAGCCTGAGATTGTTGGGGGCTTAGGGGAAGGTAGGGGGCGAAAAGAAAAGATATTATAAAGATATCCATAATAGTAATATCTGTTGGAAAATTTTATCTTCCATATCTGATACCTGTCTTTCAGATAGATCTTATAGATACACTTGGAAATCTATGTATCTACATTTATCTTTCCATTAGATCCCAGCACTATATAAAACTTTTTCTGCTCACCCTTCCATCCCACGTTATGTGTAACAGCAGAGACGCAGCCCATTCAAAAGGCGTCACACTAAACTACTTTTTTATTAAGAGAACCTGGATTCCAATATAAGCCTCTCTTTGCATAGTCCAGAATTTCAGTGGGTATCATTGCTTGTGCGGGTTAAGCCATGGGGCTGCTGAGATAATTTCTAATACAATGGCTTCAACTTAAGCTTGACTTGCTCAATTATCCTAAAAGTGACTTATGATAACGAGAAACGTTTTGGCCAAGTTCATTTTGAATTATCAGAGGAAAATTCTACTGGAAGACAGGTCGAATAGGTATATAAATGTGATAGGAGTATGGATTGCACCTGATACAGTGAAGTCCATTAACGAAGAAACCCCTTCTCTGCAACTTAACTTTAGATTGTTGCTTGAGGCACTGAGGTTAAATGACTTGCCCAGTATCACAAAGCCAGTACACAATCCAAGGGCAAAATTGCAGCAAATATTCTGGGCACCAAGATGGATTATCTGCCCACTATTCCATTCAGTTTCTCTCATATAAATGTTATTAACATGAGTTTGGAGACAATGGTCAGCAACTTGGAAAAGAGGGACTAGAGAAGTACTTTGTGCAATTGTTTGCCAAAAGAAAAAAAAAATTGAACTCATCAGAGTGACAGAACACCACTTTGAAAATTCAGGAAGAAGAAAGGAACTAGGAAATGGAAGCTGTCAGGAGAATGAGCACAGGGGCTATATAGAGGAGGCATTCTAAGCCATGTCAAAATTTTCAAGAAGAGCTTACAAAGAGGATGAGGAAAAATGGGGATAAGGCAAACGCTGGTAACCTTCTAGGTAGCCTTAGAAAGGTGGGAGTAGTGATCACATTCCAAAACATGCAAGATTAAGTGGATGATGAAGTGGAGACATTAGTATAGATTACTTTTACAAGTTTAAAAGTAAAAAAGAAGTAGAAATGGGATTGGTAGCAAATTACTATATATCAGCTGGCTACTATTAGTGAAACTTACCTTAAAGAGGAAGATTAAGAATATTTTTAAAGCAAATTACTATACTCCAACAATGGACAATGTTTCTCCTCCCCTCTGAACCTCACTCTCCCCTAAAAAAACAAAACACATGGCACCCAGAAGTGGACAAAAACTCTAGATCTGTAATGACCAAGGCAGGGAACATCAAGATCTCTCCATGTTCTGGACTCTGGGTGGGCTTTTACACCAATCCATATTAAATAGCCTAGAAGCTAACAAGGTTTGTCTTTCTAAGGTTTCTATAATTCATGGGGGGACTAAGGGTATGGAACTATAAAATGGGGAAAGCATGACAATATGGTGTATAAGAAATATTTTAACTTTAAAACTTTAAATTTAATCTCTAAATCATCTGCTTAGTTTTATAAACAATTCCACTGGGACAGCAAAGACTTAAAATAGCTTAGTCTAAAGAAAAATAGAATTCTATTTAAAGTAGACACATTATGAATTATAGTTTTCTAACAACTTTTCATCCATTAGATGCAATTTATGTTTTATACCTCAGAAAAAAAATTTAGAGGCTCCCCAAAATTTTTACATTAAACAAGAAGAATCAATGTAGGATAAAAAAAAAAGTAAAAGGACTGAACCGGGAAATGTACATTTTCCACCATGGAAGAACAACAACCAAGATAAGATTCTAAAAGCCAGAAACTATCATCTTTGAACTGCTATTTCCTAAAGGGATTTCCTTCTCTGTCTCCTTAAAGCCTTTTAAAAGTCACAACCAACTTCACTATGACAGGTAACAAATGACCTGAATAAACAGAGCCCAGAGAAGACCTTCAACCTTTCATTTTAACTGTTCCAATTTCATTGCTTCCTCCCTTCTCCTCAACATGTTGCCAAGAAAGTAAAGGGCTCCTGGATTTTACTTTATACTTGGTGAGAGCCACAAAATAAGTATAACCCATCCTTCGAAAATCTGCCAAAACGCTTGACAGTAGGAGTAGAGGGTGGGGTAAGGACTGCTTGCTAATTTCCCCACAGTTCTCAAAGTGCCAGAAGATTTCATACTTTACCTCAGGGTAAACTATGCAGAGTGTCTTAGACCCTGACCTTGACAGAGGCATGTGTTAAAATAAAAGTAAAACATCACAGGCTGTGGCTCTACCACCACAATTTTTTTTTTAATTCTAGAGTTTGGACAATTAAGTTGTTGTATGTTATCTTGTGGGCATCTTTAGATGTTCAAAGACGACAGAAGAATCTATAAAATGTATTGAAAATATTTTCAATAATAAGCCCAGATCTATGGCATGTATTTCATAGTGTCTCTATGTGTACGTGTGCTTGTGTGTTCATAAGTATCTGGATGAATAAAGTACTAAAAAAAAAAAAAAGTTTGAATAAACTGAAGGTCAAACTAAATGAGCACAACCTAGTTCCAACAAGCAAATGAACGTAGGCAGTGTCCACAATGCAGAGATCCTTGCTGTACTCTTCCCTAGATTGGTGCCACATTTCAGAAAGGACAATGACAAACTAGAACATCCAGAGGAGGGTGACCTGGATAGTGAGTAGACTACAGAACCTGTCACATGAGGGTAAGCACTGACTGAAGGAATAGAGGATATTTATAAACATGGAGAAGAGAAGGCTAAGAGTAAACATGACAACTGTCTTCAAATATCTGAAAGGGTGTCAATACTTCTTAGCCTCACATTAGAATTCAGGAGCTGTGCTTACAAGTCGCAAAGAAACAGACATTTTTAAGAATAATTTTTATTTTTTATTCCAAATCCAATACAAGCATTTCCACATGCAAAGAAAAAAGAATTTACATATATATATATATGTGAGAAACCATGAATCTCTAATGTTTACAGCTTGCTTTTTAAAAAATATGTATTTAATTCATCACATTAGTTTCAAAGCTGTCTTTCTTGACCGACTTCTTCTGAGCTTCTTTTTTTTGTTTTGTTTTACTTACCCTCTTTTCTTTTGGCATTACTACTGCTAGTTCTTTCTTCTACGGTCCCTCTCCAATCCCCTCCACAAATTTTTCTTCCACAATTCTCTGAGAAACAAAAGGTCTAACTTTTTTTTTTAATTCACATATAAACATACATTCATATGCAGCTTTTGGTGCCAATACAGAACTGGTCCTCCATTTAAAAAATATAATAGATATTGATGGCAACATTGTTTAAGAACCAAAAGTAAAATTCTGAGGATCCCAAAATTTCAGAATATCAGGGATATTATCACCAGAAAAAATAATAATAATAAGCTTAATGTGGCTAAAACACTTGTATCAAAGAAATTAAAAGTTTAAAACTGTACTAAGACTTTTGGCACACTCTGTATATTTCCATCCACTGAGGAACAGCTAAACAAATGGTAGTAAGTGAATATAATGCCATAAGAATCAACAACGGCACATCACTAATGTAAAATGAAATAAGCAGAATCAGGATGAAACACACAGTGACTACAGTAACTAAGTGCAAAGAACAAGAAGAAAACAATAAAAACTGAATGCTATGAAATGATGATGAGCACTCCTGGCTCCAAAGAAGACATAGAAGAAGGCACCACCCCTCCTTTTTCAGACATGGTGGGACTATGGGAGTGGAATACTGTATATGATATTGGAGTCAGATGTGTTGACTGATATTCCTGAATTGTTTCCCTTTTTTTCCTTTGGGTTTTGTGTTACCATGGATGATTTTCAGGGGAGGAGAAAAAGGGGGGAGGGTAATAGGAGGGTGGAATGTTAGGATATGTAGATAAAAACAAAAGCTACCAATAAAAAGATAACATTGATGACGATAAAAATTCCATCAGAATAGCTGATAATTCCACTGAGTTTCAACCTTTTTCGACCCCTCCTTTTTTTTATTTTTATTCTTTACTAAGAGGGATAGTTTGCAGGTAAAGGAAAGGGATATACACAGAAACAAAGGTGATATACAAATAAGGGAGAGATAAAATATATGTTTAAAACAAACTTCTTATTTCAAAAACAGGCATTCTGTAATATAGTATGCTCAAGTGGAAGGGTATAATCCCCTTCACAATGTAAAAATATGGAAAAAAGTACTTTTATAACTCCACGTTATTTGGAAGTACATCATCTACATCTAAATCTATTTGAATTTGACACCATCGATCTACTAAATGCAAGTGTCACAAATATGCACCATATGACCAATTCCTGCTAAAATTCTCTTTCACTTAGCCAACACTTTCCAGAAGATTCTCTGAAACTGGATTAGTATTCTCAGTTGATATATCAACAATCCAATTAACATATCAACAATCTTTTTAATAAATATACCACAGCACTAAACAAAGAAAAGCAAGTAGTTGTTCAAAAACTTTGGCATTTACTCCAGTATATTTTTTTTTAAGTTTTACTAAGATGTAAAGTTTTCAATCTTTGGGGTTAGATGAGGCACCATTACAGAGTCCTACTTAATAAAAATTTGTCCATAATTGCTTTATTTTTTGTTCTTATTGATCAAAGTTTGGGTCCAAACAATGCATATATTACAATGTGGTTATAATCTAAAGATATAAAACTCTGTGTCTTCCTAGTGTGATATGCAAATACCATTCCACTTGTGACATGTTTCATCGTCAAAGAACCATCTTTTTTGTGGTGAAGATTGTGTCTCCTAATCTTGCCCAGGACAGAAGTACAGTGGCCACTCGTAAGCCTGATCCTAATGCTAATCAGTATGGAAGCTTTCATCTGATCCATTTCTCACCCCCTCCTTAAGCAGCCTAGTGGTTGCCCCTCATCCCAACCCTCCCACTTCCAAGGACTCCACCACACTGTTGTTTGGCCTGAGTGCAGACAACCAACTGACTTTAGCTCCAGTGTAGCTCAGAACTCCCTAGCTCCACCAAGCTCCACCAGCCTCAGCCTCCTGGGAGCAGGGATTATAGGCACATACCACTACACCCAGCTAAGAAGTCATCTTTAAAAGGAAATATACAATATTGTTGATAAAGACAACTGACCATGAAGTGATGGTCAGTTTTCTTCCCATGAATAATGCCTATATTTACCTTTTTCTGTGGTCCAGACCTATGACTCAGTGTGGAAACTACATCCACTGATACAAATGTTTGACATTCAAGAACCAATCAACAATTACTTCTGGATAACTCAGAATACTGTACATACCCTCTACCAGTTCATCAATGTAGATGAGTAACTCAGTCTTAGAGTATCTGGGGCACTGAGACGTTAAAGGATAATTACACTGACAACATGTAAAAATAAGTTCTTCTAGGGTAGGAGCGTTGGCATCTCATTACTTATTACTGTGCTGACACAGAAAACATTTAGAAATGCTTAAAAAATGAATTAAATGTGAGAGGCAGGTCTTTCTTAGGTCTTCTCAACCCCAAGGTTGGCTCTTTACCCACTATACCATTTTGCCCCTCATTGTAGTCAATTTATTTTGCCTTACAGCCATAATAACCCAGGCCTTTATGTATTAATACATGAAATAATGTTCAGAGGTTTTATCCTGGGAAAAGTAGTAGCCGATTTTTCCTACCACTTTGCCAACACCACCACAAACATTCATATTACACACATATACAGCCATAAACCTATAAAATGCCAGACAATTTGGCTAGATATCTCTGAGAAGTTATAGAGTTTTCTCCATCTATAATTTAAAATAGAAAATCTTTTCTTTTGGCTTTATGAATATTTTGATTAAAATTCAGCCTTGACTCAACCAGTTCCTAATTGCTGAAACACTGGAATTTGTAGGCCAGACCTGGTTTTAGGTGACAATGGGACACACTATTTGAAACTGTGCCTGTCCCACACAAATCCAGGTGATCATCTGGATAAAGGCTCTTATATTTGGCTTTTTCTTAGACCACAATTTAAGAAAAAATCTGAGTGATTAACTGTAAAAGCACAGTTAATTTATAGAACTGTCAACAATAGTATCTTAAGATCACATAACACAACAGTATTCAGGGACAGAACGTTTTCTTTGTGGTTCTTCATGTTAACAGCCTTGCCCAATACTTCTTCCATCTACAGCCAATCTTTATCAGCTTTATTTTTGACTCTCAACTGAAGCCTCAGTCAGACAAGCTTTCTCTGAAACTCAAAGTTCACTGAGCATCACAACCATATGGCTTATGAATAAGATATTTATGTCTCTGAAAAAACAGCCAAACCCTTTTAAAGTGATAAAGTTTTATAAGCCCTAGAAGAAAACTACCACAGTGTTTTCTCTGGATGTTATACTCACCAACAGAACATATAGCTGCATCTTCTGGGCAACCTTTAGCCTTCCCTTCCTGAAGTACTTTATGACAAATATTGATGAAAATGTGTTTCTTTCCTGATTCTATGAGGCTACTGTCCACAACTTCCCAATTTTTCTCCAATTCTAAAACAGAAAAATTTACCTTCAGTCAAAAACAATAGTCTTACTAAGTCACCACCACCAATAACAATTAATCTAAACAATTAGAGTTAACTTTCAGTAACCTAAACTAGAAAATTAATCCATATAAAAAACAGATGAGATTTTCATGATTCTACTTTAATGTAATTGAAATATATCATGTCACTGGAATAGGCTTTTAAAAAGGGGGGGGCGGCGGGGAGGGGGAAGCAACTCAACATGGTTCTTCAGAGTCCCGTAATAAGGTAGCTACTATGTAAGAAACCCAAACAGCAAGGAAGAAGCTACATGGAAATTAAAAATTCAGCCTGTTTTTTTTTTAACAAGTCTAGAGGAAAAAAAAAAAAAGAAATGTGATACATGAACATGCCATCAAGTTTTAAACCTGACTCTTCAGTAGCAGTTTTCAACCTTTTACATCTCCAAGAAAGTTATTAAGTGCCAAGAAGTTCTTTTGGATATGGGGGGGAAAAAGTATGAGACATAGTCCTACCCTCAAGGGGCTTACAATATAGATGAGGGCAAAGGATCTGTATGAAATGTGGACCCACTCCTTGGTAGGGATGTTACTGGTTAGGGCTGCATTTTCAGACAAGGCCAGTGACTATGCTTAGCTGTTACTAGACAAGGCTATTTGTGGTGGGTGGGTGGGTGTGAATGTGTGTGTGTGGGTGTGTGTGTGTGTGTGTGTGTGTGTGTGTGTGTGTGTGTGTGTGTGTGAACATGTGAGTGAGAGAGACAGAGACAGAATGGGGGAAGAAGGGGAGAGTGAGAAGGAAGTAAGAGGTTTAAAATTTTGTTTAAAGAGCATCACTAAAACATTTTAAAAATATACAGAAGCTCAGAAGGAGCACAAACTAACAGTAATTTGTTAGTACCATGTTAAAATTAGCATCCACTTTTTTTTTAAAAAGTTATGTAACAGGGGTTTGTGGTTTTATCTACAATCCCTTTTTCCCCTTTGTATACTGAAATGTTCTGCTGGGTAAGTTTTAAGTTTATAATAAAAAGGGCAATTTTTAAATAAGGTCTGTACATAAAAATATAAAACAATATAAGATGCCAGATGTCAACAATAAATGAGTGGCAAAGACAGTGTGCCCTTCATCAAAACAAAACCTCTGACATAGAACCAAAGACTGCAATAATCTGGCAAGAAGTCAATCGTTCTGGGCCACAAATCCAAGTGTGACAGAAACAAAAATGGTCCCCACTTTATTAAGCACTTTCGAGGTTTAGAAAGTGCTCTCTTCACAAGCTTGTGAGGTCAGTTATCATTCCCATTTTACAGATAAGGACACTAAGACTCACAGAGTTTAAATGAACTACTGTCAAAGGTCATCTAGCTAATTAAGTGATGATGTGGAAAGGTTTATTATTTCCACAGTGCTCTGATAATCACATAGAAATAACCACAACCAATGTTGCAATAATCTTGAAATAAAAAGATCAGCAGTACACACACTGCAGATAAAATGATATGCTGATGGATATGTGGCCAGCACATTTCTGAACAGGTTAGAAAACTAGATAAACGTTCACAAGAAGAAAGGAGGCCCTTCAAGCCAACAAAAGTATGTAAGTTTAAACACTTCACTATACACTTTAGAAAGCGAGTTATATTAGAGGAATCTAATGTGACAATAAAATACACCAGTTATACACCTCACTGGAGGGATAGAATAAGAAATATAGGATATGTGCATACATACAAAGGACTCCTGATTTGCATACTACTTTAATGCATACGCACAAATACATATATGCAGACATGTTATACAATGCATGGGTTTAGATATATACATATAAAAGAATGAGGAATCAGGCTTCATTTCAAAAAGTAACATTTCTTTTTCAAAAATAGTAACTTTAAAAAAGAAACCAAGGGTTTCTGGTCCAAACCTATGATTAGCCATGTATGGAGTTTCAGACAATTCACTTTATGTCTGCTTCTGTTTATTCATTTTTTTTAAACTGCAATAATGTCTACTCTATTTTATAGAGTTTTGTGAAGATAGTAAAAAATGAAATAAAGGTGAAAATCTGAGTAGTGACAAAATCTGTATAAACCTAAGACCACAAGACAAGAAGCTATGGAAGGTGCTTTAAAGGGCAATTTCTTCTCAATTTAATTATCCAAAGCACTAAGTGACCTTGGGCAGATGACTTAGCCTCTCTGGACCTAATTCCTCCCTATAACATGTGGAACCTGGATTTTCTACTCTCTAAGGTCCTTTTCCATTCCTAAAATTCAATATAATTCAATTATCAGACAACTATGGGAAAAGAGGCAAGAGTCAGAAATATCTCCAACCAGCCACTTGAAAGAATTGGGGGGAGGGGAAGGGAAGAGTACAAATGCCAAAAGAACCATACCTGAGTGACGAACCAACGAGGACAAATCATATCGCTTCTTCCCATCAGTAACTCTACAAAGAAGATCTTCTTTCTCTTTGACACAAGCATATTTTGTATCCCACGTGAAAAAGTAGGTGCAATCAACCTCACCCATGAACACAGGAGTTCCTTTTCCATCATTGCCTAAAGAGGTAAACAGACACACCACACACACACACACACACACACACACACACACAAAATATGTGATTATTATGGTCAAAATCTTAGGGATCTTAAATAGTGAGGGAAAACACTAAGGTATTTCTTGCCCAGTCACAAATCCATTATCTAGGTATTTCTACCAAGTGACGAATGGCATAGATATGCATATGACACAAATACAGAAAAACACAAGTTACGTATTTTTAGAAAATGTTCAGTGAAGAAATCTGAAAGAAGACTAAAGGGTAACCAGCAGACATCATACTAAGGCCAACCCTACTGCCAATACTAATGTTGTCAAAGGTATACTTTCATCATATACACTCTTCAAACCTCTTCACTGCCCAATGCAGACAATGCTTCCTGAAAGCCTCAATTTGCACTCTTCAAGGCCACCCTATCCACACCATTCATGATTTTAAAAACTTCCATCATATCTGCTCTTTGGTAAAGAAGCTTACCTCCAGTATAGTTCCTTCAACTCCCTTCATTATTTCAGTTTATCTTATCCAGATTGTTTATGGCTTCATTATTTCCTTCAGGCTCAAAGACTAGAATAATACACAGTATTGTAGGTGTGAATACAGTACAGTTTTGCCTCATAACACTTTCTTCCAAGCTCTCTCCTGATGATGCACGGTATGTTGTTGGCAAGTTGTACATTGTGCCAATGTCTTCACAAAACAGTCTGACTCCTAGTTCATTTTTTTGAAAGATTAACAGGAAATTTGGAGCCTATCATCCTGAAGTTAGTCTAAAGCATTTTTCTCTGACCCAGTAATACCACTGTTAGGTCTGTTTCCCAAAGTAATCAGGGAAAAAGGAAAAGGACCTATGTATTCTAGAATATTTATAGCAGCTCTCTTTGTGCTGACAAGAAATTGGAAACTGAGAGGATGCCCATCAATTGGGGAATAGATGAATGGGTATGTATGTGATGAAATACTACTGTGTCATAAGAAATGATGAGCAGGTTGATTTTAGGAAAACATGGAAAGATTTGCATGAAATAATGAAAGTGAAACAAGCAGAACCAAGATAACACCAATATTGTTAGAAGAATAACTGAATGACTAAGTTATTCTAAGATATATGAATGTTTAAATCAACTACAAACAACCTATGAAGGAAGATGCTATCCACCTCCAGAGAAAGAACTGATATATGCAACTATGTATTATAAAGGGTGTGTGTGTATGTAGAGGTAAGGGGGGCCGCCTGCATGTATGAAATGTTGGCCTTCTGTAGTTCCGGTTTGGGAGAGAGGGAAACAGTTTGGAACTCAAATGTAACAAAAATATATATATATATTTCCCCTCTGTTTGTCTGCTACATTTTTATTAATATAAAAAGTCTTGTGAAATCTTCCTCTGACTTACAAACACTGGATGGACACTTTACTAATTTGAAAAAGCTTTTGCAAAAAAATCTTTGCAAAGTTAAACTTTTCACCACATAACACTCTTTTTCAAATGATTTACAAAAATGCTAAGTGAGAGCTTTAGTACTCAACACTAAGAGACCCTACTGTTAACACTTCTCCATACATAGAATTCATTTATCTCTATTTTTTATTTCCTGTTTCTAAGCTAGTTTCTTATCCACCAAGATAAATACTTTCAACTAATTTCATATTAACTTAATTATAATAATTTGTTATTTTCTCTGGTGTGATTTACTCCTGCTATGAATTTTGATAAATAAATCATGTAAGATTTTTCCTTTTTCCCTTATGCAAACCATACTAACTTCTTCTCTATGTTTATTTTTCACACCCTTCACTTTTTCCTTAAGTCATCTCCTATAATTACTCCCTTTCAAGGTTGGGAAGTGGGTGAAGGCTTTGGAAGGTGGCACAGAGAAAACAGATAACTTTGACCTAGTAAGTTTACCTTGTAGTTGACATGAAAGAAATGAGGGGGATATTGTGGAAAGTAGTAAGATGACCAGACCAGACGGGTAAAGGGATATGTTGTATGAAAAGGCAGAAAGGTGGGAAAGAGAGTATCACATGGAAAAGATAGCTAAAGCATGAAACTTTATAAGGTCAAATGATCCAAAGAGAAATAACAAAGGGATTGAACTTCCTAAAAAGAAATACATTGATTAGGAAACACAGTGTTTCTTATAGCCAATTAATAGTCATACATTTATATAACATATTGGCACATAATATTTGTTGTATTAAAGTGACAATTGGTTCATGTGAACTACAAAAGCCTACTGGTAAATACAACAGTAGTAATGGTACTGACTGAAAAAGATAACAATAAATTAGACCTCTCTGCCAAGGACACTTTCATCTGGAGCTTTACTGTAAATCTAAGCCTGGCCTCACTACACAGCAAATTATTATCATTATTATTATCCTTGTCCTATTTATTATTAACCGCATAAAGCCAGAAATATTGACCTCACTTCTTCATCCACATTACTCACAAAGGTTTCTAAAGCATAGGCCCCTTACCTCAAGACTGATATTCAAAATACCCTGTTCTTTACTTGAAATATAAACACAGAACAGATTTCTATAGGAAGTTTCATATATGAACTACACACAAAAAGTAAGCTGCTATATTAGAATATTGCAGAAAGGTTATTTGTTGTTTTTTGAAATGCCACAGTCCATGTGATTTCAAAAAGCTTTCCCTAATTATGTGAATAGGAAGCAAGAGGAGCTGCATGAAAACCAACAAAAGCTCAGTCTGAACTTCTGTTGTGTGTCCTATAACAAGAAACTGCAGAAATGTCTGTTTACCAAGAGGTTCATCTCCTATGAACATAAGGCAATATGGCACAGTGGAAAGAATGCTGGACCTGAGAGTGTTGGCTGGGGTCCAAATATTGCAGTAGATACTTAATACCATCTAGTATCTTCCTACAATCCATTTCCATTAAAGTTTCCTTAAAGCCAATTTCTATGCCACAGAGTTTGGACATTTATTCCTAAATCTGGGGTGACTATCATGCCAATGACAGTACAAATTTATACTGCACATTAAGGTTTGCAAAGGCTTTACAAATATCTCATCTGTCTTCACATCCACCTTGGGAGGAAGATGCTATTATCATCCCCATTTTACAGATGAGGAAACCAAGGCAGAAAGAGATCTGCCTTCCCCAGGGTCACACAGCTAATAAATATCTGAGGCCAGATTTGAACTTAGATTTTCCTGACTGTAAGCCCAATGCTCTATCCATTGCAGGACCTAAGTGCCTGAGTTAACCTATAAAGGTAACTTTTAATTTTTTTAAAAATCCCATGATGGAATAACCATTTATTTATTCAACATTAAGTGTCAGTGTTAAATGTCTTCCATGTAAAAGGTGCTAAAGCTAGGTATTAAATGAAGGGGAGAAAATACAAACATAGAAAAGACAGTCAATGCTTCCTGAGATTTATCATCAACCAAGAGAAACAAGACAGAAATGTACAAAAATGATAAAATTAACACAAAGTAGACTATAAGTACATAACAAAAGTGGAAAATGCTGAGTGATTAGAGAAAAATCACTACCACCAGGTTAATACCAGGAGAGGCTTGTAGAAGAAATATTTGAGATGAGCCTTGAATGATGAAGATTTGAAGAAGATCAAGATAGTAGGATTTACTTTTATATCCATTACATCATCGAGGAACAAAATGAAAGCAAAACAACAGTTTCTAATAAGCTGCTGGCACAGCAGCCATAAAAGTTTAGCGTCACCGAACAGAATGCCTAGAGAAATACTCCTACCCATTAGGCAATAGAAAAAAAGGTCATCTTGCCATAGTGAATATGGGGCTGCCTAGTTCCCAAGGAAAATTTACCACTCTATTAAGCTCTCTCCTTTTAACACAAGATCATGAATTCAAATGCAGCGAGTACAGTAAATAAAACTGTAACTTCACCTGCTGTTTTGTTGCATTCAAAGTTGATGATCGTCATTCGCTGAAAGCCTGATCTGCATGCATCTCCATCAGGATAGATTAAGGTGAGGTCTCCATCGGAGTATCTAAAATTCATTAACATAAATGCATTTTACAATCAAAATTCTCTTTCTCTCCTTCCTTCTCTCCCTCCCTCCATTAAGAACCAATCAGCCTTCAAATAAGACAGCAAGTTATTTACTGACTGTGAAATTTTTAAAGAAGTGGGTATCAAGTAAATCAAGTCTTTTAATCATTTTAGCCTCGGTTAAGAATTAGATTTAAGACAAAAAAATTCAAAGATATTTTGCCACAAGAGTTAGAACAGTTTTCCTCTTTGTAAATAAAATTTCTGGGTTTAGTTATGTGAGAAAATGAACCAGATGAAAACATAACAGATATGGAAATTATGTCAACTACAGCAGTTCCCAAACAACAGTCTATGAAACCCAAATATTCTAGAAAAGATTGTGATGCCAGTGATTATTTCTAGGAGACAAGAAAAGAAAGGAATCACCAACTCTCAAAATTGGAAGAGACCTCAGAAGGTATCTAATAAAACCATTAACTCAAGAATCTAGTCCGTAATATACCCTACAAGAAAGAAGTCATTCAACCTTTGCTTGAAGGCCTTTAAGTAACAATCAACTACCTTCCAAGGCAAGCCATTCCATTTTGAAATTTCTAAATGTTAAGAAATTCTCTCACATCAAGCCTAAATCTGCCTCCCTGAAACTTCCACCCATGCTCTTAGTTATTCCCTCTAGGGCCAAGAGAACTAGCCTAATAATACTTCTTTACTTCACAGCCATCAAAATACTACAAGATAGCTATTATACCTTTCTCATCCCCTCTCCCTCACAATGTTTTCTCTCTACCCAATTAAACACAGCCTGTTTCTCCAACTAATCCTTCTGCTTCATGTTCAAGGACTTCATCAAGCCGGCTGCCCTCCTTTGAACACCCTCCAGTTTATCAATGTGCTTCC
Organism: Vombatus ursinus; assembly: GCF_900497805.2. Taxonomy (NCBI): domain Eukaryota; kingdom Metazoa; phylum Chordata; class Mammalia; order Diprotodontia; family Vombatidae; genus Vombatus; species Vombatus ursinus. The sequence goes on along the minus strand of NW_020954953.1, from coordinate 8,586,968 downwards.
ATTAAAATGTGTTGCCTAGAATTGATACTATATGCCAAATATGGTCTCCCTAAGACACACTACAATGAGACTACCACCTCCTTAATCTGGATACTACGAATTAGTTTTATTGGCTGTATTACCAAATTAATGACTCATAGTGAGCACGCAGTCCACTAAAACATCCAAATCTTTTTCTGAAGAGGTATCTAAACACATCCTCCCATCTTACACTTAAGACACTGATTTTTTTAAACTTAATTATAAGACTTTATGTTTACCCCTGTTAAACTTCACCTGAATTGATCCAGATCAATATTCTCTATCATGTTAAGATATCTGCCTTTCTTGGAATCCCCTGTGCTTAGTACAGTGCCTTACATGTGGTAAGTGCTTAATAAATGCTTGTCAACTTGACTGTCTTATCCTCCAACAGATTAGCAAGGAAGACTCAAGACTTCTTAAGCAGCATAGTAGAAAATAAGGTTGGAGGGTAAGAGTTAAGAGTAAGCAAGGGCTAGAGTGCCTTTCCATTTCTTCCTTCAGTTGTAGAATATGAGTTGCTCAGAGTAAGTAAGGCATAGAGGTGAGTACATCCTAGAGTCCTGCTAACGGGCCAATATAGGAAATTGTGATACTACTGACTTCAGACAAGACAAAAGTATTGGCATAAGTCAAAGACAGAGATGTGGCCAAATTTAAGTAAAGAATCTCACAGACAAGCAAAGCAGGCTGTTTCTAGACAACACACCATGAGAACAGAACCCAAACATGTTAGTATCAATATCAATCTAGAGAAGTATGTGCAGCACTAAAATCTTTGCTCAATGTTTGATAACGCTACTACTCCTAAAATCTGAAACAAGTCATTAAGGCTACGCTTCCCTAAGTCATGGTAGCTCACGGCTATGGCAACTGAAATGTGAAAAATGACATGTGGCAGTTATGAAAATTGGCCTAATTTCCTTTATTTTGCTTCCAGGTTTCCCTAATACACTTTAATAATTACATTCCACACCCCCAAATCTAGGTCACTAGACCAGCATTTGTGAACTCTATAAACATATTTCAAACCTAAAAATATCACATGGCCAAATTAATTTGGAAACTTAACTAGGTGGTAAAAGTCAGTACTTATTCTCACATAATCACACAGGTACATTTTTAAAGATTAAAAAAAGCACTCATTTAAATGTCAAGAGTTGCACTGAAGCTATCTTTGAGAAGTTATCTTTTCCCTATAGTTACTTACAAGCTTCCATCACACTACAGTGTCATCAGACATTAGAGTTGTCATAGAAAAACCAAGATATCTCAAAAAAAAACCCCAGATTTGAATTTACTGAAATAATTACATGCCAATGTAATTATATTACTAATGTAATGCAAATTTCATACTAATATAATTAATATTTGTGAGACTTCTATAGAAATGATACCATTTATAATAAATGCCAATTTTAACACAAGATCACTCAACCATACTACAAAGATAGAATTCCAGCTTAATAGTATGTAATCATTTGGGTAATTTGATATCAAAACAGTCCTACAAAAACCACAAGCCTAGTTGCAGCAGGGAGGAATGCTGGCTCAAGGTCATTTTTCTGTCTACTTTATAGGATTGAGGAGGAAGAGAGGAGAGAGAATAAGGTTCTCAGGTTTATTTTTTTTTTTAAGCAAATAAGCAGAGGTATGCATCAGCACTGCACAAAAGCCACGATTAACACACCGGAGGGTCTGGTTCTGGTATTTTCCTGCCACTTTGACTTGTTCTCGATCTTCCTTCTTCACCTGGCAAACAGCAGCTTCTCTTTTACTACTGCAAACGGGGACTTCCGTGCCTCCACAAACATTCATATAATAAAAATATTCTTTTCCATCTGTAGCAGAGTATGGTGATTCATAACCTAAAAATAAAACCAAAACGAAATACATCTTTAGTTCCAAGTAAGAGTTCCCTCACATTACTAGGGATCAGAAACATTTTTTTCCTCACTTCATTTCATTCAAAATTCCTCATTTAAGTACCAAACTAAGCTCAACATGATATACCTGATGATTATACAACTTTCTTGCCAGGAAATTTCTTATTAATAAACAAGAGGAAGGCATAAGGGGGAGACTATGGCACACATACCTTTCTTCCGGGTGAGAGGGGTAAGGTCAATAGAGATATCATGTTGCTCACTATTCAAAATACAGGTTTTACTTTCCAAATAATCTCTGTGGCAAGCATACTCTGTGACCCATTCAATTTCATATCGGCAATTGGATTTAGCAGTAAGCTTAGGAACCGTGCCCTAATAAAACCAAACAGAAAAGAACAGTTATTTAAAAGCACAAAGCTCCATTCATGTTTGATGAGCACACCACAGGAAAAAATGGAAGATTTGCTTTGTTCTCTGACAGCTCAACAGGCAAAAGGTCAAACATACAAAGGAGATTAATTTGGAGATAATAACTCACTTTACAGGAGGACTCCCTAAATACTCATCTCCCTAACTGCATTTAAAACGTTATGACTCAGTAACAATTCAATTTATACACAACTTTCCAGGAAAGGAATAAATTATGAGAAAGTACCTTGTACTACATAAATAGGTTTTGTATTAGAGAAGACCTACTAAAAACATAAAGTGGATTACTTCTGATACTTGCTGGGGAGATAAGAATTTAAACTAGAGTCATAGGTCACATATACACACGCACACATGCATGCACCTCAGAACATTAACTAGTATCAGAAAATTAAATAATCACCCCAAAATAGAAACACATTTGAACAAATACTAGCCAAATTTGAATAAATACTAGGAAAGGTAGAGGAAGCATTTTTTGGTGACCAACATGATATCAATAAATAAACAAAAGCATTATCTAAAGAGTAGCTAACTAAAACTGCATAAGGATATGCTGAAGAGAGTTGCATTACACCCCACATTTGCAAAGCCCAGAAAACTGCAGTTAACTTGCCCTTGCCCCAGATGTCAGCTATCCTCTCCGAGCCTCAACTTTCTCATCTGTAAAGGAGGGGGGAGGGAGGAATGGTGTGTATGCGTGCACCACACACTACATTATCTCAAAAGGACCTTCTAGCTCTTTAAGTCTACAAATCCATAATCCAAAATCTGAAGACTAAAAAGAGGTTACTTAAATCACTCTAAAATCAAAAGGTCTTATAGCTTCATGTACCCATCATATGCTTCCCATATATAGAGCTTTCAGAGGAAACTTATACCTCAAGAAATATTTAAATAAGGTCAGTCACCTAAAAACCTAAATAAGCCCTTAAAATTATTATAAACTTTGAAAACATTAATCAAGCACCTAAAAGTGCCAATGAACTAGACTAAATATAAAGATTCAACATGAATGCTGGCCAGTGAATTTAACTATAATAAGCTTAAAATTAAATTTCTCTAATGATTGGCTGCTGCCTCAAAAGATGCTGCATCAAAGTATCAATAATCACACTAAAAAGTTCAAGAATGCTAATAAAAGAAATTAAAATTAAATAATCATGAGATTCTACAAAACTGGCAAAGATGATGAGATGACAAAACTCAATACTGGTGCAACAGACATGGAAATATACTGCAGGAAGAGTTGTGAACTAGTCCCAAGCACACTGGAGAGTAATATGGAAATATAAAATTTTTAAATATACATACATTTTTGACTCAACAATCTCCACCAGTTGGGTTATATCCCAAGAAGATTACTGATGAGGCTTAAAAAAAAAATTCCTCTCAGAATGAAAATAATCCTACTCTTTTTTTTTAATAAAATAAAAAAATTGGAAACAAACTAGGTGACAAGTAATGGCTGAATAAATAAAATTATATACCTATAATGGCATATCATTTCATCAGAAGTAACAATGAATATTAAGAATTCAAAAAAATATGAAGAGATTGTTAAACAAATGAAAGTTCAATCAAAATAACAATAAATACACTGACTAGAACTACGTGGTCAAAGTTAACAATAACCACAAAAATTTTAGTACATATGGTAATGGAGATCAAGAGAATAAGGAAAATACAGGCATTACAAAATTAAAGTCAATATACACTAATTTTGAAGAGGAGTTAACAATTGGAAAATAAGTCACAGACATGTAAAATACCATCTTCATTGATTTCAACTTACATACCTGTTTCTGTTACACCTTTCTTATTCATTTATTATCTGTAATTGCCAATAGAAGTCAAAATAACATTCATACACGTATGTTAAATGTCTCTACCCAATAAATGGTGAGGCCTCCTCTGCCATCTCTCGGTTATACAAAGACCCAGGTTGCACATAGTAAGTGCATAATAAATGCTTGATGAATTGAACTAGCATAAAAACCAACTGCTTCTTGCTAAACACAGAGGACATTACTGTTACTTAAAAGATAATGCCACAGGATTACTTTAATATTGTAAAGATTGTTACTTTTATGGATGTGGGCACTCAGTCAAATCATTCTATACCGCATTCATTTGCCTTGATGAGTTCTTGGAGTAAAAAACACACACAAATACAAAAACAAAAAAAAAACCAACAGGAACACATCTAATGGTCAACTTTCTGGAGAAGACCCCCTTCCTAACTTACTCTGGCTACTCCTCACACACAACAGGACAATGTGGCACCTCATACCATATTATAATTCAGTTTTTTTTTAAAAGAAAAAATTACCACCACCACCACCCCCATCAATTAAGTTCCCTTAATTAGGTCTTAAGCCCAGTATTACATCTTTACCTACAAAATGAAAATAAGGATATAATGAAGTACTTAGGATGAGGGCTACTTTTAAAAAGGAATGTATTCAGTATTTTCATAAAAGGCAAAAATAAGTGATGTATAAATCTGGGTGTGTTAACAGCAAACCAGCCTTGATTAAACTGTATTCTTGTTATCTTATATAAACAGTACCTTGCTGAAGAACTTATTAGATTCAGCACAAGTCAGAGCCAAGCAAATAAGATTTCCTAATCCATAATAAAATTCCCTACATAAAAGTCTCTCAGGTTAATAAAAATAAAAACCAAATAGTAAGCTGCTTGCAATGGCTTACTGTTTAGCCAAACTAAACTCTACAGGTCTCATCTCAATTTTACATATTTACTTATGCAGAAACTTAACCTTTTACTGCTCTTCCCTTTACATCCAATGACACAGAAACACAACCACTCCCACGCTATTTAAGGTGTATGATAATTTAGCAGCAGTTCTACAGAACAGGTGGCGCAGTGGATAGAGCACTGGCCCTGAAGTCAGGAGGACCTAAGTTCAAGTCCAGCCTCAGACCAAACACTTGACACTTACTAGCTGTGTGACACAAGTCACTTAACCCCAATTGTCTAAAAGAAAGAAAAAAAAAGAAGAAGAAAAAGCCATGTCACAGAATAACTTACTTCTCTTCTCTCTGATGGACAAATAAATGTAATAGTCACTGCTGGAGTATGACCATCACAGAAAGTGGGCTGATCTTCACCTTCTTTCACATAACTAAGGACAAGCCTAAGAAACAAATTAAACAGAAGTTATCAGATTAAAAGTCAAATTTACATTTTAAATGCATCATTTGCCTCCAGAGTCTAGAACATTTACTCTTGTTAGGGTTTAATGAAAAAAATTATAAATAACTTTCATTAAAAAATAATTTATTCTCTTTATTTCCAAAAAATAAAACCCAATGGAGACTCTGAATGAATACTGTGTGGCTCAAGCATTTAATTGTCTCTTTAAAAAATAAAAAGTAACTCTCCTGCCACAGACATAATATAAATCTTAAGAACAGAAACAGCTATTCAACTTTAAACCTTTAATAGTACATACACCCTATCCCATAACCAAGCAAAAAAAACCCAAACAAGATAACCGATTTTTAAGCCAATAATCTATACTACCACTTCCTCTTCAAAATCAACAGTAAATGGCTGCCAAGACCAAAGCAAGCCTCCTGCTTTTTTTTTTTTTTTTTTTTTAACTAAAAGACAGCACCACTGGTTTAGAAGCTCTAGGTTCTCCAGTGGGATTTTTCAGGGAAAGACCCCACATGATTTCACACAATGCCATTAAATGGCCAGATTTATTTATAACCCAAGTTAAATATCTTAATTGGAAATCTGAAAAATATTCTGAGGAACCCTTCTACTGAAGATCTGAATACAATTTATAAATAAAACTGAAAAGGCAGAAGCCTGTCTTTTTGTAATGTGTTTCCAAGCTTTTGTCTTTCTACCTCAACTTTCGTCATGCAATACTCTCGAAATCCTTTCAGAAACAATCTGAGAAACAGATAGCAGCAAATAACAAATCGGTTTTTTTTTTAAACATATACCTAATATACCACCAATCCCAAACTGCTGCAAAGTCCTCAAAGTCCACTATCTGTATGTAACACGTTGAAAACTCAATCCATAGACTTGGACTGAATCTAGGAACTTTTTACAAAAATCAGATCACCAGTAAAATTATCCCCCCGCCAAGGTACAATATAAGCAGAAAGTATAATCAGTAGAGTAATACTAAAATACTACAACATTTTCTACATTGGATATTGTTCACCCCCTCTTCTTTGATACTATTCTCAATCAACTCCAATGACTCCCCTCTTGCCTGTGTCTAGCTTCTAAAGTCCCTCATATCTTTCCAGACTCACTGTACCTCAATCCCCTTCCTGCCCTATGCAAATCCAGTCAAACTGGCTGTCACTGTTTCTCATGTATAATAGTCTATCTTCTGTCTGCAGGTCTTTGTGCTGGTTGTCTCACATTTCTGAAATACACTCTTTCCTTACCTCCATTTCAAAGAATCCCTTCTTCCCTTCAAGATGCAGCTCAACTACTGCCTTCTACATAATGCCTTACCTGAGTCTCCCAAACTGCTAGCACTCTCCCCTCCCTCCCATTTGCTTGTATTTTTTGTGCATGTGCTTCTACTTATGGACACTTACTTAATGTCTCCCTCACAGAACTTAGGCCAACATGAGAGTAGATATTGTTTCATTCTTTACATCCACTGTAACCCTCATACAGTTAAGAGCTCAATAAATGATTGGTGATGGTGGTGGTGGTGGGATACAAATTCAATAAACAAGAAAGCACTAGCTCAAAAACTGAACCTACTTAGTTTTGGATTCTGAAAAAAATTGTTTCCTACAGAGTAAAGGAAGGCAGAGAGAAAAAAAGGAGATGACTTCTTGGTACTGTTTGCTTTTTTAAATGCTCTCTTCCTCAAGGGGGACATGCACGTACACAAGGCTCAACTTCAAAAACCCCACACAACTATATCACTTATATGAATGTCTCGGACCTCAGCAAATTATCCACTCCTGCAGGCAGCAATGGGATAAAGGTAGCTCAGGAGATTTACACCATCAGAACAATCACTGATGAGCATAAAAGCAATGGCAGTTTTTGGTGTTGCAACCTAAGCACCAGGTGAACAAGATGTCAATGATTTTGAGTTTCAAATGGAGGCAGAATTATTAACTCATATCTTCCTCAGGTAATAACACAATGGGGAAGACTGCTATAGTAGCAGACTGACCTGTCTCCGTCCATTAATTTCAGTCCTTCTTTTGGCCTTCCAACATCATAACCTTGATTCCCCTTCACCAGGCATGCTGCACTACCAGAGGGACAAAAGCGTGTCTCTTGACTTGAACCACCTAGTTTAAAAGAAAAACAATCAAGTGACGGATTATATTACAGAAGCAGTAGGTCAACGAACAAGGTCAAGTTTGGAAATCAAGGTTTTTTTCATGCAGGTTGTATTTGTTACCATCAGATTTCTTGTCTTTACCATACTCATACTACAACTACTCTAGGTAGACCACTCTGCCCATTTCAAGAAATCAATGACCTGAGAGTTTGGTACAGGAATTCTCTCCCCTGATGTAGACTGTAATTCAGTCATAATTTACAGCAGTGGCATCAAACTCCAATAAAAACAGATCCATTAATATTTCCCAATTAAATTTTAGTATGATCAGGACCACACTCTCCAGCCCTCAGGATTGTTGCTGGCCCCAACATGACCTATGGCTGTGGTTTAACACCTCTGACTTACAGTCTTAAACATCAAAGACCTTAACTGGCTTTCCCATGGTTACATGGTTAATAAGTGTTAGAGACAGATTTTGAACCAGATCTTCCTGACTACAGGAACTCTATCCATAACTTACAAAATATTATTGGCTGATTATGAAGGAATTTTAGTTTTTAATGAATTTAAGAAAAAGTCCTAATCTATAAAGAACTGTTTTTCTCCAAAGGAATACATTTGAACAGGATGCCATTGGGAGCAACAAAAATCTCCTGACATAAACTGATACCAAAAAAGGAAAATTTTCTTGGATTAGTTTAGATAAAATATTATTCCATACAACTGGTGGAATAATTTTCAAAATTTCTTTTTAAAACTTTCCTAGGTCCAAAACCTGAAACACCAAGTATAGAAATGGAAAATTAAGGGTAGAAATATCAATCTTTTTAAAAATTGCTTTGCAGTTTATAATTTAATAAACGGTACAACTTAAAGAACACAAAAGTACTCAGCTAACACGAGAGAATGTCTTTTCACTAGATCACCAGCAGAATATATCAGTCCCAACATGTCTAACTGAAGACTTAGTATAGGAGGAAATTGGCACTATCTTTGTTCTCCTTGATACCTGTGCCACAGAAAGCCTTGGCCTGAAGGACTGACCATGCTGCCCTTGGTGGAAGAGCATAATACTCATCTTTAAGAATTAAGACGGAGTCAAGTACAAGACTACACTAGGAACTTGGGCCTTTAGTCTTCTAAGAGCTATTGAACTGGCCTAAGACTTTTCACAACTACTATTTGGGAAAAATCCCAGGGCTTCTGTCAACAGGTTCTGGAAAGTCTCAGGACACAGACACTCACAGACACACACAGAGACACACAGACAGACACACAGACACAGACAGACACACACACACAACTAGAAAATGAAGCACTACATGGGTTAGCAGATGCAAAACTCCCCCAGGGTTTTCCCCTAAAACACAAAGGAGTCACAGCTGTGCCTACTCGTATGTTCTCCACTCAGGGCACATCCAAGAGATCTAATATCATCCATCTCTGGATCAGTGATTCAAACGGTTACCTAGGGCTAAATCTCTATTTGATACTCTACCTTCCCTCTTGCCCAATATCCAACAACACATAACAGAGCTAGTCTTGGGTTAAGATCAACCCTTGGGAGTACTGTTAGGCAGAAAGCTAACACAGCACAAGGGTTTCAGTTTGATCAGTAATATGTACTGCCTGAAATAAAGGACAGAAAATCACTAGATTATGAATAGGGAGGCAGGGTAAAACACCTATTTAGAAGATAAAAATGGTAGGGTGTTTTGCTAGGACAATTATAAATGTCAATTTCAAACCAGAAAAGAAACAAAGTAGCTTCAGAAACTCAAGACTTGAGTCTTCAGAAAATCCCAAACAACAGTAGTTCCCCACACACAAACACAGATTCAGACCTATGTCTCTACAAATGTTGATGAACAAGGAAGCATCATGATCGGAGTCATCCACCAAGTAGCTACCAGAGGTATTGATCAATGGATTCAAATCATGCTTTCTTAATTCTTGATCAAACACATAGCAAGGCACCTAGAAAAAAGAAAAAAGGTCATCAAGTAAGTGTTTGTAATGTATGCACCAAGTACATTTCATTTAGGAAACTGGTATTAAGAATTTTACATATTACAGCACCCAGGTTACTTTGATTTATTATCATCAATTATCAGCATAAATATTACTTTACTTTGCAATTATAATAGCTATGGACATAAATTCAAGCAAATCTGAAATAAATTATATGAATAGGTCTAAGCAAAAAAGCACACACCAACTCCATATGAACTTTTGGTCACTTTGTAATATAAGGAAAACAAATCTGTCAAGTTGCGCAGGCGTGCGCGCGCACACACACACACACCTCTTAATGCAATCAACATAAAACTAAAATAGTGTGTGTGTGCGCTTGCTATGATTTCGCTGGCATAGGGAACTCAGGATGACTTAACTTTCCTCTTCCAATGCAGATTAGCATGTGCTTAGCATCTTACCATCTTAGAGAGTTGCCTGGGAGCACTGAAAAGGTAAGTAACTTGCTCAAGGCCACACATGAGAACACCTCAGAGGCAGGCCCTAAACAAATGCCATCTGTAACTTAAAAGCCAGCCCTTTATCCACTGTGACAAAACTGCCTCTTTATAACACCATATTTATATAGCATATAAAAGATTACTTCTGTTAACATCATACAGAGAAAGAACAAAGGGTAGTAACATAAGTTTTTCACATAAGTCTTATATGAAATTGGTGGATAATCAGTTGTTTTTTACATAAGGCTACTCTCGTCTTGGCCGTGATATTTAGAAGTTTTTCTCTGAAAAACTATGAACTCAGACCCTGAAGACTTTTTATTAACATGAAGATAGGTTTTTCTCATCCACACATATTAATTTCTCTTTTCTTAGGAACAACATATGACCTCACTCACAATTCTCTCAGCAGATGAACTCTGACAAAAATGTCATTAAACTCATTAGACAATGCAAGTCTCCAAGATCTAGAAGAGGTTTTTTATTTCTAAAGTGTCAGGATCATCTGGATACCATTACCTATCTATAATTACACCTTTGCTTGAAACCAAATGCCAAGTTTTCATTTGTAGACATTGTATTTTTAAATGCATTAGCATCTTTGTAGCCCTACCCTTCCAAGGAATAAATAATAGATTCATCTTCTCTGACAAGTCACGCCCATTCTGATGATAGTAAAGCAAAACTGCTGGTATACAATCCTGATCACTTTCAACTACTGTGATCATAATGTCCAATCTCCCATTGTTGTTGTTGTCATTCAGTCATTTTTCAGTTGTGTCCAACTCTTTGTGGCAAAGATGCTGCAGTGGTTTGCCATTCCTTCTCCAGGTCATTTTACAGATGAGGAAACTGAGGCAAACAGGGTAAAGTGACTTGCCCAGGGCCACAGAGCGAGGACGTGTCGGAGGCTAGATTTGAACTCAAGAAGATTAGTTTTCCTGACTGCAGGCCTGGCGCTCTACCCATTGTGCCATCTAGCTGCCCCTAATATCCCATTATCACCTTTGTAAAAAATATTTTTTTCTGTCCTTTTAACCAAAGTTAAGTTCACTGGCAGGCCTATTTTTAAAATCCAGTTACTTAAAGTTACACTTGACTTTCATAACTTAGACATGGGAAATTTCTAATCTATTAACCTTTTTTTCTACTGTTTTTTTCAGAGATTTCATTTAGATTTGCCATAGATAGGGTCACAACTTCATAGTACTGTATTTCTCAATGTATGGAATCATTTCAACCATATCATTAAAGCAAAGACCTCACAAATTTGCCTTTCACTTTGCCAACTAATTAATTCCGTGTGTGTGTCTCTATGTATGTACACATACATCAGGAATCTACTAAAGGAGTTTGGACCTGTAAGTGCTTGAGGCTTATAGTCACACATAGAGCCAACCACCTAGTAAAAAAAGAGTCTTATTCACTGTGCCCATAATATGAACAAATTAAAGTAAAATATCTGTTTTATTTATGAAGTCATTGTGACTCCTTTTAAAACGTTCTATCAATTCAGGAAAGCAATGTAAAGGTTGGACTGTCTGGAAAGGGAACTAAAAGAGAGAAAGAAGTAATCACAAAAGATAAAATAAAGCCACTTCAATCGGACAAAATTAAAAAGCTTTTTGCAAAATACAAAACTGTTTCAGTCAGAATGATGACAAGAGAACTGTGAAGTTAGGGAAACATCTTTATATCAAATACCCTGGATATAGAAATTTGACATCAATTAGTAAGATCATGAACCACTGACCCATTATAAGCTGTCAAAAGAACAAAGTTTCCTAAAGAATTGCAAACTATCAGCAACCATATAAAAATGTTCCCAATTACTAATAAGAAAAATGCGTATGGAAACTGAGGTTTTACCTCACATTAAAGTGGCAACAATGATAAAAGATAAAAATTCAATGTTGGAGGGAAGGCAGAAAAATACATTTAAATACAGTTGGTAGAGCAGTGAACTGGTCCAACCAGAATGGAGAACAACCTGGCTAGAACTACATAAAAAATGCCCTTCAACTGTTCACTCTTAGATCCAGAGATCCCACACTACAGCAGGAGTTCTTAAACATTCTTTGTGTTACAATCTCCTTTTGCAATCTGGTAAAGCCTATGGACTCCTCAAAATAATGTTTCTGGAAAAATGTTATAAAAAAAAGAAATGCTATGTTTGAGTTAGATGTTAGTAAAAATAAAGATGTAATTTTTTTTTTCCCTCATCTAAGTTCACAGACCTCCTGAAATTTAGAGCACATGAAGCATTGATTAAGAACTCTTATTCTATAGTACCTTTCCCAACAAGGTCAAAGACAGACAGAGAAGCTTAGCATATGCTTAAATACTGAAACACTTTCTAAGGAAGCAAAAAATTGGAAAGGAAGTACATAATGATCAATTGGGGAATAACTGAACAAATTATGGTATGGTACCACAACTTAGCCATTCCCAAATCAATGGGTATCTACTTTGTCTCCAGTTCTTTGATACTACAAGAAGTGCGGCTAGAAATATTCTGGTGTATACATGATCTTTTTTTGTTGTTGACTGATTCAGCTTGCTGTCCACCAAAATTTCTAGAATTTTTTCAGACAAATCTGCTCTCTTACCATGCCTTTCCCATCTTGTACCTGGGAAAATGATTTTTTGAATCCTAGTGTCTACCTTATATTTATATCCATGAAATGTCTTCATATTAAATCTGGCTAACCATTCTAGGCTGCTGAAATATTTTTGGATCCTGAATTTATTACCCACTGTGTTAGCCTTTCCAGCTTTGTGACATATGCCATCTATGCCTGAAAGAAGTCATTCATAAGAAAAATTTCAGGGGCAGCTAGGTGGCGCAGTGGATAGAGCACCAGCCCTGAAGTCAGAAGGACCTGAGTTCAAATCCAGCCTCAGACCAAACACTTGACACTTACTAGCTGTGTGACCCTGGGCAAGTCACTTAACCCCAATTGCCTAAAAAAAAAAAAAAAAATCAACAACATAGGGCCAAGGATTGATCAATGGGACTCTCCATTAGAGATCTGCTCTGAGCTGGCATCACATTGTTTGAAGACACCTCTTTACTTTAAGTCATTCAAACCAGTTCCCAATATACCTAACTGTATTGTCATTTAGTACACATCTCCCTATCCTGTCCACAAGGATAGCATAAGACTCTGCTAAATGTTTTGTTAAATCCGGAGAGACTCTATCTCTAGCATGATTTTGATCTAGTAATACTGTCAAAGGGGTGGGGGAAGTTGGAGGTGGAGAGGAAGGAGGAGTTAGTCTGGTATGACCTGTTCTTGATGAAGCCATGATGGTTCTGAGTAACCTTCCTTTTCTAAAGGTTCACAAAAATCTCAACTTTACCAGGAATTGACTCAAAACTCACTCAGTTCAAATTTTCGGGGCCCCTCTTTCCCTTTTCCCTTCTCCTCATCAGGCTTTTGCCTTTCTTCTATATACTTTCTTTTCCTCTTGTACAAGGTTTTTTAAAGCTCACTGACAACAGATCAGCAATTACATTCGTCATCTCTTTCAGTACCCGGGGAGGAAGACTCAGTCAGTATTAATGTACTAACTTAGATTAATATTTTAAAGTCAATTTTAAAACAATTATCCAATGCTGACTAGGTTATTTAATACTATGGTGAAACTGTTCTTTCTAAAAGGAAATTGAGATTTATACCTTAGGGAAATAAAAACAAAAAAAAATCATCTAGACAAACAGGAAAAGAAAATAAAATTAGTGTTTACCTATCTTTGAATTTTTTTTTCCTCAGCAGAAGGAAGTCATACAATAGTCAAAATAGCAAAGCAAGATAAGTGGGATAGTTAGATAATAAAAACCAGTGGCAGGTATCAGAGTAAAATGGAAAAACAAAACACAAAAAGGAGGACTGTGTGGCCAAAAAAGGTCAGAAGTCCAAAAAAGGAAATCAAAGACCAGTTAAACCAGCTTGCTAAAGGACACAGTCTGAGACTTCATTTCTAAAGTAACTTGAAGAATGCCTCAATTAGTTGCTTTAAAAGGAAATTTATTCCCCTTTTCAGAAAATAGTTGAACTCCTAGTGCAGTAGAAAGATGACTGGACTGGGAGCCTAGATCTAGACCTAGGTTGTAATGCTAGATATTCCTCCCACCTGTGTGATCTCGTAAGCCAGTCATGAACTCTCTCAAACTCCAGGTTTCTCTAAATCAAGGATACTGGATTAGAATCAGGTCTCGAGGCTGTAGGGTCCCCACCCCTGGATTAGATGATTTCTAAGGACCCATCCAGCTCTAAGATTCTTTACTCAAGCACTCATTTCCTATTAAATTGTTTAAAAATTGACAGTAAAAATGGGTGTGATATATAGGCTTTGGTTGGGGTGAGGGGAATATCACTTGTGTATTCCCCTCAGATAAGGTAAGGAAACTCAAATTTAACATCAATTTCCACCTGAGAATATTGTCTGCCAAAAAATTCACAAGCTTTGTCACTCCCAATCAATATTTTCCCCCCTTCGGCTGAATCTCCTCTACTCCATTCCAGAAGGGAGCTATTTATCTCTCTTCTCTGCCTCTCTATTGTCATGGTTTTTGTTTTTTTTTTTTTGTCTTCTCTTACTGCTTTAAAAGTTTGAAATACATAGCATTAAATTACCTGATAGTATCTATAGCATTCATTACTACTTAAGGCATAGTTCTTCAATGTATGGTACTAAAAGAAAAACAAACAGTATCTCTTTAAAAAAAAAAAATAAATAAAGGAGGGCAGCTAGGTGGCGCAGTGGATAGAGCACCAGCCCTGGAGTCAGGAGGACCTCAATTCAAATCCAGACTCTAACACGTAACACTTACTAGCGGTGTGAACCTGGGCAAGTCACTTAACCCTCATTGCCCCCAAATAAATAAATAAATAAATAAAGAATAAACATATTTTGTGTAGTAGTAAAACAAGGCAGAATCAAGGGAATTAGAAATAAGGGATTAATAATAGCTCACATTTTTCTAGTCCTTTAAGGTATGCACAGTACATATCTCACTACAGCCTTATAGTAGGCAGGTAGTATAAGTTTTTTTCTCTCTCTCTAACTACACAGGTAGATCCCTGGTGAGGAAAACCTACAATTTCTAGTCTTGGACAGCTGTGTGAGATACTGAGAGGTTCAGTGATTTCCTGAGGGTATGTTTCTAAGGTGGGGCTTAAAACTAGGTCTTTCATGGCCCACTTTCTATACACTAATCCATTCTAAAGAACCTGAAGCTGAGACAAGTGAAGTCACTAGCTCAAAGTCATACAGCTAGTAAGTGTGAAAACCACAATGTGAACCAAGGTCCCCAGACATCAGTCATCATTTATCTTTCGTTTTCAAAAAAGGCAGATTTCAGAGGCTATTAGATAAATAAAAAGGAGAGCAAGATTACAAAACACTAGCAAAGAATGTGTACTCTCTAGAAAAGTAAGAGCAGGATGATATGACACAGGGGGTTCAAGTAAGTTTGCCTGAAAGAAAAAACTGGAAGACCAGTAAGAAACAGAAGAGAAGAGGCCAATATCAAGTGACCTGAAGAAGAATCTAGAAGCAACAGGTGAGAATATTAGGGCCATTATACACAGTTCAGTAAGAAATGGTTGTGTTAAAAAAAAAAAACGAAACGGTCAAGACATGCGGAGAAGGCAACTGTGCTTTTCATGTATTCCTTATGAATACATCATCGAGGAGGTAAATTCAATGCAGAGACATAGGTAATAATCCAGGATCTTTATCCTGTTGGCTCACTTATTTAAATTGCATAATCTAGTCATAATTAGGGCAACATCTAGCCCACAGAGCTTGAAAAGGTAATTTATTAAATAATGTCCAGGAAGAATTATGGTCTGCTTCATATATGTAAACAGGTTAAAAACATCTAATCTAAGCATCATGACCTTTAAAATTTAGGATCTCTTGTTCTTAACTTAGATACTGCCCAAAATTATTTTAAACAAGCAACTAAGCTGTATAGTAACTTTGTTAAACTGAGGTTCAATAATCAAAATGTTCCTTGTCTCTCAAAACCAGTATTTCAATCCTTGAATATCACCACAGCTTATCTGGTAAACATGTAAAAATTCACTTACCTCTTTGTTAGCTTTAAATGTGTCTTTCTTGCAAGCCACAGTGGTCCTCCATTCAAAGTAATGCACACATTCTGTTGAGGTTACAAATTCAGGCGTCCCCTATTTGAAAAAATTATAGAAATTAAAATCACAATTGTAGAATGTCTTTAGAGATTCTTTAAGAATTTTAAAGTTTCTTTAAAATAAAATCTAGATATCCAAAATTCAGTCAAGCAAATGAACATGCACATTCCTGTATCAAAGGGTTACTGGCTTTGTCTTAAGTCACCTTGAGATATGACCTTCAGTGCATATGAATTTTTCAACTGTACCGTTGTTATCATGTTAACATGCAACTATGTGATAATCAAACCATAAAGTGTTCTCTATTCTCAAATTCTAGATTTTTCCTCTTAATCAAATACCATTTATGTCAAAGCTAAGGGCATACCAAAACATGTGATCTGAGTTAGAAGACTCTAATCTTTCCAAAGTGTCATCCATCTGAGCTCAATTCAAATTTAGCTTCCTTCCCTAGAGAATTACTTATGTTGATATTCAATTTCTGAATAAATGCAAATATAGTTGATTTTTGGATGTGCTAGAAGATAACAGATCTCAGGATGGTCAACTCCAAATGGCCTAGTAACATGTCTCAGAAGAAGGAGGTACGAGAGACTAGATGCACCTCCTATTTATTGACTACTAGTTTCTTGTGCACCGAAGATGGAATTAATTAAATGAAGGTAATTAGCTAAAATTTAAACCCTGGCTACTTTTCACTGTTAAGCATGCACTTTATTGTTTCACAGCATTTCAAACCAACCGAGTAATCCAGACTGATCAAAAATTAACACTAAAAGTTCTATTTTCAAATTTCTTCAGGTGAAAAATTATGGCATCAGTACTTTATATAGAGTTTTAAAACAGTGTTTGAACACTGAGGTACTTGTTCTGTTTTGGGCAGATTTAAATTGGTTGCGTATGTCAACAGGTAATCAGAACATTATGACACTTACTCAATAAAACAAGTTCAGGGGACTCCTTAACAGCCTTTAACACCCCTAAATGCTAAAAGCTGTTTCCTAAAAGGACAATCATGTTAATTACTAGTGATAGCAACTGACTAATCAAATGACTATGTTCAGTTTCTTTTTTTTTTTTAATTTCATTACTTTACACATTAGTTTACACTTTAACATTTAGTAGTTTCTTAGGGTTATCAGCTCTACTCCTTACTAGTGGGTGATGTTTCTCTAAATAGCTCCTCTTACTATTGCTCAAGTGTAGTATAAAATGGGTGAATTATAAAACACACACATACATTCTCTCTCTCTCTCTCTCTCTCTCTGAAAAAGGAACTTGCTAAGAATACAAAAATCACCGTATAACTAACTTAACTATTCTAAACTTGTCGCTCTCTATATAGTATTTCAAGTCTCACTGAAAACATTGTAAATATAGACTTGAGGTAGTTTAGGATTCATATGCTTTATTTTTAGGTTTGTTTTTTCACTTGTGGCCAAAACACACAACTAACAAGACATTTGTTACCAGATACCAGACAACATGAAGAATGAATCCACATTGACTAACCAGAGTTTTCCCACATAAGAAGGCAATACTACTATGTACTGTTGTACTTGTTCCTTGCTGGAAACAGGGATCCCCTGTGTTGAATTCCATCAAGGATTTGGTTCCATTTTTCAAAGATAAGTCTCCTATGAAGGGGAAAAAGAAAAAGCCAACTATAAAATAGATATACTTCAAAGCTAATTCCAGTGGAATACAAAAAAGGTTGCTGGTTTTTCAATAGAGTATTTTATTTAGCAGCTTAGAGACATACAATCAAACTATACAACAAAGCATTTCTACGTGGAATGTTACTGCGCAAGTATTATCTGTAATGAGGATAAAGAGAAGCCTTCTCAATACAATCAGGGGTGAAACAAAGATGCCCATTATTACCTCTATTATTCAATATTGTATTAAAAATGTCAGTTACAGCAATAAGGGAAGAAAAAAAACTTAAGGAATTAGAATAGGCAATGAGGAAACAAAACTATCACTTCTTTGCAGATGACATGTTATACTTAAAGAATCCTAGAGTATCAACTAAAAAGCTACTTCAGCAAAGTTGCAGGATACAAAATAAAGCCACATAAATCATCCATATCTCTATATATTACCAACAAAGTCCAGTAGCAAGAGACAGAAAGAGAAATTCCATTTAAAATAACTGCAGACAATATACGATACCTGGGAACCTACCTGCCAAGACAAACCCAGGAACTATATGAACACAACTATAAAACACTTTTCACACAAATAAAGTCAGATCTAAACAACTGGAAAAATATTAATTGTTCATGGGTAGACTGAGCCAATATAATAAAAATTATAATTCTACCTAAATTAATCTATCTATTCAGTGCCATACCAATCAAACTATCAAAAAAAGTAGGTTACAGCACTAGAAAAAATAACAATCTAGAACAAAAAAATCAAGGATATCAAGGGAATTGATGAAAAAAAGTGAAGGAAGGCATACCAAATCTCAAACAGTATTATAAAGCGGTAAATATCAAGACAATTTGGTACTGGCTAAGAAATAGAGTGGTGAATCGGTAGAATAGATTCGGTGCAAATTACATTATAGTAAATGACCATAGCAATCTGGTATATGATAAATCGAACGATCCAAGTTTTTGGAAATATTACTCACTATTTCACAAAAACTGCTAGGAAAACTGGAAAACAGTATGGCAGAAACTAGGTATAGAGCAACATCTCACATCATATACCAAGATAAGGTAAAAATGGACACATGATTTACACATAAAAAATGATACCACAAACAAATTAGGAAAGCATGGAATAGTTTATGTAAGATTTATAGATAAGGGAAGAATTCATGACCAAATAAGAGATAGAGAGCATTACAAAATATAAAATAGATAATTTTGATTATATAAAATTCAAAAGGTTTTGCACAAACAAAACCCATGCAACCAAAATTATAACGAAAGCAGAAACCTGGGAAAAATTTTTGCAACAAGTTATCTCTCATGAAGGCCTAATTTCTCAAACATATAGAGAACTGAGCCAAATTTGTAAAAATACATGTCATTCCCCAATTGATAAATGGTCAAAGAATATGAACAGCCAGTTTTCAGAGAAAGAAATCAAAGCTAACTACAGTCATATGAAAAAATGCTCTCAATCACTACTGATTATAGAAATGCAAATTAAAACAACTCTGAGGTACCACCTCACACCTATCAGATTGACTAATATGACAAAAAAAAGATAAATGATGGATGCTGGAGGGGATACTGGAAAACTGGGCCATTAATATAGTATTGGTTATGAACTGATATCCAACCATTGTGAGGAGTAATTTGGAGCTATGCTCAAAAGGCTATAAAACTGTGCATACCCTTTGAACCAGCAATACTGCTGCTAGGCCTATATCCCAAAGACATCCCAAAAAAAGGGGGGGGGGGAAGACACCTATATGCACAAAAATATTTTTAGCAGCTCTTTTTGTGGTGGCTGAGAATTGGAAATCAAAGGGATGCCCATCAACTAGGAAACAGCTAAACAACCTGTGGTATATGACTGTAATGGAATATTATTGTGTTTTAAGAAATGACAAGCAGGATAATTTTGGAAAAACCCAGACTTACATGAACTGATGCAAAGTGAAATGAACAGAACCAGGAGAACATTATACACAGTAATAGCAATACTGTTTGATGAAGAACTGTGAAGGACTTAGCTATTCTCAGCAATACAATGATCCGAGAAAATCCCAAAGGACTAATGATGAAGTATACTATCCCCCTCCAGAGAAAGAACTGATACTGTTTGAATACAGACTTAAGGATACTATTTTTCACTTTCATTCTTTCTCTTTTGCTCGACTCTTGCTATGCAAAATTACTAATTTGGAAATGTTTTATATAATTTCACATGTATAACCTATATATGATTGCTTACCATCTCAGTGAGTGGAAAGGGGATGGAAGGAAGGATAGAACTTAGAATGCAAAACTTTTTTAAAAAATGTTTTAAAAAATTGTTTTAACATGGAATTGGGGAGAAAACAAACTATTAAAAATGTTACTGTTACAGCCTACTGCTTGTCATCCCTCCTCAAAGCATTTGTATTTTTTGCTTTTTATTAAATGTTTTTGCATATGTCTTTACCAAGCTAAGGCCTCTTGGGGCTGCCTTATTGTGGCACGGAGTTGACTCTGGTTTCTTAAAGGCTACACCAACAAAACTCAAGCTCTGGTAGGTCCTTACCAAACTAGAAAGTTAATTACAGATCTGGCCATGAATTGTATGCTTGCTGTCTGAGAACCAAAGTTCAAAGAGTCTATCACTATGGTAGTCTCCGAGTGGTGAATATTATGAATACAGCAACTCTTGAAGGCTATCTACCAAATCAAAAGGATTATGAGTTAAAATGTTGAAAAGGGTATGCTGCCAAAATCATAAACTCTTTAAGTGGCCAAGAAATTGCCAAGTCTTATTTCTCTCAAATGAGATAAAGTTCCTTAAGAATAGTGATAAATGCTTGAACAATTTTGAACCTTGGTACAGTGCGGTGTTATAGGGGCAATGAGAACCATTTTAGGTGCTCAATGAATCAGTTAGTTGTAACTGAATTGTAGGGATCCATTGGATTTCACCCATCCACAAAATAGCCTACTTTCAAGATCATCTCAGGATCCAACTTTTGCTATCAAGCTCCCCAGGCAATGAAAAATAAGGTGAGGAAACCTCATTAAGTGCTTTAGGAACAAATTTACTTTGATCTTCTCTGGAGATAAACAAATAAAGTCACTTAAATGCAAAAAAACAAAAGCCGATTCAAAAAATTTTTAATGCTTTAACATTCATTAAACTTCTGCTTTTCTTTTTTCATAGCATCCAGCAGACTTTTTTGTTCATTCAGAAGCAATCTGGAATCAAGAAGGTCTGGATTCAAATCCTCCCAGCATGACCATGGTCTACTTACTTAGCCTCCAGACAACTCCTTAAAACTGTAAATGATACATCTGAACTGGAACCGTTTTCAAATGTGAGCATTCCCCATCCCCATCTCCAGATCACAAATCCTGACACCTCCCCCTGCAAAGAGCCACAATAATTCAGAAACGTCTCTGAGAGTCCAGAAGTTGGCAAGCATGAGGAAGAGTCTTATTTTCATTGTGATATGACTACCAACCCTAAAGAAGACAGCCTCACTAAAATACAAAGATTCCAACAATACTATATAGAAAACAACAGGAGCAGCTAGGTGGCGCAGTGGATAGAGCACCGGCCCTGAAGTCAGGAGGACCTGAGTTCAAATCCGACCTCAGACCAAACACTTGACGTGTACTAGCTGTGTGACCCTGGGCAAGTCCCTTAACCCCAATCTCCTAAAAAATAAAAAAATAAAAAAATTTTAAAAAACAACAATTACTCATTACATCATATTTAGAACTTGAGAGTATAAACATTTACTATTAAAGATTTTCCATCATTTTCCTTTCATATTTCATATTCCTTTATTTCTCTTAAAGACAGAAATAAGACTATATCAAAGATTACTAAAGTATAAATAATAAAGTCTTAATTTATCCTTGTGATTGCAACTGTAGTGATTGAAGTATGTCAGGCAAAGCATATCAGATCTGTTAAGCAAAACTGACAAATGAAATGCTTGACACATATTCAAGCAAGGCTTGGGGGGTGGGATGGGATGAGGAATAAGGAAATATCAAGGACAAGAAATTCAGACAGGCAGAAGAAGAGTTTTAAAAAAGATAGTAAAGAGTGTGCACTGAGCAGTCACCCAACTAGACATCAGACAAATGAAGATGCTCAAAAGGACAGATTTAGTTCATCCAAACAGATGAAAATGACAGCTGATGAGTTTAATTTTCATAAATAATCTTGTGCTAAAAGCAAATAAACATTTCTGAAAAGAATGTCAGATATTAAATTATGAAAGAAACATCAAACATCTTACATTTGTTCTAGTCTTTCTCATTTTGGAGAAGAATGTAACTAGTGATGAGACACAGTGTTTCCAGTATGACACAGAAATGAAACATCAAAGCTGACACTGGAAAATGCCAGCATCTCTGAAACTCATGTCAAAAAACATAAGAGAAGACCATGTCGATTTATTTCTTTGTCAGCATGACACTGCCTACAGAAAATTCATCCATGGGGTCAAAAAGTCAATGCAGTTTACTGTACAGAAATTCTTCAGCTTCAGTCCAATGCAAAAAAAAAAAAAAAAAATTATATATGGCCCAATGACTGATTTTATACAGAAAATGCCACAGTTCACAGTATACATTTTTTAACAGGTTTAAATTCAAAATAATCACTCACCCATTATTTACCACATACTTAGACTTCTACTTAATAGTGGTTGTTTCCAAAAATTCAATTCCCCCTTAAAAGATGAAGATTTGATGCCACAGTCAATAATCAGATCTCACGGAGTTATTAGCTTCATTTGGCCGATAATTTTCAAGGTGTAATTTTCTTCAGTAAGGTTTTCTACCTCTTTTTCCTTTTTTTCTTCCCTAGCTCTTGCTTCTTTTTTCATTTTTTTCTCTACTGTTTTCTTTTGGCTTTTTTTCAAATCTTGCTCTTAACTCTTCCAGAAATTCCTGTTGGACTTGTATCTAAACAGAATTTTTCTTTGAGGCTTTGCCTGTAGATTTTTTAAAAAGTCATTCTTTTCTGCGTTTGTATCTTGAACTTCCCTGTCACCATAGTAACTTTTTACCTTGGGATTCTTTTTGTTTGTTTGGTCAGTCTTCCAGCCTTCTTCTTAACTTTGAAATTTATATTAGTCCTGGCTCATACACTCCATGGGTGTAGGTGGAATGTCTAATTCTGTCCCTTTGCATCCTTCTTTTGCTTTCACAGCCCAGTCTAGGGGCCTGCAAGATTTCAACCCTCCCAAAGTTGTGTGATCTAGGAAGATGTCTGTTTGCTGTCCTCACCGAGTATAAGTTCCTGACCCAGGTTTGGGTCTATTGGTTTCTCCCTGGTTGGAAGTTTCAGTAAATTGCTGCTGGAGTCAGTCACTGTTAGCCTACTGCGATGCTGGGCAAGTTCAGAGTGTGTGAACCGCTGGTTCCCCTTAGGTCTGGGGCTCCAGTCCTGGTCATTCACACTGAGCTAAAGGCTAGAACTGAGTCGCTGCTCTGTTCCTGGGATCAAAGCCACATAGCTACATTTGCTTCCAGAGCTTGTTCCCCACTCAGTACGCAGCTAGAGACCACACTCACAACTCCCCCCTCCCATCCTATATATAACCCAGACTGGGGTGACAGGTGACAGAGCTGCCAGATGGAACCTGCTCTCAGACCCAGAGCTAGGTTCAGGGTTCTCCAGTCTCTCTAACAGGGTACTTCCTGTCCTGGTGCTTCTCTCAGCTTCCTATCAGTCCCTGAATAACTGAACGCACGCTTCTGACGAGCCCCAGACACCAGTGTCCACAGACCTCTCTGTCTCTCTCTCTCGGGTAGGAAAAACGACGGTGACTTTTTCCTTGCTTTGCCAGAGAGAATCTGGTACGAGGCATTTTTCCAGATCATTGTGGAGCCGTTCTACTACTTCCTCTTACTCCACTATCTTGACTCTGCCTCCACAGACAATATTCAAGAGGATGCAAAGTTCTAAAGATGATTTCAAAGGGGTGAACCCAAAGAAACATTTTGTGCAAAGTAGCATTTTTGGAATAAAAGTATAGTGTTGACAAGGGCATTCATTAGGATGTGTGGAATAGCAAGCAGTGCCTTAGGCATAAAAGCCTCCCTACCTTGTTTTTCCAATGCTTTCATCTCTATCCAGCTGAATTATAATCCTCTCCAGATTTATTCCATCATTGTTCAACCCTTGGCTAGCCCCTTCTAGTGAGCCTTATGAAAGCCTGGTTCTATTTTTTTCTTTTCTTATTGCTCATTGACAGGAATACACCCATGATGTGAAGTAGTATGATAAATCAAACAACCATGTATTTGCTAAATGCCTACCATAACTACATGCTAGGCTGTAAGGATACAAAGAAAAAAATTAAATAGCTCCTACTCCCAGGAGTTCAATATGATCAGGGAATCCAACATGTACACATATAAGTATATAAGGAATACAAAATAGATACAAAGCATTATGTACACAAAACAAATAAAAGTTATGACCAAGTGTTCCATGTTCTGGTAGTATCAGCTTCGGTGGAATATTTCCAATTTCTCTCTCCTAGCTGCTAAATCTGAAAGAGATAAGAAACAAAGGCCTCCTATACAATGTATAGTTCTCATCATCTTTCTTTGTTTTAAGTAATATTTGATGTATGGTTATTTTTTATTTGCATATTTCTTTCCTTGGAAGCTTATTCCTGGAGAACTATCTTCTGTTCCATTGGACCTAGTCAACAATTTTGTAGCCTGCGTCAGTAGAAGTTTCCTCACTATGTGTTCCCTTATATCAATGAAAATACAGTTTGACTCTCCCAAAAACATAAGAAAATGGAGAGCTATAGGTTCTTAAGAAGAACGATACAATAAAAATTGAAAATTAGCTTGGCAGGCAACAAATATGTAGGATGGACTAGATAGAATAAAGAAGATGCGTTAGGAGGCTGATGGTGGCAAAAGGTGATGGGGGCCTCATCTACAATGAAAGGCAGGAAACAGTAGATGCTGGTAGCTAACCACTAACCTATAAAAAGGAGGACTGTAGGAATTAGGGCTAAAAGGGACTTTAGAGGTGATATAAATCATCATTTTCATGCTACGGGTTCACATTACTAATCCTTGGATCACAAATTCACAATAAATATAGCCATTTCTAAAGCTAGAAACCACAGCTGGAGATCTGAAACCAGACCTCTAACCCCAAGGACAACCAAGAAATACAATCTCTTAAGAAAATCAATGCATTTCTTTCCTAGCAAATTCTTGAGTCATAGGCAATAATACAGAGGATCCATGTTTTCCAAGGATCTGCACACCCTCCCACACATGCACATATTTCTGAAATTGGTACAACACCATCAGCTGAATAAAAATGAATTTTACAAATACATACTTGGGCTGTATAGAAAAGGGGAAAGCCCAAGAGTATTATACATGCTCTTACAGAGACTGGATGACAGATAATTTTTATTCTACTAACCCTCTCCTACATGTTCTTCTGAAAAGTATTCGAGAATTTAATTTTCGCCTACACCTTCTCAGCAAATTAGGAAGTTCTCTCTACAGAACTGTTCACCATGACAGATTCAATCTTTACTTCACTCAGGAGACCATTATTTGGAATTTCTCCTTTATGCAAAGGGCAAAGAATTTTATATATTCCTGAGAGACATGTACAAAAACCAAGTTTTTATAACTCAAATCTTACTTAAAAGCACTAGAAGATCTGGCTGTCAAGACAGAAAGGTGAGATATGTATTTTTTTTTTTTTTACTGTGTCACCTTTTGTGACAGCAAGGATCCCAATGTCTAAGGAATTTGGCTTTCAGACAAGACCGACTGTTTCACTGGCTTAGAGAAGTTCCAAAGGGAAACTTAGCAATGCAGGATATGCTTACCACTCTGCAATTAATATTCTTAAAGAGAGCTTCCTAATGGCACTGTGAGGTTAAGAAGCTAACCCCAAGATTACTATGTGTTAGAGGAAGGAATTGAACCCACTGAAGACTGACTTGTAAATTTCTGTCCCCTATGCCAAAAAGCCTCTCATTTGTGGTACGCGAAGAATTCAGAAAAGCAAAGAGAGCCTTATATGAATTGACTCAAACTAAAAAAACAAAAACAAAAACAAAAAAACAGGAAAAAATACACGCGGCAATAAAGCAAAAAGAAAAATAATGAAACAAAACTAAAACTGAATGTAGTGCAACTATTTTGACCAAGAAAGCAATTTGGGACTATTCCCCCCACTCAAGTCACTAAACTGTACACGCTCCTTGACGCAGTGATACCCCTATTAGGCTTTTACCCCGAGGAAATCAAAGAAAGAGGAAAAAAGACACGTATGTACAAAAGTATTTGTAGTAGCAAAGAATCAAAAACAAAGGGGAACCAACTATAAGGAAACGACTAAACAAATTATGTTTTATGAATGTAAACGAATATTAGTATACAGTAAGGAATGAGGACAAGGATGCTTCAGAGAAATCTGGGAAGACCAGTATGAAATGATGCTGAGTGAACAGAACCAGGATCACAATTTATACATTAACATTATACAGATAAACAACTTTCCTTGAAAACTCTAAATTACACAATGACCAACTAAAATTTGAGAGAGCGTGTAATGAAGCATGCTATACACTTAATCAGAGAGGTGACAGACTCAAGATGCAGAACAAGACATCTATTTTCAGATTATATATTCTTTTTTTGAGGGGGCGAGGTGGGCAAAGGTTGGTAAAGAAGACAAAGGGAGATAATACAGCAGGAAAGTGAAAAGAAAAGAGCAAAGTCATTGAGCCTAAAGTAGGTGAGCCAGACAGCTTTAAAAGCTATAGGCTGAACTTATTAATAGCAAGTTGTTCACAATAAATGTAAATTTTCATATACATTTCTTTTTTTGTTCTACTACATATATGAAAATGTCCATTTTATTTGGTGTTTATTAAGAATAAAAATAAAAAGTGATAACTTAAGTGGGGCACTATATATGATATAACACATTCACTGTCAGATAAACACTTTACTAAACTTCTCTTTTTACTCTTTCTTTTCCAATTTCTTTTGAAAGAGATGACTCTCTTGAGCTGCGGAGCAGGATATATTTGAAAATGAGTGAATAAAAAGGATATCAATTAAAAATTTTTTAACAAAGAATCCTGTAGTTCATCCATCTGTACAGAGAAAAATCCAGTTATAAAGCAAATCATCATCTAATTTTCTCTTTTACAGAAATCTGAATTTTCATACATTAGTTTTGCTGAGAGTTGAAAAACTAGCAGTGGCCTATATGTAGATCAAAAAAAAAAAGAGGTTTGCAGAATACTACTTGAAGGTTCATGATCACCTTTTCTTGTTCTGCATAACCACTGTGAGATTATGTATAAGTACAATTTCTAGTGTTACCAGAAACATCAAAGTCTTTGGACATAAATGTTGGGATATTTTATTTTCATGTAATTGGTTACTCAAATAAATAGTAATCTGGAAAAAGACACAAGTAATTAATTTATAAATTGATATTTTTAAAGGCCAATTCAATAAATTAAATCATTTGTTCTTCATCTTTTATACTACTTTGATCAGAAAGTAGAACTCAATGCATTTCAATTCAAAAGGTACTCTAAATTATTAAACACTTCACTTACAACTTATTCAGTCATACAATAGGCACTGTGAGGGGTACAATAGCAATATTACATGATGTCCCTGACCTATATACCTCATGTCAAAGATAGAAAGAAAGGTCCCATTTACAATAATTGTTCATAGTTGTCCTTTTTGTAGTACCAAATAACTGGAAACAAAGTTGATGCCCATCAACTGGGGAATAGCTTTAGATACTGTGGCCTATATGTGCCCCATGTAATAGTATGGAGTCATAGTATTAAGAAATAATGAATATATGAAATGCAAAGAAGTATGAGAAGACTTGTGAATTAATACAAAGTGAAGCAAACAGCACCAAAAAATAAAATATGCAACAACATTGTCAAAACAAAAAACACAGTAGTAAGAATGATCAAACTTGGACTCTCCAAAGTTATTTACCTCTTAATTGCCAAATCTGGCAGTATTTTCTCAACACTCATCCTCCTTCATTCTCTTTGCTGAATATGACACCACTGGCCACTCTCTGAACCTAGAGACTCTCTCTTCCAAAACTGTTCTTTCCTGGTTCTGCTCCTCCCAATCAGATCTTGTCTTTCTCAATCTCCTTTACTACATCATCATCCATATCAAACACCATGACTGGATGTACCGCGAGAGTCTATCTTAGGTTTTCTTCTCCCTTCTCACTAGATCATCTCACCAGCCCCCATGAGTTTAATTATCCTGCAAATAACTCCCAGGTGCACTAATCAAGTTAATATAATCAAATGCCTGTTAAGACTTTTCAAAATGGGGGCAGCTAGGTAGCATAGTGAATAGAGCTCTGGCCTTGGAGTCAGGAGGACCTGAGTTAAAATCCAGCCTCAGACATTTAATACTAGCTGTGTGACCCTGGGCAAGTCACTTAACCCGATCTACTCACCAAAAAGCAAAAAGTAAAAAATAAAAAATAAAAATAATAAAAAAAAATCGATGTCCTACATCCACCTCAAATTCAACATGAGAAAAGGGAAGTCCAAATGTCCCCATTTACATCCATGGCACCATCATTCTTCTAGTCTCTCAGGTACACAACCAAAAATCAGTGCTT
This sequence comes from Vombatus ursinus, assembly GCF_900497805.2. Taxonomy (NCBI): domain Eukaryota; kingdom Metazoa; phylum Chordata; class Mammalia; order Diprotodontia; family Vombatidae; genus Vombatus; species Vombatus ursinus. Next base: position 8,558,341 of record NW_020954953.1, on the reverse strand, counting down.
GATTCCTCAGCCTTCTTTAACCCTCTCAAGCCATTTGCCAAACCTTGCCATCTCTTCCCTGTGATCTCTGATCACATAGGCACTACACTAGTTCAAAACTTATCAGCATTAGTTTCCTTGTCAAGAGCTTCTAACCAGCCTAATCCACCCTCCAGAACTACCAAAGTGATTTTTCCCTAAGCGCAAGTCTTAGCATGACACATTCACTTGGTCCTTATATATATCTAGGTTAAAATATAAACTCCTCTGCTTGGCAATTAAAGTCCTTCCCACAAGCCAGTCCCAACCTACTTTTCCAGTCTCATTATACATTACCCATCAGATGTACAGACAAGATAAAGAGTTCATTACTAAACAAGAGAAAGGGTCACAGAAGGTAAAATGGACAATTTTGATTACATAACATTAAAAAGAAGAGAAGCAGGTAAATAGGGGGGAAAGTTTCTCTGAAAAAGGTATCATTTCTAAGCTACACAGCAAACTGACTCAAATCTAGAAGGATAAGAGCCACTACCAACTGATAAATGGTCAAAGAATATGAAGAGGCCATTTTCAGAGGAAGAACTCCAATCTATCAATAGCCACATGGGGGAAGAAATGCTCTGAATCACTAATAATTTTTGTTGTTCTTCAGTCATTTCAGTCGTGTCTGACTCTGTGACCCCATTTGAGGTTTTCTTGGCAAAGATACTGGAGTGGTTTGCCATTTCCTTCTCCAGCTTGTTTTAACAGATGAGAACACTGAGGCAAACAGGGTTAAGTGATGTGCCCAGAGCACACAGCTAGTAAGTATCTGAGGCTGGATTTTAATTCAAGTGTTCCCGATTCCAGGCCTGGCACTCCATCCACAGAACTACCTACCTATTCTTTACTAATAATCAGAGAAATGCAAATTTTAATAACTCTGATGTTCTACCTCATACCAATTAGAATGGTAAAGTTTATAAAAAAGAAAAATGACAAATGCTAGAAGGGCTTTGGGAAAATAGGTACGTTAAAGCACAGTTGGTGGAGCGTGAACTGGTCCAGCTGTTCCGGAAAGAAATTTGGAACTATGCCCCAAAACTCAAAATATTATTAAACTGTGCATACCCTCTGACCCAGAAATACCATTGGGTCAATACTCCCAAAGAGATTCAAAAAAAAAAAAAAGAGGAAAAGGACCCACATGTACAAAAATATATGTAACAGCTCTTTTTGTGGTGGCAAAGAACTGGAGATTGAGGAAGTGCCCATCAATTGGAGAATGGCTGAACAACTTATGGTATGTATGAATGCAACAGAATACTTTATGCTGCAAGAAACTATGGTGGGGATGATTTTGGAAAAACCTGGGAAGATTTTTATGAACTAATGCAAAGTGAAGTGAGCAGAACCAGAAGAATAATTTATATAATAACAATATTGTAAAGACAAACAACTTTGAAAAACTTAGGAACTCTGATTAACACAATGACCAACCAAAATTACAGAGGACTCATGATGAACCATGGTACCCACTGCCTGAGTTAGGTGACACACTCAAGAGCATAGTTTGTTTTGTTTTGGGTTTTTTGGACATGACCAAGGTGGCAATTTGTTTTGCTTTTCTTGCATTCTCAGTGGGGGGGGAGTAAAGAAGGAGGAAGAAAAGGCAGTTTCATGAAAATAAAATAAAATTTAATTTTGAAAATGCAGTTATGATATAAAGTATTCTATTATCTATTATTATTAAATAATATATATTATGCAGCTGTGATAAAGTATTCTATTATCTATTAAATGATTTAATCTATCAAATAATATATATTATTATCTACTATCTATTAAAGAATGTTAGTGAAATGTTCAAAAATCTTACAAAGTTAGACTTTTTTAAAAGGACCATCTCTTAGCTTTTCTAACCCAATGACAGATGTAACAAACAAAAAATCCTAAGAACCTTAATTTTTAAGTAGTTACAGAAATACAGAAGCCAATGAAGGAATGAACAACTTTACATTTAAGATACAACCACTTCAAATGTTTATAATGGAGAGGAGACTTTAGAACTTATTTTAAACAGGTTAAAACTTAGTACCAAACATTTAAAAAAAAACAACTCAAAAAAGAGTGGATTAACTTACCTACTGAATGATAAGATGAATTCTTCAAATCATATGCACAGATGGCACTAGACTCACATTTGGGAAAAGACATATTTCCACAGAGGTTTATTTTATAAAGTATACGTTTTTCAATATCAACTGCTTCCCATGTATAACTACAAAAAAGAAAAAATAATCATTATATTCTAGTAAAAGAGAGTGAGACAATTTTACATGTCAATTCTGTTTAAGAAATTCACTATAATTGATAAACATTTAATTCTTCCAAAGTTACCATACTGTTCTGACTGCAAGTATACACCAAATAAAAACCACATTCCTTAAAATGATAAATTTTAGGAGGGAAAAAGCACTTAAGTATACATGGAAAAATTCTACCAATTATAAACCACATTCAAGTTTTATAACAGCTAGATTTAAGAGAAAAGCACAGCCTATATTAAGACTATTATGATAGGCCCTCCAAAGTCATATTCTGTACCATTCTAGCTCATCTAATTATTTTCATCTCCAGGATCTAATATACAACTATCACAGAACCAAAAACTGATAGAGTTGGAAGGAACTTGTAAGGAAATCTAGCCAACTGCCTTCATTTTGCAGTGAGAAAAGTAAGACTCATTTAAGCTAAATGACTTCCCCAAGATCACAAAGAAAGGTTAAGGGCAAAACCAAGATTAGAATCTAGTTTTTCTTGACTCTCCGTTCAGTGTTTTTGCTAAACAACAAATATCTTACTTGGTATCTACTGTGTATGGAGCCCAGTAATATGTGCTTGAGGGGGAGAGAGGGAGAGAATTAAGTGGAAATACAAAGAAAATACTATCTAAGTAGGGAAACAAAGAATACTTATATAATAAAATAATACCTTAGAATTAGGCAAAAAAAATAACAGTAATGATATCTTGAATGAAATGCTAAATAACAATAAAGTAATAGTAATATTTTAAATCTGAGTTTAGACAAAAGTGTAAGACATGCCACAAGATTGACAAATAAGAGATATAGACTAGTGATAAATTACATGATTAGTTTAAGTCATGGTACTCATCTGTTTTTATTACTACTCCATAACACCACAATCTAAATTTTTGCTTCCCTTCACAAAGTATTAATCAATTACATATTTACATCAATTACAACTACAAAAAAAAAAACTATTTCCTACCCCACACTGCCACCACCTTAGTTCAGACCCTCATCACTTCACTCTTTATCCATTACAAGAGCCTTCTAGTTGATCCACCTGCTTCTCTCCATTCAGTACATCCTCCACTGATTTTTACAAGAGCCTTCTAGAGTTGATCCACCTACCTCTCTCCATTCAGTACATCCTTCACAGAGCTACCAAAATGGTCTTCATAAAGCACAAAATCTGACCATGCCATCCTTCTCCTGTAAAAACTCCAGTGACCCCCTATATTACCTTCAGGATCAAATATAAAATCTTGTTTGGCTTTTAAACCTTCTATAACCCTAACCACTTCCTACTTTCCCAGTCTTCTTGCACTTAACTCTCTACATACACTGAAATCCAGTGACATTGGCCTCCCCACTATTGTTCAAACAACTATGTCTTCCAACTGTGTGTTTTTACTAGCTATTCCCTGTGACTGGAATATCTCTTCCTCCTCATCTCTAGCCCCTATCTTCCTTGAAGTCTCAGCTAAAATCCCACCTCCTACCTGAGGCCTTTCCTCTCCGCATAATGCTAGTGGCCTTCCATGTGTTGATTACCTCCAATTTACCCTCTGTATAATTTCTCAGTATATAGTTAAAGTTTGCATGTTGTCTCCCCCATTAGACTGTGAGTTCCTTGAGAGCAGGGACTATGGTTCTGCCTTTCTTCGTATGCCCAAAGCTTATTAGCACAGTGCCTGGCAGGTACTTAATGCTTGCTGACATAACAGGTTCATTAGAACAAAGTTGACAAAAAGCTGGACAACAGGCCTTGGAAACCACCAAGCTGCCCAATCAAAGTAAGCATATGTGAATTTACCAGAGGGAAGGAACACTGAAAGAGAATAGCAAAAGCAGGAAAAATGGGAAAACACAAGGAATGTTCAAATAATGAGTTAGAGAAAACCCATTTTTAATAGTTAAAAGTGAAGTTAAAGCCCCCCTGCCACATTCCTCTGCAGAAGGGCAAAGTCCACAGGTCTGATTCACTGTATATATCTTCAGATTTTTTCAGTGTATTGATTGGTTTTGCCTACTTTTTCTATACTTTCTTTTCTTTAAAAAATATTTGTTATATGGCTCTCAGGAAGAGACAGAAGGGAGACTCGGAAAAATTCTGGTGATCTACAAAACAAAATATACAAAAAAAAAATTAAGAACTTTAAAATCTAGTTTGACTATCAAATCATAGTAAGAAAACAAGCCCAATCGGCCTTCCAAACTCATCACTCAACTGAAATTGCTGTCTCCAAAGTTACCAACAATATCTTAATTACCGAATCTACTGGCACTTTTTCTCCATCCTCATCCCTCTTGATCTGTCTTCAATACTGTATACCATCAATCACCCTCTCTTCCTGGATACTCTCGCCTCTCCAGGTTTTCATGACAGGGCTCACTCTGAGTTCTCCTACCTACCTAATTGCACTCCTCAGTTTTTTTTTTGTTACAAATGCCATCACACATTGGGGTATCCCCCTGGACCCTCTCTTCTTTATATATACTATTTTTCCTGGTGATCTCTCATTTGCTCCCATGGAATCAGTTATCATCTCTATGCTGATAATTCTCAGTTCTACTTATCCAGCTCTAACCTCAAGACTCACATTTCCAACTAACTATTGGACATCTCAAAATGTATGTACCACAGCATCTCAGACTCAACGTATACAAAGCAGAATTATCTTTCTCTCCAAATCTACTCTTTTCCTATTTCAAATCCTATCTCCTCTTCTCCACTCACCTCTCATCTGAGCAATTGCAATAGTTTTTTATTTGCTCTCCCCACCTCTAACTTCTCCTCTTTACAGTGAAGCCTCCACAAAGCCAAAATCATTAATCATTAATTTTACACTTAACCAATTCCAGGAGCTTCCTCTTATTTCTAAGAACAAATATAAACTCCTATGTCTGACATTTAAATCTCTTCATAATCTTGGTCCATTTCTACCTTTCCTTACACAGCAAGATCCAGACATACCAGCTTACCTGTTGTTCCACACACATGACACTCTCTCCCACCTCTGAGCATTTGTACTGGCTGTTCTCCTTTGACTCAGCCTGTCATAATCCCCAGTTTGCTTCAAGACTCAGCTCATGAACCACCTTCTAGATGAAGACTTTCTTGATCCTTGCAACAGTTAATGTATTCCCATACCTAAACCACCTTTAGTTGTTTTTATTTATTCTATATATACCCATCTTTGTACATGTTGTCTCTGCCCTATACAATACACATGGTCCTTAAGAGAAGAGACTGTTTCAATTTTGGTTTTGTGTTCCCCACATTTAACATAGTGTCCTTCATAAGGAAAGTGTTAAATGATTGCGTGTTATTTGATTAGTCCAAAGCTCCTTCCATTATACCACTCTGCCTCACAAAACTGAATATATCTTTCAGAAGGGAAAAGTTCAGAATCTTTATTGTCATTTTTAGATAGAACAATCACAATTCAATCTGAGCAACGTAATAGCCATGACAAAGTTTTTCAGAAACTTAAAGATACTGTCATCTTGATATAAAGTATCTTAAAGTCCAAATCCTATGTTATGAAGAGAGAAAACTAGCAATCTGACTCTGATTCATATTGGGAATGCGGCTTTAGATGGGTACAGAACTGTCCCAGAGATTTTTCTTCTGTTCATAGTGGTAAAAGTTGTAGATCATTCCCAGGTCTGTACCAGAAAAGAAGTGAACAACTGGTTGGGAAGACGGTGTCTAAGACAGCAGCTTTTATGAAAAGATGGTGGGATTTTAGTGTATCATAAGGCTGTTACCAGCAAAAAGGGTAATGAGACAGTCAAAACAGCTAATCAATTAAAATAATCACTGTGTTGATTGAGCTACACCTTCATTCAGTTCTTATCATCATGTTTTAGGAAGAATACTGATAAACTTAAGAACATCCAAAGGAAATTACAATGGTAAAAGGTCTCAAGATCATTCCATATGAGAAAAATTGAAGTGGGGGTTGTTTAGCCTGAGAAGAAAAGGCATAGTTGGGTACATCTTTACAAATGAAAAAACTGAGACCCCAACAAGGCTGAACTGCCAAAGATCACACAGGTATTAAAAGGCAGGTGCATGTGCCAGGTACCAAGAAACACAAGAATAAAAGCACAATCAGTCTCTGCCCTAGGGAAGCTTACAATGTAAGCAGGAGATAACTTGTACATCATGGGCATGCGCAAAATAGATACAAGATGACTGGGGGATTCAGAAAAGCAGAGGAGAAAAAGAAAGATTTTAAGGAACCAGAGACTCTAAAAGGCAAGGATAAAGTAGAAATGCATTCCAATTAATGGGAAAAGCACTTTGTCAAATGCAAAGGCATAGAAATGGGAAATGGAATGCCATGTTGAAGAAACAGTGAGAAGGCTATATTGACTGCATTACAGAATACAGAAAGAGGAATAATTAAGAAAAAGGAAATTTGTTTTGCTTGTCCCCAGAGGGTAGAACTTGGAGCCACATGCACAAGCCACAGAGAGGCATATGTAGGCTTGATTTAAGGGAAAACTGAACAATACAAGCTGTCTCAAATGTAATGGATCTCCAAGGAGCTGGTAGCTCACCTCTCACTGGAGATTTTCAAATAAAGGCTAGTTCACCACTTGTCAAGGATGCTGCTGCAGAAAGGACTCTGGTTCACAAAATGGGTCTGAAATTCTATAATCTGGAGTCAAAAGACTTGGCTTTAAGGCCTGGCTGATATTTATGATCTGTATGACCCTGGGCAAGTCACTTAACCTCTCTGAGTTGGATTAATTATTAAAAGTTGCTCCCACTTCCTTGATTCTAACAAGGTTCTTCTGGTAACCAGAGGCCCTTAAAGGATCCAAAACTGGCTAATTTCATATTGAGTTCCCTCCTAATTAAATATGCTTTGAAACCAGTATGTTGGCAAGGATTTTTCTCATTGAAACGATAAAATTTGATCATTAATAGCATTCGAGACCAGAAAAAAAAACCCCACAAACCTCTAGATTTTTAGTGCAGTTTCTGAAGTTAGAACAGCAAGCTCATTTCTTTATAAATTATAGGTTCAGGTATTGGCAATAACACATTTAGGGAATGGTCTAGACTCAACTGCCATTTTTAAGATATGTTTTAAATATTTCTATATGACCTTAGATTTAGAGCTAAAGGTGCCTTAGGCGCTCTAGTCCAAGCCTTTACTTTACAAAAGAAACTGCGCCCCAGAGATATTAAGAGATTTCCTTCAAGTCTCACAGAACGCAAATAGGAGGTTTGGGATTGAAATCTGGGTCACCTGATTCTTTCCACTGCTTTGTTTAGTGGAGGTAGGGGTGGGGGGAGTTTTGTTTTTGTTTTTGTTTTTAACCTAAGAAGTTCTATCTTTGACTCTGTCTTTTTATCAGTTTCGAGTCAGACCTGAATTGACAAAATAGAAAGCAAGAACTGAAGGCAAATAATTTCTGAACACAAAACAAGACAAAATTATCAATTTCACCAAAAATCATCTGGATAATCATCTTCACTTCTCTTCAGGGCTGTCTGACTTGAATTGCATTACCCTCTTTATAAAATGTGCTTCATCTTCCTGAACTTAAAAACATCTTCAGAAAAAAAGATTCTGTTCTACCAAGATTAATTAAACTTACCTACCAATAGCAGAGAGAAGATAGGGTATCAAATTCAATTAGAGAAAAAAGTAAGGCAGTCCTACCCAAAGGTAGAAGTAGATGAATAAAGGTGGAGTGTGATACCTATTCCAATTTATCCTATATATAGCTGTGTTTGTAGTTATTTGCATGTTGTCTCCCCAATTAGATCCAGAGCTCCTTGAGGGCAGGGATTGCCTTTTTCTTTGTATCCCCAGTGCTTGGCACAGGGCCTAGTGCATAGTAGGCGCTTAACAAATGTTTACTGAACGACAACTTGAGATTTCTTCAAGCCCTCTAATTTACAACCTTCCTCTTCCAGATACCAGAGTACAGTAAAGGTCAGTCATCTAATTGTGCTTTTTATTAGGACTTGTGATCTTATCAGCCTATGCAACTCCCAACTAGGAAAGAACAGAAGCCAAGCTGCATCTTACAGAGTTGCCTGAGGCATCGAGAGATTGACTTAAATGCCCAGGGTCATACCTAGTATCTGGGGTGGTACTACATATGAACTCCTCCTGACTCAAATACTGATGGCTCTCTATCTACTACCCCATACCATTTTTTTTAACCTAAAGCCTAAAAATAGAACAGATTTCCCATTGCATCCCACCTTTATTCAGCATCAAGCTCTGTGCAATGCTACCAGGCAACAGGCCCCTCACCACCTAGAAGCCTACTTCCCTGGTCTGCATCAACATATTTGGCAGTGAGTTTAAACATCAATAGTCAAACTAGGCAGGACTCCAGGCATTCCTCCTGGGGCCAAGAAGAATTAGGTGCCAATCAAAAAAATACATTATGAGCAAAGTTTTAAGGAAGCAATATACACTCTAAGACAGTGACAAAACATTCACCCAATTAGCTTTGAGCTTAACCAAATGTTACAAACGTGACATTCAGTAATCCTCAACCAAGCACCAGAACTAATATTCAAAAGCTTGTGTGCACTCTAGGAAAATTAAGGCTGTGTTTTTGTTAAGAGCAACATCAAAGCTTATAAACTAAGGGGGGGGGGGGAATCTGTTTCCTACCTAACAATGAAATTTTAGAGGTGGAATCACTAAATTGTTTTATACAACTTAAAGTACATGAGGGGTTTTTAATGGGGATGGGGGAGTAAGTAGGGGAGACGGGTAGCAATAGTGATGTGAAAAAAAGGGACAGTAAAATTGTTTTAATGCTCAGAACAGAAGGAAGCACAGATAAGCAGGACAGTTTTGAAAGTAATATGCATTTATTACATATTTTTTAAAAAGCAAGAAATATAAAATTCACAGTTTCAGATACATTCCTTTTTATGTTGTGCCATATATATGGAAATACTCTTTTGACATTTAAGTTCAGAATAAAAAAAAATTTTTTTTTTTTTTTAAGAAAGTGGATGGTGCAGCTAGGTGAACAGTGGACAGAGCACCGGCCCTGGAGTCAGAAGGACTTGAGCTCAAGTCTGGCCCCACACACAACCCTCACTAGTTGTATGACTCTGGGCAAGTCACTTAACCCCAACTGCCTCATCCAAAAAAAAAAAAAAAAAGTGGATAATGATAGAGGAAAGAAAAAATGGATACATATTCTCTCTTTTTTGCCAACTTACAATCTTGATGTGTTATGCATAGCCCCAAATTCTCTTTGATCAATACACAAATATTCCCTCGTGGCATCATCCACATCCTTTTTAATTGGGTATAACATATACATATTATTTTAAGTATATGACAACAGAACAAGTGGCAACCTTTCAGAACTGAGTAGGTAGAATTCCATTTTAAAGATCTTCAGGACATCCAAAGTGCTATACTATATTCAAACTCCATTAAAATAGAAGCTCATTGCTACTGTTTCCAGAAAGGTAATATTTTACTGTTTTATTTAAACAAATAAACATTCATTTAAACAAATAAAGTAAATAATCAGTGTACACAGCTGGGGAGGCAGAAGGCAATAAAGATTTTCCTGACTGGATGGGGGAGGGGATGGCAAGAAATCTGAATCCAATCATAGAAAATGAGCAGTAGCTCCCAGAAGAATAAACATTTCCTACTGCTATCTGAATTTAAAACACTCTTAAACTGTGATGTCACAAACACTTTTTGGAAGCAGACAGGGTATATATATATAATGTCCCGACTGATAAATTGTCAAAGGATATGAATAGGTAGTTCTCAGATGAAGAAATCAAAGCTATCTATAATCATATGAAAAAATGCTTTAAATCACTATTGATTAGAGAAACACAAATTAAAACAACTCTGAGGAACCACCTTACACCTATCAGATTGGTTAATATGACAGAAAAGGAAAATAATAAATGGTGGAGGGAATATGTGGGAAAATTGGGACGCTAAGGCACTGCTGATGGAGTTATGAACTGATTCAATCATTCTGGAAAGCAATAATGCCTCAGACACTAGCTGTGCAACCCTGGTTAAGTCATTTAATGGGTCAGTCTCAGTTTAGGGAAAGGTGGGAGAATTTAAAGGGGAGATTTCAAAGTGACAAGCTGCTTACTGTAACCTAGCAACGTTTCCTGGTTGAATGGATATGCATTGGGGAAATGGCTGCTTCAGTTTTTCTCCACTACCCTTTTTTCATTGGATTATTTCTTTATTTTCCTGGTCCCCTGGCTAGCTCATTAAAAGACCAGTAACTTCAACAACTTACTTCACCTCTCTTGAGCCTCAATTTCCTCCAATCTGGAAAAATGGGAGAACTGAACTTGCTGAGCCTTCCAGTTCTAAATCCTATCCCTATGATATATGCAAATCTTTCAATCTGGCTGTTTATCAGCCAATGGTGTCAAGCTGCATAGATGACATGAACATCAACAAAAGAAGCTAAATTCTGGACTTAAACTTTAATAAGTTATCTGAGTCACATCATGAGCAGGCAAAAGGGAAATGATAGGAAAAATATCTAAACCAACATATAAAGGAACTGAAACATGATAAGAGAAACTAATTAAACGCCACAGCAAGAAGCAAAACCCTGAAACTATTAACAATATATTTTGAATTTTTTAATGTTAAGTTAAAGTTTTTAATTTTATTAATTTATTTAATTTATGTTATTTATATAATTATATAATTTATATAATATATAATGTTATTCAACCTCCAAATCCTTAATGAAAAAAAAAATTAACTTTTTTTTTTTAATTAGAAGAAAAATATTAGAACAGCAATATCCCAAACATATATCCATTCACACAGGAAACACTGCTAGGCTACAGTAAGCAGCTTGTCATTTTAAAATCTCCCTTTCCATCTCTCACTCCTCCCCCAAACCCTGCCCAGTGACCGAGGATTGTGAAATTTTGCTTAATCTACTCAGAAGTAGTAGTTCAATCCTGGTTAGAACTGCACTCCTGAGCACAAAACAGCCTATTCAAGGAGTTGGTAGGTGAGCCTGGCTTTGGAATTCACAAAGGTAAGCAAAATTTTTTGCTGCCTAGCATCACTATTTGATGTACTGAACACAGTTAAGCATACAAAAACAAGCCTATTCCAAAAACTGAACCTGAGTATTCCAAACAGATATAACTGGCCACATAAACCTCTCCGGGTCACCTGAATTTTCCTTTTTCTATAGCACTTGCTGACTAAATACCTCTCACTATTAGACATTTATCTCATGTACTCATAATTATCTTTCCCATGTATATACACAAGACTGTAAGCTCCTTGAAGGTAGGGCAACATCATTTCTTTTTTTATCCCACGACACCCAGAACACAGTAGTTGTTCAATAAATGTCTGTTGACACTAAATTGAAAAAGAAATAGCTGAGTCACTTAGAATGACAAAAGGTGCCAGCCACCAGTTCTTACTATATCAAAGCATTGGACAGATTCCAAATGGCAATTCATACTATAATTTAGGTGAGATGTCATTAAAAGAAAAAAATTTCACAAGATCTTAATCTTGGAGCAGGAAAGAATCACAGAGCCCAGGACCTAGAACATAGCAGGCATTTAATAAACATTTGTTGATGAATCACCTGGTCCAAAATCATTTTATAGAGCTAGAATTTGAACTCAGGTCCACTTACTCTGAATCCAGCACTCTTTCCACAACACCATGATAACTTTCTACACGGAAAAAGAATTTTCCACCTTGTTGACAGGCTGTTTGTAGTGAATGGTCACTACAACAAAGTTTCTATGTAATACAAAAATTACGCCAATCCTTCAGAGTTCTTTATCATGGTATATAATCATCTCTATCCTTTCAATGTGAGTTCATCATAGATTGCCAATAACACTGGCTTGGTTCAAAGTGGCTAAGCCTCTCTGATGGTGTCTCAGAGAAGAGCTATGGATTTTTAAAAAGGGTAACCTTACATCAGATCCTATTGACCAAGAGATCACATGCTATTTTGTGCTCAAGTTCTTCCCTACCCAGAAAGCAGATTTCTACTATTGGCTCCTGAGGCAGTTCTGCTTTCTTCTTCTTACAACTCAAATGACCAAATCCGAGAGACCTTTATTACTAAGCCATGACTGCCCTCTCTAAAATAACTATCAGTTTACTCCCCTCCTCTCACATCCAAATTTAGGCTCTGAGCCCCAGAGAGAACACATCTATATTTACCTTAGTCATCTCAAATTCACACTTTGCAGAAAGATAACTGGTTAGCTACCAAATGACAAGTCTAAGCTAATGGGCCAAGTTACAACTGTCTTCACTAAATTTGGAGCCTTTCTTTTGGCTAATACATCAAGCACAGGAAGCAAAAGTTAAAAAGAAAAAGAAAAAAAGCTGCATGTAACTAAAAGCCCCTCGAATATCCAGAAGTCTTGTGGTTTAAAAGCTATTCTAGGTATCAAGTTGTATGCATCCTAAGCCAACAAGCTTTCCCTGTATCTTGCTAGCTCTGAAGCAACACCTTTTCCCCTCCAATTCCAACTTCCTTACTCCTGCTGAAACTGCCAGTAGGTGTGACCAACAATCAACATCTGCATGCAGAGCACAAGGGTTTCATTTTAATCTTATTTAGTTTAAGTTTCATAACATCCTGAAGATGTTGGCAGATTACCAAGTAGATGGAAATACACAAGTCCTACACTTTCAACCAACTCCGAGGAAGGAAGAAGTTGCTCCCTTCCTGATACTGCAACAACTTGGATGCCACATTTAATATAAAAACATAGCTGGTTCCATAATCAGGCTCATCTAATATAAGGGAAAGAAAAAGGGAAAAGGCATTTAGTAAGTGTCTACTATGTGCCAGGCACTATGCTAAGCACTTTATAAAGGCTATTGGATATTCAACACAGGATTTTACATCAGATCCTGGAGGTGATACGGAACCACTGGAGTTTATCGAATATGGGGTGGTGACATGGTCATATCTACACTTTAGGAAGATTATTTTAAGAGGTGAGTGGAAGATGGAAGGGAGTAGGGAGAGACTTAAGGCAGGCAAACCTACCAGTAGCCTAGCTATGATGTGATGAGAAGAACCCGAAGAGTAGTGGCCATGTCAAAGGAGAAAAGGGGATGTACACTAGAGACTTGGAAAAGGTAAAATCAACAAGACTTGGCAACAGTCTGGACATCACCACTCATAGTTGTAAAAACTCAGATAAACACGGGTTTTCCCAAAGATCTGTGAAAAAGACCCAAATGTATATTATGCCTCCCAACTTGTGTTCTCTTACTCCACCAATATGCAGAGCAAGAAAAGAAAAACGAGATAAGACAGAGGGAAACATTACTGAGTCGATACAGAATGTCAAAGTGTGAACATTTAGGTCAAAAAACAACCTACAATCCAGGGTGTTTATTAATAACTAAATTCACGTAATAGAAGGCACTCTCCATGTGCCTAGACCACCTTTTGTCATCTTATTTAAGTAATCTAAATGTTTAGAATTTTTTTTTAATTTTCCACTTGAATATCTCCTAAGGTTCTGACACTCCTTATTACACAGGCTAGTGAAATAAATTACTCATCAAATCCATCTGCTTAGTGCTGTCATTTTCTACAGTTAGTTTTCCAGGTCATAAACCTAGGGGAGAGGGAGAGGAAAGGAGAGAGAAAAAGAGAGTGAGAGAAAGGAAGGAAGAGAGAAGGAGGGAGAGGGAGGTAGAAAGAGAAGAGGAGAGAGAGAGAGAGAGAGAGATAGGAAAAGACAGCACACATGAATCTTCCAAATCCAGGGAAAGAATGGAAATGGGGAAGAGAACTGGAATGGACATTTACAGCAGTGTATTTACTTCATGATATATCCAACGTTGTCCACAAAGTGCAAAGACGGAAGCGAATATCCAGGGAGGGGGAAAAATCCACCTTATTGGGAATGATGGATTTCTGCCCTGATCTGGGGGTTATGAAAAACAATGCAACACAGCAGCTAACACTCATACAGGAAATAATTCACTTCCTATTTTAACAAACCCACAAAGCTGAGTATAGAGATATATGACCTAGACAGAAAGGCAAGGAAACATAAGACATTAATCTTCAATTTCTACGGATAGTTTTACGCACTGTCAGGAATCAGGATGTAAACATAAGTCGTGTAAGCTACTATAAACCAGGATTTGAAATCCTAAGTAAGAAATTACCCTCAAATATAGAACGAGAACAAAGAGGTGAAAATCTTTTTTCTTCTTTTTAAATACTGACCAAAGACATAGTTTATTATATAATTTTAATGGTACTATATTTCCAAAAGTGATCATAAAGTGAGTGTTTTATCATTTCAAAACATTTATTAAGCACCTGCTAAGGGTCTGGGTTAAGCAATTGGGACACAAAGGCAAACGTGACATAAACCACAGTATCAAGGACTTTAACATCTAATGGAGAGGAAAGACAGATAACAATAACATAAAAGAGGATATGATAAATAAAGGAGAGATCTAGGGGAAATGCTACAATAAATCTGTAAAGAAAAATTAATTTCAAGTGGGGTGGAATCAGGAAAGACTTCATGGAGAAGCTCGGCATCTGAACTGGATGTCAAGGGAGGGAAACACCTTCAAAAAGCAGGAATGGGGGAGGATAAGAATAGAGAAAGCTTCTTCCAGACTGTAGAAGAGAAGATGCAAGGTAAACAAAGGCTCAAAGATGGAATAGGACTGGATGAGAAAAGAAGATGAAGAACCCCATTTTGGTTAGATCTGGAAAGTTAGAGTGCATTCATATATAATGAAGCAACTTGAATGTCAAGATGCAAAATTCCTATTTCACTTGGTAGGCAAACACGGAAGGTTTTTAGAAAAAAAGAGTTAAGTGATCATAGTGGTATATTATAAAGCTTACACCAGTGTTGTGTAAAAGATAAACTTAAAAGAGAAAACAATTGAGGCAGGAAGATTCACATGGAGGCTATACCTATCTAGATAAGAAGAAAGTAGATGAATTAAGTTGACTGCAGTGGAAATGGAAAAGAGAAGAATGACATGAGCAAACAACAGACTTTGGAAATGTAAAGTGAGGGAAAAGGAAGAGTCAAATATAATTCTAAGGTTATCAGCTGGTCAAACGGAAAGACAGTCAAGGGAAAAGCAAGATTTGAGGAGAAGATAATGAGCTCAAAGTGCCTAAGGGACCAACAACATCCAAGCAGAAATGTTTATTTGGCAGCAAGAAATATGGCACTGGTGTTCGAGCCAGCTAGCAAAGTGGAACACTGGACTTGGAGTAGGGAAAATCTGAGTTCAAATCTGGCCTTGACACTTAGTAGCTATGTGACCATGAGCAAGTCACTTAACCTCCCTGTGTGTCAGTTTCCTGATCTGTAAAAGGGAGATAATGATACTTACTTCATAGGATTGTTGTGTAAATCATTAGTTAAAAATTGTATTTTGCAAATCTTAAAATAAAAATGCTAGCTGTTATTATCACAATAATATAGGGGTCCTGACCATCTCTCTTTCCTCACTTCAGTAATCTAAATAACTCCAGTTTTTCCTTTGAGTAGATAGAAAGTTCCAACAACTTAAGAAAGGAACACACAAGAAACTAATTTGGCCCAGTGGCCAAAGATACCCCAGGGTGCCAATAAAAGCATTGAGGCAAAGGATAATAACGACCAATCTGATAAAAAATCATAAGAGAAAGATGAGGGCCTTTTCTGTGACACAGCCTTTCCATTAGCTTTTCTGTTTTTCATGTCTAATACCAGGTTTAGTTATCTCTCTGGACCAGCTGGCTCCCTCAGAGTGATGTTAATGAGGCCCAGGTCAGGTGCTCTACCTCCATAAAGGCCAATTAGCTTCACAGAGAAAAACCAGGCAAGCAGGTTTTTCACAAGGGGAATTAGACAAGACAACATGGATGGCTAGCCACTGGAAAATACAACAGTAGATGCTTTGATGGTAGATAGATATCACAGTTTAATTTGATGACTGCTTTAAAACATACATACGCACTCACACATACCCACCCTAAGAAGTCTTTAGATGGACAAATACTAACTTATAATAAACCTTAATAGAAAAGCATGTACTGGATTGCTAATAGATCCGTTCTTAGAAGGCAGCAAAGGGCACAGGTTTTGGAGTTGGAAGACCCAAGTTCATACGCTATACTGCCACTTACTACTTTTGTGACCAGTTACTTCATCTTTCTGGGCCTCAGTAGCTTCATCTGTAAAATGAGGATACTGAACTAGGTAATTTAAGGATACTTCTAAGCTCTGAATCTATAATTCAATCCTAAAAGTTATTTAAGTGATTTGGTGGCAACTAGGCGGTACAGTGGATAGGGCACTGGACTTGGGAGTCTGAAAGACTTGATTTCAAAACTTGCCTCAAACACTAGCTGTGTGACTGAGAGCAAGTGGTTAACCTCTCAGCTTCAATTTCCTCATCTATAAAATGGGGGTGATAGTATCACCTACCTCACAGAGTTGCTGTAATGATCAAATGACATGACATAAATAAAATGTTTTACGAATCTTAATGTGCTACATAAATACTAGCTATTATTATTATTATTATTATTATTTCTATTATTAAATGTATAATGCAAAGGTCAAAAACCAACTGGTTCCTTGAATTGAGCCAGAGGAATTCTAAAAAGTCAAGAGTCTGAAAAGCCACAGCTGAGCTTGCTCTAAAAAGAACACCAAGAGAAGGCTTAAAGTCTGCATCTGTCTTGTGGTGAGTGAAATATTTAAAGGACAGGTGGAAAAACTACGTCAAAAGAGTCCTCACACCAACAAAAAAGATGACTAATTTTAGCTAGAATGGATTTGAGAGAAACACTTCCTCCTCACTTTTTTTTATAGAAAATATTTAAGTTCTAATGAAAAAAAATCAAAAAATTAAAACTAAGGCTAAAATAAAGACCACTTTTCCAAAATTACTCTTATCAAAATCCAATAGTTAATTCAGACCGAGTTATCTCAAGTTAAAATCCACTTCCATCCAATTAACTTTAAATAAATTTGCCCATTTTAAAGAGGACAAAAGTTACATACTTCCTCTTGCACTTCCTAAATTTTCAGCCGAAGTCACTCATGGGTATCTGAATTACAAAGGTCCCCTTTGGTTGCATTGTTATAGGTTTCCCCTTGTCTCAAAACAATGATTCATTAACACAAACTCCAGGTCTAGATTTCCTATATAACCTTTTTTGTATCAAGGGACACTTCTAGTCTCCTCTGCTACCCCCTAGTCTGGTGTTTCTAAATGCATAAAATAAAATACAAAGGATTACAAGGAAATCAAAGGTGAGTGAAAATAAAAATAAAAATTTTTCCCATTCAAATACAGTGATTCCCTAAAGTATGTCAGTTAAAAACTTGTCTCAGGCTCTTACCCTTCCCCCCAATTCGATGAATACCATTAACTAAATGCATCTGCTCTTCCCCACAACAGAATACTCTCCCTATTTTTAACTGTCAAACTATAGAAGACTCAAAAGGTCCCAGACCACACATAGGGAAAAGTCCTATTTAGGAGTTTCTCTTCAAAGGGAAGACTTCTAACAAGTTCCCAATCTGCATGACAGGCACAAAGCTAACCAAAGCACTCCACCGAATATAAGAAAAGTGTCCAACTATTCATCACTCAAAACACTAGTACTACCAGCCAAGAGCTTCTGTATTCTCTAAAATTTTATGGCTAATTTGGAAGAGGACTAGATTCATAGATGAGAAAACCAAGACTCAGAAAGGGGTGATTTAAAATCATTAGAATGCCAGAACTGGAAGGAACCTTGGGTACACAGGCCCTAAGAGATGAAGTGATTTGTCCAAGGTCACAGTGCTAAGACAAGGTTTCCAGATTCCCAGTACACTTCTCTTTGCACTATATTCAATCAATCAACAAGCATTTATGACTGCTAGGCCCTGTGCCTGACATTAGACATAAAAAAAAAAAAGAAAGAAAAACATTCTTTACTCTAAAGGACCTTAATATTCTACCAAGGGAGACTATGTACCTATGTAAGTATATAAAGAATATGATTGTTTAATATAAGGTAATTAGGGAGAAAGGCCACCAGAAGTCGGGATTATCAAGAAAGGTTTCAAGTTAAGGCAATGGTGCTTTAGTAAAGTCTTGAAGGAAAGAGTGATTCTATGAGGTGAATGAGAAGACAGTGCACTCCAGATATGAGATGGCCAGCACAAAGGTATGGACATGAGAAATAGAGGGCCATGTGTGAGGAATGGAGAGAAAGTCAGTTTGGCTAGACAGTACAGTGAGGGAAAAGAAGTAAAGTATTAAGAGACTGGAAAAATAGGTTGGGGCCACGGTATGAAGAGCTTAAAAAAAGAAAAAAAAAAGTTTATATATAGTTATCCCAAGGTTATTTAAGGATGAAAATGGAAAGAAAACAAACAGAAGAAAAATGAAAAAGATCTGCAAAGATTCTGACTTTGCAGACTCTTAACTTTTTAGAATTCCCCTGGCTCAATTCAAAGGACCAGAGGGAAGTCTCATGAACCCCAAAGGTTATTTGCATTTTGAAATAGGATCCATAGCACCAGATCTACCAAGATCCTCACCCAGCTAAACCCCTTTCATATTCTGTCACATGATCAATGTGATAAGATAAAAATCAATTTCTTTAAATACTACAGATTTTTTTTCCTACAGAAGAAAGCCATCTCCCCTGGGATTTGAATTAGAGTCTGGTCAGCCCTAAAGTAAAGTTCACCAACACTTAATGGTTTTACCATTTTGTTTTTACATAGCCTAATATTATTCACTATACTTTTATGATCCGTCATTCAACAAATTTTTATTATATGTCTATTATGTTCAAGTAATCACAGTGGAAATATATGTAATGCCCCACCAACTAAACTCTAAGTTTCTTGAGGAAAGGGACTGTCTTATATTTCTTTGTATCCT
Source organism: Vombatus ursinus (assembly GCF_900497805.2). Lineage (NCBI taxonomy): Eukaryota > Metazoa > Chordata > Mammalia > Diprotodontia > Vombatidae > Vombatus > Vombatus ursinus. The sequence continues at coordinate 8,539,128 of NW_020954953.1, read as the reverse complement.
CCCACTGTTTCCAGTGTACGATAGTAAATATTCAATAAACACTTACTAAAGAAAAAAGGAAAAGGACCTATATGTACAAAAATATTTATAGCAACTCTTGTTATGGTGACAAAGAATTGGAAATTGAGAGGATGTCTATCAATCGGGGAACAGCTAAACAAGCTGCAGTATATGATTGTGAAGCAATTCTATTGTTTTATAAGGAATGATGAGCTGGATGGTTTCAGAAAAACTTGGGAAGATGCATACAAACTGATGCAAAGTGAACTGAGCAGAATCAAGAGAACATTGTACATAGCAAACAATATTGTAACCATGATCAACAATGAATGACAGACTTTGCTACTCTGATCAATACAATGATACAAGATAATTCCAAAGGACTTATGATGAAAAATGTAAGAGCACTGATGAACTCTATGTGCAGGTTTGAAGTATATTTTTTTCACCTTTTTCTTTTTCGGCAACATGGCTAATAAGGAAATGTTTCATATGACTTCACATGTATTAATGGGTGTCATATTTCTTGCCTTTTCAATGGACAGGCGAGGGGTTGGAGTGGTAGAGAATTTGGACAATTTTTTTTTAAATGCTGAAAAATAACTGGGAGGGATAGGGGTTGTATTTTATCCTAGAGGCAATAAGGAGCCATCAAAATTGAGCAGGGAAGTGAATGATCAAGCTACACTTAGGGAAAATCACTTTTGAAGATGTATTGAGTAGAGACTTGAGGAAGAGAGAATAAACTGGAGCCCCACTATAATAGTCCAGGCAAGAAATGAATGTCTGAACTATGGTACAAAAGAGGAAGGATATAAAAGATTTTGCAGAGGTAGTAGCAAGATTTTGCAATTAATTGTAAATGTTTAGTAAAGGAGAATGAGAAGTTGAAAACAAAACTGGTTACAAACCTGGGAGGCTGAAAGATTGGTAATGCCTTCAACAGAAATAATAGAGTTGTTTGGTTGGGGGCAGAGGTGGTTAGGGAAAGGAGGTAATGAATTTGGTTTTGGACTTGTGGGATTTGATATGACATTGTGTGTGTATATATACATACATTTATATACACACACATACACTATATACACATACATACATATATAAAAAATACTTCAGTTGATGTAGATAAATCAAACATTTTTTTCCAAGACTTGTATTGATATCTTGTTTTTACAACACCTAGCATTCTTCCCCCTTCACAGGGAGCCATCTCTTATAACACTTTTTTAAAAAAAAAGGGGGGGGGGACCCAATCCAATTCATACATCCAAAAAATCTAAAATTATCTTCAATATGTCATGTCCATTGACCCCCAGGTCTATGCAAGGAGGTGTCTTTTTGAAACTCTTCTTTGGGGCCAACCTTGTTCTTTGTAGTCTTGCAGCATTTGTCTTCAGCAGATCTGGTTGCTGCTCCTTCCATTACCCTGATGTAGTCACTGTGCACACTATTTCCTTGGCTCTGCTTACTTCATTTTGCAATACTTCACGTAAGTCTTTCCATGCTTCTCTGTAATCATCATTAATAATCACTTATTAAGCACCAACTATGTGCTAAGCACTGCTAGGTACTAGAGACAAAAAGAGTTTTTCTTTTATCCTTACTGTCAAAGAGATTACATTATATTATGAAGGGGGAAAAACATGTATCCGTAAAAGTATATGCAGAATAAATAAAAATAAATATAAAGTCAATAAATACGAAGTAGTTAGGAAAGAAGAATTGCATTAGCATTGGTGGGGAGCACAAAAAGGGAGGAGAAAGAATCAGGTCACTAGCTCAAATGGACTTATCCCCAAACAGCTGCTGCCTATGGAGTGGGCACTTTGGTATAGAGAATCTCTCAGATCTAATGTGGTCTTTCCATCTTGAGATTCTCAATCTCAAGATTATCAACACTGAAATGTACAACAGACTGCACAGAGCTCTGCTTGTCTCAGTAAAACTGACTACAGTTTGAAAACCAGCAACTTAACCTAATGAAAACACACAACAATTATAAAGCATTACACCTGAACAGCATTGTTGCCATTCATTATTTGACATTCATTAACTCACTGGAGCCTCAGAACACTCATAACTCCACAAAATACAGGCCTCTAGGCCTGAGGCAAAAGCCTAGGACTTCTGCCTTCGGGGGGAGGGAGTCCCCACATCAGGAGTTACTGATGAAATTCACAGATCCTTCATGTGTTCATGTATGCACACATTCCAGTTACGCTGAGATAGTTAACCTTCTAATTTGCTCACCCCTTGAAAAATGAAATTTGAGATGAAAGAACATACACTAGAATGGAATTAGAAAAGAATCCACATGGCATATTCACTTGTGGCCAATAAAGAAAATTCAGGTTTATTTTGTAGATTAAGTTCTAAACAAGGGTAGAGGAGGAGTAAGAAAACCTGTTTGTAAATAAGTACATGCTGACTCCACTCCAAAGTACTAAATTACTAAGGTATCCTCTAACCTGGGGGAGAAACAAGCTACTATGGCTGGCCTTCATTTATTACCAGATAACTGAGGCAGGCACTACTGCTACAAAGCTGTAGTGGAAAAGGAGTGGAGTTTGAGTCAGAGGAGCTGGATTTGAAGCCTGGCCATGCTACTTACTAGCTAGGCCTCAGTTTTCTCATCTACAAAACAAAAGGGGCTGGACCAAATTATCTTTTTGAACCCACTAGTCTGAAGTTTAAGATCTGGTAATCCCTCACCTGCACAAAGGGAAATTAGAGAAATCCCAGACCCACCCCAATGACTCAGAGGATCACTCCTCAATCCTCCCCAGCCTCCACCTACCAGTCACCACCAAGCAAAAGAGGAGCCAGATTTTTGGGGGGACAAAGGAGGAAGAGAAAAATGAAGAAGTAGCATTTTGTATCTTCTAACTAGTCCTTAATTTATTCCACAAACAACAAATACAAGCACTTCCTGAAGAATAATTTCACATTCTGCCTTCCCTTTCAAACCCTAAAGATTCTTTCTGACATCAACTAAACTGTCTTGGATCAACACTACCAACTTCTGACCGATATAAAAATTGTTCTATCCACATCAAGAGCTGGAAAGGATAGCATACAGTCCCAGAGGGTCATTTAAGATAGGAAACTAAGGCAGATCTTTTTCTACTACTTGCTTTCTCCCCACATTTTCCTATGGTTTTCCAGTGCTTACAACTCAGTTAATCCTTCTCCCTAGCCCTTCAAGGCAAACCAGAGAGGTCCTTAAAGGAAAATATAGAGTGCCCTAGTCAACAAACAAGAAAATAACAAAGAATTTCAAAATTAAAAAGTACCTTAGAAACTATCAAATCCAACCCCTTTATTTTGCAGATGAGAAAGCTAAAGTGGGGCAGCTAGGTGGCGTAGTGGATAGAGCTCCGGCCTTGGAGTCAGGAGGACCTGAGTTCAAATCTGACCTCAGACACTTAACATTTACTAGTTGTGTGACCCTGGGCAAGTCACTTAACCCCAATTGCCTAGCCAAAAAAAAAAAAAGAGGCAAAAAAAGCTAAGGAACAGAAAGGTTAAATAATTTGCCCAAGGTTATACAGCTAGTTGCTAATAAAAGTGGAATGAGAATGATGACAAAAATAATGGCTCATATTTATATAGTTCTTTAAAGTTTTCAAAGTGATTTCTTCACTGAGGCTGGTTTAGGTATATTATCCCGGTTTTGCAAATGAAAAAATTGAAGCTGAGAGCAGTAAAGCAACTAGCTCAGAGTAAAACAGCCAGCAGACTTCCAAAGCAGCACTCCAACCCAAGCCAAATTCCACTACTCTACCTCACCTCCTATATTAGACAGAACCCATTAGGCCTCTTCTCAATTACTACCCCATCCCCTTAACTAGAAATTTCCAATTCTACTTCATTTCATGTCCTTATGGCAAATACATAATGTTCTTGATAAACTCATTATCCAAAATTCAGCTTTGGAGGAGAATCTAAACCCCAATACCTTTTTGCTAGAACTCGTCCAAAATCAGTACAATTTAAAATACCTACACTTGGATAGAATAAAAATACTTTAAATTATAAAATAAGACCCTAGTAAAATACTAGAGGAAGAGCTGAAAAACATCATACATTAACATTTACACACTTACTCAAATACTGCACTGCAGACATAATTCCAAAGTAATATGTAATTAGATATTCTCATGTCTTCTCTTATAAACCCAGAGTTATCTTTTATCCAGTAGTTAAATCCCAGAGATTAGGAGGATCCTCCAAAATTGAGCATTTATCATTGCTTCCATTAACTGTAGGAAGTAACTTTCTTTCATATTCTTTATAAGTGTTTTAAAAGAAACAGAAAAATTCTCCAATTCACCATGTACCTAAGTGAAATGCTAGGTGCAGAGCCAGTAAAGAGAATGACCAGAGGGAGACAAGCCCTTTCTGAATTCCAAAGGGATTATTACATAAGTCTAAGAAACCAGATGGCAGCTGGTGAAGAGATACTAAGGCAATACCTCGGTTATAATACAAAAACACTTACCCACAATGAATTCTGGCACCAGGATTTTAAAGGGCCAACTTAGTGGTATTTAAATTTACTCAGTATCACAGAATATAATTTGTAGAAATCAAAAAACATCCTCCTCCAAAACCCAATTAGGTTTCAGATTATTAATCAATTCTCTACCATGCCCCAAAAACCTCTTCAATCAGCAAGATTACTTCAGCCCAGGATTTCAAAAATACCCTCTGCCCCAGGCCCCTCCCTTTGACTGGAGGGCTCAACCCAGACCCATTTAATCCATTTAAGGAGAATGCTTAAGTAGCCCATCCATCCTTTCATTTCCCACCAGCTAGCAACTTGGGATAAATTCCCCTCTCCTCCCCTCATTTCCTTTTATGTGTTATCTTCCCCATTCAAATGTAAACTCCCAGAGAGCAGAAGATACTAGAGTGACTTGCCATTTCTTTCTCTAGAGTGTCCCCATTTTACAGATGAGGAACTGAGGCAAAAAAAAAAATACATTATTTGCCTAAAGTCACACATAAGTGATTGAAGCAGGATTTAAACTCAGCTACTCCCAACTCCAGGCCAAGCCTCTATCCACTGCACCATCTAGCTGCCCCTGACTAGCACATAGTAAGGGCTTAATAAATATTTTTACTGACTAATCAATCAATAAGGATTTGGGGGGAGGGGGGAGAAGAGATGTGTTTATTTATATTAAGTCAAGCACTATGCTAAATACTTTATAAATATTACCTCATCTGATCCTTAAAACAATCCTGAGAAGTTAATGATTATCCTTATTTTACAGTTGAGGAAACTGAGGTAGAGAATGATTTGCCCAGGGTCACAGAGCTAATAAGTACCTGAGGCCAAATCTGAACTCAGGTCTTCCAGTGTCCAGGCCCAGGTGCTTTACTCACCTAGCTCATCATGGAGTACTTTGACATTCAACCTGACATTCAGAGAGTGCTAAAAGCTCACAGTCTAGTTGGGGAGATAAAATCATAAGCAGCATCATGAAACAGAAAGGACCTGGGAGATCATCTAGCCCAAATGTCTTATTTTACCAACGAGGAATCTGAAGTCACAAAGTAGGAAATTACGTGAGTAAGGTCACAGAAAAAGTAAACAGCAGAAGCCAAGGAACCTCCAACTTCCAAAGGTTCTCCAATTTCCAAATCCAGGGCCCTTTCCATTAAACTGCCCTGAGAGCAATTTGACAATTCATCCACACATAATTAAATGTTAGCAAACTGTACTAGAGGTCAGAGAACCTTAACGTTTGGGTACATTAAGAACTAGACAGGTAGAGAAGGAATGACATTTTTGACAAGGGATACAATATAGACAAGTGCATCGATACAATGTGAAACAACAAGGAGCTTGGCATAAAACAAAGTATACTGGAAGGCAAGGGGGGTGGTTAGAAGCAACCTTTGGATTGGTTAAATGGTGCCAGACTATGATTGACCTTGAAAACCAAACAGAGGAGTTTGGACTTCATGTGGTACATAAAGGTGGGATGCCACGCACTTTAAGACAAACAAGCCAAATCCTCATTTTCCAAAAAGAATGCTCAATTATACATGGGAAAACTTTTTAAAATATGCTCTCCAACAATTATGCATTTTTAAGAACTAGAAATATGACCATTTTAGTAACAATAAAAAAAAATTTTTTAAATCAAGGTATTTACCAAATCTTCCTTTTCTCCAAGAATGAAAAAAAAGCATCACTTGGCAACTCTGAAAATATTTGTCTGTGTAAAATTATATCCTTCACAATAGCATGACAATTTTCACTGTTTCAACTGCTTGCCCTGGCAAAAATGACTAAGCCAATTTAGAAGTGGGTTAGAAGGTTTATTAAAAGTGACTCTATAGCAAAGTCTGAAACCAAACAGGTATTTTTGAGAACTACCCAAATAAAGCTTTCTGATTGCTTTAGCCTCTTTGTGACTATCACTATTTCCTTCCCAATGCCAATGGAATCTCACAAAAATGAGAACATTTTTGTGGTTATTCTCTCTTACTTTCATCACAGGAGCTTTATGTTCAAAAGGTATAGAATACAAATAATTATTAACATATTACTTCCCCAGTTCAAGAACCTAAAACGGCACCCAATTATTCTTTGTCCTTATTACTATCTTTAATCACTCCATCCTTCCCCTCTCCCCTAGTTGTGGCCATCACTCTCGCTCTATCGTCAGGCTCCTTCAGTCCTAACAAAATGGTTAATTAAACTATACAAGATACTCAACCCTTGAGTCCCTTGTCCCCTTTCCCTAGCGTGACTTATGTCACAGCAAACTCCAACATTTGAATTACCTCTACTTCATCCCTTCTCTGACCCTCTCCTAAAGACAATGGAAGAGGTCAATTGCCAACTGGATCCATACAAGTTTATCTGACTTCAACTGGGCCTTCTCTACTTCACAGAAATAATTTATTCTTGTTTATTTGACTCTGCCAGAGGCTGTTCCAAATCTTCCTCCTCTTGCCCCTCTTCCCTACCAGTAAAGGATTTTGCTTCCTACTTTACTGAGAAAAATGGAGTCATCCATCCCTCCTATTGTGAGCTCTCTCTTTATTACATTCTTCAAAACATCCATCCTGCTCTTCCTCTGAGCCAGTCTAAAAGAGATGGATGGCCCTTTTCTTTATGAAGGCCAACCCTCTACTTAGATAACTGATCACTCCTCCTCTCATCTCCTCAGGGTGTCATTCAAGTTCCCTTGATCACCTCAACTCTTTCTTCTTCAATTTCTCTTTATCTGTTAGCACAATACCTACAAACAGGGTCAGTTCTTTAAAAACCTCAAGTTGGAATCATTATTGATTAGAGAAATGCAAACTAAAACAATTTTCAGGTACCACCTCACACTTATCAGATTGGCTAACTTGACAAAATAGGAAAACGGTAAATGTTAGAGATGTGGGAAAATTACAACACTAATACATTGTTGATGGAGTTGTGAACTGACCCAACCATTCTGGAGAACAATTGAGAACTGTGCCCAAAAGGCTATAAAACTGTGCATATCCTTTGATCCAGTAATGCCACTACTAGGTCTGTATCCCAAAGGGATCATAAAAAAGGGAAAAGGACCAACATGCACAAAAATATTTGTAGTACCTCTTTTTGTGGTGACAAAGAATTGGAAGTTGAGGGGATGCCCATCAACTGAGGAATACCTGAACAAGTTGTGGTATATGAATGTAAAGGAATGCTATTGTGCTATGAGAAATGGTAAGCAGGCAAATTTCTGAAAAACCTGGAAAAACTTACATGAAGTGATGCTAAGTGAAGTGAGTAGAACCAGGACATTGTACATGGTTAACAGCAACATTGTGTGATGACCGATTTTGATAGACTTAGCTCTTCTCAGCAAAGCAAGGATCTAAGACAACTCCAAAAGCCTCATGATGGAAAATGCTATCCACATCCAGAAAAAGAACTATGGAGTCTGAATGCAGATTGAAGCATACTATTTGCTCTTTTTTTGTTGTTGTTTTTACTTTCTTGAGGTTTTTCCCTTTTGTTCTGATTCTTCTTTTACAACATAACTAATGTAGAAATATGTTTAATATGATTGTACATGTATAGCCTATATCAGATTGCATGCCATCATAGGGAGGGGAGATGGAAGGATGGGAAAATTTTAGAACTCAAAATCTTACAAAAGTGAATGTTGAAAACTAATAATAAGTAAATAAGTATTTTTTTAAATGGTTAAAAAAAAAACACCAAAGTTGGCCTGGCCATCCCAACAAGATCTTGTCTGAAACCTCTCCACTCATTCACTGCCAAATTCCTCTTTTTCCTCACATATCACACACTTCTCAGCTCCAATGTGACTTCTAACCCCACCAATGAACTTTATAAAATAGCTTTGTCCAGAGTTACCAAAGGATCTTTTAACTGCTAAACCCAATAGTCTTTTCTACCCCAAAAATGTCAAAGGCAGAAAGCTCCCATATATACCAAAATACTCAAAACAATACTTTCTGCAATATCAAAGAACTTTAATCAAAGTGGGGTCCACAGATTCGGGAATGATTAAATAAACTATGATGTATGACTGCTATGGAATATTATGGTGCAGTAAGAAATGATGAATATAAGGAATTTGGAGACATACAGGAGGATGTGTATGAACTGGGAAAGACTGAAAAAATCAGAACTAATAGAATATACATAATGTCATCAAAAATGTAAATGAAGGGAAAAACTAAAAGGAAGCTAAGTAACTCCAAGAATCAATATTGACTCTAGAGAATAGCACCTCCCTCCTAGCAGCCAAGAAGTGGAACATTACACACATTAGATGAGGTCACTTTGTCAGTTGATTTTGAGGGTGGGCACCAGGAGCTTAGAAATAATTTTTTTTTTAATCACCAGTACAAGTTGTTTTAAAAAATAAGTAAATCCAATGGCCTCTTAATCTTCATCTTCCTTGATCTCTATTCAGCTTTTGACACAGTGTGGAATTGCAGGGAAAAAAAACATATCTGAAGTCAGAGGACATGGGCTCAAATCCCACTTTACGACCTCTGTGACCTTGGTCCACCCTCTTCCCTGTGCCTCAATCTATTAAATGAAGGGTTGGTTTAGACAGCCTCTAAAATATATTCCCCTTCCTTCTTGAATATTAACAATTTTTAGAAAGCACAGATCTGGTCATGTCACCTCCTCTCCTATTCAAACTAGTTCCCTATTACCTCTAGGATCAAACCTAAAACCCTATTTGTCATGTGAAGCCCTTTACATCCTGGTCCGTTCCTATATTTTTACCCTTCTCACACTCTTTACTGCCCTCTCCACACACTAAATCCAGCTACACTGGATTAACTTGCTGTTCCTCACACACTACACTCTATCTTGTGATTCCATGCCTTCACAGTGGCTGTCCACAATGCCTCCTGGCTTTCCCGGTTTACTTATACCTGGTTTCCTTCAAGATTCAGCTCAAATCCCACCTTCTACAGGAACTCTCTTCCACTTCCCGTCATCTCTATAGTCAATCAGTTGTCAAGTATTGTTCATTCTATTTTCATGACATCTTTCACATCCATCCCATGCTCTCCACTCACATGGCTGCCAACCTAGTTCAAGCTTTCATCACCTCTTACCAGGACTACCGCACCAGCCTACTTGTTCAGTCTTCTTACAATTACTCCCCTCTGTACACTTTACAATCCAACACTGGCACTCTTATCTCCATACTCTGCCTTTTCACTGGCTATCCCCATGTCTGAAGTGTTCTCGCTCTCCTCACCTTTGCAGGATTCCTGGCTTCCTTTGAGATTTGGCTTATATCCAACTTTTGGCAGGAGGTCTTTCTCAGTTTCCTCTCCCCTAAAAGACATCCCTCTGAGATCCCCTTCCATCTACTTTGTATATCTCTTTTATGTGCATAGTTATTTGCATGTTGTCTCCCCTATTAGACTATGGGCTCCTTGGATGCTGAGAAAATGTATTTGTCTTTCTTTGTATCCCTGACATTTAGCACAATGCCTGACATATAATAAGCATTTAATAAATGCTTGTTGGCTAACTGGACTACTGGTCTCCTTGCTTCCTGTATCTCTCTTATCCAATCTATTCTCACCTTTGACAATCTTAGTACTGCCTTTCCAGGCTTATTGTATGTTATTCCCCTTTACAAACTCCATATTCCAGATAAACTGGCCTATTTGCTCTTTGCCAAACTCTGTATCTCCCACTTCTGTGCCTGTACAGGCTGTCCCTCATAACTGATACACATACCCTCCTCATTTTAGAATCTTTATCTTCCTTCCAAAAACTCAGCTCAGATGCCTCTGCCTATGGCTTTCCTGATCACCTTAGTTTAAGGTGATCTATTCCTCCTCAAAATAACTTGTATCCACTTATTGTTATACTCCTCCTTGTCCAAGGATGAAAGTTTCTTGAGGTCTTTTTTTGTCTTTTTTTTTTTTGTATCCCCAAAGTAGGCACTTTGTACAATGTAGGCCCTTAATAAATGCTTGTTCAACTGACAATTAATTGAATCTACGTAATCACATCCAAATTACTTTCCCATAACATATAACCATCACCCTGTTATTATTTTGCAGAGCATTATTTTAGAAGCAGCTGGGTGGTACAGTGGATAGAACTGTGGGCCTGAAGTCACAAAAACCTGGGGAGCCAGCCTCAAATACTTAGTAGCTGTGTGACCCTGCACAACTCACTTAATCTTTGCCTGCCTCCGTTTTCTGAACTGTAAAATAAAGATAACAGCACCTACTTCCCAGGATGTTGTGACGATCAAATGAGATATTTGTAAAGTGGTTAGCATAGTCCCCTTGCTTGTTCCTTCCCTTTTTTCTCTACTGCTGCCCATCAAAAACCTCCTATCCTAGTCAAACTAGCCTGCTCACTACACCTATCATGTTCTCTTCTGGATCTGTGCACCTGCTGTTCCCTTTAACTAGATACAGGGGTGGGGAACCTTCGGAAGGGTCTTGAGGCTACAGGAGACCCTCTAGGTCCTCAAGTGTGGACCTTTGACTGAACTTGTTCTATGAAGTTTGGATTCAGTCAAAGGCTGCAATTGAGGACCTAGAGGACCACATGTGACCTCAAGGCCGCAGGTTCCCTACTCCTGAACTAGGATGTTCTCCCTCCACCCTCACATTCATTTCTTAGAACCCTTACTTTCTTCCGGAGCTCAACTCAAGTACTGCCTACATGTATGTGGCCTTCCATGATCTTCCCCAACTAACAGTGCTTCCTCCTCAACATTACCTTATATTTATCTATATGTACATATTGTCTCTTCCACAGAATGTAAACTCCTTGAGGGTAGAAGCTGTTTCATTCCTTGTTATCTCTGACACCTAAGCACAAAGGAGCTGCTAACTAAATGTTTATAAACTGAGTGTTCAAAATTCTCTCCCCACCGTGCATGGAAAATCAGGAGACTCTAATTGAAATCCCAACCCTACCATTAACCAGCTAGTCACTTAGCCTTACTGAGTCACCATCAGGGGACAGCATAGACAGTTTCAAAAGGTACCTTCCAACTCTAGCATTTCATGATTCTATTCAGCCCACACTGAATTCTCCTTCTTCTTGGAACACCTATTAAACTGTGTGGCACTCAATTATGTACTAGTTTGGACTGCCCTAATTGTTCATCTTGTCTTCCTGACTAGTATGTGCTCCTGACAATTAGAGACTTTACACTTTTCCTTTTTTTATCTCTGACCCCTATCCTACTCCTCCACCACCACACACAGAGCAAGTGTTGAGCATGCTGCTGATCCCATAGCAGGCATTAAAGATACATGTTGCTTAGTCATTATCATTCTCTTCAAGGGCACAGTATTTAGCATTAAGGACTACAGAATGTTTACTTTATTTACTTTTAAAAGATTAAATACATTCAAAATGGCAATACAAAGTTAGGTATACTCTGGGAAACCTTTGTTTTTATTTCCCATTACTCATAATGTACTCCCCCCACCCCCAAAAAGAGTCAAGTCCAGGTAACATGAGAAAAGTCAAAAAAAAAGGGAGAATGTTTAGCTCAAAGAAGAGAAGGCTCAGGAAAGAATATGACAGCCACCTTCAAGTATACGAAGGGCTGTCATCTGGCATTGAATGAGACTTGTTCTGCTTTGTCCCAAAGGGCAGAGCCAAGAACAATGTGGGAAGTTTCAAAAAGGCAAATTTATGTTTCATGTCAGAAAAAATTCTCTCAACAATTAGAGTTATCCACAAGTGTAATGGGTACTTCCAAAGGGCTTCAGGAGGCTCCCTCTCTTCGATGGTCTTCAACCAAAGGTTGGTTACTTGTCAACTACATTATGGAAGTAACCTAAGTGGTCCCCCCTTCCAACTCTAAAATTCAATCATTCACCAACATCTGTTATTGATAAACTGGCCAGGGACATGGTTGTGAGAACTCCTCTTCAGTAGCATGATCTATTTTCCTCCACAGGAACAGGAAACTATAGTTCTATTAGTAAAGCTCAATTACAGTATGAGTTTAGGTGTTGAATAAGCAGGAGGAAAGAATAAAGAAGGTAGGGTTGCACAGGTACAAGAAGGTTAGCCAAATGTGGAGAAGTCGTCCCTAAAGGGTTATATAGTTAGAAGAGATTACAAACTAAGAGCTCTGTCTTAAGAAGGAGCTGGAGAAGGAAAAGTTTAAAATCAAATACTAGCGAAGAACAAAGGCCAACCTTGTGGAGCAGAACATCTCTGTGGATGACAACAGATATAAATAAGTATTGGCCAGTTCCACGAACCCAAAGAATGAGGAACTGGCAAAACCAGTCCTGTCCAGAACAAGGGCAAACCATGAGGGGCTCCCAGGCTCCAAGTTCTCAGGGCACTCAGGTGTATGATTATGTTTTCTTAACCAGAGGGCATGCTGGGGGCTGAGCAGTTATAACTCTCTCCTCTTCTTCTCTCCTGCCTAGTATTACCGCGGCATTTCCTCTTCTCCCAAGGACAAGACATTTTGTTTATATGCAAGACATGCAGTATTATTGTAAAACACAAAATAATGACTCTAAATAATGAGGGGAAGGGAGAGACTTCTTGATTGCATGGTTCCTGGAGTCATATAGGACATGTCCGATCTGTTTCCCCCTGGAGAGGGAGCAAAGGCCTGCCCAACCAAGGCTTAGATTCCCAGCCTTAAGAATTCAGCCAATCAGTCTATTTTTTTTTTTTTAAGGCAATTGGGGTTAAGTGACTTGCCCAGGGTCACACAGCTAGTAAGTGTCAAGTGTTTGGTCTGAAGCCGGATTTGAACTCAGGTCCTCCTGACTTCAGGGCCGGTGCTCTAATCACTGCAACACCTAGCTGCCCCAGCCAGTCAGTCTAAAGGTGTAATTCGTATGTACAGAAAGGGACAATCCAGGGACCATTTAGAAAGCAGTATACTACTGAAGTACTATAACTCTGGAGATCCCCTCCCCTCCCACACCAACACTGTCATCTGAACCCACACACAGCTGGTTGTGGATCATCAGCCCCAGAACACCTGCACCCAGCTCCCTGCATTTTAGTGACTAAAAAATTGTATTTTATAAACTCAGAAAATATAGTACTATGCATCCTTCAATATCGAATTCAAGTCCCATCTCCTCTATGAATACAGTGTGCCACAACATAAAGATTAATAACCTGCAAGTGAGGAGATGTCAGGTCTAATGCCAGCTCTACTATTTACCTGTTCGAAGTTACAGAGCTAGCAACCTAACCTTACTGTGCCTCAGTAAGGCAATGGAGAAGGACTGTAAGGTAACATGACGACTAATGATTAAGTATGACTCTGAGAGATCATATATACTAAGGGCCAAGCAAATTACCTAGCTTTTAGACTATATTAATAAACTAGAAACAGATTATAATTGAAAAGCTGCAGAAACAACTCAGGCATCTGCAGAGTTTAAGATACCTTTCCATTCATAGTCAGTAGCTAGTTTGGGGGGGAGGGAGATAGTGCAAGTATGAATATTTTAATGTCAACTATAAATGCTGTACCACCATACCAAATAGCTATCTTACCACATCCTGCTTTAGCAGTACAGTAAACACTCAGCACTGCCACCTGGATTAAAAAAAAAAAAAAACCTGATCTGATCACATTCTTCAAAAATATACCACATTCTTATTGTTCTACAACGTGAAGGTCACACATTTCTTAACAGAATCAAAATATTATACAGGCATGAAATATGTGTATTGGAGGAGGGGGATAAAGAGCAACACAAAATATCGTATGAATTTATACAACATTATAAAGCAACTTTGACAAACTTCAGCACTCTGATCCATACAGTAACAATCCTCATTTATTTCCAGAGAACAGAAGATAAAACGTGCTCCCCATTGCTTGTCAAGGAGGTGATGGACTCAGAATGAGACATACACTTTTGGACATAGCTAATAAAGGAATCTGCTTTGTTTGACTAGGCATATTTGTTACAAAGTTTTTATTTTTCTTCTTTTTTAGACACAATAAATACTTGTTAGCTGAAAAATAACAAAATTAATTTTTGAAAAAAATGGTGTATGTATCCAAAGCTAAGGGAAGAGAGAGAGATGATAATCACTATAGTAAGTATAGAGAAGACATATAATTTAGAATAAGGGCAAACCTGAGACATCATCTTAGTTAACGCCCTCATTTAACAGGTGAGAAAAATATAGGAAGTCAGTGCCAACAGGTCACCACCAAAGTAAGTTAATCTTTAATTACAACTCTTTGAAGGTTGTCTTTTATATAAAATGGATAACCCTCATCTTTCACAGAGTTATGTTCCCATAACCCCAGGGCCTATAACAAATAATGTAGACTAAATATGCATTCAACTAAATTCAGCTAAATATAGCTGAAGGGTGGAAAAATGTCAGAAGGATTGTTGTTTTCTTTTTCACAGAAGGTGAACTTGCAGAAAAGCATGAACACCTCTCCCTCTACTATACTCTAAGATTACAATAGCAGATCTTACCCAATTTTGATTTAATATTTTTAAACTTTCATTTAACTTTCATTATGAACACTTTAATAAAACTATTATCTGCAGCACAGTTTGATCTGTAATTTAGGCACAAGTGTGATTGTAACTATAAGTCTTTAAAGACACACAAAAAAAAATTACTTCCTACTTACTGAAACATTAGCAGAGTATGAGCTAATACACTCATGTGACTATCACAATGTAAAATCAAGTGTCTCATTTACCAGAGACACATGGTACTATCACAAAGTAAAACCAACTGTCTCATTCACCAGAGGCACATGTACACTGATTTACCTTTAAAATCCACCTATAAACTTATAAGATAATGGGTATAATTATCAGGCCTGAGGATTCAAAGTGATTAGCATATTCTCAAATTCAAACTCTGAACGTTCATCTGAGTGAACAAGTCTTAAGTAGTTTTTCGGGGCTCCGTTTCTCCTTTTGACAGGTTATAATACCTTTGTTTTTGTTCATCTCCTTTTAGGTCACAGAATCACAGGGGAAGGGGCCTAAGAGATGACTGAGTCTGACCCTCTCATTGAACTGAGGAGAAAACTGGGGTCCAGAGAGGTGAAGTAATTGGCCAAAGTTGCCCAGCTGATAAGTGACAAAGCTGGTCAATTTCTTCTAAGTTTGAGGCTCTTACCACTATGAATCCAATGATATCATGACCTTGCTTCAGAAGTCATCCTGTACAGTATTTCAGGATATCTTCTGTACAGTACATAATGCATTTTAGTGCCAGCAAGGAGCTACTCCTCTATATGATAATATAAGCTCAATAAAATGATGGCCCCTAACAGAAATGAACCTCTCCATAGTATTTTTGCTACTCTTTCTAAAATAGAAATCAGTCCGTGAACAAAAATATCTTAAGCTCCTACTATGTGCTAAGTACCTTGCCAAGTGCTGGGGATACAAAAACAAAAAACAGTCCCTGGTCTCAATGAGCTCACAGTGTAATGGAGGAAATAAGATATAATCAACTACGTACAAACAAGATATACAAAAGATAAATCATAAATTGACAGAGTTAAGAGGGATCAGGAAAGATTTCTTGTAGAAGGTGGGACTGAAAGCTCCTACAAATACTAACTTTATGGTTCCTCAACAAAAAATTCAACCAAAATTTTAGTAAGCATTTACAATGAGCGATGTACTATGCCAGAAGACAAACAGAAATAGGGACACCAGTGATTTCATCGATGTAGGGAACTCCCTGGTGGAGCAAATTCTATCTACCAATGCTAGTCAGCAACTTCTCTGCAATTTTTAATCTTAGAAAGCTGACAAGAGCACTGATAAATTAAGTGACTCGCCCAGGATCACACAGCCAGTATGTGTGGGGAAACAAGACTTGAACACAGGTCTTCCCAAGCAGTTAGTTCCCTATCCGCTATACCAACAGCTACCCCTTAAGAAAGTGAGCCAATTACCCAAACCAAAAAAGAAAAGGAGAAATAGTCCTTTCCCTCGAGGAATTTACATTCTACAAGAGTAATAAATGGTCATAGATAAATATATACCGGCTCAATAATAATAAACTAATATTTCTGAAGCATTTAACATATTCCAGACACAAATATCTCAATGTGATCCTCACAACAATTCTGGGAGTTAGATGCTGTTATTATCCACATTTATAGATAAGCAAACTCATCATATACAAAATAAAAACACAGAGAGGGGCTAACAACTGGAGAAATAAGGAAAGACCTTTTGTAGGAGATGGCACTTGAATTGAGCCCAGAAAGGAGCTAGGTATCCCAGGAGGCTGTAGGACAGTCTTTACTGGCAAGCAGTTTATAATCCACTAGAGTGGGAGGCAAGAGCAACATAGATGAGTATACAATCCAGGATCTAACAGGCATTCATAAAATTTCTATTATGTTCAGGGTTGGGAACACAAATGGGCGAGATGATTCAGTTCAGAATGTCTATGGAGATTCAAGCAGGGAAGAACCACTTCTAGATGAGGATCTCAGCTGAAAAACCTTAAGATCCCAGAAGGAAGGAAAAGATGATATCAACTGATTGAAATGAAGGAAGCCATTCCAGGCAAGAAAGATGGTCCAAAAAAAAAAAAAAAAGCACTGTATTAAGAGAGAGCAGGACAATATCTGGAAATGAGTAGTGGTACAATTTGGCTGGAACACAGTGTGTAATGGGTAATATTGGGGAGAGAAAAAAGCTAGAAAAAGTAGGTTGGAGCCAGCTAATATAACTTGAATACTAATATGATGAAAATTAATAACACCTAACATAAGTTTAGAGTAAAAGTTCTTCCAGACTGGGTCTTACACATCTTTGTATTCTGCTCAGTTCCTAGCACTGTCTTTATATTTATAGCCAGCCTTCCATCTCCTTTTCAAATAACATAAACACAAAAGTGTACCTAATTGCACACAAAAGGTGCCCAATAAGTGTTTGCTGAATAAACAGAACGGATCTTATATATTCAAAGTCTCATTTGTAGGTCCAACTACATACAGCCTTTTGGAACTCTTCATACTACTTTGTTTTAATAAGTTTAAAAAAAATCTGAGTTTCACTGTTTATTTTACATAGCCCCAAAAGGGAAATACGATTTAAAAGACCTTGCCAAAAGAATATCCTACCAATATGAGTCATTTAACATCACACAACAGATGCAGCAATAATACATTGTGGTTCCTGGGGCAAATAGCCCCTAACTGGAATAATCCTCATCTAAGCAAGTGACTGACTTATCGACCATGATACAAGAAAATAGCTACCAGTTGGGTGAAGGTCAATTTCTGAAACTCAGAGTTCAGATACATTAATTCCTCTCTTCCTGCCCTCCTTCACCCATTTCACACCTAGAGCAGGAAACCCACCAGTTACTTGAGAAAAAAAAAAAAATCCATGGTGCAACGGGCAAGTGAAACAAAAAGCAGTTATTACGAATTTCTGGTGGGGCAACTTGTTCTGTCTTAGGAGACTCACTAGGAGAGCCTCTACTTAACAACACTGAAAAGAAGTTTCTATCTTCTTTCTACACACACACCCCCACACACCCACCCACCCCTTCTCCTTGCCTCCCCATTCCTTCTTCCCACTCCTACACACACCCCTCCCTTCTGCTTGTCTACCCTTTCCTTCTTCCCACCCCTCCTATACACACACACACACACACACACACACACACACGCACACCCTTCCCTTCGCCTTGCCTCCCCCTTCCTTCTTCCCACCCCTCCTACACACAGTGACACACGCACACAAAGAAACAACTTTCCCAGATGCGCCGTGATGCAAAGCAGGCGCTACACGGCGGTCGCCTGTCATCCAGATGGGCCACGGCAGCCGGGCGAAAGTGCCCCTCCGCCTTCACACAAAGCAGCCCCACACTTAATGACAGCCACAAGTGGTCAGGGCCCCAGGGCTGCTAGTCCCAGCACTCCGCTTCCTCTCCAGGCCAGGTGAAAGAAATCCTCAGGGTCCGTCCCCCCCCCCCAAAAGGTAACAACTTAAAGGGAAAAAAGGTGAGTGAGCCCGAGCAGGGCCCGCGGCGGGGTGGAAAGGAAGGGGGGGCGCTACCCGCGCCCCCCCGCCCCGGGGAGCCAGAGGCGGGGGCTGGCGCAAAGGTGGGGGCGGGTGGAGGAGGAGAGCTCGGGGAGACGCCGCCGCCCTGGAAGCAGGCCCCCACCCCCCACCTCCCTACCTGCACAGCTCCGGGAACTCCAAGCTCTGGGCCTCGGCGACCTCTCCGGCTGAGAGAAGCAGCAGGAGCAGCAGCAGCAGTGGAGGCGGCGGCGGTAGCGGCCGGGGCGGACGCCGCGTCCAGGGCCGCAGGTGGGCGCTGGGCGCCGGGGCGGCGGCGGCGGCGAGGGCGACAGCGGCGGCGGCGGCACCTCCCATCGTGCTCAGGTCTCCGGCCGGACTGAGGACTGGACGCGCGAGCGAGGGGCTAGCGGTGCGCGGCGGCTCCAGGCTGCTCCTGGGTCATGCTCGCGCCGCCAGGGCCGGAAAGGGAGGGAAGGAGGAAAAGGAGGAGGAGGAGGAGGAGGAGAGCGCGGCTCCAGCAGCTGCAGCGAAGACCCAGTAACTGCGCGTCACATGACCCGCAGCCGTCCGGGCACCGCCCCCTCCCCTTCGCCTCCTCCCCTGTCCCCCCTCCTTCCCATCAACCTCACGTGACCGTCTTATTCAGGTGATGCGCTCCCCTCGTTCGTGCTGGGCCTCCCTGGTCACTAGGGGCGGAGCTTTCGGGAGCGGGGAGAGGTCCTGCGCGGCGTGGGCGGCCGGGCCGCGTGGGACCGGCCACCTGGTCACCCGTGGCGTCCTCGTCGGGACCTCCTGGGCCCCGCAGTGAGGGAGGGCGGAACGGCGTGGCGGCTGCCGCGCTGCTGGGAAATAATGACCCCTGGCCCCAGGCTTCCCAGGATGCCTCACGGACGCCGGACGGACGGGTTTAAATGGCCCAGGCTTCCAAGTGGAAACTAGCCCTTGCTTTTGTTACCTTCCCCGCCCGTCAAGTTTGAATTGTCGTTTGGGGCTTTTTTGGCCATTCTAGCACCTGCCTCACAGCGATGTTAGGAGGAGGAGATAAGATAACTAGTGGAAACCCTTAAAGCGCAACATAAATGCGCCCTTTGTATCAACAATGCCTGCCACGCAGCAATCTCTTAAATGTTTGTTGACTGGCTGGATCTCTTTCACCCGCCCTTTGACCTGTAGCCCCTGTGTGCAAATGTCCTGATAATCGAAGCTTCTCAAGAATACCCTGGTCCACTCATCAAACAGTTACTGAAAGCCAGCTTTGAAGAAAAACAAATGGATAACAGAATCAGGAATCCAAAAGATAATATAAGCACACGTTATGTGCTACCTGTGTGATATTGGGCAAGATAGGTATTATCTCCGAGAACCCTGGCAAGTCACTTAATCTCTCTAGGCCTCTCCTCATTATCGAGTGATAGGTTTGAGTTAGATGGCCTCTCAGTGTTCTTCCAGTTTTAAAAATGAGTTTACAAACCTTTAAAAAAAATAGTTTAACAGAAATATATGTGAAACTCTTCAACTGAGTAACAAACAAAAACAAAAAAACCAGCTTCCTAAGGCAAGCATAGAGAAGACAGCCTAGAGTTTTGTTTTGATTTGTTTTGGGTTTTTTTTTTTGTTTTGTGTTTTTTATGTAAAAGATCTGGGGATTTTAGCGGTCTGCCCCCTGAGTCAACAGCTTGGCATGTTAGCCAAAAATATTAATGTGAACTTAGGCTTCAATGACAGAAACAGTGTCCAGAACAAGAATGGTGACAGTGGCCTACTTTGTTCAAACAGCATCCTGGAGTATTGTGTTCAACGAACAATTCAATTTAATAAGCTTGTACTACTTAAAGCCATATTGGGGAAAAGAGGAGGAACAAAGAAGGGAAAGAGCCATTGTTGGATTAGGACAACAATAACATGAAGGAGAAGAGGCAGAGCTGCTCCACTGTTATTTTGTTTCTGCTTCTGTGCCAACAAGAATGCTCTTTGGACCAGACAAGAGAATTTTAAAAAATGGATATTGGGAGTTAATAGCCAAGATAAGTAAGGAGATAGTATGACTACCTAGATATCCTTGATGAGTTTGTCACCTGATCCAGATAAACTGCACCCTTGATGCAGAAAGAATTGGCAAATGTTATTGCTGAAACGTTGTCAGTGAACTTGGAAAGATCTTAGAAGGTGGGAGAGATACCAAGGATTAAAGAAAAGCAGAAAAGATGCAGCAGTTGTTCCTTCAGCCTCCCACTCTGCAGTGTGGCAAGGGGGGGGGGGGGGGGGGGGCGTGTTTTTCTGTTTTTAGGTATCAGAGCGAAATGGAAGTGTGAGTTAGAAAAGGCTTTGGGATGTGGTAAAGGACACCTGTTAGATCATGTTTTATTGCTTGGTAAAACTTTTAAAAAGAGCAGATTCGTGTCCTTGTGGCTCATAGTGCTAGAGGCATTTTTCTCTTGCTAACTGGGGTGGGGTGTGAGGAGGCAGCAGCAGCACTGAGAGAAGTCTCAGGCATTTGACCACAGGGGAGGCCCGAATCAGGAAATTTCCTGGGAGCCAGTTCATGGAATTACCAAGCAAATGAGAAGCCCATGTGCTTCCAGCTTGATTAGTTAAATACGACTTAATCTAAAGTTCAGTTAAGATGTTTGGGGGAGAGGGAAGGAAAGCAAGTTGTCTGAATCTGACTCAAGGGCAGTCTGGTGCTTCAGCTTCAGGAGTGGAATGAGAGGAGACACTTGCAGACCATTGAGAAGCTGACAAAAAGGACCTTTATTTAGCCTGTGGCATGGAAAGGATGCTCAGCAAGGATATAGTACTGATTCAGTTGAACACAGTTTCCCTGTTTCCGTGTTGGATATGCTAGAGTGCTGTCTCAGAGTAACTCTTGCAGGCTGGCTTTTGTATTTGAGCAACCAGGAAACTGTGTCAATGCCCCAAGCCTTAGTCCCATGAGCCAATAAAGTCTTGAGGATATTTTCAATTCCTCTTAAGGAAAATTTAACTTAAAGTACAAGGCAGATATTTTTCTTACCACAGGGACTGTGTTGAGTAGGAAAGAAATATTTAGATTCAATAGGTAAGGGCAGTGAGCCAAGTGAATTATGAATTATTATAGGGATATCTGTGTAGTGCCCTCTCTGTGTTACTCCTCAACTCATAATCTCAGATTGAGTAGCCTGGGTAACAAACTACCCAAGCTTCAAGGTACTCTGTGGATCCAGACTCTTGAAACTATAGCTCACAAGTTGCACTGATAGGTCTGCCTTTCTACTAGCTAGCCAGAAGACACAATGAGCTCATAACAAAGGTATTTATTAAAATAGCATATTATAAAAAGTAGCAGTAAAAACATGTTTCCATAACCTGGGGCTCACTCTCAAATAAAATACATCTAGCATCAGTAAGAAAAGCTGTTACTCAGAAAGGTGACAAGTAGAGAGGCACCTATGTAGGGAACACATGTGACTAAGGTATATTTCAAGGTATAGTCTAGGAGGGCTAACTCACTCCTCTGATGCTGCAGGGCTGCAGGGCCACAAATGTTTTTATACTTTTCTGATAGACCTTGATCTCAAAGTTTCCATTGGGTGCTATTCTACTAGTCACTGCTAGAAACTGTTCCCCTGGATGCTGCTATATGCCACTCCCATGGATTCTGCTTCATTTTTTGGCTGTGGTCATAACTATTGGCTTAGCTGAAATCCTTCATAGTTTTCTGCTTCAAGTAGAACGCTGCACAGGAACTATGTCAACTGTCTTCTTCCTTCTCCAAGGAACAGGACACATTAAGAATTTTCTCCCTAGAACAGGAGTTCTTAACCTAGGATCTGGGAACTTTTTTTTTTTAATATTATGATAACTATTTCAATATAATGGATAAAACATTGGGCCTGAAATCAGGAAGACTTGAGTTCAAATTTGGCCTCAGGCACTTACTAGCTGTGTTTGCTTCAGTTTCCTCAGGTGTAAAATGGGGATAATAATAGCATCTACACCCCAGCGTTGTTGTGAGGATCAAATGAGATAATTTTTGTAAAATGCTTAGCACAGTGCCTGGCACATAGTAGGAGCTATATAAATACTAGCTATTGTTATGAATATTATTGTTACATAATTGGTTTCCTTTGTAAGTCTATATATTTTATTTTATGCATTTAAAAATATTATTCTGATAACAGGTCCATAGGCTTTACCTGACTGATAAAAGGGTCATGTCATGACACAACAATGTTAAGAACTCCTGGTCTAGAAGATCTAATACTTGGAACTTGAGTTACAGAACTCTTGAACTTGGAGTTACCTATGAAGCAGTTCTCAAATCTGGTACTTCCCTGGAAATCTCCTCTTTTTACCACTATCTAAAGAATTCAGAGTCCTCCCTCCCCTGCAGGGAAGACTGTAGTTCAGGAAGTAATGTCTTCAAAGTCTCTCTCAAGCTTCGTGTAAGCACATGTCTCCTGAAGCCATGTGTTTTTACTGTAAGATTCAATTGACAGTGTAATAGAAGAAGGAAAAGAGAAATCCCCTTTCCTTTTCCCCACCTCACCTCCCAGGTTGCTAAATTTTCCAGGAGACACAGGGGAAAAAATGAGAGACAAACTCTTTGGACCTGACTCTTGCTTTTTAAAAACTTTAAAAGATAAAGTCAATCCTTCAGCCAGCCAACTGGTAGGCATTCCCTTGTCATGTCAGTTGCCTTCATCCAGTGGTGAATGCTTTATAATTGCTCAGGCTTACTGAGGAACTTCTTCAATTTGGTCAGTGTTTTGCAATGGCTAATATGTGAGTATAGAGTTGTTTAGGGTTATTTAAGAGAATTCCTAAACACCTCCTTTATAGCCTTGCCCATATATAGGCCCCCAGAAGCATAAAGGAATTTATAGAGATTTGGAAGATTTAGAAAACTAGTGCTATCTGGTATGTGTAGAGTGAATGAGCTCATAGCTCAAGGATGAAGACATCCTTGTGTTGCACAAGCCCAACTGAGCGAGCTGGCACAGCTCAAATTTGGAGTATCACCTGATAGCTTACCAAGATATAGCACCCTGAGAGGCTACTACAGGCATGCTCTCTAGTACTAGGTGAACCACTGGCCTATGAGGGAGTGTTTAGCAATTTTGGTGCCCCAGGCAATCACCACAAGAGGAAGTATGAAAGGTGCCCTAATATTAACTTAAGACAAACATTGTTGAGGAGAAAGGAGACCTTGAGAAGATACCTCAGAAGTCAGGACATCATGCCCTATCAAGCCAGAGATCCAGGGAAACAGTAAAGCAACTACTGGGGAGCTGCTGCTGAAGGAGGGAGAAGGGCATGACCTGGTTGGGAAATGACCCAAATGTAGTTTGGGAAGATCCCTAGCACCCACCCTCTGCCAGTATGCTTTCACCTTCATTGCAATAAATGGCTTTTATACAACTTCTTGACTCACATATGTTAGATTCCTTGGCTAGCAATTGCAGATGGATATTGTTGACAACTGCTGAAATTCTCAATAGCCCCGTCTTTGGGTCCCCAGGAACTAGCAGCACAATAAGATCAAGGAGCATAGAAAAGAATAGCTAGGCAGCTCTTTGAAAAAGATTTGGGGGGTTTAGTGGACTACAAACTCAACATGAGTCAGCAATGTGATGTGGCAGCCAAAAAAGCTAATGCTAATGAGATCTTAGGATGCATTAAGAGAAGCAAAGCTTCCAGGAATAAGGAGGTGATAGTCTCTCTGGAACCTGCCTTGGTCAAACCACATCTGGATTAGTCCAGTTCTGGGCACTATGTTTAATAAGGACATCAATAAGCTTGAGAGCATCCAGAGGAGGGCAACAAGGACAGGTGAAAGGTCTTGAGTTTGTCACATGAGGATAAATGAAAAGAACTGGAAAAGTTTCGCTCAGGGAAAAGAAGACTTAGGGGAGACATCTAGCTATCTTCAAGTGTTTGATAAGCTATTATATAAAAGAGAGGTTCAAATTGCTTTGTTTGGTCCCAGAGGACAGACCAAGAGCAAAGGGTGAAAACTACAAAAGGGCAAATTTTGGTTTGATGTTAGGTAAAACCCTCTAACAATTAGAAATGTCCAAAAGTGAATGGGCTGCCTGTAGAGGTGGTGGGTTGCCCCAGATGTTTGAGCGGAGGCTGGCCATTTGTCAGATGAGTTATAGAAAGGATTCCTTTCCTGCTGTGGTGTAAATTAGATAGCCTCTGAGGTCCCTTCCAACTCTAAAATCTAGACTCTCATGCTTTTTCGATTCTGTTATTTGCAGACAGATGTGGTTTTGCAGCAGCACCCTTCAAATCATACCTCATAGATTTCTGACTGCTCTGCTCATGCCTTTGAAGTAGTCAAAAGAAGAGCCTGCCAATGAGAACAAAAATCAAGAGATAATCCGCATAGATGTTTAATCTACGTTGAAATAAACAAATTGGACCCACGTGTACAAAAATGTTCATAGCAGCTCTTTTTGTGGTGGCAAAGAATTGGAAATTGAGGGGATGCCCATCGATTGGGGAATGGCTGAGCAAGTTGTGGTATATGAATGTAATGGAATACTATTGTGCTGTAAGAAATGATGAGCAGACAGACTTCAGAAAAACCTGGAAAGGCTTGTATGGTCTGATGCTGAGTGAAGTGAGCAGAACCAGAAGAACATTGTACACAGTAACAGCCACGTTGTGAAAGGACTAATATTGATAGACTTAACCCTTCTCAGCAATACAAGGATCTAAGACATCTCCAAAGGCCTCATGATGGAAAATGCTGTCCACATCCAAAGAAAGAACTATGGAGTTTGAATGCAGATCAAAGCATACTATTTGTTATTTTTTTCTTCTGTTGTGTTTTGTTTCCTCTTTCTGGTGCTTCCTCCTATTGGTTCTAATTCTTCCTTACAACATCACTAATGTGAAAATAAGTTTAATAGGAATGTATATGTATAGTCTATATCAGATTACACACCATCTTGGGGAGGGAGGTGGAGAGGGAAGGGGAGAAAAATTTAAAACTCAAAAGCTTATGGAAGTGATTGTTGATAATTCAAAATTAATTAATTGAAAAAAAAGAAATAAACAAGTTGGCTCTGCTGACCTGCATTATTTAGAGGTGGTGATTATATTATTTGTAACATGCTTTGAAAATATGAAGACTGGTTATGAGTTTTGCGGAACTCCTTTTTCCCTCTTTTCAGTATTCTTTGTTACAAGGGTGACTCTGGGAAGGGTAGATAAATTTGAAAAAGAAAGTGATAAAAAATGCCAAAAAATATTTTTCAATAAAATATTTTTTAAATAAAATATGAAGAAAATAATTGTAAAGGATTAGCTACATTTGAGAAATATTAATGACAAAGATATGGCTGTAGACTTCACCTAAGAGAAATGTAAAAAGCTGGACCTTGCTCAGAAGGACATATATAGGGTTGCTATGATAAAGGATTTTGAAAAGCTTCTCTCCTTAGGGCTTCCAGTTTTGAAACCAGGTATGATCTCCGGTTGGAGAGAGGACAAATACCACTGAAGTCAGAGGGAGAATTCCCAAGAGGTTTCTATCCTGATAAGCATACTCCATAACTAGCCCAATCCAAACCAACTACATTCATTGCTTACTGCTCTCCAGCTATCTTCAAGCAATGTCTTCTAGCCTCCAACAAGACTCTACCAGCTCCTGCCCTGGGGCTCTACTTTCTCCTAATTTATGAGAGTTCTCTATAATTAGCCCCACCCAGACCCACAACTTCTGCCAGCTATTCTCCAACCATCTTCATGTTGAATATTCTTGCACATACTTCCTTCCCTCCTTTCCCCTCCTAGCTCAGGGAACAGATATTAAATTAATATTACCATTCCTGGAGAGGACATATTAATCAGTTTCCTTATAATTTAACTCACCATCCCTTTAACTTCCCAGTCCAAAACACTTCCTCTTTTCCATTCCTCCCTGGTATGTATTGGCTTCTCCTATAGAATAGAAGCTCCTTGAGAGCAGAGACTGTCTTGATTTTTTAAAAATATTATTCCCATCACTTAGTACAGCCCCTGGCACATGAGCAGGTCTCTCCTTATGAAAATAAGTCTGAGAAAATATAGACACACTTAGCAGCTAAGAAAATGGAGACCTGAAGTAGGGAATGTATAAAGTGTGGAAAGTATAAAGTAGCTTTAGAAGCATCCAGTCCCCCATTCCCCTACTGTAGAATTATTCCTTCTTTGCCCTGACATGCTTGGAAAACCTGACAGGAATTGAGATTCTTTGTCATCAACACCTTTATTAAGCTCTTAAAATGCATGGAGCTCTGTGCTAGGCACTATGGAAATGCAAAGGTTTTAAGTTGATCATCTATTTTACCCTCATAATTTTATAAATGAAGAGACTGAGGCCTAGAGAGATTGTGACTTTCTCAAGGTCATACTGGTGGTAAACATCATTGCCAGGATTTGAAACAGATCCTATGACCCCAAATCCAATTTTCAATAAACCTAACCATCTAGTTGTTATTGGATTCACTTTGGAGGCTGTCTTTCTGAGTCTTTATGCAATACGCAGCACACCATGAGGATCCTTACTGAATCTTCATCACTTTGATACAGGAGTTCAGGAGGATTGGTGGTCTTCTTCTTCTTCTTCTTCTTCTTCTTCTTTCTTTGGAAGAGGATCAGAGGGTGCTGTCTTGGCTCACTAGTGAATTGGATTTAAGTGAGGCAGAGTTGCACAGCCTCACTCTCGCTTCCAGAGTCATTAAAGCATAGTGGCAAGATAAAAGTCAAGATGATCCAGGATGCAGTGCAACCTTGGCATCTTTGATGTCTGACCAAGCTCTGAGCACTCCACAGTGCCTTCTTCAGCCTTCTTCATGACCATTAGAACAAATTGTTCTCATTTGCCCATTCTGCCAGGGGAAGTCTTCCCATGCTTGGAATAGATCCAAGACCCCCTCCTCCCAACTCACTGATGGTTTTGAGGCCTGGCAGTTACCCTTAAACTGGTTTATTAGTCTATCTGCTTGAGACAGGTTTACTGGGGTGTGGCTGCTTTGAATGTTGTAGCTTCTTGGAGCCACAGGTGAGAGTTGGGTGAAGGTGGACACCAAAGGTGAATGAACAGCCCTATAAAGGGCTCGGCAAACCCTCACACCAGACTTGCAAATCTTTCCTGAACACCCTATACACCTCATTGGTGGTTTTAGAACACTGGCATCAGAGGTCTCTCCTCAACCCCACCCAGTCACTGGGGAGCAAATAGTCACATTATATGTTTCATGCCTATATTCCACTAAGATATTTAACATCTTGTTTCTCCAATTACAAAAACAAAGTCACAAAATTGTCTTTATTATGTATCTTAGTTTGAGTTTCCTAACCCACACCAAAGAAAAACCAGTGTGTGGGGGAAGTAGTAGTGATTATTAACCTGTCAAAATGATGTGGCAACAGTATTCTAATAGTCATTGTGGGTGTGATGAGATTCCACATGCTGGGAAATAGTTGAGTGGGTTAAGGATGAAATTGTGGGATGAGGATTTTCAGGAGAAAGTAGGCCTTCCATAAATGTCCATCAGTTCTGTCCCTAACATCTAAAAAATGTAAATAGAAACTTGTGTATTATTATTTACTAAAACCAACAATAGTAGGTGTATTGGTCATACCTCTTGGAAGAGGACAGGTCTTTAACAAAGTTTAGAGCTCAGGGTAGAGGGAAATGAGTCATTTAGAGGTAGCAACAATCCTGCCAGCTGCACAGGGTCCTTGTCCCAGGCAACATACCTCATAAGAATGGAAATACAAGCAGTTATCATGTTGCATTTATGGCCTCCAAAAGTATTAGCTGGCAATATGTAGGGTTTTACATAAACCTTACATGGACATTTGTGGCTATCCATTAGCACCATCAGAGGAATGTATAAATATGAAGACAGGTATAGGAGCTCCTAAGAAGCTGACTTTCTTCTGTATGTGTATTCCAGCTTTAAGTTCAGATAGAACTGGTATTGGCCCAATTTCCAGGAAGTCTGAAGGTGCTCCAGGTTTTTATTATTGGTGTTAGATGCTAATGAGATATCATACTCCTTCAAGATGGTGACCTCAAAGCAGTCGAGTGTTTCCTTCTCCTGTATTGTGTATTTAATTTCTGTGGTAACTGCAGAAGTACACAGGACTAGGGCATAAAAGAAGGCAAGAAGGCCCATGGGAAGATGGCTCCAAAGCTGACACTAGATTATTATGGCTTTAAGATGAACCATTAATATGGGTTTGGGTAGATTCAATTAAATTCAGTCCTCTTTAACAAGCATTTATTAGGCACCTGCCCTTTGCTAGGCACTATCCTAGACTCTAGTGATAAGCCAACAAAAGAAAAGCTACCCCTGCCCTCAAAGAACTTACATTCTACTGGGGGAAAATAACATCAAGTTAAAATGTAAATTCAAAATGTATATAAAATAACTGGTGGGGGTGGGGGGTAGAGTATTAACAATTGAAGGGATCAAGATGAGGCCTAAAGGCATATCTGTAATTGAGCTAATGGAAAGTGCCTTCTGCCTCCAGTATCCACTGAAAAGTCTTGGAGCATTTCAGCTGGTCGATGAGAAACACTTCCACAGTGGAAAACTGTGGAAGGAACAGCAGGAACACTAAAACTTGAGAAACCACTACAGTTATTTTACAGATCTCAGGGGTACTCAGCAGTGAGGAACAGCCGGTGAGAGAAGGACAATGACATCACCAGACAACATGGATGGCCCTGCAGGATGGGAGGAATGAGTTATTCCCTCCTCGAAGGTGTCCTGGCCTCATATGTTCCCCACATGTATGCCCTACAACATCTGCGATATTTATGTGTGCCACTTTGCCCCTTAATGACGTGTATATTGGTTGGATAGTACCTCCCAGATTTATGGAGGGAGTGTTCTATTGTGGCTTTTATTGTTACACTACTTCATTAAATGTCTTTTCTATGGACTTTATGTGTCCTTTGGTTAACTAGAAAAAAAATAGTAAACACACAGTGGGAGTTCATGAGTTATAATTTTGAGTGGATTCAGACCCACAAGCATACTTTGAATTTGGGGCAGCTCATCTGGAGGTGCCACAGATGACGAGAGTGCTCAGGGCCTACGTTATGTATTACCCTCAATTTTACAACTACCTTCTTGAAAGTACTGCATAATTTGATCCCTCCGTATATGTTTTTGGCCCTTTTAAAAGGGGGTCACTTTATTTTCTATAGGCAGCAGGTGGCACTATCAAGCAAATCAAGCAAAAGCAAGCTAAGCTGCCAATGTGCTGGGGAGAGGGGAGAATTTTCTTCTCTAATTGCTCCCTTGTAGCCTGTCACTCTTACCAGCTCATATTTACTTCTAGGAGTACGTGAATCCCAAATTCATATACCAGCCTTTTATGGTCCTGTATCACTCTTGTCCTAGTAGATCCAAGCCCCAGGTCAGCTACCACTGACCAAACCTTTTGTCTCCCTTATCTTTTCTCTATATATGACCTTTAAAGAAAATACACATATAAAGCTGATGTGTCTGCAGTCCTACAGTATTTTATAGCAAGTAAATAAGTTCTATAATGAAAGCAACAGAAACAGATCAGACCAGCTAGCACACCTGGATATCCAGAAAAGAGAAAAAGTGACCTTGCTAGGAAGGAGAAAGGACACCCAGAACAGTCTTCTCCCATTGGACTGGCTCTCACCACCCCAGAGTTGTGCATCCTCTGACTGCTGTTGCTTCCACTCTCACTATATCATGGGATAGAATCAGGCCAGATTTTCAAATAGGTGTCTCTCATAGCTTAATTCCCAGCATCTGCTTACTTTCATCTCAGATCTCTAGTACTCTCTTCCTGCTTGGACATAAAGGTTAATCCTTCCCCTCAACTCTCTCAACCCCAAGGTAGGTTACATCTTCCATATCACGGAAAAGCTGCCAGTCAAATCCCCTTAGCCTTATTGGAGATTTTAAGCTAATGTGAGGTAGTTCAATGTAACAAAAAGGGCACTGACTTGAATAAAAATTGTCAAAAGACCTATTTTCTAGTCCAGTATCCATGATTTATGGACCTTAGGAAAGTCAGTTGTCAATAGTCCATGAACATTTATTAAGCACCTACAATGTGCCAGGCATTGTACTAAACTCTGGGGATACAAATATGAAAAAAGAAAGACAGTCCCTGTTCTCAAGGAGTTTACAGCCTAAAGGGGAAAGACAGTACACAAAAGGAGGCAGAAAAGGCAGAAAGGGCAGAAAAGGGGGAAAGTATCCCAGGAGAGGCATGATGGAGAAGTCAGAGAAGTCTCAAAGTAGTAAAGCCTGGTGGAAAATAAAGAGATTTCTGTATTGCCTCCTCCTTAAATGGAGATTTTGGAGTTCATGGCTCTCCCCTCCAACCACAGGAGCAGAAAACAATGATGAGGTATGAGTACCAGCTAGGTGGTACAATGGATAGAGTCAGG
Source organism: Vombatus ursinus (assembly GCF_900497805.2). Taxonomy (NCBI): domain Eukaryota; kingdom Metazoa; phylum Chordata; class Mammalia; order Diprotodontia; family Vombatidae; genus Vombatus; species Vombatus ursinus. The sequence goes on along the minus strand of NW_020954953.1, from coordinate 8,508,188 downwards.
AAGACTGATCTTCCTGAGTTCAAATCCGACCTCAGATACTTACTAGCTTTGTGACCCTGGGCAAGTCACTTAACCCTGTTTGCCTTAGTTTCTTCATCTGTAAAAAGAAGGGGCTAGACTAGGTGACCTCTAAGGTCCCTTCCAGGTCTAAATCTATTACCCGACGACTATATGATATCTGAACTCCCTTTTAGTTCTGACATACGATTCTAGACACATTCATTATACTTCTTAGGTACAAGAATCTTCTACCAGGATTGTTCTAGCAAAGAGCTAGGAAATACTTACATATGAAATCAACCAGTATTCACATTCCTTCACATCAATACTTGTATTTTCTGTAATATTTTTATTTTCTAAGCTATTATGTATAATGAAGGAAAAGGTAAGGATGTCCTCTGACATTAAACAATGTATGATTCAGATATGTTGCCTACAGTGATACAACTTAAGCCTGTTACCATTCCTTTTTAAAATTTAATTTGCTCCACAGTTAAAACATCTGTCCCCAACACCTCCTGAAAGTTCAGTCTCTCCTTTAAGCATCTTAATAAATACATTGAGTCCTGGCCTTGCTTCTCCTTCAGGGGAAACTAAGGGAGTGAAGGCCTACAAATGCTAGAGTTTAGCAGCACTTCTTAATTAGCCTAGAGTGAGAGGGTGCCTGGTTATAGAAAGAGCACTGTCCGAGCCAGGATCCCAGGGAGTAAACAAAAAACCAGGTCAAGGTCAAAGTCAGGAGCTCACAAAGGGGCCAATCCACAGAGCTAGGTGTAAAGTCATGAACTGCGTTAGAAAGAAACAGTTCCAATGCTAAGAGGAGGTTGGCATGGAGAGAGATCAGGAAAAAAAAGCCATGGAGTAGGAGCTGCACAAAGTGGCTTACAGTTTGTCTCAAACAAAGAATTAGGCAGGACAATGCCTTTGTATGACAGTGGTATGCTAACCTCATGGGACTGTTGCAAAAAAAAGCATTTCATTAGCCTTCAAATGCTATCCAAATGTGAGCCCTTATTATCAACTATGCCCCCTTTTAGCATCATAGGATTTAACCCCCTCATTTTACTAATGAAGAAACTGAGTCCCAGAGTGTAATTCTACTCCTAAGGTCACATAGGTAGAATACACAGTCAAACCAGGAATCAAATGGGGGTCTTCTGAATCCAGTTCCTGGGCCAGCCTGTTTGGCTGCATATGCCCAGCTGTGAGCTTGATGTTCACAAAGTGTTCACAATCACAGGCTTCCATTGCACAGTAAAACCACTGGAAACCAGCTGTTTTAATTGTTTTTCCTATCTGGGCACTTATTCTCCTTGCCATAGATAGAAGTTGTACTTTACTTCTCTTAGGAGCTTGTGAAATATTTATGATCTAATTATGGGGTAGCAGTTATAGTGACTTCCTCTTTCCCAAGGGTTTTCTCCAGCAACTGTGGTTATAGATGTTAGAAAAGACTGGGTGGAGTTTGGGAGTATTGTCTGTGGGTTATTGCATCATAATTGTCTGCTGACTCAATGCAGAACATGTGGACTTCCATGCTTCATGGACAAGTATGCAAAGGAAAAGGCAGGAAATTTAGGACTAGGTTCATAGGCACACATGGTGTATACTTATAAATGAGGGAAGGAGGCCATCCCATGACATTCTCAATACAGAAATGGGCATAGGTTATTGTTGAAGGCAGAAACACCAGCATCCCCAAGATAGTTTTTTTTTTTTAAACCTTAACCCAGGTTAGGTTTTTAAAAATTAGGTACATCCCAAGAGAAAATAATTCTAAGTCTGTCCTAGAGGTTTCATTGATTATTCAGTCAGAGATCGAAATCAACCAAGATTGTGTTTAGGAGGGGGAAAGGGGTATTGAGTTTTCCCCATTCTACTTGATGAAATGACAGTTTGTAAGAGGAAGGTGGCAGAGTCAATGAGGTTTTATAGTTTTAAAGGAAATGTGAAGAAGTTTTTACACTAAATTACTCTTTAGGAAAAGTGTTAATCTTTAATCAACTTCTTGAAAGAATTGTAGGACTACTAGCCATGGGCTGGCTGAAGGATCTGTCACACCCCAGGACCCATAAAAAGGTAGAACACAGTTCTGAAGAGAGTGAGCTCAGGCAATGGAAGAAAATGAGGGAAGCAGTAAGGGTGAGATTCCCCATTGCCTCTGCCTCCCCAAAATCAGTGGTGTCTTGCTTGGGAAATACTTGCAAAGACTGGGCCCCAGAAGTCTAGGTGCAGAGTCAGTCCAGGAGGAGCTCTGTGAATCAAGAATTAGCCTAGCAGTCAGGAATTGAGCTGCACAGAGGAGCAGGCTCTGGGACCAATACTTGCACATCCTGTCAAACAGTCACAGCACCTAGAGGGGAGAAGAGAAGGCATCAAAGGCCCAGCAGCATTGGAGGCATCAGTTTCTTTGGCCAACGTTCCTTTGAGCTAAATGTATTCCTCTCACACAGATGTATTCTACATGTGTGCCTGCCCTTTCCACTGCTGCTGTGTGTATTTACAGCATAGTACTCCCAGATTTATGAAAGAATACTTTCTTATTATTGTTCATGCTGTGCCATTTTCATAAATGCTTTTGCTTTGAGCTAATTATATCAACTGGCTGACTATTGAAGGTAAAACCAACTGTGGGTGCTCATGAGCTATAGTTTTAGGAGTGTGGACCACAGAATACTTTGAACCTGAGGTACTTAGCCCCCAGAGGACCCAACCTGCAAATCCAGTTAGGACAGTATCCCAGAAGGGAAACTATATTTACAAAATATATTTAACATTTTTTCAACTATTTATTGACATTAATCAAAAGCTGGGAGGGAAGACTAGCATTTTAGGGAAACAGAATAGAATTCAAAATGACCTTGAAAAGATGAGAAACAGCATACACTGAGGTAAGAGTAATTCACTTAGGGAGGGGAAATGAACTTTACGGCTATAAGACAGGGATTGCACAAGTAAGGCAGAAAAAAAAAGGGACATCTTAGTTAAATATCAATCTGGAGTATGCAAGCACATTCTCATTTGATAATGGCGATTGGTTCTATTAAAATACATTAGTGGGCAGAACGATGTTATAAACGGATGATTAGCTGAAAAATATCATAGCAGGTTTCATACTACCATACTTTGGTAAGAATGCTATTGTAAAATGATACCAACTGGGGCAATGGCAGATCTCTTCAGGTATCTTTGTAGTACCACTAATAGAGGAAATGTGATCCAGAGATATTTAAATAGGTATAAAAAGTGGTTGACAATTCATTAATGAGTAATGAATTAATTATAAGAGTAAAATGAAATTATTACTCTTCCATTGAATCATTATATTGTTATATAGCTATATATTTATTATAGCTATCATAAAATTGAACATATTAGGGAAAATAGCAAATAATCACATGGGCAAATTAGAGTATGATTTACTTCTAATGAAGTTAGAGTATTGTGGAAACTGCACAATGATTTTGTTCTATTAGTTTGTGGGGCAGTTATCTTTAAAAAGCAATGTTACCAAGTTTCTCAGATAAAGGATTGAAATGAATGTTATAGAGAATAAGGAAAAGTACATAATAACAAAGGAAGAGGAAACAAAAACTATTCAAATAGAGGGGGCTGATTGCCCCAGACAGAGAAATTTTATGGAAAAAAAATATTAGTATGGCAAAGTCATAAACAAAACTTACAGGAAATTTTTACATAAAATGATCCAATAAAATGGAGTTCTCTGAGGATTTCAGCAGGCATGTAACTAAAGCTGCTTTATCTCTGCAATTCCTCTACTCCCCCTTACTGTAACCAGGGTTTGCCTCCAGTCTACATGAGCTTTAGGTCATCAGGTAAATAACCCTGTATAAAAATGTATGAATAAATGAATGAGTGTATGTCATTGTATGAACGTTATTATTTTTGTGAGTGGAGCAAGGACTATTTCCCCACATATAAATCATGCTCAGAGATGTTCTTACTAGTTCCAGTCCTTACTAGTTCCTTACGGTTCCATGGATGACTCATTACTGAGGAGTAGATATTCCTCTACAACTGAATGGCTTGCTCAGTTATGGATAGATAGATAGATAGACAGATAGATAATATAACTCTGTTTTATTGATCTATGTATCTATCTATCTGTACACACACAAGGTATGACTGATTCTCTTAGCCAATTACAAGGTATTTCCTTTGTGACGTTAGTCACTTTCATCCAATGACCAAGCTTCTAATAATCCTCTCAAGCTAACAGAAGGAATTTCTTCATGCATTGTGGTGTTGTGGGAAAATTCTTTTTTTTTATTAATTTATTTTGATTTATCAACAATTACTTCCATATGCTTTCGAGTTTTAAATTTTTCTTCCCCTCCCATCCCCCATCCCTCTCCAAGACAACGTGCAATCTGATATTGGCTATACATATACATTCCTATTAAACACATTTTCACATTAGTGATGTTGTAAGGAAGAATTAGAACCAATAAGAGAAACCACAAGAAAGAGAAAACAGAACAAAACAGAAGAAAAAAATAGCAAATAGTATGCTTCGATCTGAATTCAGACTCCATAGTTCTTTCTTTGGATGTGGATAGGATTTTCCATCATGAGACCTTTGGAGATGTCTTAGATCCTTGAATTGCTGAGAAGGGGAAAAATTCTTTAATATCTTCTTCATACTTTTTAATTACTTTCTAGCTCTTTGACCATCTCAGCTGAAGTGGGGAGGGGAACTCCATCTCCTCAGATAAATATTTGCTATTCCAAGCAAATCACCTGGAGTACTTTTGGCAAAGTCCATAATTTCAAGTTCTGGATAGATCTCAATTGACTCAGGAAGGCTTAAGCATTGTCTGTTAGGAGTGTTAGGAGTGCTTTCCCCCAGAGCTTTGTAGTAAAGAGTCTCAAAAGAATCCATGTGGAACTGTTCACAAATAATTAGAAATTTACATTCTTCCATACTCCCAAACACATTGTGTTACAACTTAACAAACAGATGTCAAATGCCTCTCCTGGGGTTTGCAAAAGCCTTCCCTAACCCAAAGACAATGAAAAAAAGAAAAAGGAAATGAAAATCGAACTTCCCCACTCAGAGAGAAAGCCAGGATCCTACAGAGCTCTGAGAATGCATGGAGCTCTTCCATGGGGATTAGAGACCCATGTGCCTCACTCTAAGGTGAGAAACCAAACTCTTACGCATGAAAATTCTTCAGTGGTTCTCTTTAGCATACAGGGAGGTCCAACCAGAGATCTAGATAAAACATCTTCAGGTGTCTCACGCAGGGCACACCAAAATGTCTCCAGGGATCCCTGAAAACAGAAGGCAATCCCCCTGGAGGTACAAACAATCATTGCCTCTGGGTCCCTGTACCACAGGGCATCTGAAATATCCCTAGGGCATTTCTGCCAATGCCGAGACCAATCCAGATGGCGTTCCTAACATGCATCATTAGGATAAGCAGTTAACTCAAAAAGAAAACCAACTTAGACCCCAAAGAGATATAGGACTCTCCAAAAGGGATTAAGCAGTTGGGGTTGATCACTTGGGGTTTCTAGGTCAGCAGGCAAACTTTATTCTATAGATCTGACATTCATAAAGATATCAGAGAAACCATCTGAATTCCTATCATAAATAAGGTAAAGTCTAGTTCTACACAAAAATAATATTAATGAGCTTCCAAAGTATTTTTTGAGTAAATTACTAGGTACTAGTATTCTAGGGATGCAATTCATGCTGCTCATATTAGCTTCCATATTACTAAGTAATACAACAGACATCAGTACATAAACATTCAAATAAAAGTTGTCTCAAAGAAACTTCTCTTACTTAAAGAGGAAACACAATTTTTGTTGTTGTTCAGGTGTTTCAGTCAAGTTGGACTCTTCATGACCCCATTTGGGGTTTTCTTGGCAGAGATACTGGAGTGGTTTGCCATTTCCTTCTCCAACTCATTTTACAGATGAGGAAACTGAGGCAAATAAGGTTAAGTGACTTGCTTAGGGTCACACAGCTGTTACGTGTCTGAGGCAAGATTTGAACTTAGGAAGATGAGTCTTCCTGACTTCAGGCCTGGTGCTTTATCCCTTGTGCCACCCAGCTGCCCCAGGAAGACAATTATAGTTTTTGTAAAAGAAGAAAAAAGTGTGATTCTGCTCCAATGGATCCCTGAAAAGTTAAAGTATCCAAGAGCAAGAATCCTAGATGGAAAATTTCTCTAGTGGGCACCTGCAAAGATATAGGAGATTCCAATATATCCCAGATGAACCCCCATAGGGTAGCATTGAGTGAGCACTATAGGGACAACAGCAGCTAGGGAATTAAGCCTCTCTCTGTACTATACTCAGGCATATGATACAGTCCTAGAAAACATGCCTCTACTTAAAGGAATGAAGCTCCCTTTTCTAACACTCTTTGGCTTATTAAGAAACCCCACTTTGATGACCTCAGGGATGGTTTTCATTTATAGCTTCAGTTATGGTTCACAGGTCAAGGATTTCCCCAAAATGGGGGAATACAAAGGTATAATGCAAATCAGATGTGGAACAGGTAATTTATCCTCACACACAAAAGAGAAGCTAACAGAAAAAACTCATGTGTCTAAATTTAACCAGAATTAACAGGATTCAGTAACTTAATTTATAACTATTGTTACAGTCTTCTTGAGGCTAATATTTAAAGCTCATTAGAACATAGAGCAGTTTGCAGAACTGCTAATTAGTGATTTTACATTTCACCTCAACTCAGCATTGTCTGATCAAAGTGAAATAGTAAAGAGCAAGGTTTCCTTATTTAGGGTTCATTGAACCCATCCCCTCAAGGGGTCTGTGAAGTTTGATGGGGGAAAAAATTACATCTTTCTTTTCTCAAGCTTCTTTTTGAAATTTAGCATTCCTTCAATTGTTTAAAAAAATTCTGAGAATGGGTCCATAGGCTCCACCAGACTGCTAAAGGGGTCCATGATACACAATGAAATTAAGAACCACTGGTATAAAGTGAAAAGAGAAAGAGGCCCACGACAGAGCTTTACGGAATATCCACCATTAAGGGCCATGACATGGATGAAAAACCACAAAGGAGACTGAGAAGAAATGATTAGAGGGATAGGTTGAGAACTAGAAGAGAGTAGTCTCATTAAAACCTAGAGAGGAGAGATGATCCAGCAGAGAGGGTGATCAACAGTGTCAAACGTTGCAGAGAAATCAAAAAGTATTAAGACAGGAAAAAGGCCATTAGATTTCATAATTAAGAGATTGCTGGTAACTTTGGAGAGGCAGTGATAATAGAATGATGAGGTTCTAAGTCTTATTTCAGAGGATTTAGAAGAGAGGAAATGGAGGTACCAATTGTAGACAGCTTTGAAATATGGGCTCTACAGATGTTCCCATTTATGAAGGTGTTGGAAGTAGCCCTAATGCCAACACCCTGTTAGTTCAGGTTCAACTTTAGGACAGAATGAGGTACTCATAAATCATTGAGTAGTTAATAAAAGGAGGTTTAATATGCCCCAACACAGTAAGGATATGCAACATGGATACAGTGTCACTTAGGTTCCCTGGACCTGGTTCCCTTTGACTTCATATGGAAATGCATCTGCTCAGTAGGCAGAATAGAGTGATTTATATAGTCTTCAGATACCTACCAAGTCAGAAGTGCCCTGACTCAATTTTGATGTTACCTTTTATATCCTTAGGTAAACTGGAGTTGTATCAAGGAAGGTAGGGGCTAATCAAGAACCAGGGACAACTTTCTTGACTTTTAGGGAAAACTCAAGGTGGCCCAGTTGATGAGTGCCAGGCCTGAAGTCGGAAAGACTCAACTTCCTGGAACAAATCTGGCCTTACACTTAGTATCTGTGTGACTCTAGGCAAGTAATTTAATCTTGTTTGCCTCAGTTTCATCATATGTAAAATGAGCTAGAGAAAGAAATGGCAAACCACTCCGGGATCTTTGCCAAGAAAACCCCAAATGAGGTCATGAAGAGACGGACAAAATTGAAATGACTGAACTACAACAACAATCTCTCTAGTGGGGAAATGGAGAACACTAGTGCTATTGCGGAAGTATATTGTGTCAGAGAAAATATACAAGTAATTATAGCTTGGAATGTGAATGGGATGAATTTACCCATAAAATGGAAACTGATAGCAGATTAAAAATATGAATTCAACAATATCTTGCTTTCAGGAAATGCTATAAAAAGGAGGGATATACACACAAATAAAATAAAGGTCAGGAGTGGAATTTATTATATAAAAAAAGCAGGGGTAGTAAACATGATTTCAGAAAAAAGTTAAAGCTAAAGTAGATTTAATCAAAAGAAAAAAACAGGGAAACTACACTGTGTCAGCCATATTATTCAATATTGTTTTAGACCATTTAAAACAACTAGGCAGTATAAAATACCTGAGAGTATACCTGCCAAAATAGGTACAAGAACTATATGAATATAAACATAAAATACTTTTTATACAAATAAAGTAACTGAAATAATATTTATTTTTCATGGGTAGGTAAAGCCAATATAATAAAAAAAATGATAATTTTACCTAGCTAATCTATTTATGTAATGCCGCCCCAATTAGCTTACTAAAAACTTTCTTAGTGAGTTAGAAAAAATAATAACAAAGTTCATTTAAAAGAACAAAAGGTCAGGAACTTCAAAGAAACCAGGGGAAAAAAGATGTAAAGGAGGCAGATTCAGTAATATCAGACCTTAAACCATATTATAAGGTAGGTGAGAGCACTGTTGAAGTATAAAATGGATAATTTTGATTATTTTAAATTAAAATTTTTTTATATAAATAAAACCTATGCAGCCAAGAAAAGAAGGACTGCAGAAAATGGGGGGGGGGGGGGGGGAGGAACTTCCATAGATAATCTCTCAGAATGTGATTTGGTTGGAATATTGCTGTGGTATAGGAAATGATGAGCTGGTTGATTTAGAAAAACATGGAAAGACTTGGACTTATGAAAAAATATGCTCTCCATCTTCAGAAAAAGAAATGACAAGTAGAAATAAGCATACATATGTGTATGAGTATATGTATATATATTTATAGATATCTGTATATATCTATGTATATAAATGTGTGTATGTATATATGGGTGTGTGTGTGTGTGTGTGTGTGTGTGTGTGTTTATCCACACTTAATTATAGCTTTCTTGGGGGGAGCGAGAAGATGGAGGGGAAAAAAATATAAAGTAATAAGTGCACAGCAGAGAACAAAAGAAAACCTATAAGAAAGCAAAGGAAAGCTGGATAGCTTTGAAAACAATGTGTATTATTTATTATATGGGTTTTCTTTAAATAGAAATTTATTGCTTTATAGTGAATCCTCTCATGTTCTGCTGTGTACATGGCAGTGATTTTTTTTTCTTTTCTTATTTTGTACTCAAGTTTAAAATAAATTTAAAAAGAAAGAAAGAAAGAAGTATATAGTGTTCACTTCATTGTGTTCCAGAACATTGTAGGGTCTTCTCAATAAAGTATATAATCACTCAAAAGAAATTAGCTTAACCATCCACAAGGAAAAAACAAAATGACTAAAGAACATGTATTGCTCAGATTATGATATATAGCTGTAATGTCTGATCATTGAATTAGTCTATCAATATATATACCATAGACAGGCATATATCAATAGATATACCCTATATACCATAGACAGGACAATCAGATGAACGAGAATTAAACAAGAGGAAGAGACTGGGCCGGCTTGCTTTTGGGAAATTTTCTAGCCATGTCAATGATCCCAGGTTGCTTAGGTCTGCTAAAGCCTTTCTTTTTAATACCTATAATATTCTGGTGATGTCACATGGCAACAAATCATGGGATACTATCATCTCAGAAAAAGTATAATTGCTGGTGATTGAAAGGGAAATGCTAGTGTTAAAAGACATGAATATTCCACCATGAGGGATTTAGAATAAGCATTTGAAAGAATTTTTTTACTTTAAGGATTGGTCTATATTAGGATTGCTGGAATAATCTTTTATGATGTATCTATTACAGAGTTGAGATTGTCAATCAGGAAAGTATTTAACGAGATTTTCCTTAGTCTAGATAAATGAATTTGGCCAATCTATAAATATTTATTGAGTCTACTCAGTTTCCAACACTGTTGAGCACTATGCAGAAATAAAAAAAAGTACAAGGCATGTTGTCTGCCCTCAGATAATTTAATTGGAGAGACAAAATCAACACATATGAAACAATCAAAGAACAATGAGATGTAGTCTATAATTATTTTGAGGACAACACCCTATTCTTGTTTTTTCAAGTTCATGACTCCTTCCTCTTCCCTCCCCACCCTCAAACATTAATGTTGTATTGTGTTTAACTGAACTGAAATTAATTTCATCTTGAGAATTTCACAATATCTCATGCAATAAATAACTGGAGGTACTCTAAAGTGTCTCTAAAAAGCAAAATTGTCAATTTATTGAATTTAAGTACAATTTGGAAGAAGTATGGCTAGATAGCAGTTTGTCTAAAAACATCTGGGGGTAGGAGGAGTTAATAGATTACAAGCTTAATATTATACAACAGTGTGCTAGAGAGTCAGAAGATCTACTGTAATCATAGACTGCATTTAGAGAAGCATAATTTACAAGAAAAAGGGGATAATAATCCTGTTGTACTCTATCCTGGTCAGATCATATCTGGAGTATTGTGCCGAGTTCTGAGTACCACATTTTAGGAAAGGTCTTCATCTTGATGCTGATAAAACTTATTAAGGATGTGGTATAGGGTTAGTCAGATATAAGTTGAACTAAAAAGCCACAAAGGTCATGTCTAACTTGGGATTCCATGATTTAATAATAATAATATCTATCATTTATATAGCACTTGAAGGCATTTTACAAATATTATAGCATGTGATCTTCATAACAATCATAACAATCTTCATAACATAACACTGGAGGTAGGTGCTATTATTATCCTCACTTTTACAAATAAGGAAATTGAGGCAGAGGTTAAGTGACTTGCCTGGGTCATACAACATAGTAAGTGTCTGAGGTAGGATTTAGAACTCAAGTCTTCCTGACTACAAGTCCAGCACTCTATCCACTGTGCCACCTAGCTAATCTAAACCCACCTAGCTAAACCCCTGATCTCTAAATATAAATCTCACGGATCTCTAGGTAATGAAATTCCTAAGTTGCTCCCCAAGCCTATTTGAGTCTCTGGTTTAGAGGTCTACCACACATGACTCCTAATTACTTTTCTCTTTTCTATTGTTGCATTTTTGAGCTCATTTCTAACATAAAATGGTGCCCAAAACTTGGCAGCTCATCTATTCTTTAGCTAAATTTCAATTGACCTCACTTGGTCTATGATTTTCCCTAGCCCCCTTTGCCACTGCTTTGTGGCTTCAAAATCAAAATGGCAACCTTCATTTCAAAGCATCATTCACTAATTTGGGTTTCACTCACAAGGGAATGTTAGACCGAGATGATTTGTTTTATTATACAAGCTGACTTTCAGCCAATCAACTCTCCCAATTGCTAGAGGACTTTAGTTGATTCTCCTATATTCCTGTTTTGTTCAGTCATTCCCAGTCATGTCCAACTCTTTGTGACCCCATTTGGGGTTTTCTTACCAAAGACACTAGAATGATTTGCCATTTCCTTCTCTAGCTCATTTTACAGACAAGGAACTAAGGCAAACAGGGTTAAGTGACTTGCCTAGGGTCACACAGGTAGTAAGTGTCTGAAGCCAGAGGTGAACTCAAGAAGATGAGTCTTCCTGACTTCAGGCCCAGCACACTATCCTCTGCACCATACCACCTAGCTGCCTAACCACTATGTCACATTCTTTCCTCTTTCAAGATTGTAAAGTATATAATGTGTCTAAATGTATAGACATGACTTGAGGGTGACTTGAATAGGTATGATCTGAGGCCTAGTCCATTTCTTTGGAAGGTGAGCCAAGGACAGTGCTTATACCACCAGCACAATAGCTGGGCAAGAACAGGTAAGCTCCAGGAAGTCCCCAGAGGCTAAGCATTCTTTTCTCCTTCAAGAGTGTATCAGTTAGAATGATATCTATCTGCCACACCCTACATCTGTTTAGTTTAGGGTTACAAAGTTTAGGACAAAGGAGGCACTGTTCCTCAAGGGATAAAACTTGTTATTAATATAATATAACTTGTTATTAGCAACAACAAATCATTATTATAAACATGATTATGTAATTATATAATATAAATTATAAGTATAATATAAATATAAATTTTATAAAATATGTATTATGTAATATATGTAATTATATAATATATTATGTAATATAAATTATATATCACATTATATAATATATTCATTATTATATAATATAATTAATCACTATGAATAATTATTATTATTATTAATACCTTAAGGAAGAGGGTAGCACTTAATTTACACCAGTTCAGATTCTTCCCACTAAATTCTGGTTACACAAAAGACCATTACAAAGAGCAAATAGTGAGCAAACACATTTACTGAAGCAAAAAGTAAACAGAAACTGGAGATGTTACACAGATTAGACTACAACCAAAGAATATCCAAGAATGAACAAGCTCTTCCGCTAGGAAGGAGATGACAACTTGGCTCAAGGAAAGGGAAAAGAAGTAACCTCATCCAAAGGAGAACCATTCTAGCAGCCTCTAGAATTTCAAGCAAGTCCAAAGACATGATGGGACCAGTCTCCCATACATATCTGCTATTCCAAAGTCCTTCTCTCCTCCTTGGAGTAGCCTCTGTCCTAGTTTTTTATTTTTTATTTTTATTTTTGTTGTTGTTGTTGTTGTTGTTTTCCAAGAAATGCCTCCAAGGAACGTTTTAGGAACCAGCTCAGTACCTGCCTCATGCAGGTATCCAGTGTTTCAGTCAACATTGTCTCCACCAATCAGGAGTCATGTCTGCCTCTTCATTCATAACAGCACAACAAAACGCCACAAGTTCAGGTGGAAACCAGCATCTATGAGAAAGAATAATACAAATGCTAACCTAACCCAGTAAAATGAATAATTCAACCTAACCCTCATTTTCCTCTGATGCTCATAAAAGATAATCTTTTTCACTATGGGCCCCCCAAGCAATAAAATTTAACAAGGATTTTGTCCTTTCTTACTGGGTAAATAAACAAATCTCCAGACCCTTTATGAAGCAGTCTCTTTAAGTAACATTTATACTTATGCAGAGAGAAAAAGGAGGCAGCAGCCAGGATAGTCTACCTTGCTCTGACTCTACCTTTTTCTCCATTGCCTTTTGCTTGTTGACCACAAAGATCAGGCCTCTACATAATTAATCAGATAATCCTGTCTGGGTTCATTTCAGCCGATGTGAGATTCTTTCGGGTATTATAACAGAGGATGGGACATCCAGGCACTTTTGGTAGCCTAGAGAAAGTTGTTTTTGGCTAGCAGATCTTTTGGTACACCCCAAACATGTCTAATAGCAGCAGTTGTAATTATGTAGGGGTTCAGCCCTATTGCCACCGTCCAATACATCTCCTTCTACATTTCTTCTCCCCTACTAATTCTATTTTTCAATCTCTGGTTTCTTTTCTCATCAGTACTCTTCTGTGATCCATTTTCCAATTAATCAGTCTTTTTGGTTGTACTAGCTAAGTTCCTTTCATCCATTCAGGGGCCTTTGGCATGTAAGTTCATTTTTATCAAAAATCATTTTCAATCATTTCTCACTCAAATACCTTATCCCAACTGTCTTCATTTCCTAATTCTTTTTATTTGGGGGTTGGGAAGGGGAGCTAATTTGGCCTGCTTACTGGCTGATGAGTTGGGCTTAGGGTATGCTATAGGAGAGCAAGTTTTGAATTCTGGTAAGAGAAGCACATAGTAACAATAACAGCAATAACAACAATGATAATCTCTGACATGAATATTGCGCTTTAAGGTTTGCAAAGCCTATCATCTTATTTGATTTTCACAATAGCTATGTGAGACTAGGTGAAGTAGCAAACATCTGGAATTTCTGCTAGTGGGATGGCAGCACCAATATGGTGAGCTCCTGGGAACCATAGTCCAGGTCAGAAACAGAACAGGCTGGAAGGTATGTAAGCCTCCTGCCTCCTCCCTCCCCTTCTTTCTTGCTCTTCAGTTGGGGTCACTCTCCAAGCACCAAGGCTTGAAGGTGCCTTTTGGGCAGACGGTTACGAGGCTGTCTCGCACTTGGCCTGATGCTCTCAGGCTCTTGGTCCACTGGGTCAGTTCAAGGCCATGGACCTGGGTATACCTTCCGCAGCATAGAGGACAAGGACAGATGCCCCATCTATTAATTCCCTCGGCACTAGGGAATTGGGGAAAACTGCAGTTGCTTTTTGGTTCCCTGAGGCTTACTTACTCCCTTCCCTCTGCACCTCTGAATCCTCCTTCATGGAGGTTACAGGGAAAGTTAGAACAGCTAAAAATAAGATTCTGGAGGTTTTGTGATTGATCATTATGGAGTTTTGAAACACCTTTGATTTTGCCCTCCTCCACCTGGGAAAGGAAGGAGCGGGAAGGGGCAGCAGCTACAGCATGGGCCCCCCTGGCAATGGCCTTGGGCTCTGGGGCAACCTTTGCCTGGAAGCATCACCCAGGTTCAGCACATCCTGCTCAAGGTAAAGAAGCTGGCCTTCGAACTTAGGTAAGCATGCTCTTTTAAATTTGTAGTTTTAACTGTTAAGATGTTGATTCTCTGTGTAAAGTAATTCTGAAGTGCATTTAACAAAACTGAAGTCACCTGATTGGCAATGGGTTTGTTTCAAGTTTCAAATTGGTGAATTTTCTGTATCAGTTATGTCAAACAACTTTTCATAATTTGGTTACCGCTAAAATAATTTAGCTATTGTTGGTTATTGTTTCAATGTGTAAACTAGCCAAAAAGCTTGTTTGGGTTATGTATGGCTTGCTGAGAATTTGCAAGTGTATAGAAATCTCTAATGATTGGCTTTTTACATTAGGATAAATTAAGTTTGAGATGTAAATCCTGGAAAAGTTTTTCCTAAACTGCGATTAGTAAAACTTGCTGTTTGAGGTAAAAGCTCATAGGATTTTGAGTTGTTTGATGGGTCATAATCCATCGATAATCAATAATCCACCATCTGAGAAATGCCACAAGCTACTCAGAGAAGGTGATACTGGTGGGAAGTCAGCATTGGGAAAAGCTGAGAGGACAATTTTAGCCTCAGTCTAAGATGGGGTCCTCCTGGCTCAGTTTCCCCATTATGTTCCTTTGAAAAGGAATGTTACCCACCTGGCTATTCCTGAGTCTGGCTATGAGGTGGATTTGATACTGCATGGTTGGAAAACTGAATTACCTGAATCCAAACAGAGCTAAGGATGTTTTATCCTCTCAAAGTTGGGCCCTAAATCTAGTCCTTGCTTTATATCTGGGCCCTGAAGTTTTTTCTGTCAGATTTGTGTCTTCCAGACTATGGGCCATTCACCTACAGTTGGTAGCAAACAGTAAGTACCAGCCAAAGTCCCCACATGGTTCCCTGGATGCAGCCTGTGCTCAGTTCCAGTCAACCTCCTCTTTGGGACCCCCTCGAAGCAGGGACAGCTCTACGCCCCTTGCCAGCAGGAAGCAGTTTCAGAAGCCGAGACCTTCGCCTCTTACTCCAAAAGAATTTGGGTCCCATTTGTTTGGGGGGGAATGATGGGGTTGGGATCTGGGCCCCAGAAAAGAAAAACCCTGGACTTTCCCACATGGCAGAATCTCTGGTGGTCCCCTGAGGCTATAATCCCATCAACTGGCCTTTCATTGTGGACCTCCCTATGGCCCCAGGCCACTTCTCCATTCTCCCTTGGCCGTGTGGTCCAGGTCTCTGGAATTCTGTTACTTCACAGACTACTTGGCCCCTCCTAGATCCCTCCCACAGTCTTTCTGTATATAAGGTCCATCTGGTCTCCATTAAGATGCTTAGATAATTATAATCGAGCCACTGCTTAGATTCTTAGAATCTAGCCACAGCTTAGATTTTTAAAATCTAGCCATAGCTTGCTAATGTTCAGACTCCTTAAGAGTTTGCCCAATATGATAGATGTTCCAATAAACCTTGTCTTTGGCTGCAAGAAGGCTTGGGTCAAATTCATTTGGGCAGGACCTATGTGTTGTGATTTTGGGGTCCCAGCACCTCTGAACCCCTAAGCCGCATCATTCCTACTCTGCAAGAACAGTGTTGAGTGGTGCTAGGACCCCAAAATCACAACATGTAGGTCCTGGCCCAAATGAATTTGACCCAAGGCTTCATTCAGCCAAAGACAAGGTTTATTAGAACATCGATGAGGGAAGGGTGAGATTTAAAGAATCCGCCATATTGGCCAGATTCTTAAGGAATCTAAGCATTTGTACCACTAATTTAAGTGGGCCAGATCTTAAGAATCTGAGCATTGGCTAGACTTTAAGAATCTCAGCACCTGAATGGGGACAAGATGAATCTTATATAGAAAAGACTGTGGGAGGGATCTAGGAGTGGCTGAGTAGTCTAGGGTGACTGGAGGAGGGGGCTAAGCAGGATCTGGATGGGAGTGGCC
This sequence comes from Vombatus ursinus, assembly GCF_900497805.2. NCBI lineage: Eukaryota > Metazoa > Chordata > Mammalia > Diprotodontia > Vombatidae > Vombatus > Vombatus ursinus. Next base: position 8,491,679 of record NW_020954953.1, on the reverse strand, counting down.
GGCAAGCTGGGGTGATCAGAACTTCAAGGACCTGGACCATGTGGCCAAAGGAGAATGGAGTCTAGGTAGGATTAAGGGTGGGAAGTGGAGCAATGGGGAGGTAACAGAACAGAATTGGGAGATTAGTAGCCACAATGAAAGGCCAGTTGAGTGGATTACAGCCTCCCTAAAACTCCAGAGATTTGGGAAAAGTCCAGGGATTTTCTTTTTTGGGTTCCAGATCCCAAAGACACGGTATGTGTCTTTTAGGGGTTCGGATCCCATCCCCATCAATAGTATTAATAAAAGATTTACATGGAGTTTTAAGATTTACAAAGTACTTTCCTCCCAAGAGCCCTCCGAGGCTAGTAGTCTAGATAGTATTTATCCTCATTTTACAAATGAGAAAAGGAGACTCAACAACACAAGGGAGTTACCTACAGACACGCAGCTGCTAAGTGTTAGAGCTGTGATTTGAACACAGGTCAAGTCAAATCAGGTTAAATCAACAAGCAGTCATTAAATGCTTACTATTTACTGTGCTAAGGTCTTCTGACTCCAAGTGAATTATCATTCCTAGAACATATACTATAGGACAGAACATTAAAAAAAAATTCATAGACCACAAGGTGGCAGAATTATAACACTGTACAATGCTTTTTTTTAATCTCCAATTCTATTACATAATAAATATCCTTAAGCTGTCCATACTCATATTCCCCTCCCCACACCCTCAATAGTCCAAGAGACTAATAATATCCGTAGAGCACAACCTTTGTGTCATAATTAGGTTCTCTCTGCGCCTTCATACTTTCCTCCTTTTGCTGTGCATGATTTTGCCAAAGAACAACAGGAATTAGTCAGCTAATAAGCATTAGTTTTGCACCTGGCCTATACTATAGAGTAAGAATGGGGTGAAGAGAGAAAGAAAAACATACAAGGAAGCTTCCAAGAAGCTTCTGCTTAGAGAGAGAAAATCTAAACAAATGAAAAAGTTTTAAGAATGTTGACATAACAGATTAAGTGATGTCTCAAAGTCACACAGTTATGAGTAGTAGGGTTTGGACTGTGACCTAGGTCATCTGACTTAAAGTACAGATACCACAAGGCCCCACCACAGAATGATAAAAGATTCTCCTTCCTCCTTAGTGGTTCCCCACCCCATCCCTACCAAGAGCTATCTTCTGCAGTCCTGCCTACTTACCTATTTCATTAGTGGTCTAAATTAATCTCTAAAGGTAGAGATTAAACCAGCAGATAGGATCTTCCTCTACCTTTCCTTAACCACTAGCTTCCCCTTTTCTCACTTCTTCTGTTCTGCATTCTTTCCTCCTATAAAACAAAAGGTGTTTGGAATAGATAAACTCTAAAAGTCCTTTCCAGTTCCAATATTACATTATTGCATGCATTTGTGATTTGTAATTTTATTATATGGCTTTAATAGGCAATTATGGAATGCCAAATATAGAAAATATTGTCAAAGGCATACCTAGGGCAGGGGCAACTAGAGCTTTATGTCAGGGTGGTGAAATTTAGAGATCTGATAGCACAACATAGAAATAATTTAACTGGGGCAGCTAGGTAGCGCAGTGAATAGAGCACCGGCCCTGGATTCAGGAGGACCTGAGTTCAAATGTGGCTTCAGACACATAACACTTACTAGCTGTGTGACCCTGGGCAAGTCACTTAACCCCACTGTCTAGCCCCCCCCCCAAAAAAAAGGAAGAAAGAATTTAACTTAACACCTAATTAGCAAGAAAAATTAATTAAACAGGAAGCTATTGGATGGGGTTAAATCCTAGTTGAGCTCCTCTGTGGCCAACCCAACCCTGTTCTGTCCCCCTCAACCACAGTGATCTCCCCAAAAGCAACCTTAGAGTGTCCTGGGGTCTTAACTAAAGAAAATCAGTAACCTGGTCTCTTTATAAGAAAACCACACCACAAACTGAAGTATCTTAGGTGGCAAAATCCCTAGTTACAGCTGGTTCTCAACCTGTTTTGGGGTCATGAACCCCTTTAGCAAATTGGTGAAGCCTCAAGACTCTTTTACAGACAAGTTTGCAGATGCATAAAATAAAATATATAGGATTACAAAGGAAACCAATTTTCCTGAAATAAACTTACCAAATTTTTTTTGAAAAACAAGTTTACAGACTCTAGGTTAAGAACATCAGATCTGGGGCAGCTAGGTGGCACAGTAGATAGAGTGCTGTCCTGTAGTCAGGAGGACCTGAGTTTGAATCTAGTCTCAGACATTTACTAGCTGTGTGACCCTGGGCAAGTCATTTAAACCCAATTGCCTAAAAACAAACAAACAAAAAATAATACCAGATCTAATCCAATTACCCCAACTATATTTTCTACCTTTTCCTACAGCCCACCTACAGATCCTAAACCAAAAGGCCTCTTCCCTAATCCTCTGCATTTTATATAACTGGAATCAGAATCATAGGACCTTAAAGTTGGAAAGGACCTTGGAGATCACAGTTTTTGAGGAGAGCAGAGCTCATGTAGTCTTAACCCATTTATTTTACAGTTGAGGAAATTGAGGCCCAGAGAGGTCAAGTAACTTGCCGGAAATTGATGGGGTGATGGGACATGGACCCTGAATTTTCCTATACATTTCAGTAGCCCAGGTCACTGGTGCCTCTATCCAAGGCATCTGGGTCACCCCAGCCCACCTTGATTACTTAATTAGCTTACTTACCATTCTTTAATTCTATCAAGATCTTTTCACTGACCTTTTTCTCCTTTTTTTGTATATAAGTATCAGTCCCATTCTCATCAAATTTGAGGACTTATTAGGAACTCAGCCCTCTCCTATTGGCGATACAATACTGCATATTTACCAGGAATCTTGCCTGCCTAACTGGTGTTATAATAAAACCTCGCTACTCTGACTGAAAGAAGGCTTGAGTGGTTGAATTCTTTCCAGGCAGACTCCCTGTACCCTTGCATTTTGGGGTTCCCAGCACCCCAAGCAAAATCACACAGATTGTAATTGGTCATTTGAACCAAGGTCCTCTGATTCCAAATCCAGTGGGTTTTTTTTTGCCACCGAGCACAACACTGCCTTTTGTCTTCTAGTCCAACTCCTACAGGAAACATAAATATCCTCTACAAAACCCCTAATGAGCTCCTACGTCTCGGCTGTTTGTGTTTGAAAGTGATACTGCTGACCCTGACTGCTTATCCTAATATGTGGCAATGGATGGAAATATGGGAAGGCAGCCTTTGGTTTGGGCGGCAGTAGCTTTGGGTGAGTCGGCGGCTTCTTTGTTTTGCAGACTCTGATTCCCTTTCTTAGAAAGGGCAGCCTGTATATCTGATGGCTGGTGGCCACTCTGGTCTATCTGCCACCTGTGGTTTCTCATAATACCACAGTTCTACCACATCATTTAAAGCTGTGTGCATCCTTAGTGTGTTCCTTCTTCCTACCTTATTTGTGGTTGTTCCACTTGAAGTAGCAAATGTGTCTCTGCTTGGAAATCCTGCTACCAGTCATTCATTCTCCTCTGTCCCACCTAGGGGAATCATGTTGCAACAAATGTGATTTCTTTACTTCTGGGTAACCAGCCAGTATACCAAGAGTTTTCTGTCATCATGGAAACAAAGAATGGTGACTGAATCCAAGAAATGGAAATTTCTCAATTGTTATCTAGCCTGACTCATTACCTCTACCACTACCCAGAAAGTGCTCATTCAGCCTCTGTCGGACACCTCTAGGGAAGAGGAACTCAAGTCATTACCACATCTGTAGATTTAGGGAGGTGACTTTATTTCAATGAAGCATGAACCTGCTAAAATCCGGATAGTACAAAAAAAGATGTAAAATTTGTTAAACAGACCTCATACATTTCTTTCAATGCTTCTCATTTCTCTTTCAACGTCCCTCAGTGTTTTCTTCTTTTGGCTCCTGCCATTCCCTATTCATTGATGCCTGAGTATCTCATTTCCATGATTTCTGTCACTTAGTCAATATGAGGTAAAATTTCAGAGGTGTTTTAATTTACATTTAGTTGGTTACTTGAATATCTCTTTTTTTGAACTGCTACATACATACAATATACAAATGTGTATATATTTGACCACTTCTCTATTTTGATATATTTCCTATATATCTTGGATATTGTACTTCTATCAACTGTTTGCTACAATGATTTTTTCCCCCAATCAACAGTTTCTCTTCCTATTCCACCTGAATTGATCTTGTTCATGCCAAAACTTTTTAATTTTATGTAATTCACTTGTTTTATCTTCTACGATTATCTGTATCTCTGGTTAGGAATTATCCCACTAGCCATATTTGTATAAGGTGTGTCCTCTCATTCTCTTATAATTTTTTCATGCTGTGACCTTTTATATTAGGTCATATATCCATTTCTTTGCTTCTCCCTTCTTTATCTAAGATTCTTGGTCATACTACCTGGGTCTGCTATATCTATATCCTCCTACCCAACTCATTCTGACATATAGAGGCATCTAGGTGGTACAGTTCAGGGCTAATTCCAAAGCCCAGGACCTAGAATCAGGAAGACCAGAGTTTGAAACCTGGCTGAGTCATTAATTGTGTGATGCTGCGCAAGTCATTTAACCTCTCTGTATCTCAGTTTCCTCATGTGTAATATGGTAATAATAGTAGCACCCATCTCATAGGATTGTTGTGAGGATCAAATGAATTAACATATGTAAAGAGCTGTGCTTTGCAAATCTTAAAAGCACTATACAAATGCTATCTATTCTTATTATTATCTGTCTTTTCCATGCCAGAACCACATCTGCTACAGTTTTCCACATCCTCTTCAGTATGTGTCTGAGGAGTGACACCAGGCTGCCTCTCCTTAGATAGAAACCCCTTAAATATTTGTTGAGTAATTAAATGAATGAAAGAATGAATGGTTAAAGGTGCGGTAAAGTAGTGATTGAACTTTAAGACAAAAATGTTATTTTGCCACACCCATCAGATTGGCCAACATGACAAAACAGGTAAATGATAAATGTTGGAGAAGATGTGAGAAAATTGGAACACTAATGCATCGTTGGTGGAGTTGTGAAATAATCCAACCATTTAGGAGAGCAATTTGGAACTATGCCCAAAGGGCTATAAAAACGTGCATACTCTTTGACCCAGCAATAGTACTTCTAGGGCTATATCCCAAAGAGATCATACAAATGGGAAAAGGAACCACATGTACAAAAATATTTATGGCAGCTCTTTTTGTGGTGGCAAAGAATTGGAAGTTGAGGGGATGCCTATCAATTGGGGAATGGCTGAACAAGTTGTGGTATATGAATGTAATGGAATACTATTGTGCTATAAGAAATGATGAGCAGGCAGACTTCAGAAAAACCTGGAAAGACTTGTATGGTCTGATGCTGAGTGAAGTGAGCAGAATCAGGAGAACGTTGTACATAGTAACAACCACGTTGTGTGATGACTAACGCTGACAGACTTAGCTCTTCTCAGCAATACAAGGATCTAAGACATCTCTAAAAGTCTCATGATGGAAAATGCTATCCACATCCAAAGAAAGAACTATGGAGTTTGAATGCAGATCGAAGCATACTATTTGCTCTTTTATTTTTTCTTCTGTTTTGTTTTGTTTTCTCGTTCTTGTGGTTCCTCCTATTGGTTCTAATTCTTCCTTACAACATGACTAATGTGAAAATATGTTTAATAGGAATGTATATGTAGAGCCTATATCAGATTGTACGCCGTCTTGGAGAGGGATGGGGGTAGAGAGGGAGAGAAAAATTTAAAACTCAAAAGCTTATGGAAGTGATTGTTGATACATCAAAATAAATTAATAAAAAAATTTTTTAAATGTTATTTTGTACTGACAACATATGGCTAGCATTTCTCTATCTCTCCTTAGTAATGGAAATTAAGAATTGGTTATATTATAAAAATGGGGGGTAGGGAGGAGTTACTATGCTTTATCTCCTGTGCAAACCAAGGACCATGATATTCATAAGATTTTATGTGAGCTAACTATGGGCACTTGGGAAATATCAACAGAAACAATAATGCAAAGGAAAAGACTTACTTGCAGTTCTAAAGGGCTACCATTTGCATTTGTCTATTTCCTTCCCAACTAAAAAATGCCTTTGAGCTTTGAATATCTCAGCTATTCAAACTAGACTATATTTGACGATTTTTTTAATTTAGTAAAGAAATAATTCTTTGTACAAGCTTAAAAAATAGCCTTCAGACTCATGCATGAAACAGAAGTGGGTTTGTTTTGGTGTTTCCCCCACCCCTTCTCTTCTCAGTCCAGACACCCATCCATCTGTTCCTCACTGCCTTTCAACCTTGTTCATGTCATCTTTCCTGGTTTAATCACACATGAGAAAAAATAAAAATAGTGAGAAAGCCATCAAAGTAGAGAGTTAGGAGATGATCAGTGGTTGAGGAAGATGGAAAACATTTTAGAAATGAAAGATAGGAATTCCTGTCGACCTCCAGCCACATTTTAAAAGGTGACCACTTGAGTAATCAAGGCTTCTTGGTAAAAAGAAGAACTCTGCTGAAATTCATTCAGCTGGCTCAAAGGGAGAAGGAGGAAAATACAGTCTGCAGGAACAAGGTAACTCTAATGAACTGGTTGCTAGGACTGCAGGGAACCAGCTCTATACGACAAAAGTCAACCCAGCACACAGGTACTAAAGAGGAGCACAGAACTAGAGTAAAAGAACAGGAAAGTATATTAGAGGCCATCTAATCCACCCCACCTCAATTCATAGGTGAGGAAGAAGTTAAATGACTTGCCCAAGATCACACAAGTATTAAGTGGCCTAACCTTTGACTTTCCACCATAACCAATACAGTGGCACCCAGCTACTGGAGCCAGCAAATTCCTGGGCTGTGGAAGCAGGCTAGTACTGTGTGCTATTGAGTAGAATTTACCATATAACCCTTCTATCAAAGGCTCCTTGAGGACAAAAAAAGGCCCAGATACATGGTGAGAATCTCTCACTTCTTGGTTCATTGCCCCCACTGAGGTGGAACCTAGGAATGATAGGATCACGTGATCATAGATTTAGAACTGGAAGGAGCTTTAGGGCCATGTAGTCCATTTTGCGGCAGGTAGGTGGGTGTACTAGATAAAAGTGCCAGGCCTGGAGCCAGGAAGACTCATCTTCCTGAGTTCAAATCTGCCCTCAGACACTTATTAGTTGTGTGACCCTGGGCAAGTCATTTAACCCTGTTTACCTCAGTTTTCTCATCTGTAAAATGAGCTAGAGAAGGAAATAGCGAACCGCTCCAGTATCTCTGCCAAGGAAACCCCAAACGGGGTCACAAAGAGTCAGACACACTGAAACTACTGAACAAGTCCATTTTACAGATGAGGAAACTGAAGTCTAGAGAACTGAAGTGACATGCCCCCAGTCACATAGGGAGAGTTGGAGACAATATTTGAACTTGGTTCTTTCTCACTATAAATCTATTACTCTTGTCTGCCACTCCTCCGAGGAAAGCCACCAGCTCCTTTTAAAAGCACTCATACTCACAAAGTTCAAAACAAAAGTTTTGATTACAAACTATGCAAAAAAGAATCCTATCTCTGAGCCCAGATAACCAAGTGCCCTTGTCTTTGGGTCACCACTTCCTCAATGAGCTGCAGAGTCTTTGCAACTTGCAGCCCTGCCCTGTGGAACGTTCCAGCCTCCGTCAAGCAAGGGAGAGGCAAGAATTTACTTCTCTAAGGCTCCTTTGTGCCGGGTTATTCTTTCCCTAGCAACAATCATCAATTGCCACCAGTCACTGACCTCCATAACATCAGTTCTTTTGCTGGTTTCTACAGTTCTAACATTCTACAGCAGACAGGCATTTCCCCTTAGACTGATCTCCTTGACACAAAGACTTTGGTTTGTTTGTTTTTTAAATAATATTTTATTTTCTCCCCCAAACATGTAAAAACAATTTTTAACATTCTTTTTTTTAAGTTTTGAGTTTCAAATTCTATCATTCCCCCCCTCCCTCCCCGAGATGGGGAATCTGATATAGGTTATACATGTGTAATCATGTAAAACATATTTCCATAGTAATCATTTTGTGGAAAAAAAAAAACTTGAACAAAAAAGGAAGGAAGGGAAAGAAAGAAAGAAAGATAATATGCTTTAGTCTATATTCAGACACCATCAGTTCTTTCTCTGGAGGTTGACAACATCTTTCACTATTAGTCTTTTAGAACTGTCTTATATCATTGTTTTGCTGTGAGTAGCTAAGTCATTCACAGGTCTTCATCATATAATATTGTTGTTACTGTGTGCAATATTCTCCTGGTTCTGCTCACTTCACTCTGTAACAGTTCATCTAAGTCTTTCCAGGTTTTTCTGAAATCATCACAGGGACTGTTTTTTGCCTTTCTTTGTATTCCCAGCACTTACCTCAGGACCTGGCACACAGTAAGTGCTTAATACGTGTTTTTCAACTGTCTGATGGACAGCATCATCACCTTTCCCAGGTGAAAAGCTCTTCAGCAGCTGAGCCTGCATACAGAGACTACTCTGGAGTCACTGCATGCTCAAAACATACCTCTGGGTCAGACAGCTTCTATTCTTTTGAAACCTTCTTTTTATAAAGATCAAACAGCTACTATCCTCACACACAAAGGATCATTTAGTGGGGTATGGGAATACTTCCTTCTTGCCCACTGAAATGATATTTATTTTCAACTGATAAGTCTGACCTCTCTGACTCCAAAGTCCCTAAGACGTTACCCAGTCATGTCATTAACTCCTGTTCAGTCTTAGGGCTTGAAGGGACATCCCATTTTCTCCCCCTTTGTCTTTCTGTATCTCATCTTCCTCTAGAGCAGCTGGGCTTTGTAATCAAAATCATTTCAGAGCTGCTTTACAAAATATTTCCAAAAGGAAGGGGAGAGAAGGGACAATACCTGCAGTTCCTACTGTCCCAAGACTGAAGGGCATTTGTAGCCCTTGGTAGTGTTAGGGCAGTTTCATCCTCGACTACATTCAAAGGATTTTAGTTACTGGAAAATGGGGGTAAAAAAACAACCGCAACCCAAAAAAACAACCTCAGTACAAGTTCAGGGCCTTTCACAGGTCAATGATATAACTGCTGGGCTCTACACACAAACAACAATGAATCATAGAAGATTAGCTCTGGAAGAAACACTGGAAATCATATTGTCCAACCCTCTTATTTTACAGATGAGGAAACTCAGTCCTAGCAAAGTTTAAATAATGTACCAAAGGTCACATAGCTGAGGTCCAGGACTAGAGAAACTAGGTTGCTTGAATCCCAGTCCAGAATCCTCTCTTCTATAGTATATTGCCTAATGTTCCTTGGGAATTTTATTTTTATGCTCAGACCTATCTGAACATCTTTTTAAAGTATTAAAAAAGTTACCCAGAGCAATAATGAATGTAGATTTGCACACATAAAATAAAAAAGGAGAAATAATTAACTGTGCCCAGCTTGTCATTCAGCATGGCATGAGGAGAGAAACTCCCATTTGGCTGCCCTTTTCAAAAACTTCCAACTGGTTTTTACATACTTAGTCCTTTAAATTACTCCCACAGTCAAGAACATCAGAAGAGCGTGTGTGAACCTATTAACAAGAAAGAAAGAAAAAAAAAAGAATTAAGTTTTTAATTTCCATTTCTCCCCTTTTTGCTTTCTTACCTGTTAAATGGGATTTTTAAAATCCAGTAAATAAATCAACAAGTATTTGATGAATGCTTCCTTCATACTAGGCACCACAGTGAGAATTGGTAGCAGGTGGATGGCTGGGGTTGCTTGTAATGCTTCCTTTCTTTGTGTTAGAATTTACTTTATTTCTGACTGTAGTGCAGGTTTCAACCATATTAGGGAGTTTGGCTCAAATGGCATTGCACGTCAAAAATGGCCTTTCTGATACAATAAGGTGTATCTCACGGCTGATCGATCTCACTTTAAGTGTTGTTGTATTGGTACAGCTACTGGACAAGATGGAGCAATGGTACAAATACAGTCGCCATCTGGCTCGCACACAAGACCAGCTCCCACCTCCAGTCTCAATATCCTTACACTGGGTGGCCCCATCCTGGGTATAAATACACACTCTCCTCTTCTCTACCTATGGGAAACTTCAAGAAAACTCAAGCAGGCTTCTGTGGAAGCCTTTCATGATCTTCCCCCTTGCTTGTGTCTTCCTTCCCTCCTGCTCTCCCTCCAGTTACATTGCATTCATTATTCATATGTTGTAGGGATTTGAGAACTGATGGGCATATTGGGGATCAAGCTCTCCCCGCTCCACTCTGAGATCAGTTTGAGATCTATGGCATCTTTGAACTCAAAGGTAGAACTTAGGCACACCCTGGGATTCTTAAAGGTACACATACAAGGGGAAGAGAATAATCATTTATTACGTGGTGCTTAGGAACTAAGTGCTAGGTTTTTCACGAGTATTATCTTATTTGATCTGCAGACGTACTGAGGGAAAGGAGTGAGGACCTCAAGAACTGAGCAGCAGCCACACTACTAGGCCTACTGCCAGACTTAATGATCTTAACCAGAAAGAATCAGTGACCTGGGGGCAAACAGCAAAAGGAGAAATGGAAAGAGCTGTTGGCCCCATCTCACAGGCATCTTGGAGCAGAAGACTCAGGCTGAAACTGCCAGTTGTATACACATCTGCAAGGACTGAAGGATATTCCAAGAAAAAGTCTGCTCTTTCCCCAGCTTCCCCCTCTTAATTCCTGTCTGGTAAAAGACAGAGATAAATATGCATTTAAATTATGGCAGAGAGCTAAACTTCTGCCTGGACGTTAGGAGCTTTGCTAACTGAGTAATCCGAGCTATTACAATTTTTACAACCAACTTTTTTTCCAACATAAATTCCATGAAGCAGTAGAAGAAAGGGTCACATGGACTCAAAGGGCCATTATATTGCCCCTAGGCTGAAAAAACAAGTTAATTGTTATAACAGGTTGTAGCTGGTAAATCTCTTAGAGGCTAAAAAGAGAAAGGAGCAGAGGGTGACCAACTGTACCTCCACAATGACACCCACAACCACGGTGTTACATATGTATTACATGTATGTTTATATATGGACATATTGCCTCTCCTACTAAAATGAAAGCTCCTTAAGGACAGGGATAATTTGTCTTGATAACCCAAGCATTTAATACAGGGCCTGGCAAATAGTAGGTGCTTAATAAATACTTATTGATTGAGATTACTGAGATAATAGTATTTGAGGTGTGATCCTTAGCACAGTGTTCAATTCTTCCATTAATTAAAAATGCTGTATTCCATTTTTTTAAACTCGTATTTATTCTTGGAGACACTCAGAAATTCATCTAATTCAGTAGTATTTTAGGTATATAGTATTCGTGTGTGTGTGTGTGTGTGTGTGTGTGTGTGTGTGTGTGTGTGTGTG
>NW_020954953.1:8338001-8480300 GCF_900497805.2 Vombatus ursinus | reverse complement strand
GTGTGTGTGTGTGTGTGTGTGTGTGTGTGTGTGTGTGTGTGTGTGTGTAAAGAAACAAAGGAAAAATGTAGCACTAAAGAGAACCAGGGTGAGGAGGGTAAAATTGCTGAGAACAGAGGGGAAAGTGATTGGGAGGTTTGGAGAGAGAATGGTAAATGAGCCTTTAGGGGAGGAACTACTGGCACGTGGAGGGAGCTGACTCAGAAGAACTATGCTCACTAGTGCTCCTTCCTAGGAGGGATCATCATTCAATGGTCAGCTGGGGTAACAGACGTGCAGAATGAGAGAAGGTTGCTTTTGAGAACATGGATAGAAGGATAGGAGATGCTTGTTTCAAGAAATTCCAGCTTAGGTTATTTTAGGAGCCCCATTGGTTGAGGCCCTGGGCATACTTTCTGACTCTTGATATAGAAAATTGGTTCAATACAAAGGAAAGTCAATTTCAAAGTAAAATCCACCCTATCCCCACCAGAGACATGCTGGTAAAGGTTTAACAGATAGCTTTTGGGGAGGAGGGGTATGTATGTTTGACACACTTGTAAGTGTAATCTTCATTATTAATATTTTCTTCATCAATTCTTAAATCTAGACAGTCAACAAAACAATAAATAAAACCCTGATTTGTAGCATTTGCCAATTTCCAAGATATAAATGCTCCCCTTGAAAATTTAGCATCTACTCTCAAGTTCTGTATATTTTTTGGTACATTCTAGTCTCCATTTTCTATTTCTTATTTTGTTTGGAATAAATGTGTTTGTTTGATATTCACTATTTGTGATGATCTTTTGTGTAGCCAGTGTTTGGTGAGAAGGAGCTAAGTTGACAAAGGTAAACTAAAGATTACCCTCCCCTTTAGAACAATAAGAGCTTTTGTTCTGAACCTATCATCTCCTAGACTACCAATATTTGAGAGGAGCCGAATACCACTCTCAGAGGCTAAGGGAGGAAAGAGTACCCAGCCTTAGCTATTTTTTTGAGGCTGACTTTCTCTACTTTCTGTACCAGCTACAGAAAGTGATAGAGGTACAGCCCTTGGCTATCCTCCTCTCTGCAAGGGTGATGGGGGCCATATCTATCCATGCTACCTGTAAGTCACATCCATAATATTCAGACAACCTATGTGGGCATATGTATCCTTTGGAACAGTCATAATTCCATGGTAGACAAAGAGGAGTAGCATTAAGCCATTCATTCATATGACAAACACTTATTCAACTCCTTCAGCATGCAGAGCTTTGATTTAAGTGCTAATAAAGATGCAAAGTTTAGATTAGTAGCTATTGGGAATAAGGCAGAATGGCAGAGAAGTCTTTTGGGGAACCAGAAAAAAACATAAAGAGATGATAAAAGATAGCCTACATAGACCATAAGTTTAAAATCAGTGAGCAATGTTAATTATCTCCCTTTCAGCAACAATGCTTTTTAGTTATTTATGAGCATGTCAATATGTGGACGGGAGGGAGTCTTACCTTGCTTGTCCTGGTTACTGGAAGGGAAAGGGAAGCGCTGAAGAACCCCCTCATTTCCAGGAGCCACTGAGTCAGTGCCTCCTGCGGTGGATAGAGCATCAGATACGAAGTCAAAGGAACTGGTTTCAAGTCCCAGTTCTGGTACATACCAACTCTGTGAGCCTTGGAAAATCACTAAACTCTCTGGATCTCAGGTTTCTCATCTGGAAATGAGAGATTTGGACCAGAGGATTTTTAAGGTGCTTTTCAGGTCTAGTTCTACGATCCTAGGTCTTTCACTGTGACAGACCCTACAGATGGACCAAATGTGCTGGTGACCTTTCAGAGGAGAGGTAAAGTACCTGTAAAATGATCCCACTCTAAACCGAGTTAACTATGGCACAGATAGATTTTTTTAATGTTCTAGTAGGATTGTGGTGGAGGAGGTGGAGTTGGAGGAATTGTACTTTTCCTCCAACATAGCTGGCATCTGTGAAATTGGGATCTGTGGAGCTGGGCCAAGTGGTAGGCAGTCTGCTAGATCCAGGCTGCCTTTTCTCCAAGTCAGACTTAGGCTTTATTGCTAGGAACAGGATAATTGTTTTCGGTCGTATTTTTTCTTCCTCGGTTTTCTCAGAAGGTCTTTTAAGTCCATGGTAGCCTCTTCTGGCCCTGGATTCAAATCTGGACAGAAAGGAATAAATTCTTTTTCTTTTTTTCTGATTGTGTTTATCCAGTTTTGCAAATGGAAAGTTTTCTGTTCTTTGAGGTTAACCAATAGTATCTGAAAAATTAGCAGTAGTGATTTTTTTTTTTTAGACTGGGCCTGTGATTTTCTCATCATAGGGAACTCCCTTCTGTGAAATTCCCTCTACCAGTGCAAGTTACCACCTACTTTGTGACTTTTAATCTCACAGAGTTGCCTCATCTCAGGGGATTCTCCTTGTCATTTTCCCAGCTACTTCCTGAGGCTTCATCATCTCCAGAAACTCATCATTCTGTAAGATTAATCAACTCAGAAACTCACACCTCCTCAACAACCCCTGCCCCTTGGGGCTCCCTCTCCCTCTGCTTGGGGAGGTTGGGAGGTGGACATCTGGGAGCTCCTCCCTGATCCTCCACCATTTAGGGAGGGCAATCAGGGAATTCTCTCATCATTTCCTACCCAGCTGCCTTTCTGGACTTCATCATCTCCAGAAACTCATTATTCTGCAAGTTGAAGTTAACTCATGAACTCACACCTCCTCAGATCATTTCCTACTCCAGCTGCATTCATTCATCATGCCCCACACCCCAGAACAGGGAACCTCCCCTGCTTCTCAGTTTTGTTTTTTTTTAATGTATTTCCCCCCCCCCCCATTAGACTGTGAGCTCCCTGAGGCTAGGAATTGTCTTATGCCTTCTTTGTATCCCTAGCACTTAACACAGTGCCTGGCACTTAATAAATGTTCATTGAGTCTGATTCTGACCTGCTTTGTGACTTTTAGTCTAGGAGTTGCCTCGGGGTACTTAAAGGTTAAGTGACCTGCTTATAATCACTTCACTTAGCCTATGCTGGTAGAACTTGAACCCAGGTTTTCCTGACTTTGAGGTCAGCTTTTCATCCACTATACTATGTTGCCAATCATCATTCCTTAAGGAGGACAAACTAATCTACTTCCTTAAATCACACAGAGGATGACTAGGAAAGTCTTTATTTTATTTAAATTAAATATTGACAATTCTAGAAATTCTCTTTTAGAAGAATATTTTATCTTATTGATGTTCAGAAGATTGACCCCTCCATCATCCCTACAATCTCATTTATCTCCAAACTCTCTTTGTCTACTGGTTGCTTCCCTACTACCTACAAACATGCCCATGTCTCCTCCATCCTTAAAAAACCTTCACTTGATCCCTTCCCACTAACTATTGGCCCATATCTCTTCAGTCCTTTATAGCTAAACTCCTTGAGAAGGAGTTCCTTCATTTGCTCTATTTTTATTCTTTTCTTAACTACAAAATCTGACTTCCAACTTCATCATTCCACCAAAACTACTGTCTCCAAAGTTACTGTTGATCCCCTAATTGTCAAATCCAATGGCCTTTTCTCAATGCTCTTTCTTTCCAACCTCTCCACACCCTTTGACACTGTCGATCACCTCTTCTGCTCTCTTCTTTCTAGGTTTTTGTGACTATTCTCTCCTGGTTCCCCTCCTACATATCTGATGGCTCCTTCTAAGTCTCTTTCACTGGATCTTCATCCAGGTCAGGTCCACCAACTGTGAGTGTCTGGAAGGAGTTTGTCTTGGACCTTCTTCTTTTCTCCCTCTATATTGTTTCACTTGGTTCTCATCCACCAGTTCTGCTTGCGGTAGACATCCCCCTAACTCACTGACAGGTTTGAGGCTTACCCTCAGCTTGTTTTAGCCCATCTGCCAAGATAGTTTTACTGGAGTGTGGCTGTTATGCGTGTTACAGCTTCTTGGAGCCACAGACAAGAGTTGGGTGATGGACACAAAAGACGGATGAACAGCCCCGAAAAGGGCTCAGCAAGCCCTCCCACCAGACGTGCTAGACCAACAGCCATGAAGGCCAGTGAAGCAGGCGCTATAGGACACTGAGAACTTGGTCAGACATTGTCCTATCTTTCCAATCGCTTTCAGGTAGAAGCAGTGGTACTAGATGAGCACCAACAAAACTTTGAATATTTCTGATCTAACTCAGAAGTTACCACATCTGAGAGGCAGTGGTTTAGGCCTCAAGTCATAAAGTTGTGGGTTTAATTCCCACCTCTGACACATACTGGCTAAAGGTAGCAAGTCACTTAGCCTATCAGAGTTCCAGACCATTCTCTAAGACTAAATTTCAGAGTAGTTGCCAGACTACATTGATAGAGGGACTTTCCCTACACCTATATTTCTTATACCAATGGAATCATTGTTTAGTCATTTATGTCATGTCCAACTCTTCATGACCCCATTTCGGGTTTTCTTGGCAAAGATATTGGAATGGTTTGCCATTTCCTTCTCCAGCTCATTTTACAGATGAGGAAACTGAGGTAAACAGGGTTAAGTGACTTGCCCAGGGTCACATAGCTAGTAAGTGTCTGAGGCCGGATTTGAACTCAGGAAGATAAGTCTTCCTACTTCCAGGCTCAGCACTCTATCCACTGTGCCACCTACCTGCCCTAATGTAATCATAGGTTAGTATAAAAAAATGTAATGGGAGGTAGGGAAGGAGAATATTGGCCAATGAGGGCATGGCCTTTTGAACATACATAATATGTTCTGCCAGGTAGAGCAGTCCACATGGAGGCAAGGTGAGCTTTCTTCTGGAAATTGGTGATGATGCATAATGGAGGGGCCTTATCCCTAGAAAAGACCAGTCTTGACTATTTCCTGTTGGCAATTTACCTGGTGATTGAAAGTTCTTTAATTAGCTGCTGAGCTGGAACAAAGACGTGCATACAAAAGACACAAAACAACAAAAGCTCTCATTCTTCCCTGGTGGCACATAAGGTAAGAATTTCTACAAGCTTCTGGGTAGAGAAAGAGGTACCACCACCAGCTGCCTCTTCTCTCCAACCAGGATTCCATATGGTCATGGGTGCAAAGTGCTTATGTTTCTTCTGTCTCTCCTGTGTGAATTCTTTTTTGGTCTTAGGTCATCAGAGACAAAAAAAGACCTGTCCAGGTATGACCTTGTGAACTTCAAAGGGTTAAAGATTAACCAGAGGTGGGTATAGTAGCAACAAGAGTCCACAGCAGAGTCTTCTCTAGTTGTAGCAACTGAGTCAGTGAGGATCCAGCCCAAAGGATCTGTATGACCAGCCTAACAGTGGATTGACTTGGCTGATGACTTGGCTGAACTACAAACGTGGGAATGACTCATCCAGCTGGTGTGCCAAACCCAGAAGTAAAGCTGATGGGGGAAATTTCAGAGTGGTTGTGGTAGTCACCACTCTCTGGAGGAAAGCATGAGTGTATTCAGTTTTTGGAGGCTTTTTAAAAATTAATTAATTTATTTTTAGTTTTCAAAAATCACTTCCATAAGCTTTTGAGTTTTTTGGAGGCCTTTGTATTTGCTATATTCTTGCTATATCTTCTCCCTAAATATCCCTTTGTAAAAATTAATTGATTTTTACAACTTTTATTAACTGGTTATCAATGATATTGGAGCAGTGATCACCAGTTATGATACTGGGAAGACTGAAACTAGGGGTGATATTGGGGAGAATACACAATTTAAGGTTTCATTATCAACAATACTAGAAAAGATACTCCTGGCCCCATATGGAAGATTTAAAAGCTACAACTCAGCTCTGAGGAAGCTGGAGGGAACAGGGAGGGAAAATCACTAACTGGGCCCAAAGGAGAAATTTAGTCATGGGAGAAACGGAGGACATGGTAAGAACTGATTTGTGGAGTTTCAGAACAATACCAATAACAAGACTGATTCTGCTGAGACACAGAACAGCTGACCTGAAGTTCTTAATAACCTGCTTGCCAACAGCCATGATTAGTCCCAAGATTTAGGGGAAAGCTTAGTCTACTCAAAGGATTTAAATTAGAATTTATTTGCAGGGTTAGAAGGATAGGATAGGGTAAGATAGTGGGCAGTTAGATGGCACAGTGGATAGTGCTGGAGTCAGGAAGACTCATCTTCATGAGTTCAAATCCAGCCTCAGACACTAGCTCTGTGACCCTGGGCAAGTCACTTGCCTTACTTTCCTCATCTGTCAAATGACCTAGAGAAAGAAACAGCAAAACCACTCCAGTATCTTTGCCAAGAAAAACCCCAAAGGGGTCATGAAGAGTGGACATGACTGAAATGACTGAAAAACACACAACAGGATGGGATAGAGTAGGGTGCAGAGGAGAGTCAAACAGTCCATTATAGAACAGAGACATCAAAAGAAATCACATAATCTTAGCTTTGGGAGGTAATTTAGTCCATGAGGCCAGTCCAATCTCTATTTTGAATCCCCTCTACATCACCCGTGACAACTTGCCATGTGGCCTCCACTTGAATACTTCAAGTGACAAGGAACTCACTACCTAAAGAAATCCATTGTTGGACAGTGTAATATTTAAGAGATTCCTCCAGATCTCTAAAATCTGCCAGTTGGTTTTAGTTCTGCCTTCTGGGGTGACACAGACTAAGCCAAATTCTATTTCCATATGATAGCACTTTAAGCATTTGTAGATAGCAGTCATGTCGCCTTCTAAGTTTTCTTTTCTCTGGTTCTTTCACCTAATATTTATGATTATGCTTTTGAATTTTCTCATCATCCTGGTTATCTTTCCCCTAGTAATGCTATAGTTTGTCAGTGTCCTTCCTAAAATGTTACGTTCACGTACTGTAGTTATCTAAACTTCTCTCTAAACACTTCTTAGATTAAACACCCTCCTTCTTTTCAGTATATAAGCAAATGCTAGTTCAGCAGCTAAGGTTAAAAGTCACCATCTGGCACTTAGAAAAGCAGTATCAGTCAATCTAGATGAATGCAATGTGGCCCTGATTCTCCCAGGCCCCTAAGAAAGCTTTTATCAGGTTAAAATAGATATAATTTTTGATTTTCAGTGGAAACCATAGAGTGTATAGCAACTATTTTGAATCAGAAGCAAAAGATGGGGTGGGAGGTGGAGGAGGGGGGAAAAACCTTCCTTTAATAGCAAGTTCCTCAAAATTAAGAGGTATCAAGGGAGGAAAATTCTTTAATTCATAAACTAGGTCCTCCTATTCCTCACCCTTCCTGTTCTTCATTGTTGTTCTTTTTTTTCCCCCTTTCATTCAAAGCAATTCCTTTATTTTCTTTTTTCTGATTACATATAAAAGCATTTTTAAATATTAATTTTAAAAATTTTGAATTCCAAATTCTCTCCCTCTCCCCTTCCTCTCCCTCTTTGAAAAGGCAAGCAATTTGATATAGATTATACATGTACAGTCATGCAAAACATATTTCCATATTAGCCATGCTGCAAAAGAAAACACACCAAAAACAAACAAAAAAAAAAGAAAAATTTAAAAAGTAAAAAAAAAAATTCTTCGATTTGCACTTAGGCTCCATTAGTTCTTTCTCTGAATGTGGACAGTATTTTTCATCATGAGTCCTTCAGAATTGTCTTGGATCATTGTCCTGCTGAGAACAGCTACATCATTCACAGTTGATTATCATATAATATTGTTGTTACTATGTACAATATTTTTCCAGGTTCTGCTCACTTCCCTTTGCATCAGTTCATCTTTCCAGGTTTTTCTGAAACCATTCTGCTCATCATTCCTTATAGCATAATAGTATTCCACCACAATCATATACTGTAACTTATTCAGTCATTTCCCAAATGCTGGGCATCCCCTCAATTTCTAATTCTTTGCCACCACAAAAAGGACTGCTATAAATAATTTTGTACATATAGGTCCTTTTCCTTTTTTTAAAAATCTCTGGGATATAGACCTAGTAGTGGCATTTCTGGGTCAAAGGGTATTCAGAATTTTATAGCCCCTTGAGGCATAGTTCCAAATTGCTCTCCAGAATAGCTGGATCAGTTCACAACTCTACCAACAGTACATTAGTGCCCCAATTTTCCCACATCCCCTCCAACATTTATCATTTTCCTTTTCTATCATATTAGCCCATCTGATAGGTGTAAGGTGGTACCTCAGAGTTATTTTAATCTGCACTTCTCTAATCAATAGCTAGAGTGTTTTTTTCCACATGACTATAGATAGCTTTGATTTCTTCTTCTGAAAACTGCCTGCCTTCAATATCCTTGAAGTCACTTCCTATGACTTGTATTCTTATAAATTTCACTAAGTTCTCTATATATTTGAGAAATGAGATCTTTATCAGAGAAACTTGCTGTAAAAAAATTTCCCCCAGTTTTCTGATTTCCTTCTAATCTTGACTATATTTGTTTTGTTTACACAAAACCTTTTTGATTTAATATAATCAAAATTATCTATTTTACTTCCTATAATGCTCATTATCTCTTGTTTTGTCATAAACTCTTCTTTTATCCATAGATATGACAGCTAAGATATTCCATGCTCCCCGAATTTACTTGTGATATCACTCTTTAGGTACCCATTTTGACCTTATCTTGATATATGGTGTGAGATGTTGGTCTATACCTAGGTCCTGCCAAAGTGCTTTCCAGTTTTCCCAGCAATTTTTGTCAAATAGTGAGTTCTTTCAAAAGCTTGAATCTTTGCATTTATCAAACACTAAATTACTATGGTCATTCACTACTGTGCATTATGTACCTAATCTATTCCACTGGTCCACCTCTCTATTTCTTAACCAGTACCAAATAGTTTTGATGATTTCTGCTTTATAATGTAATTAATCTGGTGGGACTAGGCTATCTTCCTTTGCATTTTTTTTTCATTAATTCCCTTGATATCCTTGACCCTTTGTTCTTCCAGATGAATTCTGTTATTATTTTTTTCTATCTCTATAAAATATTTTTGTTAGTTCAATTGGTATGGTATTGAATTAAGTAGATTAATTTAGGTGGAATTGTCATTTTTATTTTATTACTTTAGCCTACCTATCTCATTGATGTTCAGCCCCACACATTCTTGGTTCCTTATTAACCCACTCCAGATTGTAGACCAGTAATTTTTACCCTAGAGTCTACAGACCTCTAGATTTCAAGGGATCTGTGAACTGTAGGAAAAAAATGCATCTTGTTCTCACTAACTTAGAAGTTAAATTTATATTTCCTTCAATTATGAACATAGGCAACAAACACTATACTGAGAAGAGATTTATAGGGGCCAAAGGGGTCCATGGCACAGAAAATGTCTAGAATTCCTGCTCTAGACTGAGCAGTTGACCCTGATCAATTCTGTCATTCACCCTAACAGATCTCATACTTGGCCCTATAAAAAGCCCAGGGACATAATGTGGTACGATGGGTGGAAAGATTGTCTTTACATTCTAAGCTTCTCTGACCCAGTTTAAAATGGGACTTGGAACATGGCAGGGTAGGGAATTTCCCAGGATCTGTCATCCAAGATCCTGTTCTTGGTTTGTCTGTATAGATAAAGCAGAAAATCATTCCCCACTTGTTAAAAGATGACTTTTAACACTCCATATATAAGGGTCCTTTTTATCTCCTTTCAGCCAAAACTTGAGAGTAGGGCAGTGGATAGAATGTGGACCTAGAGTGAGGAAAACCTCAGATTCCTCTTCTGTAAAATGGGGAATAAAAACAGCACCTACCTCCTAAGGTTGTTGTAAGTATCAAATGAGATAATGGCAAAGTGCTTAGCACGGTACCCAGAACATAATGAGCCCCATGTAAATATTATCCATTACTATTAAATAAACATGACACTGAAGGTACTGTGTTATGTTGTCTGTTTTTCCTTTATAACAAGTAACACTTCAATTTCCTGATTTGCTGTGGGCTGTATGATCTCAATAGAATAACTATTCCTTCCAGTGATAAAGACCACAACCCATCCAGCCATGCCTATTCAACCATTGTGATTCTCTTCCATATGCCACAATTAAGTCCCCTCCCAAGAGGACCACCCAATGAGTTGGAGGGGGCCTTTTTTTTATGGATACTAGCAGGACACATGGACTGTACATGTTACAAAGTCATTAAAATTTTATCAGGAAGGAGACAAAAATTTCATCCTAACAAAATATTCTATATTTCTAAATTTACATAGTGGGTTAGATTTTTCTAGCTTTTACATGGTAGAAATAGGGTGGTACTCTTATGTAACTCTGTGATTTGTTGCCAAAGTACAACATAAATTAGATTAGAAGAGGGCAAGGCTGTATCACTTTTAAAAATATCTTAATTCTCTGGATCATGTTATCAAATAGGGGAGAGAGTGATCTGTGATATTTTATTACTCTTGTTTATTTTGTAGCTAATAAATATATTTAGGAACTCTCTTTGCCTTACAAAAAGAAATTATAGAAAAAAAGTTAATGTTCATTATACATAAAAAACAAGAGGCAGAATAAAGAATAAAATATTCTTTATAGTCTTTTCAGGAAAAGGCTGAAGTACAACTTAATTGCTTTATCAAGCTCCATCTATCCCTGAAAGCCAATAAAACTCAAAAGCTCTTAGTGTTAGTATCCTAAAACTAAACCACTGACTTCAATTATTTGGAGTGTTTTCATATGGCAAAGAGATTCAGAGTTCTGGAGGCAGGACCTGGAGGAGAAGTTGGAAGTGATGTAGAGATAACTTTAGGCTTACTATAAAGAAAAATTTCCTGACAATTAATTTAAGCTTTCTGAAGGTAGAATGAGAACTAACAAAGTAGCTAGCATTTTACAAATATTAACTCATTTCATTCTCACAGCCACCCAAAAAGATAAGTGATATTTTCATCCCCATTTTATAGATGAGGAAACCGAGGCAGATGGAGGTTAAGTGATTTGCCCAAGGTCACATAGTTAGTCTGAGGTCTGATTTGAACTTGGAATGAAAACCCTTTTTTAGCCTCAGCAATCATATTATGCTTTGTCATATTCAGTGTCCCTGTGTGGCACAGATACACCATGAATATTCCCATTTCTGCATTTCTGCAGTTTTAGGCTTTCTCATCAAAACAACTAACTGAAAAGTGGAAAATCTAGCCACCACTTATGGTTTGGATGATAAAGGACCTCTTCAGAGATACAAAGAATCAATAAAAGAGATGGGTTGGTCATGCAGGAAAAGTAAGGGCTACATCATCTACATCATCATCATCATCATCATCATTATCATCATCATAGCTGAACTTAGGTCTATTCTGACTCTAGGTCAGTGCTCTATTCGCTCCACCACCTAGTTGCCTTTAGGGCATGTAGTTTAATCAGTTAACTTAGCATTTATTGCTTAGGTGCATTTATTAAGCACCTAATATATATTAAGCAGTGCTCTAGGTGTGGATAATATAAAGACAAGAAGCAGTCCCTTTTCTCAAGGAGCTTAAAGGCTAATGGAGATCTTAGGTAGTGGGACCCCTCTTAGTAACAGTCTTCAAATAATTTGGATGAGCATTTGTCTGGTATGTCATAGAGAAGATTCCTTTTTTGGATTCTGATTGGACCACTTAGCCTCTGGGGTCTCTTCCAACTCTGAGATTCAGATGGAAAAAAATAATCAAAGCCTTCATAGAATTATCTGAAGTCCATAGTGAGCTGGGAAAAATCTTTGCTTCTATTCCCTGAGACACTGAGCCTCTGGAGTTTTTTTTTGGCTGGAATTAATACCAGACTATAGACTCCCTAAAAAAAATAAATTATTGATTTGGAACTATGCCCAAAAGGCTACAAAAATGTGCATACCCTTTGACCCAGCAATACCACTTCTAGGTCTGTATCCCAAAGAGAACATACAAATGGGAAAAGGACCCACATGTACAAAAATATTCAAAGGATCTCTTTGTGGTGGCAAAGAATCAGAAATTGAGGGGATGCCCCTCAGTTGGGGAATGGCTGAATAAGTTATAGTATACGAATGTAATGGAATACTGTTGTGCTATAAGAAATGATGAGCAGGCAGACTTCAGAAAAACCTGGAAAGACATTATATGAAGTGATGCTGAGTGAAGTGAGCAGAACCAGGAGAACACTGTACACAGTAACAGCCACAAAGTGCGATGACTAACTTTGACAGACTTATCTCCTCTCAGCTATGCAAGAATCCAAGATAACTCCAAAGGACTCATGATGGAAAATACTGTCTACATCCAGAAAAAGAACTATGGAGTCTGAAGACAGATCGAAGCATATTACTTGAGCTCTCTTTTTTTTTTCTCTCTCTTTTTTTTTGGTTTGTTTTTTCTTTTCTCCCATTGGTTCTAATTCTTCTCTACAACATGACTAACGTGAAAATAGGTTTAATATGAATGTATATGTAGAGCCTATATCAGATTGCATGCTGTCTTGGGGTGGGGGGAGGGGAAAGATGGGGAGAAAATTTGGAACTCAAAATATTATGGAAGTCAATGTTGAAAACTAAAAATAAATATTTTTTTAAAAAATGCTTGGCTACTTAAAATATATTGCCACTTGGTGATCTGAATCTATTTACCTCCAATAAATACATCGTAGGATCTCAGATTTAGAGCCAAAAGGGAACTTAGGACTCATCTAGCTCAACCCCCTCATTTTACAGGTGAGGGAAGTAAATTCCTCCAGAGGAAGGTAAAGGGACTTGCCCATCCATGATTGCACAGGTATAGAGGGAAAACTGAACCCAGTTCTTCTTGAGTTCAAATCCAGTACTCTTTCCTGTTTGCATGTATTAGGGCCATACAAATTACCCTGAAGCTTCAATAAGCCTCATACACTTAACCCTGGAGGAGGCATTCTACATTTCTTCTGCTATACCCAGTCTCCATCTTCCGTATTAGTTATTTTGTTTTTTTGTTCTGCTTTCTTTTCATTTCCAAATTCTTTTCCTCCCTCCAGCCCCTCCCCCACATTGAGAAGGCAGGAAATACGATCCCCATTATACACATGAAGTCATGCAAAGCATATTTCCAAATTAGCCATGTGTAACAGTTGTTTTGTAGATCACTTATTCTGATGCTTAATTGCATACTGCCCTGAATTGTTTCATATATAAAAGTCTTTTTGTTTGTTTGTTTGTTTTTAGTGAGGCAATCGGGGTTAAGTGACTTGCCCAAGGTCACACAGTTAGTAAGTGTCAAGCAGTTTGGTCTGAGGCTGGATTTGAACTCAAGTCCTTCTGACTTCAGGGCCAGTGCTCTACCACTGCGCCACCTAGCTGCCCCTTATAAAAGTCTTTCTTCCACAACTGAATTACTAGTTCTTGCAGGCTAGCAAATCCTATGCTACACTTCTTTTATAAGATGCCTCTTCCCTGATGTCCATCCTCTACCGATCCCCCTCTTCCTTCGTGCTCAAAGCACATGCTCAATAAATTCTTAAAGGAAGGAATGAAGTCCTATTTTTAGCCTCATCAATCATTATAATTTGTCACATTCACTGTCTCTGTGTGGCACAGATACTCCCTGAATATTCCCACTGGCATTTCTGTAGTTTCAGGCTGTCTCACCAAAACAAGTAACTGAAAAGTGAAAGATCCAGCCACCTCTTGTGGTTTGGGTGATAAAGGACCACAAAGGAGGTGGGTTAGTCATGTAGGAAAGGCAAAGGCTCACATAATAATAATTATATTACATATAATAATTACATATGATAATATTATATATAATAATTATGATTTATAATATAATAATAATAATTATTCTTACAATTAACATTTATATAGTGCTTACCATGGGCCAGACATGGTGCCAAGCACTCTACCACTATTATCTCATTTGATCTAAGGACAATTTATGGGCTTCACTGGTGTCCACATGATGTTAAGACATCTAGAGGAGGACTCTGAACACACGGGGTGGATCTCCTGTAGAAATGTGTAAAGTGGATGTGGCAAGAAGGCCTGGAGAGGTTACAAGTTGTCTACATAGATGAGATCACATAGCCATCAAATTTTCAAAGTATTTATCTTTTAAATATGCATACAAAGATAAGCACTCTCTTTACTATTTGCTTTGGCACAGAGTAGACATAATCTTTGTTTCAAGTGAATTATTATTTTTATTTTGGAGGCAATTAAGGTTCAATTGGGGTTAAGTGACTTGCCCAGGGTCACACAGCTAGTAAGTGTCTGAGGCCAGATTTGAACTCAGATCATCCTGACTTTGCCCCAAGTGAATTATTTTCTTATGAGTCACTTTTATATGAGGTTTCAGCTTTGTTTGTTAACACATTCTCTTCCTAAGAGATGCCATGGTTTTTTTTTTATTTCATCAGACATGTTTAACTACAGACACCTTCAACTTTTTAATATTTTCTAGTAGCCTATGCCTTTTCCCTTGTATTGAAAGATTTTTATTAATTTTTTCAATTTCCTTTCATTTTTTCTTGATTTATTTTGCTTTGCTGTCTATCCATGACTGCCTGAAAAAGCAGCAGCATTTCTTGATGCAGAATGTAAATGGGTTTGGGGGAGCAGGGAGGCAGGATGATAATAATAATAGTAGTAGTAGTTGACATTTATATAGGATTTGAAGGTTCACAAAATGCTTTCCATACATTATCTCATTTCATCCTCACAAGGACCCTGTGAGGTAGGTGCTAATATTGCTCACCCCATTTTACAGAAGAGGAAACTGAGGCTCAGGGAGTTTCAGTCACTTCCCCAGGGTCACACAGCTAGTAAGTAGCTTGAGGTGGGATACAAACCCAAATCTTTCTGACTCCAAGTCTAGCAGCTAGGTGGCACAGTGAAGAGAGCTCTTCCCCTGGAGTCAGGAAGACCTGAGTTCAAATCCAGCCTCAGAAACTTACTAGTTGTGTGACCCTGGGAAAGTTACTTAATCTCTGTAGTTTCTTCAACTGTAAAATGGGGGGAAATGACAGCACTGACCTCCCAGGGATGCTATGAGGGTCACATGAGACAATATTTGTAAAGTACTTGGCATATAGTGGGTGCTTTTATTACTCTTATTCTCTCTGCTACACCAGAGTGATTTGTACAGCCACCACATTCATGAGTCAGCCCTAACTGTTATAACTGCCAAACTCGGCCAATACTTTGTCATATTTTCCTTGACCTCGTACCGCAGGCTGACTATTGCCACAAGGTTGCTGTTGCTGTTCAACCTGCATTCTCCAAGAGGACCAACGACATCACAGGTGGAATTGGATTTCAGTGAGGCGGAGCTGCACAAAGTCATCAGCCTCACTCTCTCCTCCAGTGTCATTAAAGTCCAGTGGCAAGACAAAAGTCAACACAACTGGCGATGGCTCAGGTTGGCTTAGAATGAGAGTAAATAGCAATTGTTTTCTGTTCTGGCCAGAAAGTTTGAGGGTCTTCCCCTTCCAGATTGATATTTGTAAATTAGACCATCTTCTGTCTCAGTTCTTACCTAGCCCTTAGTCATTGAATGGGTGTTGTCTCAGACAAACTGAGGCCTGGGAAAGACCTTAACTTAGAAAGGCCAAGGTCATCCAATGTCATAATAGGAGCTCTAATGCTGAAAGGTCTTCAGAAGGAATCTAGGGCCAGACTAGCTGCACTCAGTGGATATAAATATATGCACTTGCCCAAATACCCAACTGAGTAGCACTATGCTGAGACAATCCAATTGTTTGGCACTACCAAGTGTTAGCAGCCTGAACCCAGGAGGTTGCCTTTCCCTAGGTTCCATCTTGGACCTTGTCTGGACTCCTGGTTTTGACCTTGCTTCTATTTTTAGTGCCTGCATCCTATCTCTAGTCTTCTGAGCTCCTTGCCTCATCGGCCCTCTTCCTCATCTTGGCTTATTCCCTTTGTGATTCTGACCTTTGAACTTCTCTGCAACTGCTGCTCACCATCCAAACAAAGAAGCATTCAATCAGCCCCATTTAGCCCTCTCTGTTGAAGCCCTGGGAACAGTATCGACCTGAGTATAGACTTCTCACTTGATACCTAGGCCTTGATTCCTGACCTTACTTGCTGCCTCATAAGAAGACTGACTTCTAGTCAAATGTAAAAACATCTCTCTCCACCCTCAGGAGATGGGGTGATATCTGGATTTTTAAATGACCTCCTCTTCTTCTCTGTTGTGGCAACTTTTTTGGTCCATACCCTGCTGAGAGACCCTACTTGTTTCTCTCATACACTGGGATTCAGATGCCCTTAGATACAGACCCAGATTAAGGTTCCTCTCTGGGAAAAGAAGTTGCCCTAGTTAGTGATTAGCAACTTGTGGTCTAATATGTTGAACCATTTATTAAGTGGCAACTTACTGAGCACAAGACACTGTATTAAGAAACTAAACCTGTGATTGAGGGAAAACCTTGGATGAGGAAATTCCCTCTACTGATGGATGCAGATGCTTTTTTCTTCAATTTATGTCTTAGATACTTGCCCAGAGATGTGTGAGCAACTCACTAAACCTCTCTGTGCCTCTGTTTCCTCATCTGTAATACAGGATGAGTAGGAGCATCTAACTTCCAAGGTCATATAGCCAGTAAACAGAGGCAGAATTTGAACCCAGGTCTTCCTAGTTCTGAGGCGCATTGATGCCATAACCAATACACCACAGGCCTCTTCAGACTACAAAGACAAAATGAAAAAAAATTTTCTGCTTTCAGGGAGCTTAAATTCAATCGGGGATACAACATTTAGACAGATTATATTTATTTTTATTTTTTACTAATTTATTTTTAGTTTTCAACATTCACTTCCATAAGCTTTTGAGTTTTAAAATTTCTCCCCTTCCCTAAGATGGCATGCAATCTAATATAGGCTCTACTATTAAGCATATTTTCATATTAGTCATGTTGTAAAGAAGAATTAGAACCAATAGGAAGAACCACAAGAAAGAAGAAACAAAACAAAAACAGAAGAAAAAAAAAGAGCAAATAGTATGCTTCCATGTGCATTCAAACTCCAGTTCTTTCTCTGGATGTGGATAGCATTTTCCAGCATGAGACTTTTGGAGATGTCTTAGATCCTTGCATTGCTGAGAAGAGCTAAGTCTATCAAAGTTAGTCATCACATAACGTAGTTACTACTGTGTACAATGTTGTCCTGGTTCTGCTCACTTCACTTAGCATCAGTCCATACAAGAGGCAGATTTTTCAAATAATTCAAAATAGATCAAGCAGGGAAGGTGCAAAAGAGTGAGTGATAAGAAAAGATTTTCTATAGCAGGGGTGCTGTAGAGAAATGGCAGTATGCTGGGATCTAGGGGGGTCCAAAATCCCTCTACACAGCAAAGATCTAAAAATATGCCAGAAGAAACAACGATAAAGTAAACCAATAAGAAATAGCTATAAGCTCATCCATTCGGTCTAGGACTGCAGAAAAAGATGACCTGGATCTCAAGTAAATTCTAAGCAAAGAGACGAACCAGGCAAAGGACAGCAGACAGGGCCACACCAGGGCCCAATCAGTCCAGGCTGGAGCCACAGCAGGAGAACAGGCCAGGGAAGTACCTGGGAAGCAAAGACCCCAGCGGGCCTAATATCAGCACAATCAGCATTTAACTGGGGCCTGTAACAGGACAGCAAAAGATGGAGCCATGTCCAGGTTCAGAACTATGCAAGGAGAAGGGGACAGAGAAGGAGTTGAGGCTAAAGCCAAAGTCAAGCCAGCAGGAAACTGAGACGACTCAGGGATTCTCGTAAAAGGTGTGACCTGCTCTCAGACACAGGATCCAAGACTAAGCAAGGTCTTCCCATCCATAACTTTCAAGAGAATGAAAGGGACCAGAGTCCCTGACTCAAGAACCAAGGCCCGATCCAGAAACTAAGACTGGAGATATGAACAAAGAGAAGAAAATACCAAAAACAATTAAGAAATACTCTGGACTGAGAGAAGCCCAAGAGGTAAACCCAGAGGAAGACAGTAATTCCATAACAAGTTCCAGCAGAGAAAAGAAAATCCTAGGCACAAAGACTACAAGAGAATCTGGAAGAAATGAAACAAGGGATACAAAGTATAATATTAAAGAAAATAGCAATTAAGGAGGAATGACAAGGGGAATTAAAAATTTAGAACAGACGGTAGTAAGTCATACCTAAGAACTGAATTCCCTAAAAATTAAAATGAACCACAAAGGTAGCAATGACTCCTTGAGGCAACAAGAAATATTAAAACAAAACCAACTGCATAAAAAAAGCAGAATATATAAGATATATACTCTTAAAAACAACCGACCTTGAAAACAGTCAAAGGGAGCTCATCTAAGAATCCATCAATCACAAACATTTATTAGGTGCCTCCCATGTGCCAAGCAATGGAAAACAAAAAGACATAAAAGATAGTCCCTGTCCACAAGGAGCTTATGATCTAATGGAAAAGACAATCTGCAAACAAATACATACAAAGCAAGCTAAATATAGAATAAATGGGAAATAATTAACAGAGGGAAGGCACTAGAATTAAGAGGGATTAGGGAAGGCTTCCTGTAGAAGGTGGGATTTTGTTATTGTTTGTCTTTCATTTTCAAAGAGGACCAATGACATCATGGAGTGTCTTGACTTGTGCATGAATTGGATTTAAGTGAAATAGAGTTGCTCAGTTGTTTCAGCCATGTTCAACTCTTTATGATCCCACTTGGGGTTATCTTGGCAAAGATACTGGAGTGGTTTGCCATTTCCTCCTCCAGCTCATTTTGAGGAAATGAGGAAACTGGGACAAAAAGGATTAAATAATTTAGCCAGGGTCACCCAGATTTGACACAAAGTTGTCATCGTCACTCTCTCTTTCAGAGTCATCAAAATCCAGTTGCAAGACAAAAGTCAAGACAACTTGCAATGGCCCGGGATGCAGTAAATGACCTTGGTGTCTTTGTTGTCTGATCAAGTGCCCCAAGCACCTGCGACACCCGCCTTCATAGCCATTGGAACAAATTGTTCCAATCTGCCCATTCCACCAGGGGAAGTCTTCCCATGCTTGGGTAGACATCCCCCTAACTCACTGATGGGTTTGAGACTCATTGATTAGCCTCAACCTTCTGCTGAGATGGTTTAACAGAATGTGGCCACTGCCTATGCTACAGCTTCTCGGAGCCACAGGTAAGAGTTGAGTGCCAGGTAGACACCAAAGGTAGATAAGTTGCCCTTTTCAGCAAACTCTTACACTAGAGGTGCTGGTCCCCCTTGAACACTCCATACTCTCCAGGAGGGATTTTAATTGGGACTTAAAGGAAGCCAGGGAAGTCAGTAGTCAGAGTGAATGAGTGAGAGTGTCCTAGGCATGGGGGATGGTCAGAGAGAATGCCTGGAGACGAGTTGGAGAGTCTTCAGCAGCCAGGAGTCCAATATCATTGGATGGAAGGATATATGAAGGGGAGTAAGGTGTAAGAAGACTGGAAAGGTAGCAGAGGACTAGGTTATAAAAGTCTTTGAATGCCAAAACAGATCATTTTGTATTTGATCCTGGAGATAATAGGGAGCCACTGGAGTTTACTGAGTAAGGGGGGTGGGGGTTAACATGATCAAACCTATGATTTGGAAAATCATTTTAGTGACTGAATGGAGAATGAATTGGAAGAGAAGAGATTTGGGCCAGGCAGACCCACCAGCCAGCTATTGCAATAATCAAAAAGTAAGGAGATGAGAGCGTGCGCCAGAGTGGTAGTAGTATGAGAGGAGAGAAGGGAACACGTTCAAGAGATGTTGCAAAGGTGAAATTGACAGGCCTTGGCAATAGCTTAGATATGGAGAGATAATGAGGAATCCAGGGTGACTCCTAGGTTAAGAGCCTGAGAGACTGGGAGGAGGATGTTGCCCTCTACAGTAGTAAGGGAGGTAGGAA
This sequence comes from Vombatus ursinus, assembly GCF_900497805.2. Taxonomy (NCBI): domain Eukaryota; kingdom Metazoa; phylum Chordata; class Mammalia; order Diprotodontia; family Vombatidae; genus Vombatus; species Vombatus ursinus. The sequence continues at coordinate 8,460,553 of NW_020954953.1, read as the reverse complement.
AAGAGGGTGGGTTTAGGAGAAAGGTAATGAGTTCTGCGTTGGACAAATTAGTTTAAGATGTCTGCTGGAGGGGGCAGCTAGGTGGTGCGGTGGATAGAGCACCGGCCCCAAAGTCAGGAGGACCTGAGTTCAAATGCGGCCTCAGACCAAACACTTGACACTTACTAGCTGTGTGACCCTGGGCAAGTCACTTAACCCCAATTGCCTAAAATAAATAAATAAATAAATAAAGGCAAAAAAAAGGCAAAAAAAAGAAAAAGATGTCTACTGGACATCTAGTTCAAGATGTCTAAAAGGCCACTGGAGATGTAAGATTGGAGGTCAGCAGAGAGATTGGGGTTGGAAAGGTAGATTTGAGAATTATCAGCATAGAAATGGGTAATTAATTCCATGGAAGTTGATGAGATCAACAAGTGAAATAGTATAGAGAAAAAAAAAAAAAGAGATGAGAGTCCAGCACTGAACCATGATCTGGAGGAGGGTCTAGCAAAGAAAACAGAGAAAGAATAGTCATCAAATGACCTGAAAATCATGACCAAAAAAGTGCCCAGATGCCATTATTGAAGAGATCATAAAAACTGCCCAGATCTATTAGAATCAGAGGGCAAATTAAAAATAAGAAGAATTCACCAGTTACCTTCTGAAAGAAACCTGAAACTGAAAGTACCAAAAGCAGCACAGCCAAAAACTAGAACTTCTACTCCTCCTGGGGTAGTGGAGAATCCTAGGGGAGGCATAAAATGTAACACATCTGGCCTTCAGAAGGTGGGGGTCAGGGAAGTCACTGTTACATTTATATCAAGCCTGAAACTGCCTCTTTACAACTTCTCTGTTCCTGCTTCTGTGGAAATGGCAAACCACTTTAGTACCTTTGCAAAGAAAATCCCAAAATGAGGTCATGAAGAGTCAGACATGACTGAAACAACTGTCAGGCACAGTGCTAAGTGCTAGGGATACAAAAAAGGACAAAAACACGGTCACTACCCTCAAGTTGCTCACAGTCTAAGGAGGAGACATCATGTTAACAATTAGGTACATACAAGATATATACAGAATAGATAGAAGTGAATTTGACTGACTGTTCCTAAGTCTTCCTTATTGTACTACTGTGATAGATGATTAGTTTATTCCAATCAGTATTAATCAGTTCCACTGGGGCAGTGATTGTAAGTTCTGATATTAGGCCTCAGAGCTATGAACTATAGATTGCAAGTTCATTTGCTTAATCATAGGAAACTAACTAGAGGACCTCTACCCTTATTTTTCCTTGTTACAGTGACTAAGCCCAGCATGACAGTGGTGACTCAAGTACATGGAAAGTCCCCCAGCTATCTGTGTTGACCCTCCATCCCTCTATTGTCATCCCTCTATTGCTCAACATGGGGAGATGACAGTGAGCACGTAGCCAATGAGTGGCCCTGGTGCCAGCCAGCAAGCTGCCCTTCTACCAGCCTGTCTACCCATGTAGATGTTTTGACATGCACTCATCCGCCCAATCCATAAGCCTGTTGGTAGGAAATCTTGGAAGGTCAAGATAGGTCTATTAAGGTCTCCCTAGCACATCTGTCAACCAATGGGCTTCTGTATTTTGTGCAGACTCTCCTGGAAGGTCAACCAATGACCTTCTGCACTTTTGGTCTGCTCCACCTGTATTGTCTGGGTATCAGGCACTATAAAACTAAGGCTCTGGAGGAAGGGAGCATCTCAGATTGTGAGGAAAATATGAGGTCCACTTCATTAGAGAGGGCCACGGACCTTTAAGAAAGTATCATTGGCCTAGATCTCTGCCTCAGTGGTTTTTTTCTTGCAGACTCGACAATTTTGAGAATCCCCATACTATTTTCTAACTGCTATCTCTTAATCTTGTACATAAGATGATCATTTTGTTCTTTTTGTCAAATGCTTTGCTAAAATCTATGTCATATCTACAGCATTCACCTAATCTACCAGATTAATAATCTTGCTAAAGATAAGGTTAGTCTGTCATGACCTGTTCTTGATGAAGCAATATTGTGACCCTTCTTTCCTTTTCTAAATGTTCACTAATCATGGCACTGTGTTCTAAAAATTTGCAAAAATCTAGGTCAAATTCACCAATCTGTAGTTAGCAAAGTCTATTCTTGTCCCCATTTTGAAAATCAGGAGAATGTCTGCCCTTCTCTCTCTCTATTTCTGTCCCTATATCTGTCTCTGTCATTGTCTTTGTCTCTACTTTGACTTGTCTCTAACGCTGTCTCTCTGTTTCTGTCCCTTTGTCTGACTCTGTCTCTATGTTTCTGCGTCTCTCTCTCTCTTTTTCCGTCTCTCTACCTTTCTATAAGTCAATTCTAGGTTCGCACCAAGGCATGGACAATGCCAAGACATGGGTCATTACGGAGGAACCAGGAGAGCCAGCAGTAGTCAAGGGTCAGAGGTGAAGCTAGCTGAGGGTTAAGAAATAAATACCATTTGAGCCAAGGTCCAGAATCAGGCATAGATCAAGGGACAGGTAGTTGGTCTGGGCAGCAGAGATCAGTGACCTAGATAAAGAAACAGCGGCAGGGATTTAGTTAACCTGGCAAGGAGCCTAAGTAGCAGCAGCAATATCAACAGTAGGAATTATCTTGACCCTAAGCCAAAGGCAGTCTGAAGCAGAGGTTCCTTATTTGATTCTTTGAATGGTTAGGAACTGGTCTCCGGGGATAACAGGAATTGGACCCTTAGCTATGACTAGGGAAGTGTCTGTATACAGTAGGGGAAAAATGTTATAGTCACATGTGCTCTATCACTCTGATGCCTATGGAAATCTCATTAATTTTTAAGGATTTAAGCTCCCTCCAGCAAGGGACCATGCTTTTTGCATGTTCTGTACAATGTACACTTTACTGTAAGCACCTAAAGATTATCCTTATTATCAAAATCTAAAGATTATCATACAACTCCTTTTCCTAACCTTTTATTCTTATACTTTCCAAGCAAAGTCACTCTCCTCAGTTCACTGATTTAACAGAATATCATGTCCTTTAGGCTAATTTTTTTAGCCTTTGCAAATTGCTTTTCTTTTTTGTTTCATGATGCTTCTAAATTGTCCTTCATGTTTCCAACCCCATCTGTCTTGAATCTGCATCTTTCAAATCACCAGGTTCTGGACTGGAATACTTAGGTCACTCACTCTTTTCAAGATACTTTATTTCCTGATTTTCAATTTGAGCTCAAGGAAAGATTGTAACCCAAGACTTCCTGGAAACATCCTAAAAACAGTATCAAAATACCAGAACAACTACACTGTTTCTACCTCTTCTTTTGCCCATTTCCTGCATCCTACAGGCATCTGGGAAGCTAAAAGTTGAATCTTTGTTCAAAATTGGAATGAGAACATTGGAACAGGCTCTGTTCCATTTCTTTAGTAAAGTTTAACCACAACATACCAAATCACAGCAGGTGGGCTGGAGGAGGGAGACAGGAGAACAATCTCATTAGCCAGAACAGTGAGAATTAATTTCCTTAATCACTAAAAACCTTCACTGTGAACCACTTAGAAAGCTATTAAGTTCCAGGGAGAAGACTTATAACCTCCCCAGTGATTGTTTTTTGTGGGGAGGTTCAGTTTCCCTGGTCAGTGCTGCAAGGTTTACCATTAAAACTTTCCCTGATCTCCTCAGTACTAATGCCTCAGTTCCCCTCTTCTGCATTGATTTCATATTTATTTTATAAATACTTAAATGTATATGTGTTATCTCCCTCTCCCCACTTGGCATGTAAACTCCTTAAGGGCAGGGACTGTTTAATTTTTGACTTTGTATTCTCAGTGCCTTACACATAGTAGGTGTTTTTAAACAAATGCATGTTGATTGATTGTTCAAATTTATAAGAACAAGAGTCATTCCCCATTCGATAAATGATCAAAGCAAATGAAGAAGCAGCCTTCAAAGGAAGAAATCCAAGTTATCAACAAATATATGCAAAAATCCTCCAAATCACTAATAATTAGAGAAATAAAAATTAAAAGAACTCTGAAGTTCTGCCTCACAATCACATGTTGGCAAAGATGACAAAAAAGAAAAATTGACTGATTAATCATTTTGGTAATCTACTTTTAAATAGGTTCTCTTTTTAAAAAAAATAGTAACAAGCTACTCATCCTGGGCATTATCCTATATCTTTCCTCCCTTGTTCAGCCCAACTCCTTGAAAAAGCTATCTGCATTCCTGAGCCTCCATTTTCTCTTCTCATTTTGGCTCCTGACCTCAACACTCTATTGAAACTGCACCCTCCAAAGTTACTAAAAATGTATTAATTTCCAAATCTAATGGTTCCTTCTCAATTTTCATCCTCCTTTATATCTCTGCTGCATTGGGCACTACTTTAAAAGGTAAATCCAAGAAGGAGAAGGTGAAGGTAGCTGACAAGCGAAGACAGAGCAAGATGAGTAAGAACAGGTACACGGAGAACTAAGCAAACTGATAAGAGAGGATTGGTGGAAGGGGCAAATGGGTTGTAAAAAGTTTCAACATTTTAAAATGAATAACCAATTGTAATAAGTTTTAACCAGATACTTAGGGCTGCAGTACAAATACCTATGAGTAGCTTCAATAAACAAAGCTGAAAATGTCAACTATTATGGATAATAGAGGAAAATGTGCAATGATTTGCACTGAGTATGCGATGCTTGTATTTCTGCCATTGGGTAGTGACTGTTGACTGTGTTGCAAGTGAGAAGGAAAAGGGACTTAATGAAGGATTCCTAACGGAAAGAGAAGCAACATTTCAATAGGGGGAGGGACAAGGTTATGAGAGGGAAGATGAGAGTCTTGACTCTTTTCAAAATGACAAAGTATGGGAAAGTGCAACATGGTAGAGACAGAAAAGGAAAGGGGGACCTATATAATTAGAGCTTGACAAGAGATTTGAAGCTCTTCCTGAAAAGGAAAGAATTGGATGCTCTGAGGAGGAAGGAAGCTGCTTGTGCTCCTAAGAATGATAAAGTAGAGCCACAGAGGTGAAGGGAATGGAAAAGAATAAGCATTTATAGCATCTACTGTGTGCCAGGTATTGTGCTAAGCACTTTAAAAATATTCTCTCATTTGATCCTCACAGCACTGCAAGGCAGGTGCTGTATTATCCCCATTTTATAGATGAGAAAACAGAGGCAAACAGAGGTCAAGTGACTTGCCCAGGGTTACACAAATTAAAAAATTAATTTGGGAAATACACAGCTAGTTAAGAAGGTGGCATCTGAAAATGGGATTTGGATTAACATTAACTTTTTTTGTCACTGGCAATCTATTGCCAAGTCCTATGAATTCTGCCTTCACCACATCTCTCATTTATGTCCTCTTCTCTTCTCTGACACTACCATCACCATGGCGCATCACCTCAAACCCAGACTATTGCAGTAGACTTCCGGTTGGTCTGTTTGCCTCAAATCTCTGCCCTACTCCCCTCCATCCTCCACTCAGCTATCAAATTGATCTTCTGAAAGCACTGCTCTATGTCACCCTCCATTCTACAAACTCTAATGGCTCCCTATCACAGCCAAGTTTCAGTATGAAATCTTCTGATTGGCTTTTAAAATCCTTCATAATCTGGACTCTTCCTACCTCTCCAGTTTTCTTATACTTTACTCCTCTTGATCCAGTGACCCTGGATCCTTGCTATTCCTTGCACAAGATTCCCATCTCCTAACTCCAGACATTTTCACAAGCTATCCTCCATACCTGGAATTCTCTCCCCCTTTATCTCCATCTGGTAAATTTCCTGGTCTCCTTCAGGGCATAGCTAAAATTCCATCCTCTGCAAGAAGCCTTTCCCAATCTCCCTTAATGCTAAGGCCTTCCTTCTATCAATTATCTCTGATTTATACAGTTATCCCTTCCATATTGTGGCAGTCAGGGACATAGCACCTCCACAATCTGGAAAATCTGTAAAATTTTTTGGCTCTCCCTTTGTACCTGAGAAGAAGTATGAATTATTATGGTATTAAAAGATAAAATATATTGATGTTATACAATATTATACATATATTTTGTGCATTTCTGAGTTTCTAAACTTTTTCTGTGTCATCTTCTGGCCTTCATGTGTTACTGTGGCTTCTGCAAAACTCTCAAAAAATTCTCATTTAATTTCTTATGCCAACCTGCAGTATATTGAAAGTACAATGGGGAAAGTCAAGATGTGGAAGGGATAACTGGGATAACTGTATATATCTTGTTTGTACATGGATACTTTCATATGGTCACTCCCATTAGACTAAGAGTTTCTTGAGAATAGGGACTGTTTTTTGCTTTTGTTTCTATCCCAAGTACTTAGCACAGTGCCTGGCACATAGCAGGTGCTTAATCAATGGTTATTGGCTTGAATAAAAGTATATTTAGTATTCTCATCAAATCAGAAGATGACATAAAACTGGGAGGGATGGTAACACAATGGATGACAGACTGATATTCCAAAGGATCTTGGCAAGCTAGAGCACTGAGCTGAATCTGATAAGGTGACATTCAAAAAGGATAAATGCACTTCAGTAGAAGAAAAAATGAACTTCACCAATATAAGACAGAAGAAGACACGGCTATGTTGGGGAAAAATGAGGAAGGCCTCCAGCATGTTGAAAGTATGCTTGGAGTCAGACTTATGGAAAGACACAGACAAGAGTTGAACAGAGACAGGCACGGCTGAGTTGTATTCTGTATCCTCGAAAACACAGCTCCATTTGTATTTTGTATTCATCTATTACAGGGTAAAAGTTTTGCTGCATTTCATGTATCATGACCTACAAGAACCTAAAGAAGTAAGCTTTGTTGTCCTCAGCACTGATCTGGCCCTCCCTGAAGTCTTGTCTCCCCATTTTAGGTGGAATGTAGGATAGCTAAACTAATAATAATTAAAAGTTGAAAAAGATAGGACCTAAGATCCAAGCAGGGGGGAGAATGCAGAAAGGTAGAGTGGATAGAGTGAGTGCTGGGGCTGGAGTCAGGAAGACCTGAATTCAAATCCAGCCTCAAGACACTTACTAGCTGTGGGACCCTGGGCAAGTCATTTAACCTGTTTGCCTCAGTTTCCTCATCTGTCAAATGAACTGGAGAAGGAATGATAAACCATTCTGATGGGGTGTTTAGGTACTTGTACTGGGACCCCAGTTCCAAGACCATGTTTCTCCCTAGCCTCAGAAACACTATCCCTGGCAGTTTCTCCTCAGCCCAAGGACACTATGCCTAGCAATTATTCATGAGTGGGCCTCAGCAACATACTTATCTCTGTCCCTGGTGCAATTACTACACCTGAAGGAATTATTAGTTTGAACTGGCTTAGCATTGAGTCATAAAGATATTTGTACCCACTGGACTATCTATACCACTACTCTACTTCATTATCTACATCCTGGACTCCTCATTACATGTATTCTAGACTTAAGATATATGCATACTCCCTACATCTATCTTGTCAAACAAGACACTGACTAGGGGCAGACTGGGCAAACTTCAGTTGGCCCTGACTGCTGCTAATCAACTTAGTGACACAGCAGATCTAAAAACCACACCTCCACGTAGCCCCTCCTTGGGTTTTTCCTGGTGAATTCTGGGTAAAACACCTGTGCAATAGATACAAAAAGTGCATGTTCGGGGCAGCTAGTTGGCATAGTGGACAGAGCACTGGCGCTGAAGTCAGGAGAACCTGAGTTCAAATCGAACCTCAGACCAAACACTTGACACTAGCTGTGTGACCCTGGGCAAGTCACTTAACCCCAACTGCCTTAAAAAAAAAAAGTGCATGTTCCTTTAAGTACTGACAACTCCTTAATCCCACCCTGAATCACCTAGTTAGCATATTTGGCACATGTTTTACTACAGTTTATCCTGTGTAAACTTTAACTGAACTCCTCTAAGGTCACAGGTTCCTTAAGAATCATAGCCCGCTGTATAGTGTAACAGTAAATCTTTGGCAACTTGACTTAAGGAATGCATGAGTCTGTGCATTCATTCCAGACGACCCCATCCTGTACTCCAGTCTTTGAGGGGTCTCAACCTCTCACACTGCAACATTTTCACTCTCTTTGCCAAAAAAACCCTCTGGACACTCTGGTCCATGGGCATGAAGAGCTGGACACAACTGAACCACAGGAAGCCTTAATGCCCTCTTGCTCCAGGAAGTATTTTGCATTTACATGCCCCTTCACTCCATTTGAAGGTGGGAACTGTTTTTCTCTGATTTGGGGTTTGTTTGTTTTTGGTTTCTATCTCCCCCCTCCCCCCCCCAAAAAATGTAGCACAGGGCCTTGCACATAGCAGGCATTTAATATTTGTTGAATTGACTTGCTCCTCAGGCCTTTCCTCCCAAGGAATAGAAACTCTGCAAGCAGAAGAGTAACCTAATAGGGCAATGAATTAAATAGCCAACTGCTGAGTTACCCAGAAATGTGTTTTACATGCAATCCCATCCAATTGCCAGGCTGAATCTCTCCTCCTGCTCCTCCTCCTCCTCCTCCACCTTCTCCTGTTCCTCCTTCTTTTCCTTCTCCTTCTTCCTCTTCCTCCTCTTCTTTGTTTTAATTTGTTGCTATTTATTTTATGGATATTAATGAATGTTTTGTGGTTTTAGTCAGTCAACAAGCATTCATTAAACCTGGACCAGAAAGCAAAATTATCCAAAAGGGTAAAATTAGACAAAGTAAGTAAACAAATAAGTCAGATAAATGTAGAGCCTTCCAATTTAACTCCTGAAATACAGGGTATCTCAAAACTTAAAACTGTACTACATATTTATTTATTTATTTATCATACAACAGATAACAGATAAAGTAAAGAGAGATAGGATCTCAAATAGCATGCTAGGATTCCTTCTCTCATTGGCCAGAGAGAATAGGGTCTGCCTGAGGCATGGCTAAAACAAACAGAAGCCCAGGAGCAGATATGTAGAGATAAACAATTTTAAAGACCTATATAAATGTCAGGGCAGCTAGGTGGTCCATTGAGAGTGCAGGGCCTGGAGTCAGGAAGACCTGAGTTCAAATCTAATCTCAGACACTGACTAGCTGTGTGACCCCGAGCAAGTCACTTAACCCTGTTTGTCTCAGTTTCCTCATCTATAAAATGAGCTAGAGAAGGAAACGGCAAACCACTCCAGTATCTCTAACCCCAAATGGGGGTCGGACGGCAACTGAAAGTGACTGAACAACAACATATAAATATTAGCTATCTGAATAATCCAACTTGAGTACTTTAGAGAGAACTGAGGGGTAATTAAGATACTCCTAAATAGTTAGACATAACAAAGATTATACTAGGTTAACTATAGCTGTGCAACCTCTCTTACTTTAGATGCTGGATAAACTTTTCCCTTTTTTTTTTCTATTTTTAAAAAATTTTATGCTCAAATACCTGAACTCAAATACAGAATAGAGAAAAGAAAAAGAAACATATTATAAACTTAAATATTGAAACTTAAATACAAAGTAAGAAAAGAAAAAAAAGTGTATCATGTGCACAACAGAACATAAGAGAGGATTCAAAATATATAGCAATAAATTTTCATTTCAAGAGAGCCTGTATGAGAGGCAGCTAGGTGGTGCAGTGGACAGAGCACCAGCCCTGAAGTCAAGATGACCTGAGTTCAAACCCAGCCTCAGACCAAACACTTGACACTTAGTAGCTGTGTGACCCTGGGTAAGTCACTTAACCCCAATTGCCTAAAAAGAAAAAAAAAGAAAGAAAGCCTGTATGATAAATACTACATGTTGTGTTGAGAGCTGTCCATCTTCATTGCTTCCTTGTAAGTTTTCTTTTGTTCTCTGATGTGCACTTTATACTCCGTTCTTTTTTCTCCCTTCCTTCCCCCCCCAGGCTACAATTAAGTGCAGATATATTTATGTGTAGATATATACATACACATATACATGTATATACATACATACATATGTACATATATAGACATTTACTTTCCCTAACAAATTCTACTCCTGATCTGTTTTTATATGTGTATCTCTTATTTCCTATCCCTCCTGACTCCTCTACTTTACTTCTACCCGCTACCTTGCTGTGAGGGACTGTCTGATGTTGGCAGCTGCCAGTCGGGTACTGTGGCATGGGTAAGGTAAGATCTGGGTATTTTGGAAGTCTAGGCAGGGACTGTGGTAGGCAGAGTCGTGTGTACTGGGATGGGCTGGATTCGGAGAAGCCATGAGGCAATTGGGCAGTGCTATGAGATAAGCTGGGTGCAAGGAAGTAGCCAAGCCTGAACTCCTGAGGCAAGGGGCGGTGCCACGTGGGAGTGGGATGGCAGAGGACTGAGTTCCCTCTGCTTAGTCCCCTCCCTATATGCAACGTCATCCCCAGATGCCTCTTGTGACCTTCCTGACTTTGTGCAGCACTGACCCAGTCCCCTCCTGAGTCTGACTTCCTAGGTCACGTACTCTTGTCTATGCGTCAATCCCAGATGCCTCCTTCCTGTATCCAATCCTGGCCTCCTACGTCACTCCCTCCCCCTTGGTGTGCTAAACTCAGACAGCCCCTTCTGGTATCTGACCCTACAATCATTGGCTAGTAGCGGGCTGGGGAGGAGGGGCTAAGTAGGTACTTAGGAACAAGCGTGGTCAGAACACACGTGCGCTCTCCCCTGGCTCCTGCTCTGTTGCTCTGGCCTTGCTGCTTGGGCTTGCTATGATGGTTTGCTGTGTTGGCCTCTGAATAAAACTCTGGTGTTGGTGCCTTCCGATGGCTTGTCTCTGTGTGGTGATCCGGCTGAGGACCGAGGACCCAGGCATGGGTAAGACTCTGGCAGTGCACTTCTTTTAAGGGAAGTGGGTACTGGCGCACGACTGGCAGAGGGTCGGCGTGCGGCCCGTATACCTTGCTCTCCTTTGACTTAGCCTATCCTCCCCTATCCTCCCATTCCCATAAATCTAAACACCCTTCTATATCCCCCTTTGACCTCTTCTCTTACCCTCCCCTCTAGAGATCTCTCCCTCATCTTCCAAAGGATCCCTCCCTTATTCTTCCATTCCCATTCATCTACCCTTCTATACTAAACTTTTCTAAGAGATTCAAGGTACCAGGCAATTGAATGGTTCATCCTCCTCTTTAATCTATGCAAACAGGTCAGTAATCCCTATACCACAGAATTGGCCTTGAGTAGACAGCATCCCTTTTGGCTGTCAAAAGAGCAGGGAGGGGAATCTGTGGTCAACCACATATGGACTTGGAGTCTGTCCATAGTCCCTTCTGAAAATGAGCAACAGCTGGCTCCTGGACCAACCACATTTGGCCCTGAAGGCTAAATGATGTGACGGGAATGGGATCAGTAGGAGGAGACTCCAGAGTTAGCCACTATGACACTCTACAAGGATAGAAGAGGTGAAAAGTACCTCAAAGTCTGTAGTGTCCAGTCCCCTCATTTTAAAAATTAGAAAACTGAGGCCCTGACTGAATGGTTGAGTGATTTGTCCAGCATCACATAGCTAGTGTCTGAAGCAAGATTTGAACCCAGGTCTTCCTGACTCTAAGTCCAGGGCCTTATACACTATATCATGCTTATTTAATCAAATTCTTAATCATAAATTTAGAGCTGGGAAGGCCCTGAGGGATCATCCACTTCAACCTTCCTCACTTTACAGATGAGGAAACTGAAGCCCACAGAGATTAAGTGACTTGCCCCAATCACGATTTGAACTGAAGTCCTCCACCTTTCTAGGAAGCCTGTATTCCACTGGACCAGAATGACCACACTGCCTTTTATAATATAGAGTTGTCCAACAACAGGGTGGGTTTCTGTGCAAAGTTGTGCGTTCTCCAACATAGAAAGTTGTATGTAGAATCATAAATTCATAGTTAGAAGAGACCTCAGAAATCTTTAGCTTAAGCCCCACATTTTGGAGATAAGGAAACTGAGGTCCAAAGAAATTAAGTGACTTGCCCAAGGATTTATATATATATATATATATACATGCACACACACAATATATATACACATACATATGTGTATATGTGTGAATACACACATTTACATACATACACATTTTGTGTGTGTGTATGTACATACACACACACACACACACACACACACACACACACACACATATAAAGTAACAGAGCTAAGAATCAAACCCAGGTCTACTGATGGTAAATCCAACATTCTTCCTACTCATAGAAAAGGCAAGATGGATGGCACATAGCACAAAGAACACTGACCTTGGAAACTTCAGAGGAGGAAGATTTAAACCCTTTCTCCAATCCTTACTAGCTATTTGACTGTGGGACTCTCTGAGTCTCAGTTTCTTCCTCTATTAAAAAGAGAGGGGGGGGAGGAGAGAGAGAGAGAGACAGAGAGACAGAGAGAGAGAGAGAGCACCTGTAGTACCTACCTCATAAGGAGTGCTGTAAGGACAAAGTGTGTTAATGTGTTTTTTTTTCTTCTTTTTTTTTTAGTTTCTAATTGGGGGAGAAATAGTTTGCAATAGCGACGCAAAAATAAAAAAGGAGGGGCATTTAAATATCTTGAAAAATGCATGAAAAAGAACAGAAGTAAATTCATAAGGAAGCACAGATAAGGTGAACAGTTTTGAAAGTATCATGGGAACCTATTATACGCTTTTTTTTTTTTAAAGAAAGCAATCAGTATGAAAATGAGATTCACAATCTCAAATATAATCCTTTTTTTACTTGGCTATTCATACAGGAAATGCCCTTTTTGGTGTTTAAATTCAGAATTATAAAAAGTAAATGTTTTTTAAAAGAAAGAGATAATATATATAAAACATTTTGCAAACTTTAAAGTAGTATGTATAAAAAACAAATATTAGTATATTAGAAAGGGAATTGACTAGATGACCTTCATCATCCCTTCCAAACTCTAGGCTCTTAAGATTTTTATGGTGTAATTTATGTTTTTTTCAGATTTCAAATAAAAGCTCAACTTGCTTACCACAAATTATTCTTATAGACTCACCAGGAGAACAGAGAAGAAAAACAGGAATGGTGGTGGGTTCCTGTAATGGCTATATTAGAACATGATTGAATGAAAGATCAGACAGATGCCTCTCAGCATGAATGATCAGCAGGACATAAGAGGCAGAGAATACAGTGGCATCTGACATTTGGTTTTACAAAGTGATATGACTTGTTGATGTTATGTGAGAAATTTGGTAAAGACAGTGACCAGTGGATAGAGTGGCAGTACACATAAACCTAGGTATCATTCAGGAACCCCCTCTTACAGCAAAATAAGGATTCAGAGAACACTTCTACTATGAATCAAGAAAATTAGGGGGACAGCCACATTGGTCGCATATCTTTAGTAAATGTAAATGTTTTCATTAGAATCTTTGATTGTATTTTAAAAATAGTTTAATCTCTTATTATATCACATGCTTGGTCTTTTGGGAGCCATTGAAACAATTAGGTCTAAATTTTTTCTTATTTCCATATAATTACTGATAAATATAACAGGATAGGTATATCCATATGAGTAATCTTAATACATAGATCAGGCTGGGTGGTGCAGATAGATATGATCTGAGGTCTGGGAAAGCCAAGGACAATGCCTATATGCCCAGGACACAGAGGAAAAGGGGTATTATGCTAGAATTATATCTTTCAGCACCCCTCTTAAATATCTCCAATCTAGAGGTACGAGTCTGAGTTCTTTTTTTTGAGAGGGGGAAGAGTTTCAATATCTTTAAAAAAAATTTTTAATGTATTTTATTTTAAATTTATGGAAAATGAGCATTTCTATAACACAGCATAATAAAAAAAGACGATTGCTTAAGACATTGCAAATCAATTATATACAACTTGTTATTCCTTTTAAATATGCAATAAAGTTATCATGTAAATTTCTTTTTTTCCCTTTTTTTCTTCTCTCCCCCACTCTCCCCCAATGGAGATGGCTACCATTAGACACAAACAGGTATATATATATATATATATTTTTTTTTTTTATTTTATACATACTTCTACTTATCAGTTCTTTCTCTGGATGCAGATAGCTTCTTTCTTCACATGTCCTTTATTTCTAATTTGTGTATTTGTAATAGTCAAAATGACTTAGTTGCTCAAAGTCATTCTTTAAACAATATTGCTGTTACTGTACATATGAGTCTGAGTTCTGAAGGAAAGCTGCTTCCATGATTGCTTCTTAAGGGGGTACGTGTTCCTTACCTTATACTTTCTAGCTTAATTTTTTCCCACCAAACTATAGTTACACAAAAGACCATCACAAACAGAGAATAAACCTATTTATCCAAGCAAAACAACAAATAGAAATTGGAGTTCCACAGATTAGAATATAGCAGAAAATACACAAGAGTGAGCTCTTCAGCTAGGAGTGAGCCAATCTCACCCAAGGAGATCCATTCTAACAGTCTCAAGGTAGGCAAGCTGGTAAGCCAGTTCACTGTTAGAAACCAGGTTCTCTTATGCATCTGCTCCTTCTTTTTCCACATATCCCAAGAATGTCTATAGAATCCACTAGGTAAATCCCTTATGCAGTATGTGGTGTTGAGCTCAACTCCACTGATCTCTCTGCCAATCAGGAGTCACATCTCCCTCCCATACACAGCAGTATGCAAAATGTTATATAGGACTGGGTGGAAGCCAAGTTATATAAACATTATATTACATTATAAAATATATTATATGTTATATAAATAGTATTTTATAATCATTATGTTACTTTATATAAACCTGTATTAGCTTTTGAGTCTTGATGGCCAAGATGATGGAAGGTCCAGAATTCCAGGGGTATGAAAAACAGCTGTTCTGGTGGAAGAGACCTTAGTGAATTTCAACTGACACTATAAGTAAGTAAGGGTTGACCCAGACAGAATGATGCAAGCTCCTTCAAACACCACCCTGCTATTTTTACAAGTCCGTAAGATCATACAGTTAGAATTAAAAGAGACCTTTGAAAACAACCCCTTCATTTGACAGGTGAAACTGAGGCCCACCTAGGTTGTAACTTGCCCAAGGTCACACAGAAGAGTCCAGGATTCAAACTCACACTGTGTGACTTAAGTTCAGTGTTCTTTTCAATGCACCAGCCTTTAGATCAAACAGCTGTTCAAAAGAAACTCAAACCTGACATTTAGTCACTTGAGGACAGATTTGTTGTTTGGTCATTTCAGTTGTGTCTGACTCTTCATGACCCCATTGGGGTTTTCTTGGTAAAGATTCTGGAGTGGTTTGCCATTTCCTTCTCTAGCTCATTTTACAGATGAAGAAACTGAGGCAAACAGGGTTAAGTTTCTTGCCCAGGGTCACACAGTTATAAATGTCTGAGGCTGGATTTGAACTCAGGAAGGTGAGTCCTCTTGACTCCAGGCCTGGCATTCTATCCACTGCACCACCTAACTGCCTTCTTATGGTCACTTCCAAATATGATGACTAAAACTAAATACTCAATTACTGCAGATGTGTGGTCTGACCAGGACAAAGTACAATGAGACTATTCCCTTCCTAGTGCTAAACATTAGTGTCTTTTTAACGGAGCCTAAGACTGGATTGTGGCAGCTAGGAAGTGCAGTGAATAGAGTGAAAAAACTTATCCCCATTAAATGTGATCTTTTCACCTTTGGTCCATTGTTCTGCACAATCATACTGACCCTGTCATCTAGTGTGTTAGTGCAATCCTCTCATTTTATACATGAGGAAATGAGGCCTAAAGAAGATCACATAGCCTTTCTAAGGTCACATAGATTATAAACGGCAGAGCCAAGATCCAAACTCGGCCCTTCAGTTTCCACTGTATCCCTCTTATAGGGCTCCAGTTTAGTATCAGAGCACTGATCAGAGCCATAACACAAAGATGGGAAGAGGGTGTCACAATCCATCAATTAACTTTTATTAAGCACCTACTATGTTATTTGTCAGGCAATGTGCTAAGTGCTGAGGATACAAAAAGAGGCAAAAGATAGTCCCTACCCTCAAGGAGCTCACAATCTAATGGTGGAGACAACAAGCAAACAGATATGTACAAACGAGCTATAGAAAGTGTTCACAGGAAATAATTGAGAGAGGGAACACTCTAGAATTAAGAGGGGTAAGGCTTCCCATGGAAAATGGGATTTTAGTTGAGACTTAAAGGAAACCAGGGAAGCCAGCAGGCAGAAAGGATGGAGAGCATTCAGATATGGGGGATAGCCAGAGAAAATGCTAGGAGCCCAAAGAGAGAACGTCTTGCTCATGGAATAGCCAGAAGGTCAATGTCACTGGATTGAAGCCTACTTGGCAGGGAGTAATGTGCAAGAAGACTAGAAAGGTAGGAGGCAACTGGGCTATGAAGAGCTTTGAAGGCCAAAAGATGTTGTATTCGATCCCTGTGATAGGGAGCTACTGGAGTTTGTTGAATAGGGCAGCTGACATGATGGTAAAAAAAAATAGCACTCTGGTAAAATCACTTTGGAGGCTGGTCACAGAGTGGTCTGTGATCCAGATAAAAGGCCGAGGAGTTATTTTTAACCCAGTCATCAGTGAACTAGGGCAGGTAGTCTGTTACACTGGTGACTAGGGAATGATACATAAGAAATCTGTTGATGGCTGGGATATCACACTTGCTTTTCTCTTTACCCTTCTTACTCCCTCCCTCTCTCTCTCCTCCATCCTCTTTCTTCCCTTCCCAACTATCTCTTTTTTCCCTTTTTTCCTTCCTACCTGCCTATGTTTTATGCCTGCCAGTGGTATATACAGAGACTGCGTATCTATGCTGTTGGCTCTCAGATTGCTGACTTGATAACAATAGAGAAGCAGGTCTCCTGTCTTCCTAGGGCATGTATCCATGACATGGCAAAGAATCTCACAAGACTCGTCAAGCCTGATTACTACTACCCACTTCTGGTGATTCATGCAGATGCAAGTGATGCTGATAGAGGGAACCTAGAAAGCATCACTCAAAATTATGAAGTCTGGAGCAAAAAATTAAGGCCTTGGGAGCATAAGGGTTTTCATCTCTTCTGTCAATCAAAAGCTGGTTTTGAAAAAGATTGGAAAGTAAATACCTGGCTAAGAATATAACATTTATTTGTTTGGGGAATGGCTTAATAAATTATCATACACAAATGTAATGGAATATTGTTGATCTATAAGAAATTATGAATATGAAAAATACAGAGAAGCATGGGAAGACATGAACTAATGACAAGTGAAGTAAGAAGAGGCAGGAAAACAGTATCCAGGGGTTGGGAACCTGCGGCCTCAAGGCGACATGTAGCCCTGTAGGTCCTCAAGTATGGCCCTTTGACTGAATCCAAACCTCACAGAAAAAAAATCACCTTAATAAAAGGATTTGTTCTGTAAAACTCGGACTCAGTAAAAAGGTCATACCTGAGGACCCAGAATGCCACATGTAGCCTCAACGCCACAGTAGTCACTGAATGACTACAACAATGTAATTATTACTACTACTACTAGTACTAATAATAACTACCAATTATATTATACATTTTTTTTATTTTGCAAGGCAATGGGGTTAAGTGACTCACCCAGGGTTACACAGCTAGTAAGTGTCAAGTGTCTGAGGCTGGATTTGAACTCAGGTCCTCCTGACTCCAAGGTTGGTGCTCTATCCACTGCGCCACTTAGCTGCCCCTATACAGTACTTTAAAGTTTACAAGATACAGACTTTATCTCATTTGATCAAAACCACCATAGAAGCTCAACAAAATTGAAATTGAATGTTATGGAATTACAAGAATCCAAATTATGACCCTAGAAAAGGGATGTGAGAATATACCTCTCTTTCTTCTTTGCAGAGAGAACAGACTATATCAGTCTTAGTTGATTCATTGGATAATTTTCCTGAACCGTGGGCTTTTTTCCCTCCTTTTTTCATTCTTTATTTTAAGGGATGTCTCTGGTAGGAGATGTAGGGTGAGGGTGAGATATATTGGGAAATAAAGGTGATATAAAAACAGAAGCCATCAATAACATTTTTAAAATAATATTTTCAAAAGCGATGGCAGTTGAGAACATAATTCAGACCTTTGGACAGCTTAAAATACAGGAATGATGGGGTATTGGCCTTACCATCAGTGTTCAGGTTCAAATTACAAAGGTGCTAGAATTGAAGGATATGAGATACTTACAATGTTAGAGATGTTTCTTGAGGGGTACATAGTACTATAGTACACTTAGGGCAAGTCACTTAGTCCTGTTTGCCTCAATTTCCTCCTCTCTAAAATGAGCTGGAGAAAGAAATGGCAAAACCATTCTAGTATCTTTGTCAAGAAAACCCCAAATGCGGTCATAGTCAGACATGACTGAAAAATAACTGAATAACAACAACATAGTATCAAGTGGAAATCGTTAACCCCACAATCCACTTCAGTTAGTACTGAAATGTCAGTCTCCACTCATCAGGACAGCCAGATGGCAGCCCTGGCTTCCTGAACTCTATTGTGTGCCCCAGGCTCCTAGTCCAAAGTGCCTGGTGACCAGGGGCATGTCGCCCCAAGGCTGAGCCGATCCACATCCCTTTACTACCCTCTCTTATAGTGATCTCATCAGAGGAAGGTGTGTTTAAGAAGGAAGCATCAACTATTCCAGATCCTTTGTTGGAGTGGCGATGGGTCAGTCTTCAACCGGTCACTATCCTTAATGGCATGGCCCTGTGCTCCCTCTATAGAAGACCTGTGACTGGCATGTACAGTGATCTATAGGGCAATATGGAGTGGTAGGTTGTCAGCCCTACTTTGTTGTGGGCAATAGTTGGGTACATAAATCAATAAATTATACTATTACTAATTATCAAGATGCGCACTCTCTCTCTCTGTATGTATGTATACACACATATATCTGTCTCCGTGTTTCTATCTCTCTGTCTCTGTCTGTGATCCTTTGTCTATCACAATGTTAACATTCTCAGAGAGGAAATATACAAGCATGGGTACTGATTGACAAAGTTGGGAATGATAGTTAACATTCTGGATGATAAAGATTTGACACGCTAGAATAGAGAGCTGAACCTAACAAGATGAAACTGAAAATTGATGATTCTTGTACTGTCATCTGTTACAAATCTTCTCATCTCTCCTCAAACCACCTACACCACCCCTGCCCTTTCTCTCACAGGGGAGGAACTTGCCTAACACTTCACTGAAAACAATGAGGCCATCTGTCACCAGCTTCCTCTACACCCCAACTCTACATCTCAAATTCCCTCAACATCATCTCCAATTTTCTCCTCCTTAGCTCCAGCCTCAGAGAGGATGTGGCCTTTCTCTTTGCCAAGGTAAATCCTTGTGCTCCTGCCCTTGGGAGCTTGTCCCTTCAACTGTCCCATCCCCTCTCTGCTTTTCTTCTTTTTCCTCCTTTCTTTTTCTTTTTTGAAAATGCAAAAGCTCTTGAGACCACCATTTCTATCTTTACAGAAAATATCCAATGTCAGCAGCTATAACTGTGATAGGAGGCTGGAAATCTAAACCTTAATTGGGAAACAACTCGAGGTATTGAAATCAGCAGAGCATGATGATGTATACCCTAAAGTGCTTAAAGAATTGATGGGTGGGCAGCTAGATGGTGCAGAGGGTAGAGCACCGGCCCTGGAGTCAGGAGGACCTGAGTTCAAATTTGACCTCAGACACTTGACACTTACTAGCTATATGATGCTGGGCAAGTCAATTCACTCCATTGCCTCGCCAAAAAAAAAAAAAGTCTGGGCAGCTAGGTGAATACTCACTTGCTATGTGACCCTGAGCAAGTCACTTAACCCCAACTGCCTCACAGAGCAAAAAAAAAAAAAGGAATTGATGGGTATCTCAGATTAGTAAGCCGCTTGTTTTAAGAAATCATGGAAGATAAGAATCCCTGAAGATTAAAAAAAGGGTATATGAAATGTCCAGGTAAAATATTGGGGGGGAAAAAAAGATTAGTCTGGAAATTTCTGATTCTTCCTGATTCCAGATTTCTATCCAATACCAAACTGGGAATATATGCTTCAGTGACCAATTTGCAATCACCCAGAAGGGAAAGAGGTGCTAATAACAACTAATGTGATTTAGTACCAACCTCCCACAGTTGTTGTGAGGATCAAATGAGAAAATAATTGTAAAGTACTTAGCGGAGTGCCTGATGCATAGTAAGCACTATAGAAATGCTAGCTATTATTGTTACTGTTATTTTTTGTCTGGCCAATTTAACTTCCTCTGGTAATAAAGTGACAGGCCACATAGAAGAAAGAGGAGTAACTGGTATAGCCAATGGCCCCAGACCCTAAGGTTTCTGTTCACACGGACAGAGATTTATCATAAATTATTCCTTGGCTTGTGACACCTTCTCCCCACCCCCTAGAGTTTCTCCTGAAAACCTCAGAATTTGGCTATTTTACTCACATCCAGAGTCTCCCCAGCAATATCAGAATATAGCTTTTGCCTACCACAGATGTAGGCAAATGGCTCCTTAGCTCCCTCTCTCTAATTATTTCTTTATTCACTAGCTCCTTCCCTATTGATTTCAAATACTCAGATCTCCCTCATGCTTAAAAAAAAATCTACCCATGACCCTGCCATCTCCTCAATCTGTTGTCCATTATCTACCACCATTTTGTATCTTGACACCCAGAAGATAGTGCAGGAAAAACTCCAATACATGTCATTTCTTCTGGACTCATTTTTCACTCAAGAAAATGGGGAAGTAGCTAAAGGACTTGCTGATGTACAGCCCTTTCTTCCTGTTTACTTGGCCTCTCACCCCAGGATTCTCAGCTTTGGATGATATGAAGTAGAAATAGAGGGTAATGAAGAACACCCAGTTCCTGTGTCCTGCATGATCACAGACAAGTTGTCTCCTCTATGGGTCTTGAGTTCCTCCTCTGTAACACCATCCAGCCAACATCTAAATGACCTCCATTATGCCTTCCTGATCGGATTCAATGTACTCTATGCAAGAGCTGCAGGTTTAATTCCAATAGAATGATCGTTAACTTTTCTTTCTTTTATTAAACTAAATGAAATAAAACACAACACACCTTTGTTGATAGATAGTGCCTTGTAACCTTCCCCCTCCATAGTAATAATTTTCTATCTATTCTGCCTATACTTCCATATGTACATTTTGTTTCTCCCATTAGGACATAAGCTCTTTGAGGGGAGGGACTATTTCATTTCTCTTTATATATCTAGCACCTACTATTATGCCTGCAACATATATGCCCTAGGGCTTAATAAATGTTGGCTGATTGATTATCCATATTCTTGCTTCTCCTTCAAGTTTTTCTAACCTGTCTTTGGACAGTATATTGTTCTTTACACCATTTAAAGATTTGGATAAAGTTCCAAAGGCACTAAATGAGTTCTTCCCAGACTACATCAACCCTTGTTACCACAAACAGCGGTTTGGGTAGTATAGATGTCATACTATTTAATAATAATAGATCACATTTATATAGTGTCTTATAGTTTACAAAGCACTTTACATACTTATCTCTGTAGTCAGACTCTAGAATTACTCTCCCAATATGCAATAGCAGGTTTGGTCCCCAGAAAATAGCTGGCTATCTCTCTCCCAAAGGTGCATGGGGCATTCAAGCTGGCACCTCTGGCATGAGGGCTTGCCAAGCCCTTTTCAGGACTGTTCATTCACCTTTGATGTCCACCTGCCACCCCACTCTCACCTGTGGCTCCAAGAAGCTGTACAATACACAGCAGCCACACCCTGGTAAAACCACCTTGGCAGAAGGGCTAGACCAGGCCTCAGATCTGTCAGCGAATTAGGGGGCTGTCTAACACAAACATGGGAGGACTTCCCCAGTGGAATGGGAGGATGAGAACAATTTGTTCCAATGTCCATGAAGGCAGCTGAAGCAGGCACTGTGGAGTACTTAGAGTTTAGTCAGACATTGAAGGTGCCAAGATCATCCCCTGCATTCTGGGCCATTGCCAGTCATCCTGACTTTCGTCTTGCAATTGGACTTTGATGACTCTGGAAGAGACAGCGAGGCTGACCATTTTGTGCAACTCTGCCTCATTTATATCCAATTCCCATATGAGTGACATCATCTGTGATATCACTGGTCCTCTGAAAATGAAGGATGAGCAAAAACATCTTCCATTCCACAGTCTCTTTCTCACCTCCCGCTGATTTCTCAGCTTATTGCAAGCTGGTTTCCCTGCCCATCACTCAACTCAAGGGGTTCTCTCCAAGTTCACCAATGACCTCCTCGCTGCTAAGTCCAATGACATTTTCTCAGTCTTCACAGTTCTGTGGGAATATCATCCATGCCCTACCCCATATATATATATATATCCCAAAGCCCTATCCTGGCCTTCTTCTCTTCTCACTCGAGATTCTCTTTCTTGGTGACCTCATCAGCTACCATGAGGCCAACTAGCATTTCTATGCAGATAACTCTCAAATTAATATAGAGCTAGCCCTTATCTCTCTCTAGAGCTCAAGACCCGTATCATTAACTGCTGCTGAATACCTCCACCTAAACAGCTTATAGGTATCTCAACCTCATCATATATAAAATAAAATCCATCTTTCTCACACCTCTTCTAGACTTCCCTGTTTCTTTCAACGGCATCATCTCCCCCAGGTTTGCAGCCATGGAGGCATGCACAACTCCTCATTTTCCCTCATCCCAGAATATCTCATTTGCCCAATAGGCAGTTGAAGATGTGAGACTGGAGATTAAAAAAGAGGTTAGGACTGGATAAATAAACCTGAGAACCATCTGCATAGAGATGATAATTGAATATATGGCAGCCAATAAGATCACCAACTGAAACAGAATAGGGAGAAAAGACAAGAAGGCCCAGATCAAAGCTTTGGAGGATACCCATTGTTAGCTTCTGTGACATTCAACTTCATCTATAAAACGTTAAGACTAGATGACCTCTAAGGTCCCTTCCAGCTCTGACATGTTATGACCTATAGCTTAAAACTTATTACACATCCATGTTTCTTTAAATTTATTCTTATTTAAATTTCTAAAATGTATTTGGAAAGAATTGGAAAATAAAACATCACACAAAACAGAAAGTGAAATTGTTAATACAGATCTCATAGCAAATCTTAAAATCTTGATCATATAAACTAGCAATGCTTAAATTATCAGTTTTGAAGGTAACCTTTAAAAATGAGTTTTTCTCAAACCCATTAGCATTTCATCTTTAAGCATTTCTTAATTCAGCACACTGGGATGTATGATTTTGTAGCAGGCACTGAAAAGATTTACATAACAGGGGAAAGATTCAGGCTGTGCTTCCAGTGAGTTTACCATGAAACAGAGCTTGCAATCTCAAAGAAGTGGGTTTTAATTCTTTTTATGGTCATAAAATGGGTTGTTTCTATTTGTATTGTCATCAATCAATTAATCAACGAGAAATTCAGTGTCTACTATATGCCAGACATTGAGCTAGACTCTGAGGAAACAGACAAAAATGAAGTGGTCCCTGATAATAATAATAATTATTATTATAATAATTATTGTTATTATTTATCATCATCAGTTCCTGCAATGACTTTAGTGCCTCATCTATGATGAAATCCTAGGATATTCTTATGAAGTCACTTCCCTGCTCTGCGTCTTAGTTTTTTCTCCTATAAAATGATAATAGTGGGGAGATAGACTAGATGATCCATAGAGCCCCTTACAGTTCTGACACTCTGGGGTTTTAAGGGAAAGAATCCAAAGCAGATCAGACAGAAGAGAACCATCTAGTTGCTAAGTTCTCAGGAAAGACAATTCTAATCACCTAAGTCAGTTTTTAAGGGCGGTCATCCACATGACAATCTCTTATATCTAACTGAAATCACTCATGTGATGACGTTACCTCTGTTCAGGGGGTTTTCAGTGGAAATGTAAAACACTGGGTCACCACCCTCTGAAGAGTAATACTTCATAGGTCAGGCCTGGAGGAGGGAAGAGGAAGGAGGAATTGTAGAATTGGCAAAATATGTTTTCAGCACAGCTTCTCGTCCTTCCTTCCAGCAATTCTTTATCCTGCTGAGAGCTCTTCACTCCATTTTCAATATCCCCAGTGCCCTGGTTACGAAGGCGTTGGAGTCATTTCCAACCAGCTGGATTGTTAAGTTTTCAGCGTGAGCATTTACACCTTGGAAATCAGCAAATGCTACAAACAGGGTTTGATTTATTGTTTTGTTGATTGTCTAGATTTAAGAAAGTGATGGAGAAAATGTTAATTATGCAGATCAAGCTTTTTAAAAGTGTTTCTTCAGTACTTTCAGTAGTCCTTACCCTCAAGAAGTTCATAATCCAGTAAGGAGTAAGACATATGCATGTACCTTCAACACAGATTGAAAATAAAGTATCAGTGCTTTCTCATCTTTCCTTTAAAAATCTTGTTGTGAGGTTGTAGGTAAAAGTGATCTGAGAGGTTCGAGGAGAGGGAAAATATCAACATATAGGAGCGAAGTGCCACCTGAGTTGTGGTCTTAAAGGAGGCATAAAGACTTCAAAGGGCAGAGAAGGAGACAGGCCAAGATTGCATGCCATGCATGGGAAAAGCATGCAAGTTGTCCAGTTCACTTGCATAATGTGTAAAGAGGCTGGGGATGGGGTACTATGAAAACAGGTTGTAGAAGTGAGTGGGAGTCAGGGTTGTGGAGGGTCTTGAATGCCAGACTAAATTAATGTTTTATTAAATAGACAGTAAGCCACTAAAGTTTTTCAAGTGCTGAATAACACTGCCAGACTTTTGCATTTGGAAGATTACTCTGGATATGATATGAAAGATACATTGCAAATAGGAACAACTAGAGGCAGAGAGACTAGTAGGGGAGCTATGTATTACCCGAGTTCAGGTAAGAGGGATAGAGGTTTGAATCTGGGAGTTGTAATGGGTTTGGAAAAGTGATAATTTTCACCCAAGTGGGGTGGAGTCAAGCAAGGCTTAATGGAGGACATGGTGTGTCATTTGAGCCTGGAAGATAGAGAGAAACTTCAACAGGTATTGCCCTATGACAGAAAGTAATGGAGTCATTCCTGGCATGGGGAGAATGTGAGCCACTGCATAGAGACCAAAGGAAGAATGAGAACGGAGGGCAGAAAGAGTAGTTTAAATTGGATGGAATAGTAATATAAGGTTAGGTGAGGTGGAGAGGGTAGAACCAGACTGTGGAGGCCCTTGAATGTCAGGAATTGATACTTTATTAAATGGGCAGTGGGGTGTCACTGAGTTTGTGGAACGACATCATCATGGTGGTGTAAGGAAGATGACTCAGAGAGCAGAATGATGACTTGTGGAGGGAGGCTATTAGAATTCTAGCAGTGAGAGAAGATGAGGGCCTGGACTAGGGGGGTTATAATGGTAGTGGGTAGGGGGAACTTGGGTATGAGAGACACTGTGGAGGTAGAAATGGCAGGACTTGGCAACAAACTGAATGTATAGGGCAAGGAAAATAAAAGAACTAAAGATAAATTCAAGGTTAGGATTCCAGGAGTCCTGGTTCCATTAATAGAAATAGAAAAAATGTGGAGAAAAGCAGAATTAGGGAGGAAGATGAGTTCAGTTTTTACAGATGTTATAGATTGAGGTACTGACTTAAGCTTCGACATCTAATAAGCTTTAGGAAAAGGATGGGGTGGAGGCAAGGGAAGGGAAGGGAAAGGAAGGAAAGGGAAAGGAAAGAAAGAAAAAAGAAAAGAAGGGAAGGAAAAGAAGTGAAGGGAAAGAAAGGTAAAGGAAGGGAAGGAAAAGAAGGGAAGGAAAGGGAAAGGAAGGAAAAGTGTGTTTCTCAAGCATCTGGGGAGAGAGATGCCAGCTCCCCTAAATATAATACAGCAGAATGGAACATTCTGAGCCCCCAGTAGCTTCTTCATGGGAAAAGAGGACACTTAAGATAGGAACATAATGGACCCAGAGCCAGGGTATCAGAGTGTGAGTGGGTACAACATCTACCTTCAATCTCTCCCCTCTTCAACCTACCCTGCATATTACCACCAAATTAATCATTTTAAAGTACTACTCTAATCACAGTATCCTCCTGCTCAAAAACTTTCAATGACTCCCCATTGCCTACAGAATCAAATCCACACAGACAGTCAAACTTCTCCTTAATCTGGTCCCAATGTATTTCTCCAACATTATCTTCCATTACTTCCCCAAACTCCCCGTGCTCCAGTCAAACTGGGCCATGTGTTGTTCCCTAAACATGCCTTTGGCCTTCTTCCATCTTTTTGCTTCTGATCATCCCATTCTCTTTGCTTGGAATACCCTTGCTCCCATCTCTACCTGTTGAAGGAAAGTTTTATCCTTCAAATCTATGCTCAAATAGCACTTCTTCCAGGACGCTACCCTTAAACACTCTAGCTGGACGCGATCTTTCCCTCTTCTGAATACTCTGAAATAGCTTTGTTACCACAATACATTTTATATTACCTTGGCTTACGGGTATATATGTGTAAGCTACCTTCTTTCCCTCCTTGAGAGAAGACCCTTTCAAAATTCTAGGGTTCACCTCAGGCCTCAGCAAATGTCAGAAATAATCATAACTTTGGAATCAATCAATCAACAATTATTTATTAAACACGAGCTATGGGCCAGGTACTGTGCTAGGTGCTTGGGATCTATATATACAAAGAAAAAAAATATATATATATATACATATATATAGATATACATACATATATATATACACATATATATCTATCTATATATAGATGTATAGACATCTATATCTAGATAGATAGATAGATAGATAGATGGATATACAAGCCCTACTCGCAAAGAGCTTACACTCTAGCAAGGGAGACAATTGCTTGCAATGACTTAGGTCCGTGCACCCTAATGATAGCAGACATAGTAGGCCTTCCTTCACGTGTGAATTTTTTTTAAATTCTTTACTAGTTCTTCACCTACTTTATCTTAGTTTCCTGGCATATTACCTATTATAGTTTGCAGCTTACAATTCACTTTTTTTTTTTAAACTTGGAAGGTGGTGGGTAAAGTGGGATGGGAATTAAGAGTATGCTGGAGACAGCTGGAAGGGCTTAAGAACTTATGGTTAAATGTTCAGTGTGAGCATTTATACCCCAGGAATCAAGAAACCTTACAAATCAGGGCTTAATATATTGTTGTGTTGATTTTCTAGACTCAAGGAAGTAATGGAGAAAATCTTAATAAGGCAGATTAAGTGTGTGTGGGTACATGTTTCCCTTAGCTGATCATTAAATATTTATTGGCAAACACTAGGATGGGATGGAAGGAGATAAGAGGAAGAAGGAAAATCACCTGATTTCTCAACACTGAAGGATTATTTTGAAATCTGAATTGCAGTTCTTTATAACAGTACTGTTAAAAAGTTAAAGATATTTCTGTTCACAGTTACATTCGACTTTGCCTTATTTGAAGAATGGACTTAAGTGTAGGGCTAACATTTCCAAATTTCCTTTGGTTAGAAATATTTCAAGAAGCTCCAAAACCCCTTTTAGAAAAGGTAGTTTGATCTGTTCTGCTTTGAAACTAATGCTGTCTTCTATGATTACTGAGAGTGAGAAAACAGTTCCCCAGTTCTCCATTATTTATTCTGCACTTTCTATATGAAGATGCCATGTTTTCCCTCAAAAACAAGTCCATTCTAAATGTCACCACCGCACACTCCATCTGGGCTGTAGGAATCAAACTGTCTTCTCTGTGAATCAGATGTTGTCACTCACTGTTAAGAGCCTTGCATCTGAACTTTGTTGGCAGTTGGGATGAGGATGGGCACGGCGGGAGAGATTCTAGCTTACCCCAGTGAGGCTACCCTTCTGGAAAGAGCCAGCCTTGTTTTCATGGAGAAATGAAGGGAATGTTTTCTTGGAGAAGGCCCTTGGAGAGGAAAGACCATAACAATAGCCTCTTCATCATTGCTTCTCTCATCCTTTTAGGAACATGCAGTTAAAACAAATACTAATACTTCTCATTTAGGAATTTAGACATTTTACTCCACCAAATTGCCACTTGAAACACTATCTCTATGAGGCTCTTGGAAAAGGGACAGAAGGCAAGTTAGCATAGCATGGAGTCTCTAAATTAGCACATTTCACACATGACAACTAATAACAAGGACATGCAGTCCAAGATAGTGAAGACAGTCCTGAAGTGGTCATACATCCCTGCAGATGAGCAGTGGAATTGTGGGGAGTCGGCAACGATGCTGAGGAAGTTGTGCCGAGACTCTTCTTGGGAACAAAGTCCTGTTTCCTGACCTACCAACATCATTTTCCCATGATACTCCCATGCACCCTCCCCTACCACATGACTTCGTCCAGAAAAAATAGCAAGAGAATGTCTTAGAGAGGTAGAGCTCAAGGGAAACTGGCTCTGAGAAAAAAGTCTGTTTCAATGAATGAAAAATCATTTCACAGGGGCAAGTCCAGATATTGGTTCACTAACATGGATGGATGTATCCAGTTCTACTCATCAATGTTTATAATACAACACAAAGGACTCAAAAATACAGACAATTCTTTAAATCAAGATTTCTTCCAAAAGAAGCCACAAAGTTCCGTCTTCTTCCTCTGAGAGTAATTGGGGGGGAGGAAGTGCATACCCCAATCGTTTTCCCCCGAATCTTATCATTGTGGAAACTCCCAGTGTGGAAAGTCCTTCCACCAGCAGAGATCAACAACTCATTTGTAACTTAATAGTCTTAGATGATTGATTGCCTGGGACAGTGAGAGGTTAAGTGATTTGCCCATGTTCACACAACTAGAATATGTCAGAGATAGGACTTAAACCCAGGCTTTCTCAGTCCTAAGGCCATCCATTTATCTATTACATCATGCTACCCTAAGATTATTGCCTAACGTATCAAGAGTTATCAGTTCAAGATTGCAGAAGCTGCACAGGATTTCAATAGAGATATACTTCTCCATTGGATTTAAGTGCTATAAGGGAAAAAAAATTTATTATAAATAAAATTTTTAAAATAATAAAGAATGTGCACATGATAAAGCTGGGTTTTTTAAGTCTTTTTTTTCTTTTACTATTGTAAAAGAATCCAAGTTCCAACATATCCTTCTGCTATTTTTCTGGGAATATTTGTAAATGTTTCAATTGTAACTCTTTTTTACAGCTCCTTGGGGGTAACGCTGTCACAAAACTTTAGAGGAAAGAGAAGGTGTTGTGGTGGGTAAATTAATACAGGCCTGACGCAGGTGTAGGCAGTTCCAGAAGCTACGTACATGGTACCAATCCAACCATACACCTGCATCTGGTAAGGACACCTGCTATGCCATACTTAGAATGGGCTTAAAAAGCATTCCAGGGATTGTCCAGGAAATATCTGCTTCCCCAGCAGCAACTTCAAGCAGCATAAATCCCCATGATTAAATTCCTGAGCTTCAGACCACAGTCTCAGCAGCACTAGCATCAGGGTTGTCTTCTTGGCGTCTTAGTTGCATCTCATCTTTGAAAGCCCTGTTCAGTACTACCTTTAAGGACTCCTTAAATGGTTTCTTCTTACTGCTGCCCACAAAGAAGTAAATAAAAGGGTTTGCACTGCTATTGATGGTAGAGAAGAGAAGGGAAATATGGTGCATGTTCCCAAACGTCGACCAGTACTCATAGTACAGGAGGTAAAGAAGTCTCATGGGCATAGCAAAAATGAGGAAGATGATAATGGTGACCATGATGACTATGTAGAGCTTGGAGGAATGAGAGGTCCAGCTATTCCTTCGGATCTTCACCACCAGGATCACACTGGACACCACCATGAGAGGCGTGAACACGAGGAAGCTCAAGATGGAGATGAAGATAATCACGGCTCTGCAGTCACTCTGGGAGTGGCCCTTTCTTCCAATGTCAATGCACATGACATGCTCCATTGTGGTCACCAAGCAAGAAAGAGCCCAGAGCAGGCCACAGACACAAGCAGACTGATGTTTAGGGCGGTGACATCGGTACCAGATGGGGTACAGGACTGAGAGACAACGTTCCACACTGATGGCTGTTAGGAGGTAGAGGCCAGTGTTGTAGCCAAACAGAAAGGTCACTGATAATGTGACAATGGTATAATAATACCCAGAAGATAGCTCATAATCTAGAGCATAGTCAACTGACAAAATAAAGATACAAAAGAGCAGAGAGATGTCGGCAATAGACAGGTGGGTGATGTAGACTGTGAAGGGGTTTCTCCTCATCCGAAAACAGAGAAACCACAGGAGAATTCCATTTTCAACAAAGCCCAGTGGGGAGATACTCAAGATGACCCAGTGCACAATTGGGATTTTCCGATCCACATCTCCTGTAGATGTGTTCCTGTTGGTGGAAGTGTTCCCTAGAGTTTCAGGGATAAATGATGTGAGGTTTGCTTCATCCATGAGGAAGTCTTAGAGCAGGGCTTCTTTTCTGTGAATGGGTCCAAAAATATGCCATGCAATCAGTGAGTCTGAACAGGAGAGAGAAATTCAATATGAATAGTTATAACATGTATGCTATAAACCTTTTTAAAGAGAGGCAATACAATTTCTTTCTGAGAATGGCAGTGATGTGGAAGGCCAATCTGGTGACCTTTCATGATCCCCATTTTCTCTGGAATTCTATATTAACATATTTAATCAGGGCCAGAAGGAGCATAGTAAAAACACCAAGTTGCCCAGCATGGTGGCACATACCTACAATCCCTGCTACTGGGGAGGCTGAAGCTGAACTTGGGGGTTCTGAGCTGCAATAGGCTAAGATGATCCAATGTCCATACTGTATGGCAACAATATGGTAGTAAGTCCTTGGCAGGGGTGATGGAGCTGGGGGGCGGGGTGGGAGGAAGAGAGCACATGGGGAAAGGGAGAAATCAGGCTGCTTTAGAAAGGGCAAACCAATTCAGGTCAGAAACAAAACAGGCCAGAGTTCCTATATTAATCAGCAGTGGGATGAGTGACCATTGCAAAAGAAAAAAAAAAAAGAAAGAAAAAGCACTAGGTTGAGAACTGTTCAGTTCCTAGCCAAAATTTTCTGTCTAGCTCTGAGAAAGTCAATTGTCTACAGAGAAGCACAAAAAGACTCACATGAATTGATATAGAATCAGCAAAATAAAACTCATGAAGACTACAACAATATAAATTGAAAGAATGGAAAAAGAAAAAAAGAAAAAAGGAAGGACGGAAGGAAAGAAAGGAGGAAGGGAGGGAGGAAGTAACTGAATGCTAAGTATAATAGCCAAACTTGGCTGGGAGGAAATGATGAGAAAATGCACCTCCATCTCTTCATTGAAGAGGAGGTGGTGGAACTATGGCTGTGGAACATTACAAATATTCTCAGACTCAACTGATATACAGGTTAGTTTTGCAGAAAATGTTTCAATTTTTTTCTCTTTTTGTCTCTGTTAAGGAGATAGTGCTCTGGGCAGTAGAAGAGGGGATCTATTTGGAAATGAAGTTGATATAAAGACAAAAATATATCAATCAATACAACATAAAAAAAAAAGAAAAGAAAGTCAAGTCACCTTCCTATATCTCATTTCTTCTGCCTTTATAACTGAGATGAACTCAACTGACCTCACAAAACATAAGTCAAAAGTAATACTCAATAAGGAGGGAGTACACAGTAAAATTGTTTTTTCTTTCCAAATGTAAGCTATTTTATTAATGCTTAAGAAAGCTAGTATACTAAAAACAAACCAAGCTAGAAGAAAAAAATCACAGAAAAGAAAATCAGCTAAAAGCACTTAGATATGAAATATCCCTTATGAAGGCACCTAGTCGAGCTGGTTATTGTATTCAAACATACTTCCTAGGTAACATATGGTAAGTGTAAGCAGAATATATTTTCAGAAATATATAACATATAGATGAAAACATCCAAGAGAACAAAACAAGAACACTGCTGATAGACATTTAACAAAGAATTAACCTGGAAGCAATGATAGAAAAGAAGGCTGTCAACACACAGCCATTTAGGAGGCTTGACCCTTACTTTAATCTTAGAAGATGGTTATTTGTAAGCCTCTATGTTGAACTAGTGCTTTAATAAATGTATGGAGATCAGTGATTTTGTGGCTGACAGGAAAAACACAATAAAAACAAGAATACTGAACAAAAGAATCAACTCTGGAGTCAGAAGGCCTGAGTTCACATTTGTCTCTAACACTTAGTATCTGTATTACCTTAAGCAAGTCTCTTAACCTCCCTAAGACTCTGAGGCTTCCTTATCTATAAAATAGATGGATTGGGCTAGATGGTCTCAGAAGTTCCTTCCTCGAGGCTCTAGATCCAGGTTCTATAATCTAGAGCAGAGATTGCTAGCTGTGCTGGCTATGCCTAACTCCTTCTCTCTTGCCCCAGGTTGATTTACAAAGAGACCAGGAGCATTATGGAGGCTATGAAAAACATGTCACCCCAGCTCCACACACCTCGAAGTTTTACTGAGTGTGATCTTTAGGATGCTTTGAAGACACATAGAGCAATGGTCAAGGGTATAAAAAGGACTGAAAAAATTTTCTAATCACAAGTCAGAGAGAAGACTGAAATCATTAAGTCTGAGCCTCTTCCCTTGACTCATGGTATGATTAAGTGTTAATCTTGTGAAAGTATAACTCTACAAATGGCACAACGTACAGTGTTGATGTACCAAATTTTAGGAGCGGCTATGGTAACCTCTCAAAGCTGTCAAATCAAGCTCAGGGTACAATTCTCAAAGTAATTTGTTTCTTGCGTATTTAAAAAAAAACTTTTATCTTTATGATGTACTAGATGTCCTTATATACATTTTATTACATTTAATATTTTTTGACAAACTTACTTTAGTAGGACTAGGAAAGGTGTGACCCCTTTGTTCATAAAATTGGCTCTTGAACTAAGTCAGCTTAAGGGCCAATTTCTTAACACAATTACTTTTTCCTCTTTTAACATAATGTTGTCAATATTA
The DNA here is from genome assembly GCF_900497805.2 of Vombatus ursinus. Lineage (NCBI taxonomy): Eukaryota > Metazoa > Chordata > Mammalia > Diprotodontia > Vombatidae > Vombatus > Vombatus ursinus. The sequence goes on along the minus strand of NW_020954953.1, from coordinate 8,427,783 downwards.
TCCTTATAATAATGATAACTAACATTTAGATAATGCTTTAAGGTTTGCAAAGCACTTTACATATATTAAATTATTTGAGCCTCATAACAATCTTACAAGCTACTATAATACTATATATGATAAATAAGGACCAAATATATAATAATATTGTAAGTATTATTTTACAGCTAAGAAAATTAAGATTTAGAGAAATGTGATAACACATGGGAATGCAGTTAGGTGGTACAGTGGATACAATACAGGGCCTGGAGTCAGGAAGACCTGAGCTCAAATTTAGCCTCAGACACTTATGAACACTGTGATTCTGGGCAAGTCACTTCATCCTTTTTACCTCAGTTTCCTCGTCTATAAAATGAGCTGGAGAAGGAAATGGCAACCACTCCAGTATCTTTGCCAAGGAAACCCCAATTGGGGTCATAGTCATACACAACTGAAACAACTGAAAAATAACAACAAACTCAGCTTATAAGTATGAGAGGCAAGATTCAAACCCAGATATCCCTTATTCCAAATCTAGCACTCTATCCCCTATGCAACACTACCATATTATCCTTTTTATTCATTAAGAAACATATAATCATTGTATAACATTTAATGATAAACACCATTTCTGTCAATCTTTTATCTTTAAATTTTTTCACATAAACCCTAAGTATAACTTCTTTAAATATTTTGTATATCCAAATACAACTTTGTTTTGTCTTTATTTTTAAAGTCTTTAAAATGTATGGAATAATTAATTTTTTATAAAATTATAATGAAATACAGCTTTTGATAAGTCTGAACCTCGGTACCGGTTTTACTTTTTTTTAATGTAACTCTTAATAACTTAAATAGAAAACTATTAGGTTAAAAAGTAGGCTCTAAGTTAACCCTAACCTTCATTTTACAGATGTGGAAACTGAAACCCAGAGAGGTTGCAACTTTCATAAATCACACAATAATAATAGCTATCACACATACACGTGTATATACATATATCACTTTAACATTTGCACAGAATTTCACATGTTATCTTATTTGAGCTTCAGCACAACCCTAAGAGGTAGGTGCTATTATTATCCCCATTTTGCAAATGAGAAAACTGAGGTTGAGACAAGTTAAGTGAGATTAAGTCCAGGTTTACTGAGTAAGAGTCTGAGAAAAGATCTGAATTCAGGTTTTTTTGACTTCAAATTCAACACTCTATCTGCTGTACCACTTAGCTGCCCTGTCACTTGTACAACTACTAAGTGACAGAGGAGTGATGGAATGTTTTTAAATATTTAGAAAGCTAGCATGTAAAAGGAGTATTATATTTGTTTTATTTGGCCCTAGAGGGGAGAACTTGGAGCAATAGGGAGGAAGCTACACAGAGGCTTGATGTAAGGAAAAACTTTCTAACAATTAAAGCTATCAGAGAGTAGCACGGCCTGCCTGGTAAATAATGGTTTCTTCTTTCCTGGAGGTCTTTGAGCAAAGGTTGATGGTCATTTGTAGGGTTGGTGATAGAGTGAATTCTTGTTCAGGTACCAATTGAGCTAAATACCCTCTACATGTTCCATTCGCTTCTGAAAATGAGCCTGTCTTGTTGTTGTTGTTCATCCTTCATTTCATCGGGTGATGTCTTGACTTGCTCACGAATGGGATGTAAGTGAGGCAAAGTTGCACAACATCATTAGCCTTACTTTCTCTTCCTGAGTCAAAGTCCAGTGGCAGGATAAAAGTCAAAATGATTGTTGATAGCTCGGAATGCAATGGATGACCTTGGCGTCTTCAATGTCTGACCAAGCTCCAAGAAACTAATATACTTAATAAGATCACCCATTCCCTTGTAAGACAACACTTGTATTGGGCTGAAATCTCTCTATAACATCTACCATTCCTTCTAGATATTTCTTCCAGGGTCAGACAGAACACTTCTAATACTTCTTCCAAAACAGCCCTTCAGATGAGAGGCTAACCCACCATACACTCATCCACCTTACACCTAAGTCTTTTCCATTCTAGGATTAAAAAAAAAAACCCTTTTTACGGAGCAGCTAGGCAGTGCAGTGATAGAGCTCTGGCCTTGGAGTCAGGAGGACCTGAATTCAAATCCAGCTTCAGACATTTGACACATACTACCTGTGTGATCCTGGGCAAGTCACTTAACCCTGACTGCCTCACCAAAAAAGAAAAAGGAAAAAACAAACAAACAACAAAGTTCCCCTTTTCTCATATGACACTGTTGGCGTGATCTTGAGGACTAGACCAAAATACTCTGGCTACACTCCTCTGGACACCCTTCAAGTTTCAAAATGACATTCCTCAAACCCAACATTAGATTGCCAATGTGATATGACTAGGACAGATTACAACCTGATTATAACCTCCCATGTTCCAGATGCAATGCCCCCTCATAATTCTTGTATTAAGTCATTCCCCATCAGGGATGTGCTAGATCCAGGTTGAATAGGCAAGAGGTGGTTGCTAAATTTTCAATGTGAACATTTACACCTCAGAAATTGGCAAACACTACAAATAAGGGCTTGACTTACTGTTCTTTTAACTTAACAAGATTTAATAAAGTGACAGAGAAAATGTTAATGATGCAGATTAAATTAAAAAATTTTTTCCCAGAGAGTGGATTATTAAAAATTCATCAATATACCATTGTCTCAGATCCTTATGAAATGGAAATGGCAAAGAATAAGCAGTAAACTAAAGAAATAATTAATGTCCCATGATGCTCCAGCATTTCTAGAGAGGTAGCATACTCATCCCGCTTCCTTAAAGTTTCTTGAACCTAATCAAGGAAAGGAAGAAGAAATGGGAAAGAGGAAGAAACAAATGAAGCATCCTTCACTATTCCTGAGTCACCAGTCAGCATCTGACTTAACTATCAATCAATATCAAGCCTAATAAGTATAGCTCAGTCCATCAAGCTTTGTATAGGAACCAATTAAAGCCATCCCAGATTGACCTCATATCATGATAGTCTGATAGCATTAACAGCTTTGCTGGACAATGACATTACTGGAAAAGGGGACAGGAAACTGAAAGAATGAATTGCCTGTTGTTAAAATACCAGATTATGACTAAATGTAGGAGTGATCTGATAATGAACCTGATAATGATAATGAATCTTATAATGAACAGCAACGCTGTCTGCTTCAAGAACCAGTCAGTCGCATTCAGAGAGCAGACCCACTCAAAATGCCCCTGGAGGAACCAATATTAAAAAAAAAAAACCTACTTGCATAAATTTAGGAACAATCATTAATTAAAATAATTCTCTAATGTGTGAATCAGAGATTCAGCCAATTTGTCACATGCCTACGACTAGAATACAGATTAAAATCCTTTTATAACAACTCTCCCTTCTTACAGGCTCTGCAATTTCTGTTGCTGTAGAGTTTTATTTGAATAAGTATGCTAGAAAGCACATTCCCATTACATAGGACCTAGAGACGAATGGAAGGCCAAATTTAAGGAGGCTGAGGAATTTAGGTTGTGACTGAATTATAGAGATGTAGGGAGCTGAAGTATACATTTTTTCTGCCTGCCACATAGTATAACTCAGTTACAAAAAAGTTCTCAATCACAGTACAGAGAAGTGATAGGGACCAAAGAATCTGGTACACAGGATTAGTCATTGTAGGGCAGCTAGGTGGTACAGTGGATAGAGTGCCAGGCTTGGAGTCAGGAAGACTCATCTTCCTGAGTTCAAATCTGCCCTCAGACACTTATTAGCTACATGATCCTGGGCAAGTCACTAAACCCTGTCTGCCTCAGTTTCCTCATCTGTAAAATGGGCTGGAGAAGGAAAATGGCAAACTGCTCCAGTCTCTTTGCCAAGAAAACCCCAAATAAGGTCACAAAGAGTCACAAACTACTCAAACAAAACAAAACAAAACAAACAAAAAAACCCCAACTGAACACATTTGTTATTGTAGAGATGAGATTCAAACACAGGTCCCTCCTGAACTCAGACTGAGTGTGACTTCTACCACACTACTCAGTGAACTAGCTCACCAGAATAATCCTTTTAGGTGAGTACACTAAAAAAAGAGTAAGATAGCATCTGCCCCCAGAAAACAAGAAGAATGAATCTCATTTCATCTGCCCCTCATCAAGTCTGAGCTTAAGCAATCTCTTAGAAACGTAGAGCGCTGGGGGAAAAGCAGGTGGTTTATTTGTTAAGACTTCCATAGTTTCTTCCTGAAAATTCCTCTTCCTCTTTCATACAGTCCTTGGTGTCTCTGAACAAGGATAAATTAATTCATGCTATGGTATTAGTAACTCCAAAAGCTACTTCTCCTAAGGATATCTGCATTTTAAACCAGGACCACAGGGCAGCTAGGTGGCACAGTGGATAGAGCTCTGGCCTTGGAGTCAGGAAGACCTGAGTTCAAGTGTGGCCTCAGACATTTGACATTTACTAGCTGTGTGACCCTGGGCAAGTCACCTAACCCTGACTGCCTCACCAAAAAGGCAAATAAACAAACAAAAAAAATCAGGACCACCAAGCTTTTAAGAGGGGGGATTCTTAACACACACACACAAATATTCATATTAATGGTAGAATTCTAGGCAACATGACACCTGGTTAGGAGGGATGATTTTGGACTAAGGGAACCTTTTTGGCCCTCAAATAATATATAGTCAGCTACCTTTTGTGTATTAAGGCTGATTCTTCTTAGGGCCTAATTCTACCCAGGCTATGGAGTACATGTCCTTGTTTGGGTAATTTAGTCTTTCCTTTTCATTTCATCCCTGATAACATGGAGATAATACTTCTGAAGACATATTTCTCAGAGTAGTTTTAAGAAAACATAAAGACATGGGGCAGCCAGGTGGCGCAGTGGATACAGCTCTGGCCTTGGAGTCAGGAGAATCTGAGTTCAAATCTGGCCTCAGACACTTGACACTTACTAGCTGTGTGACCCTGGGCAAGTCACTTAACCCTGATTGCCTCACCAAAAAAAATACAAAGACATACCATGACAAGGGAATAACTCAGCAAACTGAGATATACATCTGTAATGTAATAGTATTGGTCTCTAAAAAACAAATGAATATGAGGAATTGCAGAGAAACATGGGAGGATTTGTATGAACTGATATAGGGCAGAACTAAGCAGAGCCATGAGTATCATATGCACAGTGACTAATAACGTAAATACAAATAACACAAAAAGGCAAGAGAACACAGGTTAACTGCAATGTCCACTGATGAAACACAATTCTTTGGGGAAAGAGGTAGAGCAGAATGTTGCATGAACTGCTAGACACGGTCATTTTTTTTCAGCTGGTTTGGAATAATTGATTTTATTACAAGTCAGAGTATAATGGGGGGGTATATCAGCAAATGACTGTGCTATTAAAAAATTGATAAAATTTTGTAAAAATAATAGAATGAAAACATTTTTTAAAAGATGAAAGAAGAGAGATTATAGAGCACTTTGCCAATGTATGAGTCTGCGTGTGTGTGTGTGTATATATATGTATGTGTATATATATATATATATATATATATATGAAATTCCAGGTTATGAAAATTATTCGATATGCAGGGAAGTTAGGTATGAATATTTCTTTTAAAACTAAAGTTTGATCGGGTTGTGCCCTGGCAGATGTGTAGGCTATATTTACTTTTCAGCCAGAAAGAAACTAAAAGGGGAAACAAGAAAGAGTAGACAAAACTAGTGAAAATAATTCAAGTGAAAGTCTCTCTAAAGTTTGCTGTTGTTGCTGTTTTCCGTGGAGACTGAAGAAGCTAGCTACTCCCCTCCAATACTTCCACGCTACTGACCTCCCAAATCCCATGCTGCCTCAGGATCCTCATTTAACACACCAAACCAAACCAAATGAAAACAGTTCGAGAGGGGCGCTCCAGAAACCTGTCTCCAGTTCTTGGACCTAACCCTATAATGTCAACCTCTTATTCTTAACTCCCATGCTGTGCACTGAATGGCCTAAATCAGCCCCAGGCACCCTGCCCAGTCAGCATCACTAAGATGCCTACATTCAAGATTAAGACTCAGAAACTTCTTTTATCAGAAACTTTGTCCTCAATGATTGCTTTTCTGATTCTTTCAACCACAGAGCTAGTGCTGATGCCTTGTGTCTGAAAGCAGAGAGAGATGCCGAGCAAACTCTGCTCTTCTTTGATCATCCGTTTAGAGCTGGACGGGAGCCTAGAAATCACAGGTTCACAAATCGAGAACTGGAAGAAACCTCAGAAGCCATTTTGTCCAGTCCCCTCATTTTAAAGGTCAGTGACTTGCCCAAGGTCATACTGGTGGTGCATGAACTCATCTCCAATCCAAATTCAATACTCTTCCTCACACATCACACTCTCTCCCTCACATGTGCTATTGCACACTTTGTTCAAGTCAACACTCCAAAATTTTCCCTAGTAATATCATTGAGGGATGGGGAGGCAAAGGGAGCAACAGTTCTCTCCCAACCCCCAACCCCGAATCAGTCCAAACACCTGGCCAGAAAGGAATTATTTAGAAAGCCGCTTTTACAACTTGAGACTCCACCAACCAAGATTTAATCTTAAGACCTTCACCTCCTGACCTGGATCAACGAGAAGTTGCCTAATGGCAATTTTCAAGGAAGGTTGGGGAAGGTATAAAACATCTGACCCAAAACAACTAACACTTAAGGACAAAGCACTCCAAAATAACAGTGTGAAACTGAGAGAGCTTACTGACAACACACACCCAACAAGCAAACATCTCATACGTGACGGAGTGACCAGCACAGAAGCAGTTCTCTGAATGGTAGTTTTTCTTTTTTTCTCTGGTTAAAAAAAAGACAACACCTGAATGATTAAAATAGGAGGAGAGACTTACTAATGTTATCCTCATGGGAGGGTCCAGAGATTCCCATGGGAAGGATCCTCTTCAGCATTCTGGGGCATCCATCCAGAGGGTGCAGATTTCCCCTCCTCCCCACCCTTCAGTCAGAGGATCTCCAACCTCAGCCTCTTCTTGAAGTGTGGCTGGAGCCTCCTTTCTCTACTGAAATAAAGGGCTGCTCTCCCACGACTGAAAATATTTGCGATGTGCCAAGCAGATGGTCCCACGCTTATCAGCAGAAGCTATGCTTCCAATGGCATCATTCAGTGACACATCTGAGGGAAAATCTTCACACTAAACTGCAGTAGGTATGAAGGAGAGAGTGACATATGAAAATGGACCTGCTTCAAACCCCAGTGAGGGCCAGCTGGGGACCAATCGCTATGATATGAAATACGAAGGGATAAATGACCTAATAACATGTTAATAGGAAGGGCAAAATTCAACAGGAGAAAAACAGCTCCTTCCCATCTCTCTTTTCTGGCTACCATATGCACAATGCAGTCTGTAAGAGCAAAGTGCCCCATTGGACAAATACTAGGAAAACCACTTAGTTAGCTAAGAGGTAGGAGATAGCAGTTAAGGCTATATCAGGGTGCTCTGAGCATTCTCCTATCTACCTAATTCTGGAAACTTCTTCCTGGGAGCAAACACTAAAGTCAGAATTCAGATCTCTTCCTACACAATCAGAAAACTAAGGTCTCTTCACTTAAATGTAAGTTTTTCTCCTTTTCCTATCACCTTCCCTCTGCCAATATACTAAATGGCAACTAGACCCAATTCAAATCCCCTTGAGGGTGATGGGTAGAATATCAGAGCACTTTTGTCTCAGAGCAAATAATAAGAAGGGCCAGAATCATAATAAATGGCCAAAAAAAGATAATTTCTCCTTTTTCCTTCTATCTTCAAACCGATCATAAGCCAGTGGACAAAGTCAACAGCATGAGAAGCAGCACATGACCTAGAGAATGGATCAGATATAAAAAAGGGGAGAAGGGAAGTCCACATTCTATGGTAAACAAATATCTATGAAATCACTTTTCTTCAGTTTGTTTTCCATAATAATCAAGACCAAACACACACAAAAGAATGGGAAGACAGACCTGCTATTCTGGTCTTCCTATAGAAAGAAGGAAATAAAAAAAGGAAAAGCCAGCCCCTAAAATCGCTCAACCCCAAGCCCAAATTGGGGAACTCCAAATGCCTCCGAACCTGCCTGTGTCACATAGAGTCAAAATTAGCCAAGTCAGTCCCACAAACTCATGGAACACACTTCTGGTACCTGATTCTTATTCCTCCAGGTAAGTGAGAGTCCTGTCCACTGGAGCAGTTGGCATTTCTCAGAGAAAATGCAGAAACTGAACATGGGGAATCATCAAAACAAGGCAAGCTACAAGACAAAAGGGAAGACTCCCGAATGCAGATAGGGACGAGACAGACACATATGACACTCACATACATATACGCAGAGGACAATGAGGATACAATAAAAATAACAGGCAAATTGGCAATGATATGGGGGGGCAGTTACAAAAAATAAGAAGAGACACTGAAGGCAGGGAAGAACAAAGAGAGGGGAAATGAGAAAGAAAGACAGAAAGAACTTCCCTGCTTTCTTGCTTTTCATTTAATTATTTTTCAGGGCATGAAAGACCATCCAGATTTTGTGAAAGATTCATTCTGTTCCTCTTGGGGCTGTGAAACCCTAGGCAGAGCTTACAACTGCAAGAGTGCCTATGATGTCATTATTTAAGTCAACAGAACTGATCGACTTACCAGTTTGCTCTACCAACTCTTAAAAGAACAGAAGAGTCTGTCCATACTGGCAGCAGAGATTGGTTAGTACAATCCTAGCCAGAGGGTGAAAGAGGAAAAGACCAGCTGGAAGCTGGAGTGGCAACCCGGTTAAGAGGAGAGAGTGACCAATAGTAAGCAATGGAAACTCTGGGTGAAATGAATCTCTTTTTTTCTTTCCCTCCCTTCTTGAGTGGGTAGTAGAAGGTGACAATTGTTTTTGTGACTAATTGGCACCACTAGTTAGGCAGGAACTGTTACAGATGGAACTTGAGTTTCATTTGTGGTAGATAATGATTTATACTTAGGGAGAATACAGCAATTCTGTAAAAATAAAACTGCCAGCATTTAAGCTACAAATAGGTTGGCTATTTCTGTGCTTGAATTGTCTTTGTGAGTAATCATCTTTCTCAGTGAGGGGTGGAAACGAGTGGTAGGAAAGGGAGAGCAAAAAGAAAGGCCAAGAGAGTCAAGGAGAGTTTGTGGAAAAGAGCAATCTGTGTTCCCCTGCATTCCAGTGTGATGGGACCAAAACTGTAACTAAGATGAGGTCACTGGGGCTTTGGCTCAGGACAATGAATTAGCGGGTACTCCCAAAATTGGAAGTTTCTCAGTAGGCAGAAGTAACAGAGATCAGCATTTATTTAGCAAGAATGGGCCAGACCCATGATTTTATTGGTTTAGGAAGCTCCCATTGAAGAACTTCCAATGCCAGCGCAGATTGGCACCTTCCTAGCAATTTAAAGCCTCAGATAATTGCTTAGGAGTACTGAGATGTTAACTGATTTACCCAAAATTTAACAGCCTGTATATGGCAGTGGTTGGACTTGAACCCAAGTCTTCTGCCTCCAAGACCTACTCATTATCCCCACTGAATCATTTAGCAGTTAAGCTGGAACTGAACAAGAATAACTTGTCAAAATAAGAATCAAAAAATGCAGGACTAGGCTCTGCTTCACTCTGCTCAATTGACGGCATGCTTTGCATCTCTCACCCGGGTGACCACTTGTTCCACTCGCCCTGACAAACTTCCAGATAGAGGCCTCTTTAGATATAGGACAGGAGGGATGTTCTCTCTCTCTCTCTCTCTCTCACTCACACACACACACACACACTATACACATCTACAAGCAATGTTGATCCTTCCAATGCTGTCTAGCAAAAGAAAGAGCAAATATGGTGAGCACTGCCTAAGATAAAGGGGATTATGGAAGTAGCCTTATGAGCTATCATTGGCAAAGCCATTCATAAGTGGGGAACAGGAGGGCCATTTACCCTGGGTCTCCAACTAGGCTTTAAATTTAGCAAGTTAAGAACTATCACTGTTTAACTAAAGGGTCAGAACATTTGGATAGACTCCTCAGGCTTCATGGCAATTTTGATATTGCACAACAGCTAAATTTTAACCTCAATAATTACAGTAATACAACTGAATGGAGAAAAAGTTGGTAAAGCATTTGATAAAAATTTTAGATAAATTCTTGCTATACCTAGATAGAATTATCTTTCTCACTAATCTTTATTTTTAAATGGAATTTTATAGACATGTTTTGCTTTTATCTTACCTTTCTTATAAAGAATAAAAATTGAAAAAAATTTGAGAAAATTAACCAACATATTTAAAAAAATCTAATATTATAGGCAGTGTTCCACATCTGTGGTCTCATAACACTTATTTAAAGTTTTTAAATTAATTTATTTTTTATTTTGAACTTGCATACAAAAAGAACATTTCCATATATACAAATTTGAACACAAAAGAGGAATTTTAATGAAACCATGAATCTCCATTTGATATTGCTTGCTTTTGTTTTTTTAAAGTATATAATAAACAACGTACATTCTTTTCAAAACTTTTCTATTTGTCTGTTTTTTCCTTCTAGAGTTCTTCTGTTCTTTCATGTGTATTTTAAGCAATGACCCTAAATTTGGGAGGATGTCACTATTACTAACCCTTTCCTCCCTCTCAATACCTCCCCCAATGTAATTTTTAAAAAACAAGAGAAATGGAAAAAAAAAAGCCCACCTTTTTTTAAACAAATAAGAATAATTAAGGAAAGCTAAACCACACAGTGGCCATGTCTAATAATGTGCATAATGGAATCCAACCCAGCTCTTGGAGGAGACAGGTAACACGTCTCATTGTGGGTCCTCTGAAGACAAAATTGGTCTTTGCATCATCATTGCTTTGCAGGTTAAGTTATTCTTGGTGATAAGTCCATGTCTTTTGTCTTTTAGAATATTTTTGTCATCCTGTCCTATATCTAAAGAGGCCTCTATCTAGAAGTTTTTCAGGGCGAGTGGAACAAGTGGTAATCTGGGTGAGAGATACGAAATCTTTTAGAAGATTTTTGCTCATTTACTGTAGAAGTTGCCAGATTTTGTGTGATCCTGACTGGTTCCTTGGTACTTGAACTGCCTCTTTCTGAATGTTTGCAATATTTTTTCTTTCATATGGGAGCTCTGGATTTTGGCTATGACATTCATGGAACCTTTCCTTTTGGGGTTCCTTCAGGAGGTTATTGATAAATGCTTTTCATCTTTACTTTGCCCTAAGGTTCTAATAGATCTGGGTAGATTTCATTTGTGATTTCTTGGAATACAGTGCCCAGACTTTTTAAAAATAATTGTTTTCAAAAAGTCCAATGATTCTTAAATTATTTCTCCTTAACCTTTTTTCTCAGTCAGTTGATTTTGATATCAGATTTCTTACATTTTCTTCTATTTTTAAAATATTTAAATTTTGTTCTAATATTTGTCTTATGGGAAGAATTTATATAGCACCTACTATGTGTCAGACACTGTGCTAAGTGCTTTACAAATATTATTTTATTTGATCATGGAGTCATTGATTTCAAAAAGTGCGTATCTTGGATAAGGCTGACCTTTTTTCCCCCTTCTAAATCAGACTACTTATTCTCTTAGTTCTTTCCTCGAGAGTTTTTATTTCATTTTTTAATCTCTTATTTCATTTCTTCTAGGTATTCATGGACTCCTTGTAGAAAATCCATTTTTCCCTATTTCTCTGCTTATAGTTGTTACAGATTTACTCTCTTTTATTGGGGGAGGGGGGTGGGAGAGGCAGAGAGGGATAGCTATAATTTTTGATACTGGCTCATGTCATCTTTGTCTTACTCATCTTTTCAACTTTAGTTCCTGAAGAGGGTCTTTGTTCCAGGACCAAGCTCTATACCTTCCCATGTTTTTGTTTAGAATGGACATCCTCACTTAGTTTCCTTCTGGATCACCTCACTTTGTTATAGAAAGGTTAGAGAGGTTGAATACTCCAGCATTTGACTCATAAAACAACAGTGATTGCAGTTATCCATGCTGGTGAGGACAATAACTAAAGGGCAAAAGATTACAGACTAGGAGGCCAATAAAACAGAATTTAAGAGATAGAAGGAACATTACAAATTAGTATGATCTCTTTTTCAAAAAGGTGATTGTCTCCAGAGTTAATGTTAAGCAGAGTGTAGCCTCATGGTGCATGACAACTAATTTAGTCACAATTTGGTATGGTGGAAATAACCCAAATGACTTGGCTTCAAATCCTGCATCTGCTACTTGTTGCTGGTTTATCTTATCTGTAAAATTAAGGGACTGAGTTTGATGATTTCTAAGGTTGCTTCTAACACTAAATTTATGGTCTTACGAACTCGTGACTATAAACTGTTTCAGGTTTCACTCTAACAACCTTTGTCTGGCTCCTTCAGGCAATGATTTTTTTGTCCTGTTCACTTATCTTAATATTAATTTAGAGCACTAATGGGTATCGTTGGTAAGGATCAAAAACATACCAATTCCTACTTCATGGTCAGCATTTTGTCCAGTCTGAGGCCTTCCAGTGTCCAAGTTCCCAGAATCCCAGAATTTGAGAACTTCAGCAGACATTTAGTCTAGCCAATAGCAAGAAAGAGAACTCTAATATAAAATGCCTGACAAGCAGTCATTCAGCCTTGCTTGAAGACCTCCAATGAAGGGAAAATAACTCCCAAAGCAGTCTATTCTGCTTTTGGTTGTCTCTAATTGATTAAAAAAAAACAACTTTCCCTCTGATATCAAGCCTAAATTGATGTCTTTGTAACTTTCATGCATTATTCCCGATTTTGCTCTCTGGGATCAAACAAAATAAATTTATTCCTTTTTTCACATGAAAGCCCTTTACATATTTGTTCAAATGAACCCATTTCTTTTTTTGACAGGTATAACAGGGAAATCATTTCATATTGTTTACATGCATTTCAGCACTTGACAAAGTCACTCAGGCTATTCTTGTGGGAAAAAAAATGGAGCTATGGGAGCTACATCAGTGGTCTCCAAATTCTTCTGATCATGCACTTGTGCATACCTGCTGGATGAGGAAAGAAGCAGAATTTTCACAGTGTCACCTATGCTGCTACTGTAGATACAGTAGCAGTTAGATACAGAGTAGCAGTTAATGTTTTAACTACCCTAAGAGGTTGAACTCCAAATAGGAGCAAGTTGAAAGCTTGCCTAGGAGTGGGAGGAGGTCAAAGAGGGGACTACTGGGCCACAATGAGAAAAAGGTAAGTGTGATTATGATGGAGACAAGTTCCATGACTGGCTATCTCAGGAAGGGTAGGATGCAACCCATCTTTCCACATTCTGAATGGTTGATCACACACTCTTCGGGGTCATGCCCCCACTTTGGAAACCACTAGGTTAGATGAAAGTATGATTATAAATGGATCTAGAACTGGTTAGCTGATCTGCCTCAAAGAGTAACCACCCCAGTGTTCACTGAACCTCGTTCTGGCCAGTCACAACTCATTCTGGGCACAAAATACTCACACAGAAAGCCAAACTGGATAAGCAGGATGAAAGATATGAGACATGGAAGCCCACATGATGTCTCTACGTAAGGAGCTGAATGTTTCAATGAGGAGAAGAATCTTATCTGTTACTTACAAAAATGTAGGAGCCTAGAAGTCATCTTGGAAGGTCCATCAAGTGTTAAGCAAAAGATGGAAGATGCTAAGAAAAAAACAGCAGATGGGCACGAAAACAGAGAGAAAACTGAAACCAAGCTAAGTGATCTATAACAATGTGCTGTCTCCGTTGGGAAAGTTCTTAATTCCTAACGCTTTACAAGGTGGAAGCAAAGTTTTTAATTTGAAAAATGAAAGGAGACTAATACTAATACTTGGCTGAGATTAGTACTAGATCAATCACAAGTCTATTAAGAAGTATTTTAAATCAGCAAAAAGGAGATACAACCATTGCATCCCATACAATTGAGTCTGATGCTTTGTTCTCTTCTAAGATCCTGAACTCCCCATAGAAAGCTTGTTCCCTTGTGAAGATGGTTTTTGGCAAAGCCATTTCTGGACTTGATACAGTAAGAGAAGAACCATGCAAAGACAGCACACTAATACAATCCCTGAGAAACTACTTGACACTATGGATGTCAAATATCCAAGGAAGATGAAATTGAAACAGAGGAAGGAAGGGAGAATTAACCAGCCTTCCAACTTTTGGCTTCCTCATTCTAGAATTTACACAGAAGTCCATTTGCCATCCTTGCTGTCCCCCAAATCATTTTTGTTTATGATTTAGGACAGGTTTATGTTACTTCTATTTGGACTTCTACATTTCTATATATGAAATATGTAGAAATATATGTATATATTCCTGAAATAGAGGAAAGGGGAATTAACCAGCCTTCCAATTTGTCTGCCTCATTCTAGAATTTACACAGTAGCCCATTTACCATTCTTGTTGTCCCCCAAATCATTTTTGTTTATGATTTAGGACAGGTTTATGTTACTTCTACTTGAATTTCTATATTTCTATATGTAAAACATACATAGAAATATATTCCTGAAACAGAGTAAAGGAGAATTAACCAGTCTTCCAACTTTTTGCCTCATCCTAGAATTTACACAGCAGCTCATTTGCCATCCTTGCTATCCCCCAAATCATTTTTGTTTATGATTCAGGAAAGGTTTATACTATTTCTATTTGGATTTCTATATTTCTAAATGTTATACATATAGAAATATATGTTTATATATGAAAAACCATGTGGTTTTTATGTTTAATATTGGGGAATAAAGCCAGTTAATATTTCGGAAATCTAATGTGGCCAATATAGAGAAGTGGAGTTCTCAGACACATTTCAAATGTTTGATTTTCTCCTTGTAGAGGAGGGAGAAGGAATTAGAAGGAAGGTAGATTAAGGAAGAAATTAGTCCTAAGAAAAGCAAACTCTAAGGATGTACAAAAATATTTATAGTTCTTTTTAAGGTGGCAAAGAATGGGAGTCTGAGGGGTACCCATAAATTGGGGAATCAATGAACAAGTTATGTCATATAAATGTGACGGACTGCTGTTGTGCTGTAAGAAATGATGAAGGGGATGGTTTCACGAAGACCTAGGAAAACCTGTATAAACTGACGCATAGTAAAGTGAACAGAACTAGAGAACAATTCTATGATGATAACAATATGAAAAAGGCAAATAAATTCTAAAAGAATAAGGAACTCTTATCAGCATAATGACCAACTAAGATTCCAGAGGATTAATAATGAAACATGCTGGGGCAGGTAGGTGGCGCAGTGGATAGAGCACTGGCCCTGAAGTCAGGAGGACCTGAGTTCAAATCTGGCCTCAGACCAACACTTGACACTTATCAGCTGTGTGACCCTGGTCAAGTCACTTAACCCCAATTGCCTTAAAAAAAAAAAAAGAAAGAAAAAAAAATAATGAAACATGCTACTCACCTCCTAATAAAGAAGGACTCAGTGTAGAATGAGAAAACACTATGTGAAATTTGTTCTGATTGACTATGTGTTTGTAATGGGTTTGTCTTTCTTTTCTTCTCATTTGGGGGTAGATGGGGAGTGGGGAGAGTGAGAAGGCAGATTTCTGCTGACTGAAAGAAATAAAATATTTAAAAAAATTTTTTTTAAGACAAAATGGTCACTTCCCCACAAGATTCTGATCATCTCTGCTCTGGCAACCAGTTACTTCCTGCTGGTGAGAATCTGACCAGAATAGAACTTCCCCTTCTTGGCTTCTCTGCCGTTTAGCAGAGGAAATTATCATTAAGGCAAATCAAGAAATTATTAGCTGCTCTTCTTTTCGCACAGAAAAAGAGAGAGAGAGATGCAGCAGCTGTCTACATGAACAGAACATTGCAGGCCACAAGCATTTCAGCTCTAAAAGAGGTTTCAAACCTCACCTGACACAGACCTGGCTAAGAATAAGCTCTTGAGAATAGGATGTTGACAAATTGCTATCAGCCTTACAGGCTTTAAGAGCCCTTCTCAGTCACACAGGCTTTTTGCAAAATTCCAGAATTTGAATTGGAAAGGAACCCAGAGGCCATCTAGTCGAACCCCTATGTGAAAGGGAATGCCCACTATAACACACTGGACAAATAGTTGTCCAGCCTATGCCTGAAGATGTCCAAAGAGACAGAACACACCACCTCTCAAGGAAAGCCAGCCCACTTTTGGACAGCTCTCACTGTTAGGAAATATTTTCCTGACATCAAACCTACTAAATGAGCCTTTTCCCCTTTTCCCAGGCATCACTTCTGGTTCTGCTGTTAAGACAAAACAAGTTCTAATCCCCCTTTACCTGCTAGCCCTTGAGAAACGGCTATTATGTTCTCCCATCTCATCCCACCCCCACAGTCTCCCCTTTTCCATGAGAGAAGCAATTCCTTCAACCAAATCTCATGTAACACGGACCCAAGGCCCTTTGCTGAAGATCCCTGACTGCTTTTACTCTGGACATTTAGTTAGTGCTGTGAATGTTGCAAAGCATTTTAGAAATACCATTTCATTTTATGCTCACAACCACCCTGAGAGGTAGGTGCTATTATTATCCCTATTTTACAAATGAGAAAACTGAGGTGGAGAGGTTAAATGAGTTGCCTAAGGTCACAGTGAAGTGTCTGAAGCTGGATTTGAACTCAGGTCTTCAATCCACTGTACCATCATTACTGAACACAGTCCCTGAGATGAGGCACAGAGGGATTATCACCTCCTTATGTCTGAAGACTATGCCTCTCTTAATGTAGTCCGAATCTCATTTGCTTTTTTTGGCTAAAACGTCATACTTCAAACTCATGTTAAGCTTGGAGTCTACAGCACCCCTTCTGAATAACCACTGTTTATCTATGTCTCCCCCATCTTGCATTTGTGAAGTCAATTTTTTCTACTTAAGTGCAAGACTTTAATCCATATTGAATTTCATCTTCTTAGATTCAGCCCAATGTTCTAAGTCTAAGGGTCAGCAAGTCTTTTATGTAAAGGGACAGATAGTAAATATTTGAGACTCTGTGAATCAAAATCAAGGATATTGTGTAGGTTCCTATATAACAAGAGAGAAAACAAGTTTTTACAAATCTCTTATTGATGAAATTCAAAATACAATAGTAATAATTGATTACAATTTTTTTGTAACTCTGGTCTACTAATGAGAAGAATAGAATTCTTTTGGGGGAATAACATTTTATCTATGTTCAAAGTGTTCTCTATCATTAAAATTGATTGCAAATGTTCATCTGTTTATGCTGATCTGTAATGAGATTTTTATATCTTCCATCTTTGAAAATGTCTTTTCACAAAAATGAGTATTGCCAAATATGGATATCAGTCCATGATCATATAATTTTAGTTGAGTATATTCATTGCTTTTAGAGAATTTAGAGAATTCTATTAGATTCTTATCTCGATGTTTGCCTTTTGGCACTGTCATTGTTGAGTCATTTCAGTCATGTCTGACTCTTCATGACCAAATTTGGGGTTTTCTTGGCAAAGATACTGGAGTGGTTTGCCACTTTCTTCTCTAGCTCATTTTGCTTCAGGAAACTGAGGCAAACAGGGTTAAGTGACTTGCCTAAGGTCACACAGTTTGTAAGTGTCTGAAGCCACATTTGAATTCAGGAAGAGGAGTCTTTCTGACTCCAAACCCAGCATTCTATCCACTGCACCTTTTGCCCATTTGGCATGTCATTACACTACAAATTAATTTTCAATTACAAATCAGTCACTTCCAATTGAAGTTTATGTAGACGCTTCTTAATTGCACGGTTAAATAGATATTTTAAAACATAGAAATTCCTTTAGCATTTGCATCAAAGGCCGAAAAACACTACAGGAACTGTAATTTGAGTTTGGAAAATATATTCACCCCAAATTTGTGTGGGAATAGAGATTTCACTTGTTTTAATTTCTGATAGCAAATAAAGCAGCTTGACATTTTGTGATTCAAACTATATTAGCTGTCAAATTGGCTTCACTGTGGCATAACTTTTATATTTAAGTGCTATTTTGCCTTACAATTTTAGTTGATTTCATTAAAAACATTATCATGTCTGCAGCTGGTTCTTTGTAATGACTTTTCCCTTTAAAGATATTCTCTAGCTCTCTCTGGAGAACGACCAAAAATTTCCCCAGAAATGGAAGTTGAGCTTGTTAGTCTATAGTTTGAAAATTATTCTTCTTCCTTTATTTAAAATTAGAACAGCATTTGACCTTCTCCCATTCTTACCTCTCTGACTTTCTGTGATCTTTCCAATATCATTAGTGAGTTCAGCAACAGTATCTGCCAGTTCTTTCACAATGAGAGGACATAGTTCATTGGGCCCAGGAACTTGAATTCATCAAAGTCCTTCTTTATCTTGGGTATCAACTCCCTTCTAGTCATTTTGTTCTGTTATTTCTGGTTTAAGGGTTATTCTCCTTTGTGAGAGAGAAAACAGAAAAAGAATAACAGCTGATTAGCTCTGCTTTCACTGTTGTCATTTTTCATAATTCCAATCACCCCAAGCAACGGTCCAATCCCTTCTTTGATTCTCTTTTTTTCTCTCAATATTGTTGACACAACAACAGCCCTTTTTTTGCCCTTAGCTTCTCTCATTGGTCTTAGCTCATTCTGAACTTTAGTGCTCTTGACACCATTTTTACAAGACTGTGCCACTCTTTAATATTCACCTTTGTTGCCTATCCTTTCTTCTGTTCTTTTCTAAAATTGACCATTTAAAAAATGGTCAATTCCTATGCATCCATATCAGTCTCCAGACAAGTTTGATTTTTATTCCTCAATGGTATTGTGTCTTTATGGAACTATGCCCAAAGGGCAACTAAACTATACATACTCTTTGATCCAGTAATACCACTACTAGGTCTGTATCCTACAGAGATCATAAAAAAGGGAAAAGGACCCACATGTACAAAAATATTTGTAGCAGTTCTTTTTGCAGTGGCAAAGAATTGGAAATTGAAGGGATGCCCATTAATGGGGAATGGCTAAATAAGTTGTGGTATATGAATGTAAGGAAATGCTATTATTCCATAAGAAACGATGAGCAGGGGGCAGTTAAGTGGCACAGTGGATAGAGCACCAGCCCTGGAGTCAGGAAGACCTGAGATTAAATCTGGCCTCAGACCAAATACTTGACACTTACTAGCTGTGTGACCCTGGGCAAGTCACTTAATCCCAATTGTCTTAAAAAAAAAAAAAAGAAAAAAAAGAAAAAGAAAAGAAAAGAAATGATGAGCAGGTGGATTTCAGAAATGCCTGGAAAGACTTACATGAACTGATGCTGAATGAAGTTGACAGAACCAGGAGAACATTGTACACAATAACAGCAACACTGTGCAATCATCAACTATGACAGATTTAGCTCTTGTCAAGCAGTGCAATGATCTAAGACCATTCCAAAAGATTCATGATGGAAAATGCTATCCACATCCAGAGAAAGAACTGATGCAGTCTGAATGCAGATCAAAGCATATTATTTCCACTTTTTTCGTTTTTTTTCATGGTTTTTCCCTTTTTTTCTGTTTCTCCTTTCACAACTTGACTAAGGTGGAAGTATGCTTAACATGATTTACATATACAACCTAAAAAGGAACTGTGTCTAGAATTTTATTCTTTAGAATCTCCCATTCCTCTTGGGCTGACTTCCCCTGAAGTATTTTACTGCATATACTTCATATACCATAGAAGTCTATCTGTGTTCTCTGAACCCTTTGAATTCTGCTTTCTTAAAGTCTACGGAGCATGCCAGGTTGTGTTCAGATTTCCTCTTCTTTACCATAAACTCTATGACTGAATGGTCACTTCCCCCTCAAACTTCCCATCATTTCCACCCCAGCAACCAGTTCCTCCCTGGTAGTTAAAATCATCTCCACAGCAGAATTTCCTATTTTTGAACGATGACATTATCACTAAGTCAAGTTAAGAAGTTATTGGCTGCCCTACTTTTGGCACAGAGAGCTCTTTAGAGCATATCTGGATACTTGAACTCCTATCACTACTATATCATGTCTCTGGGACAGACTTGTGAACTGTTTCCCAAACTCCTCAACTATTTTCTTTTTGTCTAAATCGTCAGTAGTACACTCAAATGACAAAATCACTTCTGTTTCTAATTTCTACCTTTACTCAGACATTCTCCATCATGCTTTTTACCTCTTATTCCTTTTTAGTTTAAAGTCCTTTTGATTAGGTTTGCATGACACCTGGCAATTATTCTTACCAACCTATTTTGGGTCTACTCCATCTATGGCTAGGAATCCATCAACTCTAAACCCAAAACTGTGTTTCAGAAATCTAAATCTCTTTTGCAGACACTACCTTGTTGGTTAGCTGTTTATTTCCCAAATTAATTTTTCTCTTCTATATACCATATTTTCAGTGAGCAAAAAACAGGGAAATGAAAACTACGCCCTTATAATCTTCAAGTTTCTTGACCAAGATTTCATAATTATTTGTAATACTTTTTTAGGTTCCTTCTAAAAGTGTCATGTGTGCTTGTGTGAATCTTCAGAAGTGGTTAATTGTCATCCATTTCATAAGTCTTGGAAGGTTCTTTCTTATGTCTTAGATACATGCCCCAGAAAGACAACAGAATTCTTGATGTCAGAGCCTGACTCAGGCTGGTTCTTTGGTAGTTTTATCAGAAATTTACATTTTACATTATCGGAATGTAACGAGACATTTATAGGTCAACAAGAGAAGGTTGACTTAATCTTTGCACAGAAATGACAAAAAAAGATGTAGTGACTCAGCTAGGTTAGAATCTTTTCCCTTCTATAGAGAAATATATCTGACCAGCAAGTACCTTTCAGGACCTTAGGACAATCACCAAGTCTGAAGGGCCCCAACTCCACATGGTCTGGCCTTTTTATGCAAACTATGAAACTATCAATAGCAAACTACGAAAACAAGACCTGATATCACCAGGAAGCTGCATCATCAACAATGTTTCTTGAGCCTGAAACCCCTTTCCACCTCCCACCCTCACTCCAATTACATCCTGGAACAGCTTTCTTGCCTGTTAGAAAAATAATTAGTCTAACCTGAGGTGGGGGCAGTAGATATTGATCCTATCACATCTGTCTACTGTTAACAGAATGACAAATGGTTGTTTCATAATTTCTGAGCAGAGAGTCATCTATAACTCCTAATTTTCTCTTCTTCCTCTACCCTTGCCTGGATTATCTCTTACCTGGTAGCTTCTGTGGCTCTATTATTCTTAGCAGCACAAGTAGCCTCCTCTTGCTCAAAGCATCCAGCTCTCTCCTCTTTAGGAAGAGCCCCAATTCTGATTTTAACCTTTAATTATACAAGAATCTTTTCCTTCCTTTTTTCTTCTGTGTAATATTCTTGTCACTTGCTACTTTTGGCCAACTAGGCCAATCTTATTCATTGGAGCCTTTGGGCTCATCATCATTTCATTCTTCTCTTCCTTGTAAAACCATTCCTCAACAACATGGTATCTATTAGCTATTATCAGCCAACAAAATTAGGAACAAATTATGTCCAACTCTACTTAAAAAGAGTCTGCATATATGTATTACGCAAAGGAGAACAGAAAGTAAGGGCTATTTATGAAACCACTATTTTCTATTATATAGCTTGCTATATAGATATATGTATATAAATATATATACATGCACACACAATTCAACATGTTACTTTCAAAGTAATCCTATTTGTCTTTTTCCTTCTGAACTTGTTTCTCTCTGTTAATCAGGACCAAATCATTTTGAGGATTATTACTTTGTAATAATATAGTACTAGCGAACTAGTACTGCTAAGTCACTTTTTTTTTCATTATATCCCTCCCTCTATATGAATTCTGTTATTAGTTTTCCTAGCTCCTTAAAGTAATCCTTTAGTAGTTTGACTGGTATGGCACTGAATGAGTAAATTAATTTATGTACTGTTGTTGTTTTATTTGATTTTTTTACTGTTGTCATTTTAATTTTTATCAGCCTACCCAAGAGCAATTAATATACTTCCAATTATTTAGGTGTGTTTTTATTCCCCATAAAGTGTTTTATGGTTGTGTTCATATAGTTCTCATGTGTCTTAACAAATAGTTTCTCGAGTATTTTACACATTTTGCAGTTATTTTGAATGGAATTTCATTTTCTATCTCTTCCTGTTGAGATCAGCACTGATTCAGGCCTTTCAGTCTCTATTTCTCTTTGCCCCAGGGTGTTCTCCAGTCCTTGGGATGGAGGCTATTCTCTGACCAGACTTATCTCAAATTGTGAGGTCCTGCCTCCTGTCCATCTCTCTTCCAGGCTATACTGTCTCCTGCTCTCATCTGCTTTATTTTGGGCCTTCTGGGCCTCCTGGGCCTCATAGAACACTACGCCATCACCTGCCACAAAGTTGAACATGGAGGGAGGGCCTTGAGTAATCTAATTCACTTTCCTCCCTCAAGGGACCTTTCTCTAACCATTGATAACTAACTAAACTAACATTGATAACTAACCATTGGACTCATCCTCGGGGGTTAGCCGATTGTGGCCTGACAATACTCTCCCCATTCTAGTGGTTCCTAACTCCCAGATGCCATAATACAAACCCCGTATCTTGCTCCCCACTGCCTGCTCCCTTATTTCCATCCTTTCAACCATACTACTCAAAGGTCTCACTCCATACCTATCCACTCCTCTCTGTACTCTCATGTTAACAAACAATTTCATCTTAAACATTTTCCTTTCCCACTCCTTCCATCTTTTGGCTTTTGTTGAGACCTAGCTCCTTCCTGATGACATGGAACCCTGACCACCTTTTCCAGTACTGGTTGCATGTTTACTCATATCTCTGTAATTCACTGGTCATGGGGCTCCCCATGGCCACTTCCAGACTTTCCTTCTACTACCAGTAACTTCTCATCCTTTCAGACTCATTCTACCCAAATTTATCAGTCAAGATTCTGTTATCTACTGACTCTCAGGAGATCTCCATCTTTCTCAATGAAGACACTGCCCCTCTTCACTTCGACCTGCTGGTTTCCCTGGTTTCCTTCAAGACTCAACTCAGATCTCACCTTCTATAAGAGGTCTTACCTGGCCCCCCTTACCCTAGTGCGTTCCCTTTGAGATTACCACCCTTTTACATTATATAATATCATGTACATACACAGTTCTTTGCATGTTGTCTCATCTGTTAGAATGTGAGCTCTTTGAGAGCAGGGATCATTCTTTACCTTTCTTTGATCACTTAGTACAATGCCTGGTAAGCACTAAATAATTTTTTTTGATTTTGTAACTTTTGTAGGTTGCATGTCCAATTCACTGATCTATTCTTTCTCTTTTTCACTGACCAAACTGTTTGTAGATAAAAACTTCCCCCTCAGGAATACATTTCCTGCATCCCTCAAATTAGGATATGTTGTTTCATTGTCATTTTCTTTGATGAAACTCTACTGTTTCTATGATTTGTCCATTTGCTGAAGATCTTAAATTAAGGCAGAAGCCCCTCCTTAACAACCTTATCTTTTAAATAGCTCTTTCTTGCTATCTTTTTACATTGCCTCAGTTTCTTCCTTTTATCCCTTCTTCTCCTCCCCAAAGAGCCACCCTTTATATTAAAGAACTAACAACATTAGTCTTGAGAGGTGTCCTGGACCAACTGACTAACTGCCTACTCTTCATATAATAACTTTCTTTTATGCAATAATTCATAAGGTATATCACTTGAACCACACAACAAGCTTATGAGGTAGGTGAAGGTATTATCACCCCCATTTTACAGATGAAGTAACTAAGGCTCAGAAAAGAACAGTGTATATCAGTGGTATGCTAGAGCCAACTGTACTAGCTCAAGCTGATTGTTAAATTTTTATTGTGAGTACTTACACCAGGGAAATAGGTGAAGATGGTGGATCAGGATTTGATATATTGTTATGATTGTCTAGGTTTAAGAAAGTGCTAATAATTCAAACTTAAACTTTTAAAAATATGTCTTGCATACATTCCCCCTGCCCAGAATGCTGTTTGTTAAACAATTACAAACGAACCCCAAGAACCAGAAAGATTTGGTTGGGTTTAAATATGGTTTCAGATACCTAGTAGCTGAGGAAAAGTCACTTAACCATTCTGATCTGCAGTTTGTTTGTTTTTTATTTGTAAATTGAGATTAATAATAGTACCTACTTCAAAGGCAATCCACTGGCCTTTGAACATGGGAAAAGCTCAAAAAGAAAAAGGCAATGAGAAGTGGATCCCAAAGACAAACTGCCTGTTCACAGTTCTGCTGAGGCTCAGTCCACAGATTAAGCCCAAACCTCCATCTTACTTTGGAACAATCCTCTGACCTTTCTCCTCTAAGATCCTTTTGTGGGAGTGTTCCACGTAGCAGGAAAGTCTTGAAAACATCAGTCTGGGAGAGGTTATTTTTATCTAAATCCTTCTTCCCTGCCTCCCTCATCAAGCTTCCATTTTGAAATAAAGTTTTCCACATGTATGACCTAATGTCCAGTTTTCCCCAGGGTTACATTCAAGAATTTTGTTCTGCTGGGACTTCAGAAAAAGTCATTGAGCACATAAAAATAGAAGGGCTGTCCAGCTGAGGACTGAGTTCTCATCTGCAAAGAGGGCAATGCCCCAGGGTGGTGAGGCCCTGCCTTTCTCCTATTCCACACGAGATGCTAGAGAACATGCCCAATATGGTCATGGAATATCAGAGTTGGAGAAGACCTTAAAGGGCATCTGGTTCAAGCCCTTCATTTTATAGTGAAGGTAACTGAAACCCAGAGAGGTAGTAATTTGCTCAGGGTCATCAAGTGGTCCCTGAACTCCCAAACCAGTTTTTTGGGGTTTTTTTGGTGAGGCAATTGGGGTTAAGTGACTTGCCTGGAGTCACACAGCTAGTGTTATGTGTCTGAGGCCACACTTGAACTCAAGTCCTCCTGACTCCAGGGCTGGTGCTCTATCCACTGCACCACCTAGCTGCCCCCCCAAAACAGTGTTTTTACCAAGCTAATTTCATATAATAAAGAAATTTAAGGAAGCTTATACTGACAATCACATCTGTCATATAGCTAGGTTCAAAAGGATAATTTTAATTGGAAAAGGAGAATAATGTTCTCCTGGAGGAAAAAAACACAAGTCAATTATGAAGGAAAATATGGTATACTCTGGAATAATGATAATATTACTGGCTAGGAACTAAGGCCTAGAGTGAACCAATGTTAAAAAGGCCTTTCTCCTCTCGATATCCATTTCTCACTGAGGCACCTCTCCTTTTTAGACAAAAGAAAGAAATCCTAGAAAATGACTTATTTGTAGGGATGGAAGGAGAGAAAGAAATAACAGTCAGGGGTTTTGCATATTTTTCTGTCCACAGCTGTTTTACAGAACTGTCTTTAAAAATCAGTTGACACGTCATGGTATAATGAATAGACATCTAGCCTTAATGTCACAAAGGTATATAAGTAAGGTCTAGCCCTGCTACCTGTATGACCTCAGGTAAGTCACTTGACATCTCTGGGCCTCAGTGTCCTCATGTAAAAGAAGAGATTTGGAATAAAGGAGAATAGCCCATCCATATAGCAAGTTTAGGGTCTGCAAAGCATTTGTGTGCATATGTAAATATGTATATGTGTATAATATTTACACATGCACATACATGTATGTGTATATTTAGTAATTTCAGTAATGTCCAACTCTTTGTGAACCCTTTTTGGGAGGAGTTTTTTTGGCAGAGAAACAGAAATAGTCTGCACTTTCCTTCTCTAGCTCATTTTACAGATGAGGAAACTGAGATAAACAGTGTTAAGAAACTTGCCCAGGGTCACACAGCTAGTAAGTTTCTGAGGCTGGATTTGAACTCAGGTCTTGCTGACTCCAGTCCCAGTATTGTATCCAGTGCGCCACCTAGTTGTACACACAAATATACATACATACAGATAGATAGACAGACAGACAGATATGTTAGAATAAAGGTACTAGTATAAATGGAATCTCACCTATAAAATGTCCACACATGTTGGAGAACTGTACATGAGAATTAGTAATTAATATGTCTTGGGAATAATAATGCATGTTGATTTCCTTGAGAGATCTGAAGGGGCCAAGTTTTGGTACTGGAATTCCTCTTAACACCAGACATGGCTAACAGTAGCCTCAGTGATTCAGCAGCTTGCATTCCCAGTGCTAGATGGCTAGATTCAGAAATATCAAAGCCAAACCAAGTACAACCTCAACAGCTACTGTTCCAATGCTTCAGGCTAAAATGGTGGAGAAACAAAAGCCACAGAACCTTAAAGTACTAAAATTGGTCCCGAACCTCACCTTGCATTAGGGACTTCCTCTATCTGTGGGTCACCTGTAATGGGAATGCAGTTGATATACACATGCAAATGTCATTAAGATCTCCCACTTGTGATGAGCTTTATGGGTAATAATAATGGTCCTGGAGGTAATGATAAAAATCCATAACATACGGGCTTGATTTTTTCTCTTACTGGTGTATAGGATGATTTTTAAATTTATAAGCCATTTCTCTCCTTGGGGACCCAGGGGCCAGCTTCCCCACCACACCTTAGCCCATACCAATAATGGTGCCCACATTCAGTTAGAAAAAGGCACAACACCTCAACTATCTCTCATTGGATCTTGCCAAGGGAAATAAAAGCATCTCTTTCTTCTTAAGAGTAAAAGAAGTTGTCCTCCCCACTGCTGTCATTAATCATCCATCAGGATTGCTGGCCTTCAAATTTTAATTAAAAGAAAATAATCAAGATAGCATAGGAATGAAAGCGTAGACACCAACTGCATTTGGCTGGCAGCCTGGGTAGGACAGATTATCTGTGTGTCTCCATCTCGTCTATCTTTATATGTATGTCTCTGTCTCTCTGTGTGTCGCTATCCTTGTATGTGTCTCTGTCTCTCTGTGTATGTTTCTGGGTGTCTCTGTCTCTTTCTGTCTTTATATGTACGTCTCTATCTCTCTGTGTGTCTCTATCCTTGTATGTGTCTCTGTCTCTCTGTGTCTCTGTATGTCTCTATCTCTGAGTGTTCCTATGTCTCTCTCTCTGCTTGTCTTCCCATCTCTTTCTCTGAGTTATCTCATTCCCAGTGGCAAAACTCATTCATTCTATGTGTTGCCTGGCATGGTCTCATCTTTACTGAATTCTGTTATCAGCCTGAGCAAATGAGTTCATTTGCTATTTGCCAAGTGTGTTTATTGTAAAATTGGCATTTGGTGAGAATGGAGTCAAGTCATGAATATGTATTTTGAGTCACTCCTACAGTGATCAGGAACTTAGTGTGAACCTAAAAATTATCTCTCCTAGACTAATAAGTTTTAAGGGAGTAGGTATGTATAATTCTAGCCTAGTACCGTTTCTCTGAAGGAAGCAGGATGTTCTGCCTCTGCTATCAACCTCTTACTTCCCCTCTGGCAAGAATCAATCTTCCTTGAAGAAGGGTGGATGGAAGAGACTGAAGATATATCTATTGATGCCTCCTTCAAGCCAGATCTAGACATCAGGTGAATATTCATAACGTATGAGGGGGAAACATAGCACACCACCCCCTACATTCTTATTTGTGCTCCAAACAGGACAGCATGGAAGGTTTTGAACTCCAGCTTACTACTTACAGTATTCTACAATACTTTGAACAGACTTGAGTTGGTCCCATTCATTGTTGACACACTAGAGATGTTCACTATTTCTGGATAAACCAGATTCACAATATCTACCTTCCTTTCACCACTTCTGCCTGCCTTAAGAAACTTCAAGCTCTAAGGAGGGAATAACATACATACTCAATTGGGTATGGAAATCTATCTTACCCTACAGGAAAACAGAGGAGAAGGGGATGGGGGGGGAATGTTAGAAGAGAGGGCAGATTGGAGGAGGGGGTAATCAGAAACAAACACTTCTAAGGAGGGACAGGATCAAAAGAGAGTAGAATAAACACGGGGTGGGGTAGGATGAAGGGAAATATAGTTAGTTTTTCACAACATGACTACTATGGAAGTGCTCTGCATGACTACTGTATCGAGTTGCTTGCCTTCTCAATGAAGGTGGGTGGGGAGAGAAGAAGGGAGAGATTTTGGAACCCAAAGTTTCAAAAACAAATGTTAAAAATTGTTTTTACATGCAACTGGGAAATCAGATACATGGGCAATGGGGTATAGAAACCTATCCTGCCCTATAGGAAAATAGAAGGGGAAGGAGATAAGAGAGGGGGGGATGATACAAGGGAGGGCATATTAGGAGAAAGGGTATTCAGAATGCACGCCGTCTTGGGGTGGAGGGATAGGCAAGATGGGGAGAAAATTTGGAACTCAAAATCTTGTGAAAGTTGAAAACTAAAAATAAATATTTAAATAAATTTTAAAAAATAAAAATAAAACAAAAGAAAAGAAAAAGATAAATGCTTGGATCTGCAAAAATAAATAAACAAAATTAAATTTAAAAAAAAGAAAGAAAGAAACTTCAAGCCCACATTCAGAAAATAAAGATAACTCTTCTCAGCTGAGTCCTAAACCATTTCTTTCTTTGCTCACCACATGGAAGAGTGCTATATGTGTGTGTGTGTATACATAAACACATATATGTAGCTCCAGAAAGAATAAAGCAACTGGGCCAAAGCTGAAAGGAAGCTCAGTTGTGAATGTATTTGGTGAAGAAAGGAAAGTCTAGTGCTGCAAAGATCAATATTGTATAAGAACCTAGAATGTAAGGTCTATGAACCAGAGTAAGCTGGATATAGTCAAACAATAGATGGAAAGTTTAAACATTGACATCTTCAGTGTCGGTGAGCTTAAATGGATGAGAATGGGTGAATATACTCTGTTGGGCAAGAATCCCTTAGAAGAAATGGAGTTGCCCTTGTAATCAATAAGCAATAAGCAAAAGGGAAAGGAGAAAGAGAAAGAGACACCCTTTTTTCCCCAACTGCTTGTAAAACCTCATCAGACAGCCACTTTGCTTTCTTGCTCTTTTTCTTTGGAATGTTTTTTATTGTCGCCTTCTGTACAATATTGTAAACCTCTGTCCACAGTTCTTCAGGCAGTCTATCTACCAGATCTAATCCCTTAAATCTATTCATCATCTCCACTTCATATTCATAAAGGATGTTATTTAGGTCATACCTTTACAGTGTGATAGTTTTCCTATTTTCTTCAATTTAAGTCTGAAATTTGCAATAAGAAGCTCGTGGTCATAGTCAGCTCTAGGCCTTGTTTTAGCTGACTGTAGAGCTTTTCTACCTTTGGTTGCAAAGTACAAAATCAATCTGATTTCGATATTGACCATCTGGTGATGTCCATATGTAGAGTTAGTTACCTTTGTTGTTGAAAACAAGTGTTTGCTATGACCAAGGAGTTATCTTGACAAAACTCTATTAGTCTCTGCCCTGCTACATTTTGTACTTTAAGGCCAAACTAGCCTGTCATTCCAGTTCTCTTTTGATTTTCAACTTTAGCATTCCAATTCCCTATGATGAATGTGACATATTTTGGGGGCATTATTTCTAGATGTTGTAGGTCTTCATAGAATTAAGCAACCTTGGCATCTTTGGCATCAGTGATTGGAGTATAGACTTGTATTACTGTGATAATGAACAGTTTGCTTTGGATTTGAACAGATATCATTTTGTCATTTTTGAGATTATACCCATTCTTCCTGGAGGACGAAGTCCAGTGGGCCTGAGGAAGCATTGCTAACAATAAGGC
Organism: Vombatus ursinus; assembly: GCF_900497805.2. Classification (NCBI taxonomy): domain Eukaryota; kingdom Metazoa; phylum Chordata; class Mammalia; order Diprotodontia; family Vombatidae; genus Vombatus; species Vombatus ursinus. The sequence continues at coordinate 8,398,181 of NW_020954953.1, read as the reverse complement.
TAGTAGAGGTGACAGAATTCCAGCTGAGCCATTTAAAATCCTAAAAGATGATGCTGTTAAAGTGCTGCACTTAATATTCCAGCAAATTTGGAAAACACAACAGTGGTCACTGGATCAGAAAAGACCAGTTTACATCCTAATTCCTGAATTATGGAAAAGCAAAGGATTCCAGAAAAACATCTTCTGTTTCACTGACTACACTAAAGCCTCTGATTGTGCAGATCATAACAAAATGTGGCAAATCCTCAAAGAGATAAGGAGTACCACCAGATCATCTTACTTGTCTCCTGAGGAATCTGTATGAGAAGCAAGTTAGAACTAAATATGGAACAATTGATTGGTTTAAGATTGGAAAAGGACTATGACAAGGCTGTATATTGTCACCATATTTATTTAACTTATGTGCCGAGTACATCATGTGAAATGCTAGGCTAAATAAATCAAAAGCCAGAATTAAGGTTGCTGGGAGAAATATCAACCATCTCAGATATGCAGACAATACCACTCTGATGGCAGAAAGTAAAGAAGAACTAAGAAGCCTCTTGATGAAGGTGAAAGAGGAGAGTATAAAAGCTGGCTTGAAACTTACAAATTTAAGACTAAGATCTTGAAAACTGATCCCATCAATTCCTGGCAAATAGAGGGAGAAGAAATCGAAGTATGGTCAGATTTTATATTCTTGGGCTCAAAGATCACTGGAGGTGGTAACTGCATCCATGAAATTAAAAGATACTTGCTCCTTGGAAGCAAAGCTATGGGAAATCAGGACAGCATATTAAAAAGCAGAGAGACATCACCTTGCCAACAAAGTTCCTTATGGTCAAAGCCACAGTTTTTCCATTAGCAATATATGGCTGTGAGAGTTGGACTATAAGGAAAGCTGAGCACTGCTGAACCAACGCTTTCAAATTGTGGTGCTGGAGAAGAATTTTGAGAGTCTCTTAGATAGTAAGGAGATCAAATAAGTCAATACTTAAAGAAATTAATTCAAATTATTCTTTGGAAGGACAAATGCCAAAGCTGAAGCTTAAACACACTGGCCACATAATAAGAAGACAGGACTCATTGGAAAAGACCCTGATGTTGGGAAAGATTGAAAGCAAAAGGAGAAGGGGACAACAGATGGATGGATGGTGTCAAAGAAGCAAGAAACATAGGCTTAGACAGACTTCAGGAGACAGTGAAAAATAGAAGAGTCTGACATGCTGTGGTCCATGGGGTCATGACGAGCTTGATAAGACTGAATGACCGAACAACAATGCAACAACAATAATATGTACATACACATGTATTAAATATGTGTATAACTACATATGTTCTATGGAATCTTTTAATTCAACCCCTAAATTCTATAGATAAGAAAACAGACCAAGAAATTAACTGTCTTGGCCAACACCACATAGCTAGTACATAGCTCCTCAGGTTCCCACCCTCTTTTTAGCTTCCAAAAATATAACAAAACTTGGCACTGTACCACATAAACCTGGATCTTGGTCAAGAGATAAGTTCTTTGCCATGAAACAGGGCCACAGACAGGAAAGGAAAGATAGCAACCCCACTGTAAAGACAGACAGGTAATTTATGGAAGAGTCAAAACTTCTATGATGGAAAGTACACTAGACTTGGAATTGGGAAGGCCTGGGTTCAAATCCATCATCATCACTAGCATTTATGGTGTCTATTATGTGCCAGGCATTGTGATAAGCACTTTACAAATATCATTTTGTTTGATTCTCACAACTCAGAGAGGTAAATGCTATTATTATCCCTATTTTACAGTTGAAGAAACTAAAACAAACAGAGGTTAACTTGTTCACACACCTAGTTTCTAAGTTGATTTTGAACTTAGGTCTTCCAGATCCAGGCCCAGCACTACCTACCCCCCTTGACTTTTCTGATTCTTCCTACCTATGTGACCTTATCCAAGGTGCTTAACTATTCTGAACCTCAGTTTCTTCATCTGTTAAATGGGGACAATAAGATATGCAGTAACTATGCTTTGCCAGCTTTGAAATATATATAAATGTGAACAATTATTATTATAGGTATCAGGAGATGTGGGTTTAAGATTACTGCCTCTCAGAGGCAGCAGATAGAGCACAATCCTAGAGTCAGGAAGACCTGAGTTCAAATCTGACCTCAGACACTTGCCAGCGGGGTGACCCTGGGCAAGTCACTTAACCCCAACTGTCTAAAAAAAAAATTACTACTTCTGCTACTAACTAGCTGTGTTATCAGGGGTAAGCCCCAACCTCTACGAACCTCAAGCTCTTCATCCAAAAAATTTAGTAGTTGGACTCTATGATCTCTAAGTTCTCTTCTATCTATGATCCTTTAGACTTGAGACTAAATTAGTGCTTAGCACTGCACCTGGCATAGAGAAAGCACTTAATAAACACTTGTTCTCTTAGCCTCTACTGACAAAGAACTGGCTTCCATCCTGTGCTACTCCACATCCAAGCCAAGGACCTCCAATGTCCATAATAGCACAAACAGTTACAATTTCATCTGCAAAAAAGATTTCAAATCTCACTGGGCACAGATGCAAGCTAAGATAAGCTTCTGAGAGCCGAATGTTGCCAGATTGATATTAACCCTAAGAGTTTTCAAGCACCCTCCTTGGTCCCTCCAGTCCAACCTCTTGTTGTCCCCTCTAATTCCATCAGGTACAATCTGGGGGCGATTGCAGGTCAGTGCTGGTCTCTGTTTATCAGCAAGAGATGGTCACATTGTTCAGTCAGACCCCAAACCAACTTCCTGAAATGGTTAATTACCAAGTCATGCTGGCTGCTCCCCCAAGAAGCTGTCTATGGAGTGAAAACCAACCTGTCTGGCTGACAGTACTGGGAAAAAGAAATCTGACCAGGATTCTTTACGGTAAGTTTATGCTCTCTATTCATTACTACTTCAGAGCTGTTAGGGATCAGAGTAAACTCAGTTTACAAAAGAGGAAACTAGGGCTTAGGGAAGTGAGTGATTTGACCCAATATAGTCAATTCAAAGAGTCCACAGCAGAACTGAGACAAGAGCCTGGATCTTTGGTGCCTGAAGCAGGTCTCTCACTCCTCCTCCATGGGACAGCAGGTCCTACTCTCAATGGTCGTCTTAGCCTCTTGTGTGCTGGGCTCAATAAAATAACTAGACAGCCTTGGACTTATTTGTGCTTGTAAACCATTCTTACAATATCCGATATTTCTCTTCTCTTGTAATTTCACTTTTTCAACTCTCTAAGTCTCAGATAACTCTTTAAGTTTAATTTAGTAGTCTAGAGAAGGGTTGGGATCTGCTTTGGGGCTCCATTGATAAAACTGTAGGTACGTACCTGATATGTCTGTGTATTAATTTAATTTCTCATCTTTCAGTTTTCTAATAGAAATGCTGCTTCTTTGCAAACTTCTCTTACTCAGTTCACACTCTAGGTCTGGTTATTTTGGGGGACATGAGCAACCTTTTCGAGAAAATGTCATTTTTCATGAAGACTTAGTATTTTAGAATTATACATTTAGGGTAAGGAGGTTTTATCTCAAGTAACCAACAGATAAACATTAGTGTATTGATTCTAATGTAAATGTTTTTAAGACCATAAGAAAATTTGTTACTATTAGATTCTTATTGGATTGATAATGCTTGGCACATAGTAGGTACTAAATGAACTGACTGATTGATTGGCCAGTGACAATGGGTATTTATAGCTATTAATGGAAGGTTGCAAGGTTTATAGCATAAAAGAATGATTAAAAATTCATTAATAGTGCTCTGGTGTTTACTTATACTACCAAAGTGTTTTATTTTCCAAATCCTTTTTCTGCCTTGCCCTAAGGTATTATGACCTTAAAATATTTATAGGATAATGGGAATTAGAGAAGGAAGAGATCTTGAAGATGGTCTAGTCCAAACTCTTAACATTTTACACACTTAAAAACTGAGAAATTACTTTCCTCAAGTTTTATAATAGCAGAGCTCAATGTGTGCTGGGCTTCCTGATATCATATGGAGTTCAACTGTATATGTATGCACATGTATATATGTATATATATATATGTGTGTGTGTGTATATGCATTATATATATATGCACAATCAGAAATATGTGGAAATGTAAATACATTTTCATTTACTAATGGTTGTGAATAAAAGCATTAACCATTTCTTAATAATATTGGTTTTGATGGCTAATATGGAAATGTGCTTTGCATTTTACATGTATAATTAATATTTTATTTCTTGCCTTCTCAATGGGTAGGGGAAGGACTGGAGGAATGGCGAGCATCTGGAACTCAAAAAAAAATTTTTTTTAATGTTTAAAATAAATAATTTTTAAAATAGTTTTGACAAGCATTCCACATCAACTGACTGATCACCTACTCTGTAAATGATACTGTCATTTATGCAATACTCCATATGTTATTTAAAGTCACACAACAACTCTGAGGTAGGTGAGAGTATTATTACTCCCACTTTTCAGATATGGAAACTGAGTCACTGTAGCAAAGGGAATAGGATGCTACTCTTGGATTCAGGAAGGCCAGGTTCAAATACTACTTCAGATGTTTATTAGGTATATGGTGCTGAGCAAGACACAATTTCTCTGATCCTCAGTTTCTCATTTGTAAAATCAGAGTCATATTAGCACCCCATGTCAGGCAGTTTGTAAGGATTAAATGAGATAATATGTGCAAATTGTAAGGTGCTCTATAAATGAGTTGTTGTTATTATTATTATTATTATTACAAACCTACTATGTTTGAGTTAAAGACATTCAAAGCTGGGAAAAAGATAGCAAGTGAACTGAATTTCTGCTTGTATACTTAAGCTCTCCTACCAAACTTACTAGTGACTAGAAATTAAAAGACGTAAAATGACAATCTCTGCTCTAAAGGAAATTATAGCCTGATTGGGGATGACAAGACAGGTAGAAAGTGATAAGATCAAAGGAAGTAGCTAGACAAAGTGGTATTAAAAAAAATCAAAGAGGAAGAAATAATTTTCTACTGGGGCTACCAGAGAAGGCTTCAGGGAAGAGGTAGCATCCAAGTTGGGCCTTGAAGGCCAAGGTCTGACAGAGGTCTTACAGGACTTTGACTCAGGCATAGGGAATAACCTACATCATTGTTCAGAGGAGAGAAAGTAGAGAAGAAGATCCAATATCAGTGAGTAATCCAGTTTTTCTATAACATAGTTTTGGCAAAGAATTGCCCTAAGATAAAGTCATTTGGAGCCAAATGGTATAGGGCCAACCTAAGTAAGAAACCTTGCTCAGCCCCGTCTGTAGTGAGTTCTGTTTCCAGTTCTGTGTGCCACAGTTTTATATTATTTTTATTTTTATTATTTATTTTAATATTCTTTATTATTTATTTATTTTAATATTCTTTTCTTTTTACATTTTTTGAGTTCCAAATTCTCTCCCTCCCTTCCTACCCCCTCTCCCACTTAACTGAAAAGGCAAGCAATATATCAATTACACATGTGAAACCATGTAAAACTTATTTCTATATTAGCCATATTTTAAAAAAACAAAAAGAAAGAGAGAAAATTATACTTCAATTTGCTCTCACAGGTCATCAGTTCTCTCTCTGGAGAGGGATAGCATTTTTTCATCATGAGTCCTCTGGAAATCTCTTGGATCATTTTATTAATCAAAGTAGCCAAGTCTTTCACAGCTGATGATCATTACAACATTGCTGTTACTACTGCACACAATGATTCGGTTCACCTCACTGCACTTGCATCAATTCATATAGGTCTTGCCATAATTTTCTGAAACTACCCTCCTCATCATTTCTTATATCATAAGAGTACTCCATCACAACCATATGCCAGAACTTCTTCAGCCATTCCCCAACTGATGAGCATTCCTTAGATTTCCAGTTTTTTGCCATGACAAAAAGAGCTGCTATAAGCATTTTTGTATATATAGGTGCTTTTCTTTTTTCTTTGATCTCTTTGGGACACAGATCTAGTAATAGTGTTGCTGGGTAAAAAGATATGCACAGTTTCATAGCCCTTTGGACATAGTTCCAAATTGTTTTCCAGAATGGTTGGACCAGCTCACAACTCTACCAACAGTTCTTTAGTGTACCAATTTTTTCATCATCCCCTCCAGTGTTTGTCATTTCTTATAGGTGTGAGGTGGTACCTCAGAGCTGTTTTTATTTCCATTTTTCTAATCAATAGTGATGTAAAGTATTTTTTCATATGACTATGAATAGCTTTGATTTCTTTTTCTGAAAACTGCCTGTTCATATCCTTTGACCATTTATCAATTGGGGTGTGGCTCTTATTTTTATAAATGTGACCCAGTTCCCTATAAATTTGAGAAATTAGGTCTTTATCAGAGAAACTTGCTGTAAAAAATTTTTATATTACTTCATTGTCTATGGCACCTTTTAGCAAAATGAAGTTTACCTGATTATCTCTTAATTAAGTCTCTTTTTGCTTTTGCTTCTTCTGACATCATGATTGCTAGCCCTGCCTTACACAGTTTTAAAAGGACATAGATAAGCTGGAGCAAGTCCAGAGGAAGTGAACCAGAACAAGGAAGGACACTGAGTCCACATCATGTAAGGATCAGCTGAATAACCTGGACATGTTTCTCTTAAAGAAGAGAACCTTCTGGGGCAGCTAGGTGGCGCAGTGGATAGAGCACCAGCCCTGAAATCAGGAGGACCTGAGTTCAAATCCGGCCTCAGACCAAACACTTGACATATACTAGCTGTGTGACCTTGGGCAAGTCACTTAACCCCGATTGCCTCACTTAAAAAAAAAAAGAGAACCTTCAGAGGAACATGATAATTCTTTTCAAGGATCTGAAGGGTTGTCAGGTGAAGGAGAGATTGGAATTGCTCTGTTTGGCGCCAGATAACAGAACCAAGAAAAATGAGTAGAAATTACCCAAAGGTAAATTTAGACATGATGTCAGAAAAAAGCTAAACAAGTAGATCTGTCTGAAAGTGGAACAGACTGCCTGGAGAGGTGATGAGTTCTCCCTTCTTAGCAGTGTTCAAACCATTTGTTAGGTAGGATATAATGAGGATCCTAGTTTAGTGTATAGTTTGGACTAGAGGGTCACTGAGGGCTCTTCTAACTCTAAAAATCTGTAATTCAGCGATTCAGTGGGGAATAAGCATTTGTATAGCTCCTACTATGTGCCAGGTACTATGCTAAGTGCTTTTTACAAATATTATCTCATTCGGTCCTCACAACAACTCTATGAGGTAAGTGCTATTATTATGCCCATTTTATAGTTGAGGAAACGGAGGCAGAGAGAGTTAAGTGACTTGCCCAATGTCACACAGCTAGTAGGTATCTAAGATTGGACTTGAGCTTAGGTCTTCTTGACTCCAGGCCCAGAGCTCTGTCCACTGCACTACCAGCTGCCTCCTAATCTACGAATCAGAAAATCATCCTATAAACAGAAGAGAGACACTAAAAGTTTTGGAGCAGGAATCATACAAAGCAACATGGGACAGTAGAAAACATATTGGAGTTAGGATCTGAAAACTTGTGTTTGAGTCCTGATTCTTCCAGTTACTCTGTGTCCTTAAGCAACTCACTCAACTTTTCTGGGCCTAGGTTTCCTCACTGGTAAAATAAGGTGCTAGACTAGACAGATGATCTCTGAGGCCTCTGTCAGCTCTAAATCCTACATACTATGGAAGCATATTAGGAAGTAGAAAATGACAGCTGTGTAAAGGATAGGTTAACAAGAAACCAATAACAGGGCTAGTCTAATAGGCCAGGAGAAAGATGAGGGCCTGAACTAGGAAGGTGGAAGGGTGGAAATAAAGGAACAGGTGTGAAAGAATTCAACAGACTTTGGCAACTGACTTGAGATGAGGAAGAATGAGGGCAGACTCAAAAAGGCTTGGGGTCTTTTTAAAACAAAATATCCCTGGGGTCATTCAAATCATACTTTCGGATTCGCTGTGTCAGGTGGCTTCCTTCTGACAGGAAAGACCCCAGCTGCTGAGAATCAGGAAAGTGATAGGTACCTGCAGGGAGGAAGGAGATGAGGGGAGAAGTACTGACAGGACTGAGAAAAGCCAAGGAAGGAAGAGCACAAGGGAAGGGGTGCTAACCTCCCAAGGCTGCTCTCGGTTAGTCCCAAACTTCATCCTTTGTTCTAACAGTCTCAAATCCTCTCCACTTGTCCTCTCACAGGCAGGAAGGACATCCTGAAAACACCAGCCTCATGGAATTTCTGTCCTAATATTGGGAGGGAGGGCACTAGCAGTTGGGGGTTAGAGAGTAGAATCAGGAAAGACTTCATGTTGAAAATGGTAAATGAGGTGGGTCTTGAAGGAAGAGAGGGATCCTGTGAGGCAAAGGTGAAAAGGAACACAATTCAGAAATGGGGGCTGACTGATGCAAAGTCACAGAGATGCATGGCAGAGGGCCACGAGTGAGGAACAAAGTGAAGGCAAGTTCAACTGGATCACGGAATGCAAGAAGAGTCGTCGTTCAGTCGTTTCAGTAGTGTCTGACTCTTCGCGATGGCATTTGAGGTTTCCACAAGCCTGACCTAAAGCCCCTTTTCCCTAGAGCTACACATAGGAATTTCTGTCCTAAGAGAGACACAGAAATAGTTATTGTCACATAAAAATAGAAGTCACTGAAGAAAAGCATGTCTAGTTGAGGTCTAAGTGTCCATTTGCAAAACAGCCCATGGAGCAGCTAGGTGGTGCAGTGGATAGAGCACCGGCCCTGAAGTCAGGAGGACCTGAGTTCAAATCCAGCCTCAGACCAAACACTTGACACTTACTAGCTGTGTGACCCTGGGCAAGTCACTTAACCCCAACTGCATAAAAAAAAAAAGAAAAACAGCCCAATTTTGAGCTGTACAATCATAGAATGTCAGCATTGAAGGGGAACTGAGGGATCCTCTAGTCTAAGCCCCTCATTTTCTTGCTAAAGAAACTGAAACCCGGAAAGGAAAATAACGGTAACACAGTGATTGAGCCAGGACAAGTCTCTGTCCTAGTCTAGCTCCCTTCAAAGAAGCCTGAGTAACAGTAATGTATGTCATTACATCTAGATGTGACTTTGCTGTCACATCACAGTGAGGTGTCACCACAGCTAGATGGGAAGTCACCAAATGGGAAGGAGAATAACATTTTCCTAGAGGGGAAAGATTGCCGCATTTCTGTATCCAGTGACAGTATACTCTGAAATGGTGAAGAAATCACTGGCTGGGTATTAAAGGCATGATGCCGAGAAGGCTCTTCTGTTCGATTTTCTCTGAGGCACTTCTCTCCTTTATAAGGAGGAGAGAAATAACAGTGGTGGTAGGGATAAAAAGAAGAGATGCAGGAGGGTGGCTTGCTATCGCAGTAGCTGCGTTACTGAAACAGATCAAAAGATCAACTGACATGTGCTCTAGTGGAAACCTTAGCTTATAAAGGTTTAGGCTTAGATCTAGTTTGGCCAATAAGCTGCCAATAGTGTGTGTTTAGAAAAGTAAGTAAACTTCTCTAGGCCTCAGTTTTCTCAAATGGGAAAAAAAAAAGACAGAAAATCTGGCTAATGTGATAGCACTTTAATATCCATTATCCCATCTGATCCTCAAAACTACCCTATGAATATAAATGCTACAGGCATTATTTTCCCCCCATTTTACAGATGAGAAAACTGAGACTAAAAGAGGTTAGTGACTTGCTCAAGGTCATACAGCTGAAAGCATCAGGTAGAATTTTAATCCAGTTTCAGAAAAACCTGGAAAGACTTACATGAACTGATACAAAGTAAAGTGAACAGAACCAGGAGAACATTGTACACAGTACAGCAATACTATATGATGATCAGCTATGAATGTCTTAACTCTTCTTACCAAAATAGTGATCCAAGACAATTCCAAAAGACTCATGATAAAAATGCTCTCCACATCCAGAGAAAGAATTGATGGAATCTGAATGCAAATCAAAGCAGACCATTTCTACTTTCTTTACTTTTTTTCATTTTTTTTTAAAGGCAATTGAGGTTAAGTGACTTCCCCAGGGTCATGAAGTTAATAAGTATCTGAACAGATTTGAACTTAGGTCCTCCTCACTCCAGGACTGGTGCTCTATTCACTGCACCACCTGGCTGCTCCTATGTTTTTTTTTTCTCTTGGGCTGTTTCTTCTTTCACAACATGAGAAATATGAAAATGTTTTACATGATTGCATACGTAACTACCTACATCAAATTGCTTACTGTTTTGAGGAGGGAGAGGGAAAGGAGGAATGGACAAAATTTAGAGCTCAAAAAAATTTTTAAATGAATGTTAAAAATTGTCTTTCTGTGTAATTAAAAAAAACAAAATACCATTAAAAAAAGAATTTGAATCCAGCTCTTTGTGACTGAAGGTCTAACATTAACTACTATACTACATCTCTCATAAATAATCTCTAAGGTCCCTTCAAACTTTAAATCTTGTGAATCTATTTTTTTTTCAAAACTGAATAGCATCTATATACACTATTTTCCATCTCTGCTGACAGGTTTAAAGAAAAGAATTGATGATTTCTAAATAATGGAGCACCCTCCAACTACTGTGAGTTCTCCAGAGCCCATATCAGATACCCAGATCCAGGTGAATGGGTCCTTCTTGAAATCACAATCAACAGAAAATGTCTCAACTTATGTTTCTCTGCTTATCTCCATACTGGGAACAATTGGCAATGGACTTGTCATCTGGTATCTCATCTTCCACTTCAAGAAGAACCCTTTTACTGTCTACATCCTCCACCTCTCAATGGCTGACTTAACTTTCCTACTTTGTACTTCTACCAATACTATAGTTCACATGTTTTATTCCAAGAATGACTCAACCAAACTACAATTATTTGACTTCGTCTTCTGCGTGCTGATTCCGTTTGGCTACAACACTGGCCTCTACCTCCTGACAGCCATCAGTATAGAGAGGTGTCTTTCAGTCCTTTATCCCATCTGGTACCAATGCCAACGCCCAAAGCACCAGTCTGCTGTGGTTTGCATCTTGCTGTGGGCACTCTCCATTTTTGTGACCTGGTTAGAAGGCTTTTTCTGTCTTCAGGGTACCCATCCCAGGTTCCCCATTAGACCACGTGCTATGGTGGAAGTATTTTTGCTTATCTTGAATTTCATTGTGTTTGCCCCTCTCATGGTCTTCTCGAGCTTGACTCTCTTTATCAAGGTCTTCTGTAATCTGAAGCACTGCCAACCAGCCAAGCTTTACATCATCATCATAAGCATGGTGATTCTGTTCTTTCTCTTTGCAATGCCTTTGAGAGTCTTGTTGATGTTATTTGACTTCCAGGATGAAAACAATGAATTTCTATCGATAGTATTTATATATCTGAATTTATTATCTTGTATTAATAGTACCATCAACCCAGTTGTCTATTTGGTGGTTGGTCGGCTCGAGGGGCAAAGATCCAAGAAGATCTTGAAAGACACATTGCAATTAGGGTCTTTGAGGATCAGCCACGCTCCCACGAGAGAGAGAAAAGAAGGTGCTCTAATTTCAGTGTCATCCAGTGGGAGCATTGTTAAAGAAACAAGTCACGTTCTGAAGATAGATGATCAGCCAGTATAAGATGGATTAGCGCCTGCCTAGCTCATAAAAGCGTTTTGTACAAAACACTTACAAAAGTGATTTTCCTTAAGCACAGATATGACCATGTCACTCTTCTACTCAATAAACTCCAATGGTTCTATTGCCTCTAGGATCATAAGAATATAAACTCTACTGTTTAGCTTTTAAAACTCTTAACAACCTGGCTCCAACTTATCTTTCTGAACTTATTACACATTACTCTCTTCCTGCACGTGGAACCCTGGATGAAGTGCCAGGCCTCGAGTCAGGAAGATTCATCTTCCTGAGCTCCAAACCTGGCATCAGACACTCAGTAGCTGTGTGACCCTGGGCAAGTCATTTCATCCTGTTTGCTTCAGTTTCTCCTCTGTAAAATGAGCAGGAGAAAGAAATGGCAAACCACTCCAATATCTTTGCCAAGAAAACCTCAAATGCCATCGCGAAGAGTCAGACACTACTGAAACGACTGAACGACGACTCTTCTCGCATTCCGTGATCCAGTTGAACTTGCCTTCACTTTGTTCCTCACACGTGGCCCTCTGCCATACATCTCTGTGACTTCGCATCAGTCAGCCCTCATTTCTGAATTGTGTTCCTTTTCACCTTTGCCTCACAGGATCCTTCTCTTCCTTCAAGACCCACCTCATTTACCATTTTCAACATGAAGTCTTTCCTGATTCCACTCTCTAACCCCCAACTGCTAGTGCCCTCCCTCCCAATATACCTTGTATTTAACTACTTTGTATTTGTTTGTGTTTATTCTCTGTTTTTCCTGTAGAGGGGATAGGGAAACGTACTGCCCCTGAAATTTCCTTGGTATAAGGAATTCTTAGTCAGAAAATTCCCTCTACCAATGCAAGTTGGCATTTTTTCTGAGCCTTAGAGTCTTAGAAATTTGCCCTGCACCTTAACAGGTTCCAGGATGTGGCAGAGGCTGGGCTTGAATGTGCATATTCTTGGCTTTAAGGCTGCTGTCGCTGTCCACCCCACTACCCCGACTCCTCTCTTTATTCTGAAAACACTTAACATAGGTCAGGTTGTCTTCCCTGTTAGAACCTAAGCTCTTTGAAAGTTGGGATCATTTCACTCATTGTATCTGTCTCTACCAACACCTAGCACAGGTCTGACACATTTGTTGTTTATTTGTTTCAGTTATATCCAACTCTTCATGAGCCCATTTGGGGTTTTCTTGGCAAAACACTGGAATGGTTTGCCATTTCCTTTTCCAGGTATTGCACATAGTAGGCATTTAACAAATGTTGGGAGGATAAAATAAGATCACGTTTGTAAAGTGCTTTACAAACAAAAGCACAGTATAAATACTAGCTATGAGTACTACTACTACGTATAATGGAGTGAGCAGAACCAAGAGAACAAATTATACAAAGAAAAACAATTTTGGAAAACTTAAGAAATCTGATCAAAGCACTGACACAGAGGACCTATGATGAAGCATGTTACCCACCTCCTGAGAGAGGCTGAGGAACACAAAAGTACAGTCAAACATGTTTAGGCATGGACTCTATATGGATTTGTTTTGCTTGACCGCCCATATTTGTCACAAAGATTTCTTGTTTTTTCTTCTTGTTCTTGGTTACTTGGGGAGGGTCATGGTATAAGTCAGAGGAGGGAATGGCAATAGTGAGGCCAACAGAAAGAAAGCCTGTATAACATTTGTAATGCACAGAAGAGAACAGAAGAAAGTTCAGAAGGAAACACAGAAAAGCAGAACAGTTTTGAAATTAACACATAGAATTTATTATATACTTTTTTTAAAGCAGGCAGAGTGAAATGAAAACAGTTTCGTAAATGATCTTTTTGTGTTCTGCTGTATACATGGAAATGTTCTTTTCCTTTGGTGTTTAAGGTCAGAATTTTACAAATATTTTTAAAAGAGTCAAAAGTTATTAGCAAAGGAGTCTGACCCCTTCTTCTAGGGGGTCAGGTTTCCCTAGATCTGAACCTATTCTGGACTACATACCTAGGTCCAGGGAGAGAGGGCTGCCTTAAAGTGGAGAGAGAATAAATAATGTCCCAGCCCTCTGGACTCAGCAGTTGTTCTAAATGTTCTATATTTACAATACACACACATATATGTATGTGTGTATATACACCCACATGCATATATATATAGATACACATGCATGCATGCATGTATATACATGTGTCTCCATGTGTGTATGTACTAGTGTATACCTACATGCTACGCATATGTGTCTATAAACATATACACACACATACATGTGCGTGCAGATATAAGGTACTGCTGTCTTTAATATGTGAGCAGTTTGGTTGCCAAAAAGAGCAGATAATGAACTTTTGCATAAATAAAAAGGATTAAATCACTTTGTAAAGAATGTAAGGTCATGCTTCTTTCACATCAAGAGTTTGGTGTCTGAAGGAGACAGAAAAAGAACTTGTTAAACTATTATAAAATACAAGTGAAAAGAAATATAGTTTTCAAAGACACAAGATGTTAAGAGCACTACCTCAAGGGCTGAGAAATTTTTGCCTTTTATTGCCCAGAACTACTTCCTGGACACCTCCACATCACTTACCTCTACTTACCTCTACAAACCTCCTTTATGTGCTGGCTTCCTCCATTATTATGTAAGCTCCTTGAGGTCAGGGACCATCTTATTTGTCTGTATTTGTATTCCCAGCACTTGGCACTATCTGGCATATAGTAATATCTTAATAAATTGTCTATCTATCTATCGATTTTTTTTGTTGTGGTTGTTAAATCATTTCAGTCATGTCTAACTTTTCGTGACCCCATTTCAGGTTTTCTTGGCAAAGATACCTGGAGTAGTTTGTCATTTCCTTCTCCAGCTCATTTTACAGATGAGGAAACTGAAGCAAACAGGGTTAAGTGACTTGCTCAAGATCACACAGATAGTAAGTGTTTGAAGCCAGATTTGAACTCAGATCTTCTTGACTCTAGGCCTGTGCTCTATCCACTGCGCCACCCAGCTGCTCTATCAACCTATCAATCTGTCTGCCTACCTATCTATATGCCTGTCTATCTAGCTAGCTGTCTATGTTCATTTTGGTCCTCTTCAAAAACGAAGGACAACAACCATAAAATGTCTTAGGTCATACTGCTAAAGAACTGGCTTTTTGTTTGTTTATTTCACTTAAATTTAACCAACCAAGCATTTCAGAGTCATTTTTCTAGGCAGTCATTCTGTGGCTTGCCTACTTATACTGACTTTTTTCCCAAAGCAATAGATGTGCCCCATGGGGTGGGGATGGGGGACTATTGGGGAGGAAGGGGGGGAAGCAAAATGATGCCAGCTTCTCCCCTATGAGCAGCTGTGTCCAAGCCAAGGCTCTCCGATGTCCAGAACAACACAGACCACTAGAATTTCAGCTACAAAAGAGATTTCAAATCTCACTGAACATAGACACCAGGATTATTGCCAGATTTGATATCAGGCCAGAAAGGCTTCAAAAACCTTTCGTAGCCATTCCGTTTTAAGTTCCCGCTTCCACATAGAACAAAAAGATCCTGTTGGCATCATCCAGTGCACTTTGGGGTGACACTGTCTGAAGAGTGAATGAGCACTTTGTCCAGCTGCCAGTAAAAACCACCTGTTTAAATTGGCAATTACTCAGTTACACTGGCATCCCCCCCCTCCCAAGAAGCTGTCTTCGGAGAGAAAAGCAAGTGGTTGGAGGATAACTCAGGGCTGGACAGAATTCCTGACAGTAAGTTCATATTAAGTTCATCACTATTTCTGAGCAAAAAGGGACCTGAGATCTCCCTCTAAATTTACTCGGAGGAGTGAACTGAGGCTAAGGGAAAGAGGCATGTGTGTGAAATGTCTGACCCAACCAGTGTCAAGGAGAGACAGTTAGGACAAGAGCCTGGTCTCCTGGTTCTCCTGCTGATGCTCTAGCTTCTCTCCCATGGGAATACTCTGACCTTACTCTTACCATAAAGGAGCCTCTTTACTGCACTGTCAATGATGCAACCATTGACATCTTGGGCTCATTTATGTATGTCAACTTCCTCTTCCTAGGATGTAGGTATCCTGTCAATTGTCTCCCTTTTCCCACCTATAATTTCATTTCTTCAAGGCTCTGAGGCTCAGCCATGTCTCTAAAGCTTAGCTACTAAATTAGAAAAGGATTAGGGTATACTTTAGGGCTCCACTTATGATTTCATAGGTCCTTGATGGGTTGGCATATTAATTTAATTTAATTTCTTATTTTTCACTTTCCTTACTGACTGATATTGTTGCCCTTGTAGCCTCCTCTTACTTAGCACACACTATTGGTCTGTTTACATTTGGGGACATAAGCAACCTTTTCAGTCAGTCAATAAGCATTTATTAAATGCCTATTACCAGCCAGGCACTGTGCTAAATTCTAGGGATACAATGAAAGACAAAGACAGTTCCTGCCCTCAAGGAGTTCACAATTCTTAAGGAAATATTATTTCCCATAAAACTCTAGTATTTCAAAAATAACCATTTGGGATTTGCATTCCAAGTAAATCATAGCAGACAAATACTAACACGCTGATTTCAATGGCAAAACTTGTAAGGGTACAAGAAAATACGTTACCATTAGATCCCTACTATATTAATAATGCTTAGCATGTAGTAAGTACTTAATGAATGCTTGTTGACTGGTTAATTGCCCATTGACACTGGGTGCTTATAGTTATAGGTGGCGGTGTGTTAAGGTACCCAGAAAGGGGGGGGGGACCACAATTAAAAGCTCTCTGTGCTTTTGTGCTCCACATCTCTGCCTACTGAAATCCTTTTCTGCCTTCAAGGCACTAGAGTTTAATTGTGCTTTTATGTTCTCTCCTATTGTCAATTTTCTTTCAAAATCCACTATATGATATCCCCTAAGATGTTATCTGACAATATTTATGGAATCATGGAAAGTGGACCTGGAAGGGACCTTAGATATTGTTTACTTCAACCCCCTAATTTTATAAATTTGGAAATGGAGACTCAGGGAGGTAAAGGGACTTGCCCCAAGTCAGAGTTGTCCCAGATCCTTTGGGACTCCATGGTTGGAACTGCAGATAATTGACATGTTCGTATATTCATTTCACTTCTCATTTTTCAGCTCCCTAACTAAATTGTTGCTCTATGAGTCTCCTCTTACTCAACATATACTCTCTGTCTGTTTTATTTGGAGCAAGTCATGAGCAACTTTCTTAAGAATATTTTTATTCCCAAAAAAAGAGAATATTTTTATTTCTCACAAAGTCTTCCCATTTTTAAAATATCCACTTGAGAAGGGGGAGTTGTATCTCAAGTAAATACAAAAATATAAACATGTTGAATGCACTTCACTTTTCTAACATGGCCATCTTTTTTTCTACAAAATTCCAGGAATCATTCAGTCTCCTTTCCTTTCCATCCCGACCAGCCAAGGCTTCTTTCTAGCATCTCTCTTCTCTACTACAGAATGGAACTATAAATTCAATTCATTTATTAAATTAAGTGCAAGTTTCTTAAAACACCCTAAGAAAGATGTAAGGATGAAATCAGGCAGACCTTGCCCTCAAAGAACTTACAATCTGTTAGTGGAATGTAGCCTATGTTCCTGTTCTTATTTCTGTCAAGACTTTGAGAGTTTTACTGATGTTATTTGACTTCCAGAATGAAAACTATGTTTTTATCAATATTATTTATATACTTGAATTTTTATCTTGTATTAACAGTATCATTAACCTGATTGTATATTTGCTGGGTGTTTGGTTCAGGGGGCAGAGAGCCAGGAAGTCCTTGAAAGACACAATGCAAAAGATCTTTGAGGATAACCCATGTCCATGTGGGAGAGAAAAACCTGGGCACTCCAAAATCAGTGCCCTCCTCAGGGGCACTGATAAACAAACAAGCAAACTGTCTCCTGTATTAAACACCAGTAACCTATAAAATAGATTCTCAGCCAGGAGAAGAAAAGATTGCTGCCCATCTCTGCAGACAATTTTTAAAATTCCTTTTGCATCTTTGAGGGAAAGAACAGGTTTACAGAAGTATTGTAAACATACGTCTTGATGGGGCTGTCCAAACTACTCCTAGTCCATTCCACTCACCACCTTCTAATCCTGTCCTCTGTAACAGATACTGGGAAATGGTTTTACTTATTTTCAAAAAGCCTTGAATCTACCACTAAACCCACCCACTACACAACACTGTCTTATAAGTGATTAAACTCCTAGCTAGGCACTTTAAAATGACTGATGATTGACGGACTGGTCTTTAAGGTTCCTTCTAGCACTAAATCCAATTAACATATTATTTAATAATTAAATAGCATTAAATACCATCTATATAGACACTATTTTGTATCTACGCTGACAGGTGTGATGAGCAGAATTGATGATTTCTAGATAATGGTGCTGTCCTCAACCAGCAGACCTTCTATGGAATCCACATCAGATGCCCCAAGCCATATGAATGAGTCTTTTTTAAATTTACAATCAGCTGAAATTATCTCAATTTATGTCTCTCTGCTCATCACTCTGTTGGGAACAGCTGGCAATGGACTTGTCATCTGGTTTCTCTTCTTCCACTTCAAGAAGAACCCTTTTATTGTTTATATCCTACACCTCTCAATTGCTGACTTGGTTTTCCTTCTTTGTACATCTACTGTTAATACGGGCATAATAATTTCCTACAATTTTGATATGCAATCATTTGGGCTACAGTTATTTCTGAGTATTTTTTATGTGCTCATTCTATTTGGCTACAACACTGGCCTCTTCCTCCTGACAGCCATCAGTGCAGAAAGGTGTCTTTCAGTCCTTTACTCCATTTGGTACAAATGCCAACGCCTGAAGCACCAAACTGCCATCATCTGTACCTTGCTGTGGGTATTCTGTTTTTGTGAGCTGGTTAGAATGGTTTTTTTGTGTGTGGGCAGCAGAGCCCAGATTCTCTTTTAGACCATGCATGGGTGTGGAAATATTTTTGCTTATCTTGAACCTTCTTGTGTTTGCCCCTCTCATGGTCTTCTCGAACTTGATCCTCTTCATCAAGGTCTTCTGTAACCTGAAGCACTGCCAACCAGCCAAGCTTTACATCATCATCATAACCAAGGTCATTCTGTTCCTTCTCTCTGCTATGCCTTCAAGAGTCTTGGTTATGATGTGTTATTTTGAAGATGAAAACTATGAGTCTCTGAGATTGTTACATCCATATTTGAATATATTATGCTTTATCAATAGCACTGTCAACCCAATTGTCTATTTGATGGTTGGTCAGATCAGGAGAAAGAGAACCAGGAAGTCTCTGAAAGATACATTGCAAAGGGTCTTTGAGGATGTCACACCCAAGAATGAGATCATAGATCATAGATTCACTCCAAATTCAGTGCCTCTCACTGGAAACAAATCCTATTCTGTATTAAACTAAGATTACCTAGAAAGTATATTCTCAGCCAAGGTAAGAAAAAATTGCTGCCTATTTGAGTAGACAACTTTAGTTGTTTTTACTGTCCTTAACCCATTCCTTCTAATATTATTCTACAAACCAGACACTGGAAAATAGTTGTAGCTATTTTCAAAAGATCTGTCCTGGAAACCCTTCTCTTTCTGGCTGTCATTTCTGATTAGATTGTTATTTCCTTATAGGCGGAGACTGACTTTTTTTGTATTTTAATCCCCATCCATTTCCATAGGTTCAATTATTATATAGCAACAAAAATTATCATATCTATATATCTAGCCCTCATCTCTCTTCTGACCGCAAGTCCCATGTCACCAACTGCCACCTAGACATCTCCACCTGGATATCCTACAAGCATCTCAAATTTAATACTGCCAAAACAGAACTCACTGTCTTTTCCCCTAAATGCATTATATGCTTTTGCCTCCCAATTTCTGTGGATATCAGCCTTCAAGTTGCCCAGGTTCACATCCCTGAAGATAACCTACCTTTTTCCTTCTTCCACCTTCCTTCTCCTCTTATAAAAGGCAGTGTGATATAGCCAATAGGCCACTGGACTCAAGTCCAGTTAGGAGGAGAGGGGTTCAAATCTCACCTTAGACACTTAAAAGAAACCTTGGGCAAGTCATTTAACTTGTCCTTCTTCATCTATAAAAAGACAAAGCTAGATCTAATGGCCCATAAGGACCTTTAACTCTAAATCTATGATCCTCTGACCTTAACTCTTCATTCTTCACTCTTGCCTCTCCCTCAAGTAGAATGTAATCCCCTTGTAACCACATACATTTAGGAGATGAATGTGATCTATTCCTCAACTGTCTCTTGTATCCATCCTGTTCTTCCTACCCATATACCCAACCCAATTCAGGCCTTCTTACCTGGACTATAACAGTAGCCTCCCGATTGTTCTTCCTGCTTCGAGTCTCTTCAATTTATCCTCCACACAGCTGGCCAATTAATGGTCCTAAAGTACAGATCTGATTATATTACACTCTTTTACTCAAGGTTCTATTGTGGCTCCCTGTTGTCTCTAAGACACACTCCTCCTTGGCATTAGAAACCCTTTACAAGTGTTTCCAGTCTTTCCAAATTAATTTCAAATTATACTCCCCTCCTCCACACACCTCTATTTTCCAGGCAATCTAGTCTATGTGCTATTCCCCATAGAAGACATTCCATCTCCAATCTTAATATATCTGTGTAGGCTGTCCCTATGGAAGAGCTGGAATGCTCTTCCCCTCCCTCTCCAGGAGTCCCAAGCTCCCTTCAAGACTTAGCTTAACTGCTACTTCTGATATGAAACCTATTCTGAAGCCCCTTCACCTACGTTGTTAGTATTTTCATTCTGTCCATAAAAATGATTTTGTATATATTATATATTTCATTATCTGTGTTCATGATGTTTTCCTCCAGTAGGTGAAAAGCTCCTCTGTAAGCTCTTTGAGGGCAGGAATTGTTTCAGTTTTTCAGTTTTGTCTGAACACATACACATAGACATACGTACACACATACACACACACCACAGTAGCTGGCAAGGGTAGGGACTTTTGATATATGTCTTCTGAAAGTAAATTACTGAATTGGTTGTACTTTGCTTCAAAGGTTTCCAAAACGTATTTCTTCTTTTTTTAAAAATAGATTTTTATGGATTTTTTTTTGTTTTTACATTGCCTATATTTTCTCCTATGTCTCTTCTTTCTAAAAGTCAACTTTATGAGGATTTTTTAAAAAACGAAGAAAAGAAAATCAGCAAAACCAATCAACACATCAAAAAATCTAATGTTACATTCAATGTCTCACACCCAAGAATCCTCACCCCTGCAAAATGTAGAGGGAGGCATCTTCTCATATCTCTTCTTTGGGATCAAGACTGTTCTTTTGAGTTTCACAATATTCATCTTGTTTTGTGGTAGTTGTTCTCCAAAGCATTTGTTAATATTGTTCTCAATACATAGATAGCTAGTGGGCCAGACACAGTAAAGATAAGCTCAAGGTTTTCACCCTAAAAGTGGGAAAAAAAGCCAACAGTCCTAAGGAATCTATTAAAACTAAGGATTAGGGTGGTTAGGGTGGCCTTAGTTTCCACGGGAATCACTGACCAGATTAGGATTTGGGAGTATCCTTAATCTTATGAAAGCAGGCAGGTGGCACAGTGGAAAGAGTGTCCAGCCTGGAATCAGGAGGACCTGAGTTCAATTCTGGCCTCAGATACTTGCGAGCTGAGTGACCCTGAGCAAGTGACTCAACCTTGTTTGCCTCAGTTTCCTCATTTGTAAAATGAACTGGAGAAGGAAATGGCAAGCCACTCCAGTATCTTTGCCAAGAAGACCCCAAATGGGGTCACAAAGAGTTAGATGCCACTTAAATGACTGAACAACAACAAAATGAATTCTTTGAGCAGTCAGAATCTCCCACAAGATTGGTGTCCACAATCAGCCTATGAAAATTGTAGACATACCTTTGTTATTTCCTAACTATAAAATTTCTTCATCTTTTGTTTCATTATTATTTTACAATGTAAGTTGGAAATTTCTTGAGTCACAAAGGTCTCTGATTAGTAGGAAAATTTATTGTCTGTAATCTCTATCCCTACAATTACTTGTAAAAATTAATAAATGTGTCTTTGATTAATTTACCTGAAATCCAGAATGAAGTGTCTTTCTTCCACTAAGTATAATGAACACTGACATTTCTTTGAAAATATAACCACAGGGAAATAGGGAAAAGGTCTCAGAACCTTCCAATAAGGGGAGAAAAATTAGTTAGCAAAGAAGCATCATGGTTCACCTTAATCACTCAGCTCTTCAAGTTTTTTTTCCTCAGTGACTCTGGAAAATGTTGTGTTACTAAATTTCAAAAAGAATATTATAACAAACTGAAAGGATCTCTTTGCAAAACATGAGACCAAAATTGGTCTTTTTTTCTACCTCATAATACCAACAAAAGAATTTCATGCCTACTATCTAATTTTTTTTTCTCATTTCATTGTCAAGCAATCTATTCTAAACCATTACTTACAGGTCCAATATTTTACCTTCACGAATTGATCTTAATAACCTTGTGTTCAATCAATTGGACAGACTACATGTTTGCTCTACATACAGCACAGTGAATAGGGCACTAGGCCTAGAGTCAGAAAGACCTGAGTTCTAATCCAGCTTCAGATACTTTCTAGCTGTGTGACCCTAGGCAAGTTATTTAACTTCTGTTTACCTCAGTTTCCTCATTTGTAAAGGGAGGATAATAACAGCACCTACCTCACAGGGTTGTTATAAAGATTAAATGAGATAATATTTGCAAAGCACTTAACAAATGCCTGGCATATAGTAGGTGCTATATAAAATGCTTATTCCCTTTCCTTCCCTTTCTTTTCCTTCCCCTGCTGGGAAAAATGAAAGGCAGTTTGTCAAAAAGTGGTTTAGGGCAGCATCTTATAGCACATATACAAGTTCCAAATAGATATTACACTTCAACATAAAAGACCATATCATTTTATTTAATGGAGGAAAAGAGATAGAAGAATTTTTCACAACTCTGGCTAGAGGAAAATTTCTTCTTTTTTTATGCTTAATCTTTTTTCCCCTCCACTGCATGTAAACCAAAATTTTTAACATTCATTTTCTAAAATTTTGAGTTCAAAATTCTCTCCCCCTCTCCCTCCTCAAGCCCTCCTTGAGGAGGCAAGAAATTTAATATAGATTATACATGTGCCCTCAAGGATGGGCAGCTAAGTGTGCAGTAAATAAGGGTGCCAGGCCTGCAGTCAGGATGACCCAGTTCAAATGCAGCCTCAAACTCTTACTAGCTGTGTGATCCTGGACAAGTCACTTAACCCTTTTGACCTCAGTTTCCTCATCGGTAAAACAGACTACAGAAGGAAATGGCAAACCTCTCCAGTATTTTTGCCAAGAAAACCCCAAATGGGGTCACAAAGAGTCAGACAAGACTGAAATGACTAAACAAAAACACAAAAAAACAAAACAAAACACCACCATCAAGGAATTCACAATCTAATAAGAGAAATCACAAAGGGAAAAGCACAAAGTACTAACTTCCCCCCCCCCAAAAAAAAGGCTTAAGGAGAAACGACTTTTGGGTGGGGTAAGTTGCCCTTAACCTGACCCTTGAAGGCAGAGAAGGTTTTCACAAGACAAAGATGTAGAAACAATGTGATCCAATCATGGGAGAATAGCCTACATCAGTGAGAAGACAGAGCATCGAGTAGTCTTAGTTTCTCTAGCATACAGTGTGTAAAGGAGAGTAATTCAAGAAAGGTAAAGTAGTCTGGAGCCAGACTGTGAGGGTCCTTAAGTACCAGGATAAGTAAAGAGTTGACAGTTAATCCTATGAGCAATAAGGAGCCACGGAAAAATTTTGAGCAGTGGTGGGAGCACGTAAGAAGTAACACAGTATAATAAGAAAAGCACTAGACTTGGAGTCACAACCTGGATTTAAACCCTGGCTCTACAAGTAATTATGTGCTGGGCCTTAGGCACATTGCTAACCCTCGAGTCTAAGTTTCTTCATCAGTAAAATGAGGTGTTTGACTAGAGCATTATGTTATCATTCAATGACCCAAATATTAGGAAGAATAATGTGGCAGCTGTGTGAAGGGGGAGTTAGAGAGGAGAGAGACTGGAAGCCAGAAGTTTGGTTAGGATTGGAATAGACCAAGAGAGAAAGGGGATGAGGGCCTGAACCACAATGGCGGCAGTGAAGAATAACAGGGAGAGATTGTCTGACCTGAGAACCAGGCAACTGACTGGATAAGAAGCTGAGGGAGAGAGGGATGAGTCAAAGGTCATGTGTGCACTCTGGGTCTTCTTTAAATGTGAATGCCCTTGGAATAAATAGTAAGGGACACTTTAGTGTGGCTTACTATATCCAAAGCTTTCTTCTAACCTGAACTCATCTTGCCAAGTCACAGGAGAGAACTTGAAAGGGGAAGAATTTACAGAGAAGTGGTGACTAGTTATATCCTAGCATTTATGTAGTGCTTTAAGGTCCTCATAACAACCCCATTTCACAGATGAGTAAACTAAGGTTGAGAAAAGATAAGTATCACAGGATTTGAACTTGGATCTTCTTCACTACTAGTCTAATGCTCTATTTACTGGGCCACCTGGCTGCCTGGGGGAAGAAAAGGCCAGGAAGGAGAAAGGCAATGACTGGTGAGTGCCAAAAACGACTTTTGCCTGCCAACAGTGAGATTAGCTCCAAAGCTACATTTTACTTTGGAACAATCCTGAGTCCTCCTTTCATGTACTTTGTGGGAATGTCCCAGGTAGGAGAGAGGACCCAGGCCTAGGAGCTGATGTTTTTACCTAAATGGTTAACCTTTCCCTCCTTACCCTACTTCAAGTTTCCATTTTGGAATAAAGATTTCCACATGCCTGAACTAAAGGTCACGTTTTCCCCAGGTCTACATACAGATATTTTGGACTAATGAAATTCCAGAAATAGTAGTTGGCCACATAAAAAAGTCAATTCCTGGAAAGAGGCCCACATAGCTATAACATGACGGAGGTGTTAGCCTAAGAGATAACAGCAATCACAAAAAATCAAGAATATCAAGATAATTTGTGAAGGAAGATGGCCTATCTGTACCAGATCTCAAACTGTACTCTATGGCAGTAATCATTAAAACAATCTGGTACTGACTAAGAAATAGAGTAGTGAATCAGTGGAATAAATTAGCAGTATTAATACACAGTAGTAAATGACCATAGTAATCTAGTATTTGATAAATGCAAAGATCCTGATATGCAAAGAATGTTGAAAACTATCTTTACATGCAATGGGAAAAAAATAAAATACTAGTCGCACAAAATTTTTAAAAATAATTTTTTAAATAATTTTTTTCTTTGCCCAACTATATGCCAATAAAACTGATAATCTAAATGAAATAGATGAATATTTACAAAAATACAAATTGCCCAGATTAAGAAAACAGGAATAGAGTACTTAAGTAACCAACTCTATCTCAGAAAAAGAAATTTAATAAGCCAGAAATGAACTCCCTAGGGGGAGAAAAAAAACAACTCAGGACCAAATTCTACCATACTTAAAAAATTATTAAACCCAGTACTACATAAACTGTTTGAAAAAATAGGTAAAAAAGGAATCCTACCAATTTTTCTATGGCACAAATATGGTTTTGATACCTAAAACAGGGAGAATCAGAGGGAAAAAAAACCATAGACCAATTTCTCTAATGAATATTGATTTCCAAAGAAATTTTAAATAAAATACTAGCAAGGCAATTACAGCAATATATCATGAAGATCACATATTAGGACCATGCTAGATTTTTACCAGGAACTCAGGGCTGATTCAGTATCAGGAAAACTATAAACACACTTGACCACATCAATAAAAGAAACAACCAAAAGCATGTGTATTTCAGTAGATTCAGAAAAAGGTTTTGACTTTTACCACACCCATTCCTCTCAAAAACCCTAGAAAGGGCAGGAATACATGGAGCTTTGTTTTAGTGATACTCTAAAACTAAAAACATGAATTATCTGTAATGGGGATGAGCCAGAAGACTTTCCAGGTGTGAAGCAAGGATGTCCACTATCACCCTTATTTACTCAATATTATACTAGAAATGCTAGCTATAGCAATAAGACAAGAAAAAGATACTGAAGGAATAAGCATCAGCAAAGAGGAAATAGTTATTACTTTTTGCTGATAATACAGTGGTTTACTTAGGGAACCCTAAACAGTCAACTAAAAACTAATCAAAACAAGAACAACTTCAAAAAAGTTGCACTATATAAAACAAACCTACACAAATCATTAGCATTTCTGTACACTATCAACATAGAACACTAATTCAAAAAGAAATATCATGGCTCACCTTAATCACTCAATTCTTCATACTTTTTGTCCTTGGTGACACTGTAAAGTGGCATATTCCTAAACTGCAAAAACAATATTATAACAAATTAAAGGAATCTCTTTGCAGGTTGTATGAAGAGACCAAAATATAGATATCCCTCACCCCCAGATAAGACTGGAAAAAGATTTTCATGCTAAAGTTGTCTAACATGTTTTTCCCAATATATTTTCAAGTAACCCATTTTGTCATAGCTCTATAACATTACTGAGGGGCCTAGAATTTTATCTTAACTAAGATGTACATCACTGTTCAATAATATCAATGACCATTGTGAAGAAAGTTTAGCACTCCATTTGTTAAGTACAAGCTTGTCAGAAACAATTTTTATTAATTTAGGTTATTCTAATCCAAACATTTCTGCTCACAGAGGACCAAAGACAGCCAGAGTCACCCTCTGACCCTGAAAAATCACACTCTGAAAAGCCATCATTGAGTTTCCATCTATGATATTCTCAAAACAATAGGCAATCTTCCACAATAAGGGAAAACATAGTTTCAAGTCTCCGAGTAAAGTTTAGTTAACATTTTGTTCTTCAAACAAAACAACAGTCATTTAACTTTCTGCATGCCCTTGGAGAATCATTTTCCTGAAATCATTCAATCCCTTTTTGAATACTCCCTTTAAGCAAGAATTTTTAACCTGGAGTTTGTAAATTTTTTGTTTGTTTGTTTTATATTTTGATAATTGATTTTCAATATAATGTAATCTTATGCATTAAAAAATTTTTTTAAAACATTATTCTGAAAAAGGGTCCATAGGCTTCACCAGACTGTCAAAGGGTCCATGACACACACAAAATGTTAAGAACTTCTGCTTTAAGTATTCTTTTTTCCTGCTGTTCAAAGGTAAAGTCAGAAGGAAATACTTCCATTAAATGAAATAACCAAAACCTTTTCCTTCTCTTAGGTGGATCTTTACCCTAATCCTTTCACAGCATGGGGATAGACAATGATCTAAACAGATTGCAGCTGGACTGTGAAGTTTGCCTCCTGAGAGAGTGGATTATAGAGATAATAGGGATTATAGGCAGGGGTGTGCTAGTAAATGGTTAACAACCAGCACTTTGTGGGGAAAAAAAAGTAGCTTGACCACTTTTAAATTTAATCTGCATTATTAATGTTTTCACCATGACTTTCTTAAGTCTAGACAATCAACAAAACATGAAATCCAGCCCTGATTAATAGCATTTGCTGATTTCTTCCACATAAATGGTCCGAGCTGACTGTAGCACACCCTAGGTGCCATGATGTGGCACTTTTTGATGTATTTTATTCTTTTTGAAGAAGTGATAGTTTCCTTCTACCTACATGGACTCGTGGAATTAGAAAGACTTTTACAAGTTACCTAGTCCAACACCATCATTTTACATTTAGGAAAACAAAGAGCGTGTTTACTGGCCAAGATAAAGCTTCCCAGACAGATATCTTGGTTATGTTCTTGTCACTTGCCTCATCGACACTGATCTCCAGTAACCTAAGTACCAAAGATGTAAGCACAGGCTTGGTTGGAACCTTTTGCTCTAGATCATGTTAAAGTAATAGCCCAATTATTTGGGGAATAGCTAACTCTAAATCAGACAATTATCTGTAACAGAGGACTTTAATGCCCTCCTAATCATAGGGAAAGAAAAAAGGGGTATGTTGGTGTCAGTTCAAATCCTGAAGACAATTTTTGAATTTTCAGTATGAACATTTACACCTGGGAAATATGCAAATACTATAAATCAGGGTTTGGACTTAAAAAAGGGATAGAGAAAATGTAAATAATGCAGATTAAGCTTAAAAGTGTGTTATGCATACTTTGGGGGAGAAGGAGACAAGCTAGTTGTTAAACATTTACCAACATACCTCTGGATAAAAAAGTCTTCATTTTAGCCTGGGAGCACTCTGTCAAACTTGTGGTAGTTAAGTGTGGTGGCAATGATTAAAAGTTCTGTTGACCTGTTCTTCTAAGGAAAAGGATCTACAGCCACTATACTCTATCCACAGGGGTGGGGAACCTGCAGCCTCAACGCCAAATGGGGTCCTCTAGGTCCTCAAGTGCAGCTCTTTGACTGAATCCAAACTTCATAGAACAAATCCCCTTAATAAAAGGATTTGTCCTATAAAACTTGGACCCAGTCAAAAGGCCATACCCAAGGACCTACAGGGCTAGATGTGGCCTCCAGGCCACAAATTCCCGAGATTACAGCTGATGAGCGGGTGACCTTGAAGAGGTCAGCCTAAAATGCTGGTAACAGGGAACAATCCTCAACATGCCTGCAGTTGACACAAGAGCAGTGGAGCAACTCCCAACAGAGAATTTGTGCCCTGTAGGCACGGGGAGACTTGGCTAGGACTAGTAGAAAACTCTCCCAGTAGAGATACCACACCCAGCAGGGAGCTAGCCCAGTGAGCAAAGTTTACTAAGTATTTATTAAGCTTGTACTTTGTGCCAGGAACTATGCTAAGTGCTAGGAACAGAAAGGTAAAAACAGTCCCTACCCTCTAGGAGAGACAAGTAAATAATTAGGCACATAGAAAATAGAGGGAGAGGAAATAAAAGGTAAGCTCCGAAGGGAAGGCATTAGCAGGTGGAAGGCCTGGAAAAGGTCTTAAGAAAGTGGAATTTGGGGGCAACTAGGTGGCGCAGTGGATAGAGAACCAGCCCTGAAGTCAGGAGGACCTGAGTTCAAATCCAGCCTCAGACTAAACACTTGACACTTACTAGCTGTGTGACCCTAGGTAAGTCACTTAACCCTAACTGCCTAAAAAACAAAACAAGAAAGTGGAATTTGAGCTGAACCTCAATAAAATCTCTAAGATGGAAGGCACCAACGGTTCCTTACTAGGGTCCATTCTGCCCAGATGTTAAAGGGTACAGGCTGTTTACACATCACACTCTCATAGAGTAAGTAAGACCATGGTTTTACCGCATCTGCGGCTAACTCATAGGTTTTTGTTACCACTGGCAAAGATTCCTTTCATTGCCATGGAAAGAAGCAGGCAACGTGGAACAGTGGTGAAAGCACTGGATTTGCATTCAGGAGACATGCTTGAATCTTATCTCTACCACTTAATTACCTGTGTGACATCTGGGCAAGTGACTTCAACTGTCAGGAGTCTCCATTTCCTCCTCTGTAAAACAGAGGGCTTAGACTACATGAGCACTGTTCATTTCAACTCTAAAATTTTAAGTATGTGTAAGGAGAGGAAAGATTTGCAGGAGGTCAGGACAATCCTACAGCTCCATCCTGTTACCTCCACTCTTACTGAGTGAAAGTCCAGAGTGATATGCCTAGACTTACGGCTAGTTGTGAAGGTCATGATAGAAAGTGAAAAAAATTTACTCACCTTAACACAAGTATCAGACTAGAGTGGGGAAGCTGCCCCTTAAAAGGAAGCGAAGATGTGTCCTGAAAGACTCTCATTATGGGGGGGGGGTGGGGGGAGTGAGGGGGAGGAGGTATATATGAGAGTTTGACTTGCCAAAAGAAAAAACAAAACAAAACAAAACTGCCAAAGCCCTCTGAGGCTGTGGGCTTTTCCTCCCAAAGACTTGTCCTCACTTTCCAATGAAGAAGAGAATGCGTATTAGCTGCCACTCAATAGAGAACCACCAAGTGACAACAGCAACTGCTCAAGGAAGAACCAAGCAATGGCAGTAGTAGCTCAGCAGAGAACCAAATGAAGGCAGCCAAGAAGAGGAAAGTCTAGATGACGTGGGTAAAACCACAGATGACATCAGCAGCTCTGCATGGAAGGAGCAAGCAGCGGATTCAGAGGCAGAGGAGAGCTCCAGGGAGCATGGAATCCAAGAAATATGAGTGCTGGGCTACATGTATACTTTCCCACTGGCAACTTGAAAATCTGTGCCCCCATACATATAGGGTAGGTGGAGAGAATGGATTTTCCTCATTACTTATTTTGCCATAATAAATACAGATACACACACACACTCATTTCAATTTTGGCTAGGCAATAGGGCTAAGTGACTTGCCCAGGGTCACATAGCTAGTTAAGTGTCAAGTGTCTGAGAATGGATGTGAACTTAGGTCCTCCTGACTCCACAGCTGGTGCTCTATCCACTGTGCCACCTAGCTGCCCCTCATAATATTTAATTAAATGCCTTTGCTTTGAGTTTATAGGTTTTCCTTTGGTTTAGGAACACTGGATAGAGGTCACATGAAGTGTGGCTTTGACTATATAGTAACTCAAACCATGCTTTGAACCTGGGTGAAGTTTTCATAGGCTGACATTGAGAAGTGCCCTGATATTTTTATAAAGGGCTACAAAATTCACAAAGTGTTTCATCCAGACTGTGCCCATTAACCACGAGTGTCCCTTAGGACTATGGCTTGGGCCTTCTTATCTTCTCCCTCAATTCTATTTCACTTGGTGATTTCATCAGCTCCCAGGGATTCAATTTCTCTCTCTATGCAGATGATTCTCAGATTTGTTTATCTATCCCTAACTTCTCACGTGACATCTCTAGTTCTGCCTATTCCAGAGAATCAAAAGGTCAAGAATTCAATAAAATTAATAGAAAAAAGTGGGAGGGAAGGAAACCTAGGAGTACCAAATCTCAAACTATACCGTGAAGCAGGAATCATCAAATCACTTTGGTACTGGGGTAAGAAATAGAGGAACTGATCAGTGGAACAGATTAAGTACCAGAAGCAAATGAGTACAAACAAACAGCCCAGTGTTTGATAAATCTCCCAGTCCCAGCTATTGGCTCAAGAACTCACTATCTGACAAAAACTGCTGGGAAATTGGACAGCAGTCTGGCAAAAACTAGGTGTAGAAGAACATCTCACACTGTATACCAAGACAAGCTCCAAATTTGTACATGATTTAGACATAAAGGGTGACATCATAAACAAATTAGAAGAGCAAGGAAGAAATTACCTGTCAGATCTATGGTTAAGAGAAGAGTTTATGACCAAATGAGACAGAGAGGATCACCAGAGGTAAAAATGGACATTCTGATTACATAAAATTGAAGTTTGTACACAAGCAAAACCAATGCAGCTAAAATTAGGAGAGAAATAGGTAAATGGCAGGGAGGGGAGGGGAAAATCTTTGCCCTCAAAGAGCTTATATTCTATAAAGCAGGAAGATGCCATTTAGTGAGGTTGCATAGGACAAGGAAGCTTACAGAAGATTCCAGAAAAGGGAAGGGACAGCAGGTAGAAGAAGCCTGTGCCCCCTCCCTTCAAAAAATAAATTCATAAAACCAGGTAAGAATTTTGAAAATAAAGTTAAGAGTATAAGAAATAGTAGGCCAGTTGTTAGACTTACACGTGAAGCACCAGGTAAATCTGTAAAGGTTTACATATAGTTAAATACCATACTTTAATATGTTATAGGTTTATATACAATTACCATGTGATACTTTATTTTATTCCATTTGTTGATACATATGTTTTATTGGTTGAAAATGTTAATCTATGTGTATTTGTTGCTGATTTGTATATACAGAATCTTACGTAATTTATACATTTAGTTGTCTATCTGCTCAGATGATTGTGTATATATGTATATTTATATATATATACATACACACATTCTCTCTCAAGATTATTTTTGACCATATATGTTGATTGCCTGGAATGAGAAAAAATAGCATTGATATAATATAAAATATTATGAAAATATCTGGCTTTTTTTGTTAGCTGATGTTACACACTCTCCTCCCCATTTTTGAATTTTAATTTGCAGAGGAGTGAAAATATTCACTGGTGGGAAGATGTGAGGTATGCTGTTCCTATAAGACCCTTTTCATATAAAACAATTTAGTAATGAAATGGACAGAATAAGCATTTTTGAGTAAAGGAAAAGATGTATATCAACTGACAAAAAAGAAATGATATTGTCACTGTCACAGATGAATCTTTTGATTCTGACAAAGAGCAGGAAAATAATTTTGTTT
This sequence comes from Vombatus ursinus, assembly GCF_900497805.2. Taxonomy (NCBI): domain Eukaryota; kingdom Metazoa; phylum Chordata; class Mammalia; order Diprotodontia; family Vombatidae; genus Vombatus; species Vombatus ursinus. Next base: position 8,366,394 of record NW_020954953.1, on the reverse strand, counting down.
TTAATAAAAACTAATACTTGTGCATGAACAAACACATATTTCAGGTGAGATGTGAGCAGTTTTAGAGAGAAAATGAACTGTGAAGTAACATAAAAATTCTCAAATGCGAATGATGTACAATAATTTTCTTATGTGGGAACAGTTTGGTGCTACAAAGAAACAAATAAAGAGCTTATATTTATTAAAAAGTGTAGAAAAGGGAGTATAAAGAAATAGTTTCAAGGACACCAAAGAACGAATGAATACAGATTTTAGAGCTTTTGAGCACTATGGACCCTCACCTCTTTAGGGTTAGAGTTGCATAGGTTTTATAATTGAAGAGGGTAAAACTAACAATGAGAAATTACATAAACAACTGGATGCTGATTTAAGATTTTTAAAGGATTATTGATCTGCTAGGAGAAATTTAGGGTTATTCCTTTTTAAGTTAAAGGTGAGTCACTGAAAGGCATGAGCTTTTCTTTTAAGCTATTAAAGTAAGCAAAAATGGGCATAGGACGCTTAAACAGGAATACGTGAAGATGCACGGTGGGGGGGGGGGAGGGTTAACCACTTGCTGTCAGAGTTGCCGCAGTTAATTATCTGTCAGGCTTCGGCTAAGCGATTCCCGGTTGGTGGAAGAGACACAACTTAACTGGCCAAGGGCTTCCTGACATTGGTTACCCTTCAGTGCCACCTACCGTTGGAGAGAGGTGAAGCTTCTCACAAGGGTCTATTACTCTCTACTGCCATCTCTGGCTAGAGCAGGAAAAGCAGAGAGGACTTTATAGTTGCTTGCCAGGTCAGTTTGCCTGGCTTAAAAAGGTAATTTAAGCTGCGTTGCTATGAGATTGATTATACAACGCAGCATCTGGGTGAGAGAATCCTTGAGATAACCACTCTGATGAGCTGTGTTGTTCTCTGGCTTAAAGAGAATTGCTATTCATATTAACAGGTTAACACTTTCTAAACACCTTTCTAATGGTGATTATAAATTGAAAGAGTTTGCAAATGCTCTATATTTGAGTAAAGAAGAGGATTTCCCTGACTGAAGAGAGGTGAGGACTAACAGTCGGGAGCAGAAGAAGTTTCCTGTGGTGCATGTTTTCCTGAATAAATGAAGGACATTAGAGTTTGTATTCCAGAGCTGCGAAGGCTTCCCCCTCATTGGAGGATGACTAAAGTGTGAATAGATCAGTCTTAAAGCAAGATAATTTCCAGTCTAAGTTAGGTGGATACAGAATAATGCAATTGATGGAGGATGCTCCCACAGCACCTAGATTGGCTTAACTAACTCAGTTATTCTCAACCTTTTTTTTTTTTTTTTTTGCTCCTATCACAGTATTCATGGCACACTGAATTAAACACTCAGTGCTGCACCCCCCCCAAAAAAAGGATTCCTCCAACAAATGCAAACCAATATCTTCTCCACAACTTTTAATCTCAGAGAACTGCCTGATTTACCCAGGGACATATAGCCAGTATATGTTAGAGGGAGGACTTGAATCCAGGTCCTCAATCTCTATTCACCATATTAGGTTGCTTCTCACTCCCAGGTCCAGGTCTATCTAGATAGATGTATAGATAGATGGATAGATGGATAGAGAGACATAGAGAGATAGATGGATATATGGATGGATAGATGGATAGAGATAGATGGATATAGATGGATAGATGGATGGACAGATGGAAAGATGGATAGACAGATGGAGAGAAAGATGGTTGGATGGATGGATGGATGGATGCAGGCCAGTAATTATTAGTATGAAAAGTTAGTAGACTACAGTTTTAATTTAATGTCTCTCCCATTAACTAGCTGTGTGACTTTGGCAGAGTCATAACCTTTCTGGGTCTCATACTCCTCATCTATAGTTGCTGTTATTGGTCTTTCATCCTTGAAAAGAACCAATGACATCAGGAAGGTGATATCTTGACTTGCAACTGAATTGTATTTAAGTGAGACAGAACTGTGCAAAGTCATTAGCCTCACTCTCTCCTCCGGAGTCATCAGAGTCCAGTGGCAAAACATAAGTCGAAACAACTGGCAACGGCCCACGATGCAGTGGGAAACCTTGACCTTTTCAAGCTAAAGTCTTTCCTAGGTCTCAGTTTGTCTAAGACAGGTAAGTACCACCAGGATTTTATGCACTGAGAGTAGAGGTTTTTCCCACTTAACCTTGTTTGCTGGCCTTTTGAAAAAACCTACCTCAAGCCTGTAAATTCTATTTCCAACCCGACAGGTGAAATTCATAAAAGGAAAGAAAATCCATTTGTGAACATCAGGATCACATTACTCACCAGTCAGTACTTAGGGAGCACTCAGCATGCAGGATGCTGTAAGACTAATGCAAAACAAATGGCTTCATATGTATAATGGGTGTTGTGTTTCTTGCCTTTAGGATGAATGGTAGAGGGAGAGAGAGAATTTGACACTAAAAATAAAAATTAAATTAATTTTTTAAAAAGACTAATGTAAAACAATATACAACATATTTTCCAAATTGTTCTAGTTCAAGAGAGCAAACTCAAAGGGATCTATGATCTCATTAATTTGCATGTTTCCTCCAACAAAGCCTGCTCATCCTTCACTAACTCTTGGCAATATCCTTCCATGAGGGCCATCTACAGTCTTCCCGTATTATATCTAGCCACTGGACGCAGATGGCTCCAGAGAAGAAAGTGAGGCTGGTGCCTCTGCACAGTCCTCCCTCACTTAAATCCAATTCACTTGCAAGTAGTGGCATCATCTGCCAGGTGCCAAGGTCCTTCAGAACAAAGAACAAAGAACAACAACAAGGTCCTTCCATAGATTTGCCACTGGGTGAAAAATGTCTCTTGCCCAAATTCTGACATAACTGGAGGGGTAACCTAGGAAGTTTGTCCACCAGTACACACACAGATCTGGGGAAAACTGGACCAATGGGCACGTGGGACTCTGAATTAAGCAGCAGGAGGAGAGTGTCCTGGGCTGCTTTCAGGATCCTGCAAAGCTTAGGCACTCAGAAAGCCAGGAAAGGGGAAACAGGAAGCCTAGGAAATAGCCAAAGAAAAGAACATCCCAATTGGCCTGACCCCTCCATCCCCCTCTTCCTGAGGCTCAGGACTCCCAGGGCTGGGCCTCCAAGGGGCTCAAAATTCAGCTCCCTGTTAAGGGCAGACACTCTGCAGCCTGCAGAGAAGCCTTGAACCCAGGGAAGAAGCCCACCGCACACAAGTGAGTTCTGATCCTGCCCCACCCGCCCCACTGCTGTCCCCGGGGCTGCCCAGGCCCGGAGGGGCCCAGCCGGGATCCTAAGCCCGCTCCCCGGCCCCTCCAGCTCGGCGCTCCCAGACAGCAGCCTGCAGCCCGGGAGAGGCCGCCTCGACGCCACGCGCGCCCGCCCTTCGCCCCCTTCCGACCTTCCCGGCGGCCCGAGAAGGAGACGAGAGCCCCGGCGCGGGGGCTTCTTTACCCAGAAAGTCGGAGCCCAGAACGAGCTCCTCCAGCAAGGGCAGCTTCTGCTCAAAGCCGTCGGCGCCCAACTCCATGGCCGACCACGTGCGCACTGAGGCCTGCCGGGGGCCTCTTCCTGCGGCCCGCCCCCGGGGCGATCCCGGAGACCGCCGGCTTCTTAAAGGGGAAGCGCCCCGCCCTCACCCCAGGCCCGGCCAGGGCCCCTTCCCGCCGAGCTGCACGAGGGCACGTGGGGCGATGGAAGAGGGGGAGGGGAGGGGGAGACTGGAAGACTGAAGGAGGGGGGAGGGGGGAAGAGAGAAAGAAGGGAGAGGGGAGGAGGAAGAGGAGAAGAAGAAGGAGGAGAAGGAGAGAGAAAGGAGGGGGAGATTGAAGGAGGGGGAAGGGGGAAGAGGGAAAGAAGGGAGAGGGGAGAAGAAAAAGGAAAGGGGGAGGGGGAGACTTTCCAGACTGAAAGAGGGGGGAAGAGAGAAAGAAGGGAGAGGGGAGGAAGGAGAGGAGGAGGAGGAAGAGGAGAAAAGGAAGAGAAGGAGAGGAAGAAGCAGGAAGAGGAGAGAGGGGAAGGAGGGGGAGACTGAAAGAGGGGGAGGGGGAAGAGGGAAAGAAGGGAGAGGGGAGGAGGAAGAGGAAAGGAGGAGGGAGGAAAGGAGGAGGAGGAGAAGGGAAGAAGCAGGAAGAGGAGGGAGAGGAAGGAGGAGGAGGGGGAGAGGGAAAGGAGGGGGAGATTGAAGGAGGGGGGGAGGGGTAAGAGGGAAAGAAGGGAGAGGGGAAAGAGGAAAGGAGGAGGGGGAGGGGGAAGGGAAGGAGGAGCTGAAGGGAAAGGAAGGGAAGGCTGAAGGAGTGGGGAAGGAGGAAGAGAAAGAACAAGAGGGGGAGGAAGAAGAGGAAAGGAGGAGAGGAAGAGAAGCAGCAGCAGGGGGAGGGAGGAAGAGGAGGGGAAGACTAAAGGACTGAAGGAAGGGGGAAAAGAGGAAGAAGGGAGAGGGGAAGAGGACGAGGAAAGGAAGAAGCAGGAGGAAGATGGAGGACGAGAGAGGGAGAGGAGAGGGAGAGGGAAAGGCTCATCTGTAGAATGAATATGTTGGACTATAGACTTCCTAACATTCCCTTCAGCTCTCCAGATCTCATAGTTTTGTGATTCTCCGGTGGAGAATAAGGAGATTACTCAACAGAAAGTAAAGCAGAATGGCTGGACATAGGAATAGTTAAATGAATTGTTTCTCTGAAGCTACAAGTGCAACTTGGGTTACTCAAGGTTAAGTACAAATTTACTCATGAGCAGAACAAGCCCAGACAAATTTAGAGCAAACATTTTATTTTGGATTGTGCTGCCCTGAGAATGCTAACTTTTCACGTCTCCACTTTCCCAGGCTATGGGGCAGAGACACTGGCATACTCTGGAGCTGGGGGGGCTAAGTCTGCAGGAGAGATTTCGTCACCCACCTGTGTGTTACCACTTCATTACAACTGTCACAACCCATCCTGGAACAATGGCTGGAGCACATTACTTAACCTCTCTGGTCCTGACCTCCCTCCTGTAAAATAAGAGGTCCGGACTTAAATGACCTCCAAGATTCTTCCAGTTGTGATCCTGGGACTCTCCAATCCACTAGGCACCTTCCTCCATTACAGCATGCAATCTATTCAACTGGAGGCAGCTAGGCACTCAGTGACTAGAGATCTGGGGCCAAAGTCAGCAAGACCCAAGTTCAGATTTGACTTCAGACACACTTACTAACTGTGGGACTGTAGGCAAAGCACTTAACCTGGCTGCCTCAGCTTCCTCAACTGTAAAATGGGGCTGATAATAGCACCTACCTCCCAAGGTTATTGTGAGGGTTAAAAGAGATATTTATAAAGCACTTAGCACAGTGCCCAGAATGTAGTGAGTACTTAATAAATGTTCATTCCCTCTTTTCCTTCCTGTTATCCCTCACTCTAGGGTAGCTAGGTGGTGTGGTGGATAGAGTGCTGGGTCTGTTGTGAGGAAGACCTGAGTTCAAATCCAGCCTCAGATACTTATTAGCTATGTGACCCTGGGCAAGTCACTTAACCCTGTTTGCTTCAATTTCCTCTTCTGTAAAATGAACTGCAGAAGGAAATGGCAAACAACTCCAGTATCTTCGCCAAGAATATTCCAAATGGGTTATGAATACAACTGAACAACATTATTTTAGGATATCTTCTCCAATGCTAAAATCTACTAGATTATCGAACAGTTTCCCCAAAAGAATCTAGAGGAAACTGAGTCATTAAATTCAACTAAACTAATTCAACATAATAACACAGCAGGTAGAGCTATCTGGTTAGTCAGTCATTAGCATCCATGTGCCAAGAACTGTGCTAAGCACCGTGGATACAAAGAACAATAAAAGATAGTCCTTGCCCTCTAGTAGCTAACAATCCCACCACCACCTAGAACAGAAATAAAATATTTTTCATATCTAGTTTCCCATTATGACTTCCCATTATACAAAAAGATATCAGAGTGGGAAGAAAGAAAAGGGGAAGATTGGTAGCTTTATTCCTAAGAAGAGTACTACAGATCCTTAAGGTTAGAAAGGGCAGCTTCTCCTTTTCCCAGTTAAAAACAGGCCCCAGATTCTAACTTCTACCATACAAACTGCCCCATGGTGATTATTTTCTATTGTTACTGGTGTTTTGTAAAAATTACACACAAAAATAAATTTTCTGTAGGGAAGGTAAGTGTCATGAATTATAAATTATATCTTTATAAAAAAACTCACCCCAAATAAAGAAAGAGGAAAAGAACCCATTTGCACAAAAATATAGCAGTTCTTTGTGTCATCAAAGAAACTAAGAAGTGCCCATCAACTAGGGAATGACTGAACAAGTATAATGAAATACTGTTATCCTCTTATGAAATGACAGAAGGGGCAGTTTCAGAGAAACCTGGAAAGACTTGTATAAACTGACACAATGAAGTGAGTAGAACCAGTAGAACAATTTATCCTATAACAACACAGTAAAGGCAAACAACTTTGAAAGACTTTAGAACTCTAAGGTAATGACCCACTGTAATTACAGGGGACCAATGATAAAGCATGTTAACTCACCTCCTGGCAGATAGTGATATACTCAGGATGCAGAATGAGCCATATTTTTGGACATGGTCAATGTGGAAATTTGTTTTGAGTACCTATGCACATTTCTTTTGTTTATTTTTGTTTTCTTGCTAGACAATGGGGTTAAGTGACTTGCCCAGGGTCACAGAGCTACTAAGTGTCAAGTGTCTGAGGTCAAATTTGAACTCAGGTCCTGTGCTCTATCCACTACAACATCTAGCTGCCCTACACATTTCTTATAAGGATTTTGCTTTTTTTTTTTTCAATAGAGGGAGGTGAAAGAGAAAATAAATACAAATTAAAAATAAACTCTAAAAAAATAAAAAGAACTCAAGGATAAGAGGAAGAGTACAGTGGTTCTTTTAAGATGGAATCTATGTCACTCCTTTTATTCATCATTTTTTTCTCATATTAAAAGTTCCAAAGATATTTTCTAAAATGTTCTAACTTGTCCTTCTTTGAGGTTCATTCAATCCAAATTAAGATTCTGGTAATTACAACCTATCTGCCCCCACATCATCCTCCCTTCCTTCCTCAGTGAGTTTAGTGCCTGGCTCAATCTTTCTTTCTATCCCATCCCAACTCTTGTCCTCATACAGGAGGAGATTTTATATACGTGTTTGTATACGTACATACACACACACACACACACACACACACACACACAGAAACTGGGGAGAGGGCTTTGAGGGAGTATCCCAGTTCCTCAGTCTACTTAATTTCCATGACCTGTTCCTCCATTCTTTCTCAGCTACAGAGACGAGCATATCCCTGATCCTGTCATCACCCACAGGTGGAAACACCACCACTGGAGATAGAGTGAACCTAGTCCGCACAGGAATGACTTCCTCCAGTACCATTCAGCAGCATGGGAGTAAAAGCAGACAGGGTGATGGTGGGAATCATCCAGGTTTGGGGTTTGGAAAGGGATGGCCAACAATTAGATAAAAGGGGCAAAGCATTCAGTGGTAAAAAGACAGCTCAAGTGGAACTGTTTTTATAAGGTCAAGATTTTGAAGGGAGGAAAAATGAGTGATTTATGTAGTTCTGTCCCTTTAGAATTTAAAAAAAAAAAGACCCTAAAGGACTTATGATGAAAAATGCTATACATCCCCATACAAACAACTGATGGTGTCTGAATGCAAATTGAAGCATACTTTTTTTTTTAGTTTGGGTTTTTTTGGGTCTATTTTCTTTCACAATGTGACTATTATGGACATGTTTTGCATGACTGCACATGTATAACCTATATCTAATTGTTTGTCTTCCCAATGAGAGGGGTAGGAGAGAATTTGGAACTCAGTTTTAAAAATGAATGTTAAAAATTATTTTTACATATAACTATGAAAAAATGAAATACTAAATAAAAAAGAAATTTTAAAAATACCCAAAATATGTATTTCTAGCAGTGAAGGAAAGAAGTAAAAGATAATATGAGAAATTCAGCTAAAATTATAAACATTTTAAGTGCCCCAGGCCCTGCTTGTCAAGGTTAAGGGGGAGAGAAGAGAAGAATCTAGAAAGTTAAAGACTCCAAGAGAATAGTGGCTGTTGAAAAGCTAATCAGCTTTTGTGTGTGGTATGAAGCAAGGATTATTGTCTTGTTTTGTTTATTGCACCATTTTCACTCCCAAGCTCATAAAAAAACCACTGAGAATCTCTAACAGAATTAAGTCAGCCAAACAGTACAATAAAAGATCATAAAATCATAGATCTAGAGTTGGGACATCTAAGATCATTTAGTCCAACCTCCTCGGGTTGGGTTAGGTTTGACATGAAAACACTAAGACCCAGAGAGATGATTAAGTAACTTGCCCTGTATGACTACACAGGTAATAAATAACTCAGACAGGATTTGAACTCTGATTCCAAATCTAGAGCTCTTTCCACTAAATCATGAAAAGAAGACTGTTGGAAAATGCACAATCTATAGGTAGAGACATATATAATGAAACATGGCATTCATCCATTTAACAAATATTTATTGATTCCCTACTATTTACTAGATAGAAAGAGATATTACTCAACACTTATTAAGCACCTACTGTGTGCCAGGCACTGTGATAAGAGCTGGGGATACAAAAAGAGGCAAAAGACAGCCTTATCCTCAAAGAGCTTACAAAAAAAACACATGGGTTGTTGCCACCTTCTAGAGAAGAGGTCAGGAAACTATGGCCTAGTCCACAGCCTGATTTTGTACTACCTCTTTAGGATGAGAATGATTTTTTACATTTTAAAATAAAGTGTTACTATATTTAAAAATGTAAAAATCATTCTTAGTGGTGCAAAAAAGGCCTGCTGGCTGGCCGGCTGTAGTTTGCAGACCCCTACAATGTTCAAAAGTCCAAAGCTTTACTTCAAGTGCAATCTTAAAAATGGGTAGGCAAGTATAGTGACCTTTCCATAGGGAATGCTTCACTAAAAAGATGGGACTTGAGCGGATTCCCAAGGGCTGTTAGATTTGAACTGGGGGCACCTCTGTGTGGACATTCTGACATTCCAATTTTTTTGTTTTTTATTGAGGTTAGGGGGACTAGAGAACAACACAATCAAACATCTCTCGTTTCCTTGGATCAAGCCTATCTGAATGTTATTTTGAACTGGTTTTCAGTTTCTACAAATCAAACCTGTACCCCAAGAGTCTCCACTATTTCAAAGATGTTCTAGCAATAATGATTCTTGATATTGTCATCCTATGCTTTCCTGTTTACTTCTTTCCCTCTCTTTAAGCAAATACTTAAACATATCAGGAGAGTTCCCAATTAAAGGGATCTTGGAGTGAATCAATTTTGTAAAATAGGTTGTCAATCACTCTAATTTATTTGTTAAAAGATGGATTTTCCTATTTTGTATCTTCTTGAAAATGGCATCTGTAAAAAAAAAAAAAAAAATCAGATCACATACCCAACATATGGGCCAAAAAGAAAACTTTATAGTTTAGTGAAAAAGGGGTGGGGGGAGGGCATCGAGGGGGACTATCACTTTGATTTGTGCTTAAGGCAGTATATAAGACCAACTGTTGAAAAGTCAACAGTTTCAATTCTCCCAGTCATTAATGGCTATAAATCCTGGGTGTTGAAATACAAATAGGACATGAATGCCCCATCCAGAGTAGCAAGACCTTTCCCACCACCCTTCAGGATTGATATGTCTTTTATCCTGGAACAGGCAATTCTGGGCAATAACTTGAATGGTTGCTTCTATTTTTCCCAAGGGTGGGTGGGGAGTGTGGGATAAAAAGCATCGACATACAAAGAAAGTAAAGTTGGGTAAATGACCCATCTAACATAAGAGTCTTATAAAGATTTCTGTGAAGCTAAATACGGATTAATTAACTTAGAGGAAGCCTAAATAAATTTCCTTAACTGTACCCTCAGTTTTTGAGATATAAGATGCCAGTGGTGCAGATCATGCCTTCTGGATATTTTGTTCAAAGTCTAAAATAGTATGTTTTGCAATTAAAAACATTGATCAAAAAGTATTCATGCATCGCTCCAAGACAAAGTCTGGGCTAATGTTACTTTTTTCCCTCCCACAAAAGAACACTTACAAGTTATTCTTCCCAATTAAACTTTTTCTTTATTAAATCTACTCAGAAAAGTAGTTTTAAACAGAACCAAAATTACCCTAAACCCATCAATCATTTACTCTTCTCATGATGTTGAAAAGTATTTAAAAAAAAAAAAAGTTAGCATAGCCTTTTATTTATGCAACTTGTATCTCCTCTCACAAGATATTTTTACCAGCCACCCTGGAATCTGATTAATGAATTCACTGACAAATACAGTCATCAAAATGATTTGGGCTTTTGTCCCAATAGTACATTTCTTCCCATGAGCCAATGCTACTGAATCCTCAATTTTGTGGCACCGGAGCGCTGGAAAAGGACACACTTAAGAGATTTGGGGTAGGAAAAGAAACCTCATAAAGATTTAACAAGCCCATCTTAAAATACTCTTAAGAGCCAAGTCATGCAGAATGGCATTCCAAGGGCAAAGTTGAGATGGGGCAACAGTTCCTGAAGCCTTCACTGTATGATCGATGGAGATCCTCCGAGAATGAAAGCCAGAAAGGCCCAAGTAGTAACGACACCACAGATTCTGCAAGGAAATGATGGAAGGTAGATGGCCGTCAAACCAAGGATCACTTGGCTTTTGGGGCTACACTCGAGTTTGGCCGAGTATTTTTCTCTCATCACTTCTAGAGTCTTGTTCATCTAGAAGGGAAATCTTTACTACCCAAGGTCCAGTGCTATCACACTAAACTCATACATATACACATCCCTAAGATGGTGCCTTTGTGTTCCTAGTAAATTTAATTTTCCTAGTAAATTTACAGAGGCTCATAGAAATTAAAAATTAATTTCTTTGGCATCCAAGGGGGCAATTTTAATATAAGCATATATGTAAAAGTTTTATTCAGATGCCATGATCCTCATGTAGCACTTACATAGCTCAAAGACATATAATTAGCTGTTCCCTTGCATTATAAATCATCTAGTGAACATGCCATGATTCAACAAACTGATACCTTCTGTCTGCAAGTGGAGAATGCCACCAAAATGACCCTTTATGACCCTGGCCACTTACTGTAGTATGCAGTTGATATTAGGTGAATGCCTCCAGTATCGGTACAGGGTCACTTGCAAGTCAGGGTGATACCTGTATTCTTGCAACACAATCCTGACACTTGAGAGAGGGGAAAAAAGGCATTTCCTCAGTCAGTTAGTGGTTGGCAATGCACTACACAAGTAAAGAGATAATACTGTACGCATTAGGCTAGAAGCAGGTGAAGCAAGGAAAAGATGCTATTTCAAGGAAGGGGAAAATGAACCCATGAGCCACCTACTCCTTGAACTTGTTGGTCATAAGTAGAAACTGGTTGCAGGTGAATCGTCGGACATCAAATTTGCAGAGGTCCTTGAATTCATAATAGACTTGTTCTTCATCTACCCCAGGCCACCTCTTGACTTTGAGGATAAGGGTGGGTGGCCGGTTGCTGGGGGAATCTGGACCAGAGAAATTCTGGAAAACATTATATATGGACTATCAACACACTGTCCACAGCTTTGAATTTCAAATCTGATATTGCTATTATCTCTACAAACTCAGAGACTATAAACTACATTTAGTCACTACTTTTCATTTTGAAGATCCTTAGACCACCACCAGTTTGCAGGTCTCACAACTAAAAGGTCATAGGATCATGGACTTAGAGCTGGAGAGAAATAGTGAGGTCATTTGGTTCAACTAGTTCACGTCAAAAATGGGGAGATTCAGGGCAAGACAAGTTAAGTGATTTGCCCAGGGTCACCCAGCTAAAAAATGGCAGAGCCAGGATGGACTGGGCCTTAAGAAAATAGACATATATTATACGCTTGAGAAAACTTTAAGAAAACTAGACCCAACAACAAATAATGTAAGCTTGGTTTTTACAGATTTGTCAGGACACAATACACAAGCTGTCGCTCTCCTTTCTACCATCAGTTTTGGTCTCTGAGTAGGTATGGAGAGGCAGTTTGATGAAAATGACAAGCATTTGTTAAGTGCCTGAAAATCTAATCACTGCCCTCAAGAAGCTTATAATCAGCTGGAGGAAAACATGTGCACAGATAGTAAGTAAATATAAAGTACATACAGTAAACACAAGATGCTCAGACCTCAACGGTTTAGGACAATCAAGATGGAGACTAAGGAGTTAGGGACCATACTCAAGTCTGCACAAGTAACTTACCAAAGGGCCGTTCCTGCTCTCTGGCCCTAAGGGAACACCATCCCACCCAGCTTACACAGAGTGAGCTGCAGTGGGCCTACATCCAGGACTGCCCTTATGCTGAAGACAGGGAGAAGCCGCTGGGATCCCTATGCCCAGCACCCCACCCCTTCTCCAGCCCCAACCACCACCAAGCGACTTCCCACTTGGGGCCCCCCAAAGAAAGTAAAGGACTGACACACACAACTACTCACAATTTTAGAGATACATGCTCGGATAAGGTTCACCTGGTTCACATAGGGAGCCAGAACATCAAGATACTGAGGGAACGTGGGCTCCATTCTTATGCCACTGTTAGGAGGGGAAGAGAAAGCCCCCAATCAGTTCTGATACACATATTTAATCACAGTATCCTCTGCATTGGATAAAGACTACAACCTAGGGTCACAGATGAAGAGCTGGGCACATCTTTAGAGATCTCCTCATTTAGCAGAGGCCCAGAGAGATTAACAAATTTGCTTGAGGTCACATCAATAATAAGTAGCTGAGCCAGGATTCGAAGCCAGGTCCCATGACTCCACACCCAGGACTCTTCATTCCAACACACTGCCTCCCACGTCGGGATGGGCGGGGTCTTTAGGAAAGGCTGCTCTATCCATTTCTAGGAACTCCCTCCTCATATTTAACCTTGCTTGCCTTCTTTTTTCTCCTCAGTAAAATAAGGCCACTATTATTCATGGTACTTACTTCACAGGGGTATATTATGAAGAGATTAAAAACTTTTGGAAATCATTAAGTTCCTTCAAGAGAGCACAAATGCTACCTTCTACCTAAGCAAGACCTCTCCTGGTCCCACCAGCAGCTAATGCCTTCCCCTCTGAAGCTATCTTCCACTCCTCCTGTGTGGATCTTCAATGTCCTCGTTTTATTTACATAATATGTTGAAAGCTTCTCCCTGAGGGCAGAGATTATTGTTGCTTTTTCTTTGTATCCCCAACAATTAGCACAGTACCTAGCACATCATAAGCACTTGTGCTGACTGACTGAAAACACTTCCCAATTACAAAAGGCTAAATAAATCTAAGTTTTTAATATCATTTATCATGGTCTAGGTTGTATCAAATAATAAAATTTGTAAAAATTTTATCACCTCCACTAAAGCCCACCTTTGATACTTCACTGTAGCATGGGGGTGACCCTCAAGGTTATTCTGGCTCCAGTTGGCCCTATCAAGTACAGGCCCAGTCTGAAACCAGTCAAGCTAAGTTCTGAGAGTCTCATCACTAAGTATGCCCTCAGTGATAAATATTTGGGCCAACACAACTCATTGACTCAAAGAAGGATCTGTGTTAGTGGAAGAAGTACCCAGACCAACAAAGTCACAGGTCTTTGAAATACTCATCAACTCCAGAGGACCATTTCTACTCCCCTAGCTCCATACTACCAGCAATGGCTCTCTTGACCTGAGACCTGTCTTCTTAGGACAAGGGCCACTGAGGCTCAGAAAAGGAACAGAGGATAAGGGTTAGATAAGAGCAGTAAGGAGTTAGAGCTTTGGAGTCAAGAATAAAAACAAGGGTTAGAGCAGATTATGTCTGCATAATGTCAGCAACTTTATGTCCCTCCCACCCATTGTCTACATTGGACTGGATTAGACTGAGCAGTAGTAGCCAGCAGAAGGGTCTGTAAGCAGGAGGAAAGAAAAGGAGAGCAATCCTTGGTAGCAGTATTGTGAGGAAAGGAGGGGAGTTCTCAGGTTTTGTCCAACCAAAGTGGTCCTATGAGAAAGAAAAGCACATTAGTCAGAACCTGCCAAGTCAGGGGTTTCCCATACTTGTGATGACTCTGTCCTCATTATTCCCCCACAACCAAGATCATGCTGGGTACATAGTAAATGTTCAGAAAGTACTTGTTGATCAACTATTAAAAGTACAAGATGAAAAGAAATACTCACCCAGTTGTTCTATATAGTAGTAAATGTGCCACCTTCAAGAGAACTGGGAGGAAAGAAAATTTGAAAAATAATTGACTCGTTGGCTCAAGTCTCTCCTTTCTCCAATTTATCCTCCACCCAAATGCCAAAGTGATGTTCCTGAAATGCAGATCTAATGATGTCACTCCCTATTCAATAAACTCCAGTGGCTCCCAATAGACTCCAGGATCAAATACAAATTCCTGTTTGGTATTTAAAGCCCTTCTCCACGTGGACCTAACTGACCTCCCCAGCCTTCATACATCACTCCCTTTCCCAAAATCCATGGTCCAGACAGACTAGCCTTCTTGTAATTCCTCACACAGGACAATCGTGTCCCAACTCTGTGCCTTTGTACTGGCCACGCCCCATGCCTGAAAATTCTCCTTTTCCTTCAAATCTCAGCAGAAGTACTACTTTCTACATGAAGTCTGTCTTGACCACACCCCTAAATTGCCTTCTATTTATTTTATATAAAATGTATTTATACATTTTCTCCACCAGTAGAATGTAAGTGTCTTGAGGGCAGAGATTGGACTCGGAATTTCCAATATCTAGCACAGTGCCTCTCGCAGAGCAGGCATCTAATATTTATTAACTGACTCCAAGTTTCATTTTTGTTCCCCATCAGTTTCAGAGTGCTATCACATTATGTTTCTCATCACTGTGGAAAGTGAAAAGTCCCACGAATGTAAATATAAATGTTTTTCCTCATGGTTCCACCATCCTCCCAGTCATTCAAGTTCAAAACCTATCAAGTTTTCATTGACTTCCATGTATTCTCCATCCCCAACTCCAATCAACTGTCAGGTCTTTTATTCTAATTCCACACTATATCTTGTTTCTATTCACTCCTTTTTATGCCCATATTATCATCCTCATTAGGGATCTGGTTGCTTCTGCCCAGGACTATTATTTTTTGTTTTGGATTTTTTTTTTTTAAATGAGGCCGAGTCTCCCTATCTTGCTCAGGCTTTAACCTTACTGCAGCTCAGAATTCACAAAAAAGCAATCCACCAACCTCAGTCTCCTCACAAGACAATGCTGCCACCCCCAGCTTTCCCTGGCCTATTTTTCTAGACTCTTCACTGGCCTCCCTGCCTCTGGTCTCTCTCTTTTCTTTCATCATCCACCCCACACTCCCACCAGAATAATTTCCTGATGCAGGCTCTGAACATGTCACTCCCCTGTTCTAAAACCTCCCCTCAATGGGGCAGCTAGGTGGCGCAGTGGATAGAGCACCGGCCCTGGAATCAGGAGGACCTAACAGACACATAACACTCACTAGCTGTGTGACCCTGAACAAGTCACTTAACCCCATTGCCTAGCAAAAAAAAAAAAAACAAAAAAAAAACCCCAAACAAATAAAACCTCCCCTCAGTTTACCAAATCTTAGCTGGGATGCAAGGCCTCCATAATCTGGCTCCAAATTGCCTTTCCAGACTTATCTTGGACTCTTATCCTTCACATACTCCATAGTCTGCCAAGCCCACATGCTCCAAATAGACTCAATCTCTACAGCTATTAGTGATCTCTCCTTTCCAGAGTCTCTCAGACATTCCCTTCAGACCCCTCCTATGCACTTACCAACTCTAATGAGCCTTGTATTACTTGTACACCTCTCCCTCACACAGACACATGCACAAAGAGCAAGTTTATTGAGGGAAGGGTTGTGTCTTCTTTTACCTTCAGCTCCCTAACACAGTATCTTGCACACAGTAGGTATCTTATAACTATACGAATGGGAATTTTTAAAAAATTAAGTTCCTTTTTTTACCTGATCCACAAAGGAAGGCATCATAAGCTGCTTCATGAGGGTATTTGGTCTCAACTGAAACATTTTCCCCATAAGGTAGAAAAACAGAATTGAGCTATGATTAGAAATGAAACTTGGACCAGCAACTATCTACTCTTTATCCCAATCCAACCAACTTTCTATCTCCTTTGGCATTTAGGACTACGAATGCCTAGCCCATACCTGCCCTTCCCTAAAACCATGTCTAATGCTCCACCTTTTCTCCTCCTAATTTTCTCCTCCTGCCAAAGGAAGAAAAATTAAATGTAGGGGAAAGACAGTGGCAAAGGAAAGAGCTTCCCAAAAGGATAAAATAACTTATTGAACAAAACCGAGAGGACGTATCACAAGATCAATCACAACTTCCCCAGTACCTAGAACACTGTAGGTGCTTAATAATTGCTTCTTGAATCAAACTGAATCAAAGACAACTCAGGTGAGAAATGCCTAGTGAGAATGTGCCTATCTGTCCAACACTTGCTAGGGATAAGGCACATTTCAGGGAAACCTAGCTCCCTGGTCAGTAAGCCAGGAAGCAGGCCTCACTTTAATTGGAACATACCATATTTGATACATTCGCTTGCATGAATGATCACTGGACAAGAATTCTTGGTAGGATTCAGGTCACTATTGGAGAAAGAGCAAAAGGTCAGGTTTTTTTTCTTACTTGAAAATGCTCACTCTTTCACAACAGGGTGTGCACTCACACACCCTCTTTTCCCTTTAACTAAATTAAGACAATCTGAGTCCAAAATACTGTGACTCTTGAAGGGAGAGCTCATTCAAGGGACAGGACAAATAAGAGAACACTGGCAATGACCAAACCACACTGCTCTAAGGGACTTGTCGAATTCCTCTATCACCCCGAACTCTGATCTACGTCCCTGATCTACCTTCTGCCCCGGCCATGAACAGAAGTGCGAGGTATATCTGGATCATTAATCCCCAGGTGGTTGATAGAGACGTTAAAGGCAGATCAAGAAGCTTTACCCATTAAGTCTCTAAACCAGCTGCAGCTGTCATGCCTCTCCCATCCCCACCCTCAACCTGCTGAGCTTCTCAACAGGGAAGTGAACACAGCTGATGCCTCCCTTCTTTGAAAGGAGGGCTTTTCTGTCAGTCTGCAAACCCATACCAACTCAAGGCTGTGGTCAAAGATAAGACAACTCTGCTTCCTAAAAAAGGTTGGGTCTTCACAAAAGCACATTTGACCAGCATCAAAGACATCTTGCTTGCCTGTTTAGGACTTCATAAACCTCCAAAAGATTAGAAGCTCTCGGGAAACTTAGTTCCTGTGAGGGAGGAAAAAAAAAACCAAAAACAAAACTGGGACATGAGAGATGAGGTCAGCTAGGATTTTATACCTTCACCTTAAATACACCCCAAAGGACTCGTAAAATAGCCCTTTGGTGCCCTCCAATGTCGTCCAACAGCATAACCATCCCTGTTCCTCCAATCAAGACTGAATGACTATGCAGTCTCTTTGGGGGTCAGAAAGTAACTCCAATATTGCTGACACACCTCTTTGACAGGAGTACCAAGTGTACCAGTGTACCAAGGTGGTGACCTGAGCCTCAAGTTAGAGGCCCAGGAAACACCTTAAGATTTCCAGGTCTCAAAAGGCCCAGATAACCTCAGAGCCATGAAGGGAATTTTTGGTTCTGAAGCTTCTAAAGAGTCAAGTTTCATCTTGCATTGTCATCCCTACTGCCATCACTAAAACTGACATTTACACAACCCTCTAAGGTTTTGCAAAGTGCTTTACATATATTGCTTCATGTGGCCATCTAGGTCCTCACGTGCAGCCCTTTGACTGAATCCAAATTTCACAGAACAAATCCCTCCCCAACCCTGGATTTGAGAAAGTCCCTGCGCTGATGATCTCAATAAACAAAACAGGTAGGGAAAAACACTGAAGTTTCCATAAAAGACAGAATTGATTTTGTCACCATTCATAATCTTGCACAGGGCAAAACAGCAACAAGTACTAGAGCCTGAACTCTAAAAACTTTATTAGGAAACTGAAGGCAGAAGAAAGATGTACATTGAAACTAACAAAATGCAATTTGTTTATTTACCTTCCAAATCTGTTTTGTCACATTCTTGGTATCTATGAGGACAGGAAACAAGCCATGGATGTTCAGCTTAAACTGCTCATAGGATTCTGAGGAGAGACTCAATCAATCAGCATTTGTTAAGTATTTTATTGTGTGCCTGGCATTGTGTCTGGGGGTGTGAATATAAGACAAGAGCGAAATCTTTGTCCTCAAGAAGGTTAGTTTAGCCAGGGGAGACAAGATAGACATAAGGTGTCTCCAAAACTATTAAAGCTTAAAATTGTACTAAGCCTATGGAAACCCTCTATACTTGGGTAAGGTACTGTCTCCCTTTGTGGTTCTACCCTTTCATATGAAGCAAAGCAGTCTACTTTGCTCAGAGTTCTAAGGGAAAAAGTTACTCTGATTCAGAACTCAAATAACTGATCATTTTGGAATGGAACAAACTGTAGAATATACTGGAGAAGAAATGGGCTGTTTTTTCTGATTATAAAACAAATGTAATTTATTGGATTTTAGACTGAAGATGAGACTTTGGTCACTAATTATAAACTAAGAAGGTATCAAATGAAGAGAGGATGCTGACTCTCATTTCAAAAAGAGAGAGGTGAAAGGGCTGATTTTTAAGAACTTTATCAGCTAAGCTTGAAGCTGGAAGTGACATACAATGAGTTTGGCTGAGGTTCGGTGCCCAGTGAGGAAAGAAGCTTAATAAATAAAAGGCTAAAGCTACCTTCCTAGTGGAGGAGGGTAAAAGGCAGAATGGTGGATATCTTTTGTTCCAAGAAGACAACAAGTGATGAATCACAATAAGCAGCACCTGTTTGACTCCAAGGTCCTCTAGATATTGATGAGGAACATGTATCTGTGGAGGTGGGCAGGTGGCCAGGCAAGAGGGTATATTCTCCCAGTCCCTATAATCCCCTAAAGACTAAAAAATTGTGAGCTTTCTCGGGTCAAGCTCCCTCTCCAAAGCCCCAGGTCAGGTTTTGCTGGGATGGAAAAGGGGCAAGGACATCTCTTTCCCTACCTGGGAGAGGTCTGTAGAACTTTTCATGAAGGTGCAGAAGATCCATCATCATGTTATGTCCCACCAAAGGCTAAAAAGAATAGGGCCAAGAGACATATAAGAAATGAATCAAAGTCACCAAATGCCATCAGTATTTTCCTGCTATTCTGCTTTTTTTTTTTTCTATTCTGGTTTTTTTTTTTTTTTTTGCTTTTTGGTGAGGCAATCAGGATTAAGTGACTTGCCCAGAGTCACACAGCTAATAAGTGTCAAGTCTTTGGTCTGAGACCAGATTTGAACTCAGGTCCTCCTGACTCCAAGGCCGGAGCTCTATCCACTGGACCACCTAGCTGCCCCATCAGTATTTTCTTACAAACAAGTCGGTGTTATCAGTAGCTACAGGTAACCTTTTCAACCTCTTCCCACATCATTCTCTCTTTTCCTTTTAAGAAAAGGGGCTCTTAACAGCCCAAATACCAGGGAGGATCAGGTACTCAACAAGCAATTTTTTAGCACCTGTTATATGCCAGGTGCTCTGCTAAGTTGCCTGGAAAACAAAGACAAAAAGGAAATGGGCCATGTTCTTGAGGAATATTAATAAAAAAATTTTGAAAAAAAAGAGAAGGGAGGGGCAGCTAGGTGGCATAGTGGATAGAGCACCAGCCCTGAAGTCAGGAGGACCTGAGCGCAAATCCAGCCTCAGACCAAACACTTGACACTTACTAGCTATGTGACCCTGGGCAAGTCACTTAACCCCATTGCCTTGCCAAAAAAAAAAAAAAGAGAGAGAGAGAGAGAGAGAAGGGAAGAAAGGAGTACGAAGAACTCAAGGTAAGGTAAGCTTCAGGAATTTCTTAACCATAAAATCAATCACAAGATGCAGGAGAGATAGCGTGCTTTGCTAATAAAAACTACTATTTAATTTAAAATGCAGTACACCAGCACTCTGCTTCAAAACAAACACAAAGCTTCATAACCCAAGAAACAAGGCAACGCTTTACTTAGGGGTAGTCTTTTTCTAAAGTCATCTATCATCACGTGGGTAAAAGTAATAATGGCCAGAAGCCCAGCAAGAGACAACAAGGCAGAACTCTGCGGACCAGTCTGGCTTAGCTAAGAGACACCTCATCAATGAAAAAGTGGCCACAAGGAAATTAATTTTTTTAGCCACAGCAACTTGTGAATATTGCTTAATATGTAATAATAAATAATTGGTTAATTAAATGGGAAGATTGCAATCTGCATTAGAGAGTGGAGACCTCACACGGATGAAATCAACAGTTACTAAAGTAACAGATACTAATGACGATGATGATGATGATGGCTGACATTTATGTAGTATTTTAAGGTGTGTTACATGTGTTATAATATGATTTCATTCAATCTTCATAACAACCCCGTGATGAAGGGAGGGGCTATTATCATCACCACTTCACAGATGGGGAAACCGAGACTTGCCCAGGATCACACAGCAAGTGTCCAAAGAAGGATTCTAACTTGCATCTTCCTGACAGAGTCCACTCTATCCACTGTACCTCCCAGCTGCCCAAAGTAAAATAATGACAGGAACAGGGAGCTAGCTCCCATGGCTAGAGGAATCACTGGCCATGGCCATAAACCTCAACACTGTCAAAAAGCATGCAATACAAATGTGGATCTCTACCTTCTTGGCTTTTACCAGCATCTGGAAAAAAACAGCAAAGCCCCGGGCAGAGAGGAGAATTTTCTCCCTCCTGCAGTCATCATGGTCACGAGAGGAGTTCTCTAGACACCAGCGATATTGCCTGCTCACTTTCTTTACTAGTATCTGCCAGGAGAGATTGAGGACAAGTTATCCTGGCCTTAGACCTGGGGTAAGGGAAAAGAACTCTCCAACATAAGGAAGAAGGATGTAGGGAAGGGGAAAGAAGGAAACCGAGGGCAGGCTGTAATAATCTGGCAGCTAAGTCCAGCCTCCCCAAAACCATCTTTTTTCCAGACTTCCACTGAGGAAACCTGGCATCTGGCCCATGGAGATGGACCTTTCACAGAGCACAAATTTAAATTAGGTTTGGCTGGGTGACAAAGACTGATAAATTAAGAGGCTACCAAGGACTCCTCTAAAGCAAGGCAGAAAACATCCTTTAGTCTAAAAGCACAGAATTCCTAACTCACCCCTTTGTCTTTCATCAGGGTCCAAACTGTGGGGAGAGCCTGCCTCAGTACTAACTGTACCTCAAAAGCCTGGAACCCTGAAGCAAAGAAGGGGAAGCAAGACTGAAAACAAAGACTGAAATTCACAGGTCACATATTCAGATTTGAAAAAAACATTCCACTCTCCCTCCTAAATCTACAACCTTGAGGCAGTTAGACCACAGGAGGAACAAATGGAAAACTATCTCCATATACCCATGAGACATGTTATGGTCAAAGACATGTTTAATACAACCCAGAGTCAGAATTATCTTCCATTCACCTTACATGAGAGAAGTTTAGGCAAAGAGGGAATGCAAGAGGAAAAACAGAATCAATCAATATGAAAACTACTTGGGATTACCCTTAGGGAGAGGTCCCTGAATGCCCATGCATTTATGAATCCCTACGCATTTATGAATCCCCAATCCAGAATGAATCTATTCGCAAGACAGAGGTCACACTTCTACACAGCATGACCCTAAGTTCCCCAAAGAGAAGGGACCAGCATCAGAAGTCCTACCTAAGACCCATGCCTCCCCAACAGGCAGGATCTCAAGAATAAGGAAAAATCCTTGTTTTTTTTTTTTAATCTGGCTAGCAGTTTTATGGGTGGGTGCCATGGACGTGGCCAAGTACCCCTTTCACATTCGCCTATCCACAAAAAGAAGTTTCCTTGCCTACCAGTTATATCAGGAAGTGTCATCCAGTCTCCTTCTTGTGCCATCTCCAACCACCGAGTTACCTCATCAATCACCACCTTCATTTGGTCTTTGTCCAATGTACTATAAATGAAATTCCAAGAAGAAAAGGAGATGAAAATACAACCAAATAAAATGAGATGATTCCAAATAAACCTGACAACCAAACAAAATGAGATGACTTCAAAACTAAGTTACTGTTTCCTGTGTCTCAAGTTCTAGCATGATGATTTAATGGAGAAAATGGGCCACCAAAAAGAGATTACCACTCTTGCTATATAAGTAATAAAAATAATTTTTTTAAAAGATCTATATTTCTCTTTTTAAGAGAGATAAGTTTCCCGATCCCCTCCCTGCCTCACAAGGACATTAGGAGGAAAAAAAATTGTGTTTTCTTCAATGCTAAGTATCCTTATTACTATAGTTCCAAAGGAAAAGAATCATATCATTAAAAAAAAAAAAGCTAGCAACAGAGACCCTGATAAATATAGGCTCATCTATGTCAAAAATACTACCATCTCTTCTCCAACCCTGGTAGGAACAGCCTAGGACCCTGCCCAAAAGGGTCTAGGAATACCAGCACTCTATCCCCTCACCCATCAAGCACCAGCCCTGCTTCCAACCCAGGCTCACAGCCAATATCTAAGAGAATAATCCTATGTAGAGATGTGACCTGGCACCTGCCTCGGCAGATGCTACAAACCCTACCTCCTCAACAACTACAGTTACTGAAAATCCAAAAAGTCCTTGGCATTGACAAACAAACAGTTCAACATCAGAAAGAAATATAGGATTACCAATGGAAATAACACTAAAAAGGATGGATGACCATCTGTTTTGCTCTACACCCTAACGACCTTTCTCTGGGCCCTGCAACTGAACCCTCCTATATGTGCTGTCTGTCACTATTAGATATAAACTCCTTCAGAGCAGAGACTATCTTGCTTTTCTACACGTGAGCCAAGTGCTTTTTGTACACAGAAAGTGCTTATATTAAATGCCTTTTTATTTATCCCTTCATTTGGGTAAAAAAAAAAATGGAATTGCTATTTGGGAAATAAGGGCAACCATTAGCCTCTGATGTTTAAAAAAGGAGGAAAAGGTTGAAATTTCAGGCTTTTTCCCTAAGAAGGAATGCTTTTTAATTAGGGAAATAAAAACAAGTAGAATTTTGGGGAAAACCTCAACACTCATGAAGATAGCTGGATGGATTTCAATGCTCCTTCTGGTTTTCTGATTCTATGAAACTTGTATCACACATGGACTACTTTCACCAATAGCTAACAGCTAACATTTGCTCTCCCAAATGCTAATGAATACTTCTCTGGCACATCAGTACCAAATATATAACTACAAAAGTTGAGCTTGTACATACTTTTAGAGAAGGCTGTATAAACTAAGGAGAAAAGACTTTACCTACGAACTTTCCAATTCCCTGTTAAAAGGTCTTGCTTAATTTTCTTCTCCTGTTCTTCATTCATATATGGGATCCCATTTTTGAGAAACTAAATAGAAAAAAAATGCAGTCATCATCCGACGTGCCAGGCACCATAAAGCTAAAAGGAAATTTTGGTTTGAAGGGTGTGAATAAGAGACAGGGAAAGGCCTTAGCTCTTCTTCCTTATAAATAAGTCCTTTCGAGATTGTACTCTCCCCACCTACTGCACTGGCGAAAGTTGAGCAAAGGAAAAAAAAAACCAACAAACAACATACCTTATTATAATCGAAACCATATTGATTCAAAAATAGAATACTAGAGGCCTGGAAGGAGAACTCTGAATCCATAATCCCAAGTGTGGTAGGGAAGAGGAAGAAGTTATATGAATGGGCTATATACCTATTTAAAAAAAAAAAGAAAAGAAACACAGAGTAAAATTTTTTTTTTAAATATTGGACACTTGCAGTATCTTTCAGTTTCCTGCACTCAAATGTGATTCGTACCAAAATAAAATAAAACAAATAAAAGATCAAGGTCCATGGTCTAGCAAAATGCCTCATACATAATAGAAGTAGATACTTAAAGATTTAGGAGGGTACAGGTTGGTTATGTTTTATGTGATAGCTTTTTTTCTTTTTTATTTCTTAACAATTTTTATGGGGGCAGACCTGTCATTTCATTGGGACAAGGAGCTCTCAATGAGGAAACCCTTTCCACCCAAGCAACTTTGCACCTCCCACCTCCTCTGAACTTACCAAGCATTTCCTGGGATATCAAGATGGTAAGTGAAATTTCAATTTAAGTGAAATTACCCAGGGCCACAAAGCCAATATTTGTCAGACTCTGCAGTCAGTTCTCAATCCACTATATCATACTGCCTCTTGCTACTTCTTTTTTTTTTTTTTTACACTGTTGAGATTTCCCAGTCCCACCTCTGAAAAAGAACCCTCTTTTTTTCTGACAGAAAAGTTTAGTTCATCAAAACAAACCAAAATACCAATATCTTAAAGAATACGCTGCATTCTACATCTGCTGTACATGAGGTATACCTCATCCACAGTTGTTGAATTTTATTGAAAAAAGTCTTCATACTTACTTGTTTGACTTTCTTCCCATACTTGAAAACATTGACAATCCTAAAAGAATGAAAAAAGAGTTGGGGGGGGGGGGGAGAAGGATGAGGTTATAATGAACTTTAGTTATATTCCCATCCCTTCAAACCACAAATTAAGAGCCATTTTTTTTTTTGGTAATACTCTGTGTATCCACACTTCCAAGAAAAGAAAACATACAGTTCCTAAACGTGATCTTGCTATTATATATAGGGGCAACTGCTACAGGTTGTTCTCTACCTGCTTCTGAGTAAAAACTTGTTAATTAAGTATCTGAAGACAAAAGTATGTCTTCTCTTAGGCAGAGAAATGAATATTGAAGACAGAGGCTTCACAAGTAAATGAACAAGAGATGTGAAAGAATCAGGAATAGGTCAGGCTTCAATATCTCTACGGGAATGTTTGGGGACAAAAAAGGAGACAGGCAGATTAACAATAGTTTTAGGACAGAACATATCCCGATGATCTGATCAAGAAGAAGCTGTTCCATATTGCTAGACTTCACACTTCTGAGGTTGAATGTTTCTTGTTTAAAAATTAAAATTGCGTCAATAGAAGAGATCAATTGTACAAAGCTTACAATAGAGAAAATTTTGCCTCTCGCTAGACTTGAAGACACTTCATCCCCCCACTGGGCATTTTCACTGGCTGTCTCCATTGTCTGGAATTCTCTCTCTTCATCTCTGCCCCCTGGCTTCCCTGAAGTCTCAGCCAAAATCTCAACTCTGGTCTTGCTCCCATTTAAAGCTCATACCTTCTCTGTGAGATTACCACCCGTCTACCTTGGATATACCTGTGTAATTGTTTGCATATTCTATTTTCTCTACTAAATTGCAAGTTCTTTGAACATAGCATAGCCCTTCTTTGTATTCCCAGCATTTGGCACAGTGCCCATCATTAAACATTATTTTAAATACTTTTCCAGATTTATCAAAGGATGGCAAACAACTTGAAAGGATTAATTTCATAGCATAAACAACATGATGATCAATAGGTCCTCCTTTAAACAAATGTATGTCAAAGTGAAACTAATGCTTCCGCTTACATAAAGATTATTCCAAGAAATGGGTCAATTCAGGGAAGGAAGCCCTAATCTAGGGAACGATGAATAAGTAACATGACACCAAAAATCATCACCAGTTCAAGCGAACAAAAAAAACCTACAGGATAAACCAACTTTGCAACACTCCCAAGTGCTCCTAAAGATAATAGGATCACAGATTTAAAACTGTATCAGTCTGTTTTACAGAAACTATTTGCTCAGGGTGACACAGGAATTAAGTAGCAAAACAAGGTTTCAAACCTAGTATTCAAACCTCTCTCCACTAAATTTAACCACCTCCCATATATCTAACAGCTTAGAACAGCAGGGAAGGATGCCACCATCTTTAACCAGTAAACTCACCAATCTGACACACTGTAAACTGCTGAATGCTCTTCTTAGTTTTCAGATACCACTCTGCTGGTGAGTCAAAGAGACTGTTAAAAGAGAACAGGTATTTTACAAATACTGACAAAATGTCTCCAAATAAGATGCTTTCATTTTCATTATTAAGAGAGGTATTGGGTAGCAGAAAGAGCATAGAAGTTGAGTCAGAAGACCCAAGTCTAAGTTTTGGTTCCAATATTCATTAGATCTACAATAATGAAATTTTTTAATGTTGCTGAGCTTCAGTTTCCTTTTCAATAAAATTATATTTTCTCTATATACTTCCTAGGGTTATGGAAAAAAAAATCTTAGGAGCTTTACAAGAAAACCTTAAGAATTTTACTTTAAGAAAACCTCGTAAACCTTAAAGCACTATGTGACTATGAGCTGTTATTATAATTATTAGCACTAATCCCTGTAAATTCCAGAGGACCACTTTATAGAAAGAATGTCTGTTCAAATATAGATTCCACTTTACTAGATGAAGTCTCCTCTCTGAGTGGAAGATGATAATAAACATTTATATAGCATCCCTTATGTGCCAGGCACTGTGCTAAACACTTTACAAATTTCTCATCTGATCCTCACAACAACCCTTCCAGATAGATACTGTTACTAATTTTACAGTTAAGGAAACTGAGGCAAACAGACGTTCAATAACTTGCCAGGGGTCACGCAGTTAAAGGGGTGAGACCGAATTTCAAATTAGGTCTTCTTTTTTTTTTGTCTAGGCAATGAGGTTAAGTGACTTGCCCAGGGCCACACAGCTAGTAAGTGTTATGTGTCTGAGGTTGGATTTGAACACGGGTCCTACTGAATTCAGGGCTGGTGCTCTATCCACTGTGCCACCTAGCTGCCCCTAAACTCAGGTCTTCTTGACTGCACACCCAGTGCTCTACCTATTATGCCACCCTGTATGACTCAAATTAAGTCCCAGCAGAATTCTACATAAACTGATGATAGAAGTTTTTCCCACTTTACCTTGTTTGCTGGCCTTTTGGAAAGATGGACCTCAAGCCTGTAAATTCTATGTCCAAACCTACAGGTGAAATTCATAAAATGAAAGAGAATCCATTTGTGAACATCAGGATCACATTACTCACCAGTCAGTACTTAGGGAGCACTCAGCATGCAGGATGCTGTAAGACTAATGCAAAACAAATGACTTCATGTGTATAATGGGCATTGTATTTCTTGCCTTTACAATGGATGGTAGAGGGAGAGAGAGAATTTGGCACTAAAAAATAAATTAATTTTTAAAAAAGATTAATGCAAAACAATATACATTTCACAGATTGTCCTAGTTCAAGGGAGCAAAAATGGATCTGTGATCTCAACAATTTGTATGTTTCCTCTAACAAAGCTAGCTCTTCTCTGATTCTTGTCTATATTCTTCCATAGATTTGCCACTGGGTGAAAAATGTCTCTTGCCCAAATTCTGACATAACTGGAGGGGTAACCTAGGAAGTTTGTCCACCAGTACACACACAGATCTGGGGAAAACTGGACCAATGGGCACGTGGGACTCTGAATTAAGCAGCAGGAGGAGAGTGTCCTGGGCTGCTTTCAGGATCCTGCAAAGCTTAGGCACTCAGAAAGCCAGGAAAGGGGAAACAGGAAGCCTAGGAAATAGCCAAAGAAAAGAACATCCCAATTGGCCTGACCCCTCCATCCCCCTCTTCCTGAGGCTCAGGACTCCCAGGGCTGGGCCTCCAAGGGGCTCAAAATTCAGCTCCCTGTTAAGGGCAGACACTCTGCAGCCTGCAGAGAAGCCTTGAACCCAGGGAAGAAGCCCACCGCACACAAGTGAGTTCTGATCCTGCCCCACCCGCCCCACTTCTGTCCCCGGGGCTGCCCAGGCCCGGAGGGGCCCAGCCGGGATCCTAAGCCCGCTCCCCGGCCCCTCCAGCTCGGCGCTCCCAGACAGCAGCCTGCAGCCCGGGAGAGGCCGCCTCGACGCCACGCGCGCCCGCCCTTCGCCCCCTTCCGACCTTCCCGGCGGCCCGAGAAGGAGACGAGAGCCCCGGCGCGGGGGCTTCTTTACCCAGAAAGTCGGAGCCCAGAACGAGCTCCTCCAGCAAGGGCAGCTTCTGCTCAAAGCGGTCGGCGCCCAACTCCATGGCCGACCACGTGCGCACTGAGGCCTGCCGGGGGCCTCTTCCTGCGGCCCGCCCCCGGGGCGATCCCGGAGACCGCCGGCTTCTTAAAGGGGAAGCGCCCCGCCCTCACCCCAGGCCCGGCCAGGGCCCCTTCCCGCCGAGCTGCACGAGGGCACGTGGGGCGATGGAAGAGGGGGAGGGGAGGGGGAGACTGGAAGACTGAAGGAGGGGGGAGGGGGGGAAGAGAGAAAGAAGGGAGAGGGGAGGAGGAAGAGGATAAGAAGAAGGAGGAGAAGGAGAGAGAAAGGAGGGGGAGATTGAAGGAGGGGGAAGGGGGAAGAGGGAAAGAAGGAAGAGGGGAGGAGAAAGAGGAAAGGG
>NW_020954953.1:8304360-8337991 GCF_900497805.2 Vombatus ursinus | reverse complement strand
CAGGGGGAAGAGGGAAAGAAGGAAGAGGGGAGGAGAAAGAGGAAAGGAGGAGGGGGAGACTGGAAGACTGAAGGAGGGAGGAAGAGAGAAAGAAGGGAGAGGGGAGGAAGGAGAGGAGAAGGAGGAAGAGGAGAGGAAGAAGCAGGAGAAGGAGAGAGAGGGAAAGGAGGGGGAGACTGAAAGGGGGAGGGGGGAGAGGGAAAGAAGGGAGAGGGGAGAAAGAGGAAAGGAGGAGGGGGAGGGAAAGAGGAGGACAGGAGAAGAGAAAAGGGGGAAGAAGAGGGAGAAAAGAAGAGTAGGAGAAGGGAAGAGGAAGGGAAGAGGAGGGGAGAGGAAGGAAGGAAGGAGGGGAGGGAAAACAAAGGGGAGGAAGGGGAAGAGAAGTTGTCTTTGTGTGTCCTTTTGTCTGATCTTCAGCCTGAACCAGATCTGAAAGGGTCAATTCAGATACTGGATTCTGTAAACCACCATCCCTTTCCAAATTCTCCACCAGCCTCAACATTACAGCTATTTCTTTCCATGCCCAGTCTGCTGGAATAATTGGGAGTCACAAAGTAAATCTGAGTGTCTCCAGTCTCCTACTGTTTGTAACCCTAGTCCAGAGCCAATACTTTCCCAACATGCTCTCATCCTATTTGAGGCTTGTCCATGAACTTCTTTTAACAGCGTACTATTGCTCTGCTTATAACCTTTTTCCATCAAATCTATCCTAGCCCAGCAGCTGGAAGCTTTAATGTCTCATTTTGAACACATCCCCTTGCTTTCCTCGTCAGGTTACAGTGCTTCCTAATTGCTTGCTATATAATCAAATCAAGATTCCTAGTATGTGCCTCAGTGCTATTCTAATGAGGACAAAGAAATAATTATAGAGTGTAGCCTGAGATATTAGACAAGTCAAGACTGGGAATTAAACCTGGGTTTTCTACTTATCTTTGTGTCAACCCAGCAACCTCTTTAGGCCTGTTTCCTCTTCCATAAAATGAGGGTCTTAGACAAGAGGAGAGGCAGCAAGGTACACAGCTCAGAAGGCCTGAGCTCAAGTGCTTCCGACCTTACTAGCTCTGTGATCCTGGGAAAGGCATTAAACCTCCCTTGTACGTCAGCTAACTCATCTGTAAAATAGAATTCAGTGGTCTCTAAGGCATCTTCCAGCTCTAAATCTTTCTAGACTCTGAAAGGGGGGGTGGGCAGAATCCACTAGGATGTTAGGTTTTTAAAGCCTTTCATTACTTAGCCCCTTAGTATCTTTACACTCTTCTCACATTCTACTACTCTTCATGTACTACAATTCAGTGCCTCTGGCCTCTTGACTGTTGCTATCATTAGACTCTCTCCATCTCCCAGTTCCAGTCCTTTTCACTGGCTGTCCCCCATCTGGGAATGCTCTCCCTCCTCACCAGTCTCCTGACTTCCCTCAAGTCTCTGCTAAGATCTCGCCTCCTACAGGAAGCTTTTCCTAAATTCCCTTAGTGATAGTGTCTTCCCTCTGAGATTAACATTCATCTACCATATATACATCTTGTCTGTACATCAGTTTGCCTTCCACTTTAGACTATGAGAGCCTTGCAGTGGAGGACATGTTTTTCTTTCTTTGTATCCTTAGTGCTTAGCTGTGTCTGGCACATAGTAGGTACTTAATAAATGCTTGTTAACTGACTAGAATCTACTTGGAAGATAAGATCACCCCCACTGAGCTTAACTAGCAATTAACATTAAACTAGCCAGTAATGGAGAGTTCAACAATTCCCTTCACCTTGCTTTCCTAAAATTCGAGGTCAGAGGAATAGTGGAGACCAGAATGGGGAAAGCAGTGTCCTGTGGACCTGGAGTCATGAAGAGAGGTTCAAATTCCCCCAACTTACTAGTTGTATGACCCTAAGCAAATCACAGTCTCTATGAATTTGTTTCCTCAGCAGTAAAATGAGGATAATAATACCTACCTCACAGGGTTGCTGTGAGGATCAAATTAGATTATGTATAAAATGTATGTGTATACATATAAAAAATAGAAATGTATAAAATATATAATAATGTATAGATAAGCACTCTGTGGATCTTAAAGGTCTCTATAAATTTGAGCTATTTTTTTATTTTCCAAAGGAATTAGCAATAATAGACATTAATGAATCCTCCCCATGCAGCTTAGGTAGTTAAGTGGTCCAGGGAAGAGTGCTAGGCCTGAAGGCAGGAAGACCTGAGTTTGAATCTGACCTGACACTAGTTTTGTGCCCATAATCAAGATTTAACTTCTGTCTGCCTCCGTTTCCTCAACTGTAAAGTGAGGATAACTATAGTACCTCCCTCTCAGGGTTGTTGAGAGGACCAAATGAGATATTTGTAAAGTACTTAAAAGCCTGGCACATAGCAGGCACTTAATAAATGCTTGTTTCGTTCCTCCCTTATTCTTTCCTTTATCACTTTAGGGAAGGAATAAGGCAAGGGGACTATTTCTAGTTAGAGTCACTAACATATTCAAATGGAGGAAAACCAGTGTCGTAATGATTCTATACAAGGCCTTTCATTATTTTCTCCCCAGTTTTTGGATCTAATCAACTGACATCATATCAAATCCAGTTTGGATTTGCCCAGCCAGGCAAACTTACTTTGTGACCCAACAGATGACTTCATCTTTCCTTCAGAAAATGCCTCTTCTCTGATCATATTCTTACCCTCTTTAAAAATGAGATTTCTTCCATAATTACTTTACCACCTCTAAGATCCAATCTTTTGAACATAGGATTCCCTCTACACTCCAGTCCATAGTGTTTGTACCTGTTTATTTTCTTTGTTTATGTTCCTAAATATTTTTTATTTCTTTCTCATCTCCCCCCACACTTAAGAGAAAACACCATACTACCAGTATCTTGGTATCAACCCCAGAATTTAGTATTAGTTGTACAATATTTAACATTAGTATATACCACTTGTGAAAAATATAAAATGTTTCACATAAATTCACATTTGATATTCACAAAAATTCTGATCTGGCAGGGTTATCATTCCCATATTAAAGATAAAGAACTAATTGACAAAAATGTCTTCAAAATATTTAACAATCTTCTAATATTTTTTAATCTGTGAATTACATTTAACTAATACTTTAAAATCAGCCAGATCTCATTCTTGAAAGAGAATGTGTGTGAAAAACAACTAAAATTAGAATCAGAGGAAAGCTAGATTTAGCTTTGATAAAATAGTCAGAAAAGAAAAAACCATTAAAAAACTGTCACATTTATTATACTGTAAAATACCAAGATGATTATCCCTCAAGTTCCTGTCTCTTGATAAAAGGGTTATCAGCTGATTTTTTAAATTAAAAGTCCAAAAGAAATTAAATTTCTCTTTTATTCATAGATTCTTCGGGGTTCCTGTAGCACCACCCCACCTTCTTTCATGGCATTCTGTAGTCGCTGTATCTGGTTTTCAGATAGGGAAAAAAAAATAGATTCAGTTAGCACTACGTAAGGTTCAAAAAGAAAATGACAGCATAAAGAAAATATATCTACCCATTATTGTCCCAAAAGAGAAAACACTTAAATAAAATAATACCAGCACTTGCAGTAATTTTTCCCATTACAAAGAGGAAACAATGTTATTTTTCAAGGAATATATAATTAGCACCTACTATGTATAAATTGGTCTTAATAATAATGGACTAACATAAGTGTGCCAAAGACCTTTAGTACCTTGATATATAAAAGACAAAGTACTTATCAAAGATAAATTCCGATGTCCCAAATACTGGGACTGCTGCAGGGAAAAGAATTCAACATACAGCTCCTCAACCGTATCCAAAAGGAATTCACTTCCATCTAAGCAACTTCAAAACTGAACATACCAATTCTGAGGATGATTCCCAAGAAGTGGGGTAGAAAACCATGAAGTTGATTCCAGCCTCCAGGCACCGCTGGGCCAGTACCCTTCCGATATTTTCACCGGCATTAACACTTCGAGTTCTGTAGAGGTGCTTCTTGATAGCCCATTCTCGGGTGGATGCTGAAACCACAACATCCCCATTATGATGCTCAATAAACGCTTCTATGTGGTGCTGGGTCCGCTGAACTCTCAACCTGGAGGAAGGAGGGAAAAGAAAGATGAGGTAATAAAATAAGCCGTTTAATTACAAACTCTAAATTTCATTTCAGACTCCCTAAAATATTTGACTTGATGGGCTGTTGTTTTAGGAATGATGTATATTGTCATTTATTGCAATAATGTTTGACTTAGATTTACTCTAAGGGAATCCCAGGATCATAGATTTGGAGCAGGAAGAATTATTTCAACTCAGAAATTTGTCATTACAGCCATAGATTTGGAAGAGACCTTGAAGATGATCTTGTGTGACGCCCTTCCTTTAACAGTTAAGAACAAAAAAGGATGCTCAGAGAGACTGACTTGTCTTTGGGCCTAACTAGAATTAAGCTGCTAAAGCAGGTCAAGATTACATTTTCCAGACTCTTATTTTCAGGCTGATGAATACAGAATGACAAGAAATCCTACTTCAGGCTCAGTGTCTTTCCGTACTGTCCCGTAACCGAGCAGATGCTCTCAGTAGGACAAGCAGAAAGAAATGGCAGGACAGGGTGAACGTTTCAAGCGAGCCTCCCGACGTCCCTCCGTCCGTCCGTCCTTCTTCACCCGCAGGCGCTTTGTGGCCACGGCCGCCCCCGTCCATGCTTCCCTCGGGCGCCCCCTGCCCAGGCTCACCTGTGCCAATAGGCCCGGCGCGGCCACACGGTGGCCCAACCCCGCTCCTTCCGGGCCAGGGCTAAGCGCTCCAGATTGTGGGGGTTCCGGTTGGTGAATTCCGGCGCGATCGCCTCATTTTCCTTCGTGTCCCCCTCGGGCGCCGGGGCCGGGTTGGGGCTGGTGGTGAGGGGCGCCAACCGAAACCCTGTAGGAAGCGGAACGAAGTGGGGGAAAGGAAGCAGGGGTAGCTAAAGGACCCGCGCACGTCCGCAGAACCCGGAGCTCCCCATCGCGGGGGCCGAGAAGAGCAATTAATGGTACTCGCCCTCCTCCTCCCTCCCGCAGCCTGCGGGCCTGGCTCCGAGCTTCAGAGGCAGGAGCGCGGAGGCGCTTAACTCCGCACCCGTGGTCCCCCAACCCCACCACCAGGGCTGCTGATTTCCCGGTGCTGCATGTTTATAAAGTTTAAAACGCGAGTCCAATGGGCCACTCCCGAGAGAGTTACCTCGGGGTCATTCTGAGGATCGAGGCCTCGGTTCTTACCAGGCTTCCTGCAAAGAGCCAATAGGTTCCGGCCCCACGGCCGCAGTGCCATCGTGCCGATGACCTCCGGAGAAGCGGCCTCCGCGATCTGCTTTACGTAGCTCAACGGAGCATCTGGTACTGCCTGGGCGCAGCCATGTTGGTTCAGGGCAAAGAGCCTTGGGAATAGGGCGCATGCTCATTACCCGAAATGAACGCGCGACACCGGCCAAAACAAAGATGGCTTCTTGCCATGAGCCAATCAAAAGCAACCCTCTGTTTCTTCTTGACTTTTAGGGATGTGTGACCCTGGGCAGGCAATTCGGCCAGCCTCTCAGTGTAAGAGACCGCAAGAGTGGATGAATGGTCAATGCTACACCAGAGTATCAAAGAGATACTTTACATAAGTCGATAAAATAATAACTTATCTAGAGAAACAAAAAATCAAGACTATCAAGGGAACTAATGAAAAAATGTAGGAATGAAGGCAGAATGGCATTTTCCAACTTCCAACTATGTTATAAAGCAGCGGTCATCAAAACTTTAAGATATTTGTTAAAAGATAAAGAAGACCTCCCTATATGACAAAAACTGCTAAGAAAACTAGAAAGCAACCTGGCAGAATCTAGGCTTACATCAGCTTCTGACCCCATCACAAATTCAAAATGGATACATTACAATATTAAAGGTCATACCATAAAAAAGTATAAGATAACCACAACATATACATCTCAAAGCTATATGTAGGAAATGTATTTTTAACTAATCAAGAGAAAGAGGCAATTACAAAAGAGGAAATCATTTTGATTACATTGGTCAATCAGTCAAGAGTCAATAAACATTGAACAAACACTGGCTTATAATAAATTATATGCACTGCTCTGTAGTAAGAGCTGGAGATACAAAGAAAGTCTAAAAACAGCATCTCCTCTCAGAGTTCACAGTCTAATGGGGGGGAACAATTTGTAAACAACTATGTACAAACTAGCTACATACAGGAGAAATTGGAGTTAATCAACAGAAAGCCACAGAACAATGGGCAGCAGCGAAGGCTTCCTGTAGAAGGTGGGACTTTAGTCAAGACCTGAAGGAAGCAAGGGAAGCCAGGAGGCTGAGATAGGAGGGGACAGAATTCCAGGCATGGAAGACCAGAGCTAGTAAAAATACCCAGAGGCAGTGTCTTGTTTGAGGGCCTGCTAGGAAAAAACGGAGCATGTGGTGGGGCATGTGTAAGACTGGAAAGCAGAAGGGGGCAAAGATTATAAAGGGCCTTTAATGAGAAGCAGAAGGTTTTATATCCAATCCTGGAGGAGACACGGAGCCACTGGACTTCACTGAGTAGGGAGATGACATGGTCAAATCTGTGCTTTAGGAAGATCACTTTGGCAGGAGGTCAATAAAAGCAAATCCATACGTGATACTGAACCTTTCTTTTCTGGGTCCTCAGCATCTCTATCTACTGAGGAGTTGGTGAGATGGTACCTCCAAACAGCCTGTAGCCAGATCTGCATCTTCACATGGATCAGCCTCCTGGATGACAGCTTTCCCAGCTAGGTGCAAACAGGGCTTATGGGGGAGATGGGAAAGAAGAAGGGTGGGACACAGCTATTCTTTGAGGTCTTGGTTTCAGGATCCTAGGCCCCTCCACTGAGATCAAACTGAATCTGTGGATTTGTTCCTTAAAAACACAGAAGGCAGAAATAGGAACAATGAGTAGAAGCTGTACAGGGGCAGATTTAGGCTTGACATAAAGAATAAACTTCCTAACAATTAGAGCTATCCAAAAGTAGAACGAGCTGACTTGGAGGATAATGGTTCTCACTATAAGTCTTCAAGCCATATATCCCTTATCCAAGATATCATAGAGGGGATTCTTGTTCAACTACAATTGGACTACAAATCTTCTTAAGTCCCTTCCAACCAAAGTAAACTACAAACTTTAACACAAGGAGACAAATGTGATGTTATAGGTATCAGAGACTTGGGGTGAAACCCCATCATGGAAATGGAATCACATTATATATTAAGAAGAATTATTCATGTGAAGAAATCCAGGAGTGAAAGCAGGGAAGCATGATGAAGAACACATGACTGAAGAACACCAAAGGTAAAAACAGACAGTTTTTAAGAGAAATTATTATGAAATAACCAATTATTGGGGAGATCCAGGGTTTTTCCCCCTTCCTATTTCCTCATTCTCTACTAGGTCAAACCAGCATTTGAAGAACATTGTTGTTAATAATATTAGATTAACTTTCTCCTCAGTCTTGTTCAGACCCCACCCAAGTGGGGAAGCCCATTGTATTCTATTCAGTCTCGAGGGAGGGGGTAGGAAGAGCCTTTGTCTAGATAGCTTATAGCTGGGGGTGGTCTGGGAGCAAAAGTGATCAGAATCACTCATTTGAATAGGCCCACCTCTCCCATTGTTAACCAACTGATTGATTCCTGGGTGTTGGGAACACCCATTCTTCCAAGGGTATATAAGCATCTAGAAACTGCCACAATGGTCTTTGGCATTTGAGAGTGCTACTGACCCCTTCTTCTTAATTATCTGCTAGCAATAATTAATAAAATGGTTAATTACCCAGAAATAATGTCTCTTAAGTTTTTTACAAGTCACATAAGCAGAGTGTAATAAATATTTGTTGAATACAGTTTACCTCATCAATCAACTAGATTTTTAAAAGATGTATACAAGTATCAAATTGTCAATGATAAAAATAAAAATGTTGGATTGTGGAAAGATTAGTATACTCACACTATTGTTGGAGCTGTGAATTGGTTCAAACTTTCTGGAAAACACTTTGGAACTATGATAGAAAAAGGTACTAAATTATTCATATCCTTTATCCTACAGGTACAACTATTGGGCATATATTATAAGGAAGTCAATGATAGAAACAAGAATCCTATAATATAACAAAATACTCATAGCAGCACTCTACGGAAGCAAAACAAAACAAAAACCTAGAAACAAAATGGGCACTGAACAAATTGCTGCATATCAGAGCATCATAGACTCAGATTTTGATCTGGAAGGAGCTTTAAGGTCATCTAGTCCAACCTTCTTGTTAAACAAATGAGGAAACAGAGGTTAAGTGACTTGACCAAGATCATATTAGGTATTAAGTGGAGGAGGCAGCATTTGAATACAACTCCTCTGACTCCAAATATAGTGCTTTTCCCACTGCCCTATATAATGGAATACGTGGTGGTTTATGTTCAGAAAAACCTGGGAAGACGTTGTAAATGATGCAAAAGAAGTTGTAGAACCACGAGACCAGTAAATATAGTACAATTATGTAAACCAGGATAACTGAGTCTAGGGAAATTTGGTGTGGTAGCAGAGTAAAAGATGGATGGGGAGTGGGGAATTAGGAAAGGCAATGAGAAATCCTGTTAACAATGATCAATTTGGAGGCCAAGCAAGAAGTAATAAGGGTAACCCACCAATACCACTATTAGATATTTCCTAAGATAATCAGTGAAAAAGGGAAAGAACCTATATGCTCTAAAATATTTATGGCCATTCTCTTTGGGGTGACAAAGAACTAGAGACTGAGGGATGCCCATCAATTGGGGGATGGCTGAACAAGTTGTGGTATATGATTGTGACAGAATACTATTGTGCTATGAGAAATGATAAGCAGGTTGGTTTTAGAAAAACACTGAAAGACTTGAACAAAATAACGCAGAGTGAAATGAGCAGAACCAATAGAACATTGTAATAGCAATATTGTTTGAACAGTAACAGTAATGACTAAGCTATTCTAAGAAATATTATCATTCAGCTCAGCTACAAATGACCTATGAAGGAAGATGTTATCTACCTCCAGAGAAAGAACTGATATACGGAAGTATGTATATATAAAAATAATGTTGGCCTTCCCTCATGTGGGGTTGGGAAGGAGGGAGGGAGACAACATGGAACTCAAAATGTAACCAAAAAAAAATTTTTTTTTTAAAACACAAGGGTTCTTTAAAAAAAAAAGGGATAAGGGCCTTATCTAGGGTGGTAGTCATGTGAATAAATAGAAGGGGGTAGATGCTGGAGATATTGTGGAAATAGAATCAATAAGATTTGGCATTGGATGTGAAGTGAGGGAAAGTTATGAACAAAGGTGACTGGGAGAATAGTGAAGCCTTCCACAAAAACAGAAAAGTTCAGAATAGGAGTGGGTCTTGGGGGAAAAAAGAGAATGATTTCTGTTTTAGATATGCTGAATTATGAGAAGCTTATAAGAACAGCCGTTTCAAAATGTCCACTAGGCAGTTGGTGATAAAACAGGAATTCAGTAGATACTACGGCTGAACTATATATGACTTTTAAAAATAAACTTTTGATATCTTTTGGGTTTGTATAACCTACATTTCCTATTATATTCTTTCCTTCTCCCCTTCGAAGAGTGCCATCCCTTATAACAAAGAAAAAGAGAAAAAAGTTCAGCAAAATTAAC
This sequence comes from Vombatus ursinus, assembly GCF_900497805.2. Taxonomy (NCBI): domain Eukaryota; kingdom Metazoa; phylum Chordata; class Mammalia; order Diprotodontia; family Vombatidae; genus Vombatus; species Vombatus ursinus. Next base: position 8,328,323 of record NW_020954953.1, on the reverse strand, counting down.
CAACATAGTGAAAAAGTCTGACATGTAATAATGTTCCATACACATAGTCCCCTATCTCTATAAAGAAAATAGGGAGGTATTTTCTTATATCTCTTCTTTGGGGCCAAGTTTGATCATTATAATATCATAATATTTGGTTTCAATTGTTTTTTCTTTCTACTTACAATGATGTCATTGTGTATATTCTTTTCTTGGTTCTGCTTGCTTCACTTTTAGTCAATTCATATATCTTTCCATGTTTCTCTAGTCATCATATTCATAGTTTCTTTCAACACAGCAAGATCCCATTATATCAGGGTACCATAATTTATTTAGCCTTTCTCCAATCAATAAGTATTTACTTTATTCAGGTTCTTTTCTGTTACCAAAAGCATTGATATAAACATTTTGGGGCCTTTTTAAAAAAAATCACTGACCTTTTTCTCCTCTTACCTGACTCTTCCTTCTTAATCTCCTTTGCTGAATCTTCATCTAAGCCTACCCCACCAACTATAGCTGTTCCCCAAGGCTCTGCCCTATGCCCTCTTTTATATTTTTCTTTTTTTCTTTTTATATTTTCTCTTTTTTTAATTTTATTTTCTCTTTTATATTATTTCACTTGGTGATTTTACCAGATCCTACGGATTCAATTATTATCTCAATTTTGGTGATTTTCAGATCTATTTATACTACTCTAATCTCTCTCCTGACCAATTGCTTAGAGGATGTCTCTAACTGGATGTTGCATAGACATCTTAAACTCAACATGTACAGAACTGAACTCATAATTTTCTTCTTCTCCTCCCTCCCCCGCCTTCCTATTTTCCCTGTCACTGCTGAGAGCACCATCATTCTCCCAGTCATCCAGGCTCACAACCTAGGAGTCATCCTTAATGACTCTTCACTCTCACTTATCTTCCATATATACAATTTCCAAAGTCTGTCGACTTTTATAACATTTATCATACATACAACCCCTTCTGTCCTCAGATACTGCCACCACCCTGGTGCAGGCTTTCATTTCCTCACATCTGAACTACTGCAATAGTCTGCTGCTTGGTCTGCTTGTCATAAACCTCTCTCTACTTCAGTCATCCTCCACTCAGCTGTCAGTGTGATTCCTAAAGTACAGTGTGACCAGGTGACCTCCCTACTCAAGAAAAGTCCAGTGGCTCCCTATTACCTCCAGGATCGAATGCTAAACCCTCTGCTTGGCACTTAAGGCCCTTTGTAACATTGCCCCTTCTACTTTTTCAGTCTTCTTACATCATTTACCCCACCATATGCCTTACATTTTGATTTCTGACATTGGCTTCCCAGCTCAAACAAGAAATTGCATCTCCCAATTCTGGGCATTTGTCCTCTCCTGTGCTTGGAATTCTCTTCCCTCTTCATCTCTGCCTCTTGGCTTCCCTGGCTTCCTTCAAGTCTCTACTAACATCCCATCTTCTGCAGGGAGCCTTAACTGTTCCCCGTAAATTCCAGTGCCTTCTCTCTGTTGATTATCTTCAATTTATCCTGTATATAGCTTGTTTGTATATAGTTGCCTGCATGCTGTCTACCCCTTTGGATTGTGAGCTCCTTTTTTTGACTTTCTTTGTATCTCCAGCTCTTAGCACTGCACCTGCCACATAGTAAGCACTTAATAAAGGCTGGTTGACTTGATTTGACATATGCCCAGCAGTAGGATTTCTGGGTCAAAGGCTGTGGCTATTATAGTCACTTTTTACTATGATTCCAGAGGATTAGGTGACTTCTGAGGTACATTATAATCCTAAAATTATCCAAAAGGTGAGATTGATGATCCCTGGTATAATTAAGAAGGGCTTTCTGGAAAAGATGATATTTGGCATTAGCTCTTAGAACAAGGACATCTTTATAAAGGATAAACTTTATACGCATCCCTATCCCCATCCCTCTAGCACTTCACACACAGGAAATCTTAAAATAATAGTATCTCCTTTAATCCAAGGATAAGAAATAAACGGGAGACTCAAAGCTCTTGGTCCTCTATAGATCTCAGCGAGACTCTTCAGCCAAATAAGCCTTTGATTGCTCACCACGTACCAGACATTGCACTAAGAATAGGGGATACAAAGACAAAATAGTCCCTCAAGGAGCTCCTAGTATGTCAGGGTACCTAACACCCAAGTAACTGCTGTACAGTTACAATGCAAAATATATATTGCAAGATATGTGTCACATTCCCTGAGGAGGGCACTAGCAATTGTAGGGAATGGGGGGAGGGCTTGTAAAGTCTTCCTTCGAAGAGATGAGTCTTAAAGGAAGCCAAGAGCTAAATAGGAGGAAGCCGGTGAAAAGACAGGGAAACCTAGTGATGATTGTACAGGAACTACAAGAAAGCCTGAGTCACTGGAGGAGAATCTCAGGGTGCAGAGTATAGGGAGAGGGCTAACGGATGCTACAGCAGAGGGACAGGAAGGTGTAGGCATGGAAACACCTTCATCTGTATAACCCTTCCTCCCCTCCTCCTCCACCGGGCATGGGAATGGCCAAACTAGGCCTTGGATCCAAGCAGGCCTGAACCCAACTCCTCCAAATCCAGTGTATGTACACTGGAATATTACTGATTTAGGAACCAGAGGCAAAGCTCTAAAGGGCCCCAAGACTCTAACAAAAGGCCAAGCCTCCTCCATCCATTTAGGAACCATGCACCTGCTGGGCACACACAAAAGGAGGACGCACTTCTTGCCCTCGGGGAGTTTTTCCGTGGTACTGGAATGTGCTCTCGTAAACCTAGGATTGAAAACGCATAAGATGCTTAAGTATGAAATGCAACTTGGGTCAGCCGCAACGCTAACCTTAAGCTTACGTGCCCCACCCAGGAACCGCTTTCTAGAAACCACTAGAATTTCCTGGCCCGCATGCGCGCCGCAGCCCCAGCCCAACTGCTCTTCCTTCTTCCGCTAGTACTAGAAACCAACTCCTCCCATCCCCTTGCGCTTTCCCTCCCATCCTTTCTATGATTGGACCAGAACCTCATTGCGTCATGAGTTGGCTTTCCCCGCCCCTTCCCCCCTCCCGTAATCAATTTTCCTGGGCTTCGTTATTTCGCACACTTCATTTTCCCTCCTCCCCGCTCCCGAGGCCGGCGAAAGAAGGGGGCGGGGAAAAAAAGGGTTACCCAGCAGCTCCCGCGGCGCCGTTCCCCGTTCTTTCCCCGCTCCTTGTCTCCACGCTGCTGCAGGTTCTGCTCTCCGCGGGAGTGTGTATCTGGCAGGGAAGATGGAGGGGCCCTTGTCCGTGTTCGGGGAACGGACCACCGGGGAGTCTATCCGCTCCCAGAACGGTGAGGGCGAGCTGGGCGGGCGGCGGGGGAGGCCTGCTCTGAGGGGCCGCGCTCCCCGGCGCCGCTGCCGCCTGAGGCCTAGGTTGCGGCGCCGGACGGGCCCCACCCCCACCCCTATCCCCGTAGGCACAGCCGCGGTCCATCAGCGTGGGGTCGGGGAAAGAAGGGGACGAGTTCCATTCTCCAAGGAAAGCTTCCAGGGTCGGGCCGGGCATGGCTGGACGGGGGGTCTGGGAGCTGCCGGCGGCCACGTTTTCTTGGCGGGGCCTTGGGCCGGGGCAGCGGGACTGCTGCCAGGGGAAGATGTGTGAATTCACGGCCGCGGAGGGCGCACGTTTTTTACCTAATTAGGCCGGGCCTCTTTTGATTAGGGAGGTACTACCTAAGATGCAAAGTGAGCCTCCAACTATATTTTTTGGCGGGGGGAGGTGGCACAAGTCCGACCCTACTCTACCCCATCTTGACATTTTCTTATGCCTGCCTCACCGATGTTGGGATTAAAGCGTGGCTTTAACTTTAAAGGACCTGACCAAGATCAAACAGCCAGTTCTAGGAGTATGGACCCGGGTCTATTGCTGACTCCATATTTGCTCTTAACAAAAAGACTACGGCCAGAGTTAAAACTGGATGGCAGTTTTTCTGATTTCCAAGAGGTATGGAGAAGGTGATAGCACCGAGGAGATCTTATCCCTTACTCCTTCCCCCATTTCCAGTTTCTTGTGCCTGCTCTCCAGAAGAGAGGACCCTGGGGATAAAGCATGGTTAGGATCTTAACTCAACAAAAGGCCTTAGAGATAGCCATATCCAAAGCCCTCATTACATTTGAGAAAACCATGGATTAAGTGGGATTCATATAGCCAGTTAATTGAGTGATGTTACTGATTGTGGACCCAGGTGCCTTCTTTTCCCAGTCCAGTTGCTGCCTTTCCTCCATTTCTCTTAACTTTGTAAACTTTTCATTAAAATGATACAGCCAAAATTAAGTTGGATGACAACACCTTTTCTGATTTCCAAGAGTTCTGGGAAAAGGAATTGGTTTTAGTTAATTGGACACTTTTAGTGTTGACAGAGTGTTAACATATTTTTCTTGCACTTTGGACTTTTAAAGTCCATTACCACATGCTTCATTTTAGCTGGAGTATGCTTGATGAAGTATTCTGAGGATGTTTGATTAGGATTTAAGGTAAATTTTGAATGGTTATAAAGGGAGAGGATGGGTGATTTTAAAAAACCTCCCACCTTCTTAGGAGGGCTACTAGGGCAATTTCAGGCATTAATTTGTTATCTTTTATTTTGTCAGTTGTTAGAAGCAGAGGTTCCATGTGGAATGCTCAAAAAAAAATGTATTTACAGAAGTGACTAGTAGATAGTGAAAAGACATCACTGAAACTTTTTCCAAAGCTTTTTCAAGATTGAGGATCTATTACTGGTACGGAGAAGAAATAGCCAAAGTCTGAAGGAGAAAGCTAATTGTTACTTTTTTTTCTATATGAAATTGTAGAATATAAATGGTTAGGCAATATTAACCTAAGCTTCTTCAAATAGTAAATATGTTTTGATTGAGTAACTGAAGATTTAACATTTTTTTTTCCAGATTATAGATGTAAGGTCTCCTTATTAAACTTTATTCATGGACCCACTTTTTAACAGTAATGCTTGAAATGATTGTTTTCTTAGGAGGTGTGGTTTATACAGATTGGTTTATTTAACAGTGTGGAACCAATATAAGATTAAGTTATAGTTAGTATAACAGTAACTGTCCACCTGATAGACTGCGGAATGTAAGGGAGGAGGGAACTTTTGTTAAGCATTTATTAAGCACATACTATGTGTCAGGCACTGTGCTAAATGCTTTACAAATATCTCACAACAGTTTTAGGAGGTAGGTACTATTTGTTCCCATTTTACAGTTAAAGGAAACTGAAGCCGATTTGCCCAAGCTAGGCAGTGAGTAAGGCTGAATTTTAACTTGAGTCTTTGACTCCAGGTTAAGCATTCTACCCAGTGAAATACCAAGCTATTTCCAGGAGAAAATAATTGTATCCTAATTCCTGCTGTATATGGGAGCTTATGTCTGAGAATATTAAAATTTTTCTTTCTTTCTCATATGTATCCTATTCCTTATCAGAAGGTTTCTTGAAGCTAGTATTATACTGGCAACAAATAGCATTTCAAATAATCAAGGTACTTCATTTAAGTATCTTATTTTTTACTTTTACAGTTATCGCTGCAGCTTCAATTGCCAATATTGTAAAAAGTTCTCTTGGCCCAGTTGGCTTGGATAAGATGTTGGTGGATGATATTGGTGTAAGTAGCTTTTTTTATTTAAGACAACTAAGGGTTTTAAGGATAAGGTATTTTGTGGGGTTTTGTTTAATAATTTGTCATGTAAATGTTTTGCTTTAGTTGGTATCATGGAACTGCCTAATATGTTTATAGGAAACTCCTTTAAGTTTTTCAGATGTTCTCATGGGAGTGTAAAATGCTAACTTATTCTAATATTTATTACTTTATTTCCAAAATAGGATGTGACTATTACTAATGATGGGGCAACCATTCTGAAATTGCTAGAGGTAGAACATCCTGCAGCTAAAGTACTCTGTGAATTGGCTGATCTGCAAGACAAAGAAGTGGGAGATGGGACCACATCTGTGGTAGGTAGACACACCAAAAATATGTTGGACTTAATCAGAAAATTGTAATATATGCAAATTAAATGAATGCATCATCTGGATGTATTAAATCTGAAATAAAAGTTGGGAGAAGAGAGAGGTATTACTTACATAGTACTTAAATGAAATGGAAAAACCAATGGGGTTTGGTTATTGGCTTGCTAGTCAGGAAGTCTTGGTGTCAAATTTCACCTGTATCACTAGATGCCATATGAGTCATTTTGTGGACTAAATTGTTAGTTTCTCAGATTCGATAATTGGATTAGCACACAGAAAGGCGATTTTGGATTCTGATGTATAATTTTAAAGTACCAGTATTCAAAACTTTGTCTTTTTTCCCCTTTGTGGAGCCTTAAGAATTCATGGAACTTTGGACAAAACAGCTTTATATTGGAGATTGTAATTTACCTACTTATCTTTGTCCTTTTCTTTTTTTACAAATAGTTTGGAGCTTGTCAGATTTGGATTAGGACTTGGTCCTAATTTAAGGAACCAGATGAGTTTCTGATCATTCAGGGGGAAAAAAAGGATGTTGGTAGAGTGTTCATTTTCAATCTCAAGCCAACCTAAAGTTAGGGTTGTTTAGATTATTCTTGGAGCCATGGTGTTTCCTGGGCATGTTCCACATGAGTAAAATTGCTGATGACCAATCTTTCACAAAGTTAGTCTTCCCTAAAGTATGAGAAGAAATGAAAGCCTGAGCTGAAGACAACAGCTCTTATTTGGCAGTTGTTACATTTGAGCAAACTCAAAGGGAGACCAGATCAGTATCTTCCCATTTGACTGCCACTTTTTCACTTCATAGATTCAGTGGCTATGCTTATGGGATAAAATATAGCTGCCATGGTCTGATGGAGAAAGAGTGTCCATGTCTTTTTTTCCTATATGAAATGGCAGAACAATCTAGCTCTATTGTATGTTATATTTGATTTTAAAATGATGGTTTAGTTAATCACAGCTACTGTAATATCCTTGTCAGACTTGATAACAGGCAACCTCTTGATTGAGGAGCCTGAAAACAGATAAAATGAAGAAAGGCTCAAGAATTGTCTTCCTTCCCTATGACTTTCACCTTTTTGAACCAAAGATTTAAGAGAGATATGTTAATGGCATAGAACAAAAACTTCCCATGTTTTTGGGAATACTATACCCTTTTTTTCCTAGGGACCTTAGTGATCATCTATTCTACCTTCTATATATAATGGACACTGGTATTAAAAGGTGTGCTAACTATGAACATTTCTTTTCTCAACAGGTTATTATTGCAGCAGAACTTCTGAAGAATGCAGATGAATTAGTCAAGCAGAAAATTCACCCTACATCGATTATTGGTGGCTATCGACTTGCTTGCAAGTATGATGCATTCATAAGAAAATTCATGTTAATTGAAATGTCTACTCTTAAATCATTTAATCTCTCTTAGTCTCAGTTTCCTTGTCTATAAAGTAGATTTGGTAATCCTTATGCCACCCTGTACTTTGAAGTATCTTGAATTCCTCCAGAGGCTGATTGTGAGAAAAGTACTATATAGATGGGGGGGTTGGGGGTGGGGGAAGAGAACGTAACATTTTCATTGAAAAATTGAGTTACTAGTTATCTAGTTAATTTCACTTTGGATAAAATGAAAAAGTTAGGGTGGCAGTTGTCACATTTGAGCAACTCGAAGGAAGACCCAATTCAGTATCTTCCCATTTGACTACCACTTTTTCACTTCATAGATTCAGTGGCTATGCTTATGGGATAAAATATAGCTGCCATGGTCTGACGGAGAAAGAGTAGCCATGTCTTTTTTTCCTATATGAAATGGCAGAACAACCTAACTCTGTATGTTACATTTGGTATAAAAATTGTTTAGTTAACCACAACTACTGTAATATCCTTGTCAAACTTTAGAAATACTGATTTCTATATTTTTAAATGTTATTAATAGGGAAGCAGTGCGCTATATCAATGAAAACCTCATCATTAACACAGATGAACTTGGAAAAGATTGTCTCATCAATGCTGCAAAAACATCCATGTCTTCTAAGATCATTGGAATGTATCCTCTTGTAGTGTTGATAGCAATTTATAGCTATTTATTAAAACTAATTGAGCCCTTGTAGTATGTTAGTTTTAATGCTTCACTTATATGATCCTAGCATATGGAAGTTATATTTGGAAATGCCTGAGTTCAGCAGGTAATTTCCAAGGAAAAGTTGTCTTGAAAATGAGATCTAACTTAGAGTGAGAAGGTTTCCTAACACTTGAGGTTTCTGAGTTGTTGAGGGTGATTGAATATTTCTTCTGTCAGTGTGGTATTTGGGGGCAGCTAGGTGGTACAGTGGATAGAGCACCAGCCCTGAAGTCAGGAGGACCTGAGTTCAAATTCGGCCTCAGACACATAACACTCACTAGCTTTGTGACTCTGGGCAAGTCACTTAACCCTAATTGCCTCACATTAAAAAAATAATAATAATAATAACAGTTGTTCAATGTGGTATTTGTTATATGAGATGAAAGGAATTATTGTGGCACGCAGCCCTGGAATAGTGATTTGCATTTTTTGGAAGAGGAAATTTATAAGAAAGTGAAATTATTTGTTGACAGTTTTCTTAGATTAAGAAGTCCAGGAATTTCTTCCTGTCCTTTTGAGGCACTTAAAAAGGTCAGCACAGAGAAATACATAAGGTATTTTAGAAAGGCATAGAGATTGGTTGTAGGGTTATATTGACATACACTTAAACATTCACAGTAAAGTCTCCAGCATGTCTGGGTGTGAATGTGAAACACAATTTCAGGACTAAAGAGCCTGTTCTTGGATGTGCAGTTTTAGATGTGTTGTCTAAAACGGGAGATCTCATTAATACTCAAATAGAATTCGGCCCACCACTAAATTTGTGAGCGTTACCGGTTGGAATGAGGAAGAATGCTTGTCAGACTGAAGGGACTGAAAAAGGTCAATTTGCTTAGAAGATGTTTCCGAAGGAGAACTAGAAATGCTAATAATGACCTGTGAAGTGAGTATAGCAGTACCTTAAAGATTTATTATAAGTATTGTTTTTGCCTCAGTTAGATCATCAGTAATAAGGGTGCTACCAATGGAAGAGTAAAGTAGTTGGATAACAGGCCTGTCTCATGGTATGGAAAAGTGTGCATTTAGGGTTCAGAAGAAGGAATGTAGGTGTAGTGGAGACAAGAAGCAGTCTATAACTATGAAGCTCTGTATAGATGTAAGCATTTCTTTGGATTTAAAAATTGGGAAGGCAAAAACTTGGACTCTTTTTTAATTTCTGTAAGTTACAAATAGCAAATTATAGATGGAGATGCCGTTCCTTTGTCTTTTTTATTATTTAATATTTTATTTTTCCCCCAAGTACTTGTAAAACAATTTTTAGTTTTCCTTTTTTAAAAGTATGGGTTCCAAATTTTCCTTCCTTTCCCTTCCCCTTCCCCATCGTTGAAAAGGCAAGCAATTTGATATAGGATATACACCTGCAGTCTTGCAGAACATATTTCCGTATTAGTCGTGTTGTGGAAGAAAACAGACCAAAAAGAAGAAAAATTAAGAAAGTTTTTAAAAAAGTGTGCTTCGATCTGCATCCAGACTCCCATCAGTTCTTTTCTCTGGAGGTGGATAGCATTTTTCATCATGAGTCCTTTGGAATTGTCTTAGATCATTGCATTTCTGAGAATTGCTAAGTCATCCAGTAGATCCGTCATACGATATTGCTGTTACTGTAAACAGTGTAAGTGGCCGTTTCTTATGTATAATGTAATGGTACGAGCACTAAACTTGGAGTCAGAAAATAGGGGTTCCAATTACTAGTCATGTAACTCTGGATAGCTCATTTAATCTTTGGGAATGATGGTACTTGTTTGAATTTCTCTAAGGTTATGTCAGTGATTCGTAAATCGCAAAGCACTGTATCAATGGAAAACACTGTTTTAATTGGTTTATGTGTTAGTGCTTATTGCTTTTAGGAGTTTGAGATTATTGGAAAGCTAAATGGCAAAGACCTTTTTTAAAAAGTTCCATTGTATAGTTGATCCATTGCAATTATTTTTATCCTTGACACTCTTGTTGGCTCAGTGATGGTGACTTCTTTGCCAATATGGTCGTAGATGCAGTACTTGCAGTTAAATATACAGATGTGAAAGGCCAGCCTCGCTTTCCAGTAAATTCTATTAATGTTTTGAAGGCCCATGGGCGAAGTCAGAAGGAGAGTATGCTCGTAAATGGTTATGCGCTGAATTGTGTGGTGGCATCACAGGGTAAGTAAACTTCAAGGAGTTTGATCTCTTAACTCTTCAACCTTTCCTACTTCTCTTGTGGGGACCACCCCAAGTTTGCCATCTGAGTCTGTTGTTTCTTTCCGCTTCCTCAGTATCACTTCACTGTTACCATTGTTAGCATTCATTCTGCTTCTCTTCCATGCCACTGCCAAAGTGATATGCTGAAAGCCTCACTCTGGCCACGTAACTGCCTTGCTCAAGAAAATCTAGTTGCTTCCTGTAGGATACAGCACAAGAAAGAAAAGCTGTCATTTAAAGCCCCTGGAAGTCTGGCTTTAGCGAAGCTGCTCTGCTTGCTGTTGGTCATGCACCACATGGCATTTCTGTGCTTTTGACTGCTAGGAGTACTGATGTCCCCGTGTCTGAGAAGTTTTCTCTCCTTCCTGCCACCTCTTACACTTGTGCTAACCTGATCTTCGTCCTCCTAGACTCCTACAGCTATTTTGTACTACGTATTTTTTTTTAATCTGACTAAATGTTGTTTTACTCTAGGAAAATGAAAGCTTGAGGACATTTTAGGTTTTGGATCCCCATTGCCTGACCCGTAATAGTGCTTGATAAATGATTGTTGAATTATGCAAGAGATGTTGGCAATCATTATTCTTTATCATCCTCTCTTCTCTCTCCCACCACCACCCTCCCCCTTTTATTTTTTTTAAACGATCCATGATTCAAACTGTTTTTAATAGACTGAACAGTAATACAAATTGTAGCACATATTTAGGTCATCCCTGCAGTATTTGCAGGTCGATTTTACTCTTCAAAAAGTATAGGGAGGGGCAGCTAGGTGGTGCAGTGGATAGAGCACCCGCCCTGAAGTCAGGAGGACCTGAGTTCAAATCCGGCCTCAGACCAAACACTTGACACGTACTAGCTGTGTGACCTTGGGCAAGTCACTTAACCCCAATTGCTTTACCAAAAAACAAAAACAAAAGTATAGGGAAAACAGCAGAAACATGATGAATATTTTGAGTGTATATTCTAATGTCTGGTCACCCTTTAGCTGTTTTCTCTTTTATGTTATAATTTAAGCTAATATGTCAGTTGTGGTTGTTGAATTTATTTTTCAGAACTGGTGGTTGGGAGAATTCAATTCAGAAAGTGACTTTATTTAACAATAGTGGAACTCTAGATTTAGGGTAGAAGCCTAATGTATTCTTTTTATGCTTCCTCACAATTAAGACATGCTTCTTTTTCTTAATCTTTTTTAGGAAATCTGTACTTCTAAAAAGCAGAATTGAAGGGTAATAAGTAGCAGTTTAGAGTAAATGTTATAAATCTTATTTTTAAAAAAAAATCTGATTTTCCATTTTATTTTTAGGCATGCCCAAAAGAATAGTCAATGCAAAAATTGCTTGCCTGGACTTCAGCCTACAGAAAACAAAAATGAAGCTTGGTGTGCAAGTGGTCATTACAGACCCAGAAAAACTTGATCAAATTAGAAAGAGGTAGATTGGGGTTCTCTCCTGTCTTTCTGTGTCTCCCTCTGTTCCTTTGTCTCTCTTTCTCCCCCCCTCCCCCTCCCCATGTCCCTCTTTCCCTTTTTCTTCCTCTTTCTTTTTTCTGTATGTCTAAGGGATGCAAATAATTTGTTTTTATCTGAGCAGGATAATATTAGAAGTGTTCACTAAACTGAACTGAATATTGAATTTATACAAATTAATTTTAGAGTAGGCTTCAAGGAAATAAGCATTTTAAAATTAACTAAAATCACAGCCTATTTTACATAAATCTCTGGGAAGCTGGAATAGTACAAATATGAATATACATATTTAAAAAATATATATATTTTTTTTAAGCTGGATACTAGGCCTGTATTACTTGAGGTTGAAATGGTATTATAGCATGTATAGATTGTTACTATGATGTTTGCTTAAATTGTAACTTTTCCATTGTATTTTGTTGTGCTACAAGTGTATTTGTGCAAATGACAATCACAGATAGGAAACATCTAGTCCTAACTGTAGAAGCTATGCAAAAGCAAGAAGGAATATATAGCAAACTGTGGGATGATCCTAACTGCCAGACTTGCCTAAGATTAATGCTAAAGGCATGAAAACCCTACCTATTTCCTGCTACCACAAGTGCTTGTAAAGCATAAATTTTCTCCCTTAAGCGTGTTTTTCTGTTTCTTCGCACTTGGCTGTGCTAGCACAATTATTAAAGCTGTTGTGGAGAATTACATTGTAGTAAATGAACCATTTGATGAAGTAATATCAAACTTGTTGGAATGGCATTGCTTATAATCCTTGCTATATTTTTGTAATGCAAATGTATACACATATGTGTATATATGCACATTTTGTGTCAAGTATCTTTAGTACATATCCAGAATATTTAGTACTTGTTAGTATGAAATCACATTGACATTTTAACTTAATTAAAATGTGGAAAAGACTAACAACATTTTTAGAGTATTTTGAATCTTTAATTGAAATAATATTTCACAGTTTAATCCATAAGCTTGCAAAAATTAATGTGACTAACATTAGAAATATCAATGATGTTGGTAAATTTGAACACAATACCTTGGTAAAATTTTTGAAGTGTGAAAAATATTAGGGACTTTTTTAAACTTTCTGCAAAGGAGCTTGATTTATATAGATAATGCAATCTTAAATGTAAAAGAATAATTTGGTTGAATGATATTAGTAAATAAATTTGAGTAGCTTATGAGTGTTTCTGTTGAACAATTTATTTCAAGTTATTCAGAACTTTCCTGTATTAAGAGAGAAATTTAGATTAATAGTGATTATCATGTCTCTTTAGAGAATCAGATATTACGAAGGAGAGAATTCAAAAAATACTGGCCACTGGTGCCAATGTTATTTTAACCACTGGTGGAATTGATGATATGTGTCTAAAATACTTTGTCGAGTCTTCAACTATAGCAGTCCGAAGAGTATTAAAAAGGGACCTTAAGCGAATTGCTAAAGCATCTGGAGGTAAGTCTGAATGTTTAGGAGCTAGTTTTTCTGTGTGGGAATTAGACTTATTAAAGTGATAAACTTTCTCTATAGGTATGCCCTTAAATAAAAAGTACTTTGTGATCTCTCTAAAACTTTTAATGAGGAGCTTAACGTTTGCTCTGTATAAGCTTTAGCACTTAAAAATATAAATAGCTATTTTCAAATAGTTGTTATTGCTAACCAAATTTTTAATGAATTTTGGCAAATAAAAATGTAATACTGACCTTATGAAACATTTTTCAGTTTGGCTCAGTATCCTTTTTGATTCACCTTGGAAAGTGTTAAACTCATAATTTCTTAGAAATCACTTTAGAGAGGGACGCAAATAATATCTTAATCATTGTGATGTGTGGTTGGTCCTTTTTCTTAGTATGTTAGGGTGTTTGGAGAATGTAGTTCCATTTAGGTCTTAGCAAGCCAACATCTTTCCCTTGTTACTAGGTGGGAAAGTAAGCAGTTCATGTAGTAACAAAATTGGTTATCTTGGTTTTTTTTTTTTTAATTGGTTATCTTTAAAGTCTTTGTTTTTGTGCAAGAGAAGTCAGAGGAAAATGCTTGTAAAATTTTTTTTTTTTCCCACTTAAAAGCAACCATTTTGTCAACCCTGGCTAATCTGGAAGGTGAAGAAAGTTTTGAAGCTTCAATGTTGGGACAAGCAGAAGAGGTAGTACAAGAGAGGATCTGTGATGACGAGCTAATTTTAATCAAAAAGTAAGCCACACTATTGAATACCAAAGCTTATATCAGTTTTTCTTTTTATTCTCATTAAATCGGAGTCACATAATTTCCCATTTATTTGCTGCCATTCTTTCAGTAGTATGAGCAGTTATACGCATGGGAGACATTAAGATTAGTCCTGTAAATTAAGATGAAAACATAATTTCATCTGTGTTACAGGGTCTATCACATTATTTTTTGCTAATAATTTACACACATTTTAGAAAAGACATTGAGAAGTTGGAGAGCATCCAGAAGAGGGTAACCGGGATAGAGAGGGCCTCTTTCTCATTTGTGCCACATGAGGATCAGTGTAGACCACTAATTACCAAAGGGTGGGGGTGGTCCAAGAAGGATCAGACCTGTTCTGCTCGGCCCCAGAGTAGCAGTGGGTGGAAGACAGAAAAGGACCTGTTTTTGCATGATAGAATTAGCAATGACCCAAAGTGGAAGATGCTGGTACCTTTGTCAGAGACCTTCAAGTAATGGCAGAATAACTAACCATTAAGCATGTTGTAGTTGTAGATGGAATTTAGTGTTCTGATATGGGTTAGACTGGTGGTCAATTAGGTTTTTCTAAAGTCTGAATAACTAATAAATGAACTTTTTTTTATACTTAAGAGATTTAATATTGAGGTAAAATAGTTTTATAGTATATAGCATTACCTCAGTGTGAAAAAAACATTGAACAGCTGCTCTGTGAAGTATTAACATTTTAGACTTTTAAATTCTGTAATTCTGGTTTGTTACAAAGAATTGGTTAACCAAGCCTGTTTATTACAGCACCAGAGCTCGGACATCTGCCTCAATTATCTTACGTGGAGCAAATGACTTCATGTGTGATGAGATGGAGCGCTCTTTGCACGATGCTCTTTGCGTGGTTAAGAGAGTCCTGGAGTCAAAGTCTGTAGTACCAGGAGGTGGTGCTGTAGAAGCAGCCCTCTCCATTTATCTGGAGAACTATGCAACCAGCATGGTAAGAAGAGTGAAGAGACTGGGGAGGACGGAGATGGGGAACCTACTTCCATTACTCACTAGAGTTTAGCTTCCTTTTTTTTTTTCTCCTTCAGGGATCACGGGAACAACTTGCTATTGCAGAATTTGCCAGATCTCTTCTCATTATTCCCAACACGTTGGCAGTTAATGCTGCCCAAGACTCTACAGATTTGGTTGCCAAGTTAAGAGCTTTTCATAACGAGGCTCAAGTTAACCCAGAACGCAAGAACCTGAAATGGCAAGTATAAATTTTTCTGCTTTTACTGTTCTCTTGAACGTACAAGGAACAGGGCAGAATTTTGGGAGTGCTTTTATCTAAAGGTTCAAAACATTTAAGAGAATGGAATCTTCGTTGTTGATGGAGGCATGGGGAAGTGAATAGCTTCCTAGAAGTAGTTTGTATGCAAGTACTATATGTTTAAAATAACACTCCAATTTGTGAGTTGGAAAGTGGGGGGTGGTGGTTTTTGAGGCAGTTGGGGTTAAGTGACTTACCCAGGGTCACACAGCTAGTAAGTGTCAAGTGTTTGGTTTGAGGCCGGATTTGAACTCAGGTCCTCCTGACTTCTGGGCTGGTGCTGTATCCATTTTGCTAACTAGCTGCCCCGGGGGTGGTTTTAATAAGAGATGAAACAGCCTTTGTTTTTAATACCTTTATTTCCCCCCAATTACAGGATTGGTCTTGACCTAATCAATGGCAAACCCCGAGACAACAGGCAGAGTGGTGTGTTTGAACCTACCATGGTTAAAGTTAAGAGTTTGAAATTTGCAACAGAAGCTGCAATTACTATTCTTCGAATTGATGACCTCATTAAGTTACATCCAGAAAGTAAAGATGATAAAAGAGGAGGAGGAAGTTACGAAGATGCAGTTCATTCTGGGGCTATTGAAGACTGATGTAATTTTCTTTATTTATAACAATGTTACTCATCTGTTTCATCCTGTACCATTTTGTCTTACACTTAGTGTATAGACTTAAAAAATACAACAACCTGTCATGTTGACTTGAGTTTTTATAAGGGAGATGAAAGAAAATAAAACATCTAACTCTATTTTTGGTCCCTGAAACATTTTTCACAGGTAGTTTAATTAGTTCATTTTAAAGACTCGAGTTAAAATGTGGTTAAAATTTTACAATTTGTTAAACTACTTATTGAAACCAAGGTTATTAGAATTTTTCTTTTCATCCTCTTTGAACACACATTGCTATTCCCATCCCTCCTCCAATGCAGAGAGCAGCAACTCCACGGGTTCCACCAATTCGCTCCAGTGTATGTAACAGAGTAACAAGAATTCGACACCCTGATGCCCCAAGGGGATGTCCCAAAGCTATGGCTCCACCTTGAATATTGACCTTAAAAAAAAAAAACCACACATTTGCTGTGGATCATTTCCTTGGAGGGATCTAATGTCTAGCTTACTGCTATAGTATAACGGGAACTTACTTTTCCCCTCTGATGGATCAGTAATTTGTCACCTATGAGGCTGGCAAGGAAATAAGCATTACAGAACCTACATACTTGGTAGTCGCTGAGGGGACTTTTACAAATACTGTCATCTGACCCTGTAAAAGTATCAAACGATAGGCTCACCTTTTCTGGATTTAATCCAAGTTCCTTTGATATTGCTACAGAAAGGGATGCAAAGGCCTCATTGATTTCAAATACGTCAACATCCTCTAGTGTCCAATTTGCTTTGGCAACCTATGTAACATTAAAAAGTTACTGGTGAGTAGAGGTAGTATAATGCTAAGAGTCTCCCTGCCCCTCCCCTCCCTTGAAAAAAAAATTTTTTCCCCAGCAGTGACCTTAACCCTTCACTACCCATGCAATTCTCATAAACTATAAATTGTAGAACAAGTGCACTGACTGGCAGACTGTTTGATAGAAGTTTCCTGACTATGGATCTTGCCCAAAAAGTAAAATCAGTGGTTGTATGGCACAATAGAAAATAGATTTGGAACCTAAGGATCTGGGTTCAAAAGCCAGGTCTATTACTTTAGGTCTCTGTGGACCCCTAATTCTTTCATCCAGAAAGTGAAGGGTTAAGACTATATGATCCCTCTCTCAGGTCCCTTCCATCCATAAAATCTTGATTGCTATTTAAAATTCAGTACTTACAGCCTGCTTTATTGCTGGAATTGGTCCTGATCCCATAATGGAAGGATCTACACCAACTTGTGACCAGGATACAATCTGAGCTAAGGGTGTAAGACCTCGTCTTTCTGCTTCTGACTTCTTCATGAGAACCACAGCTGCAGCTCCATCATTTATTCCTACATAACGTGAGATAGGTGTTTTCAAGACATATTATTCTCATCCCATGCCAAATCTCCCCTGTCACCTGACAGTTTATACGTACTATCCACAACAGAATGCTATACAGTATAAAGTCTCACCTAAAAATTGTAGTTGATCTACCAGATTCAACTCCAGGTGAAATTCACATTACAAATGCTTTATCCCATTAATTTATAAATGTGGAAGATAACTGACAATTGTAATTATGCCTTAGTAGAATGGTTCTTTAAAAACGGGGCGGGGCAGGCTAGAATGAAATGAGTTAGATAAGGAGAGATGCCTACTTTATACCACCACTTTATTCCCTGGAGTATCCAGATAATTGAACCCTAGGAATTTCCAACTGAGAAAAACAAAGTTATAGGTGGAAGGGAATAAGCATTTACATAGCATCTAGACTGTGCTATGCACTTTTTACAAATAGCTCATTTTATCCTCACAACAACCCTTCAAAGTAGGTGCTATTATCTGTTTTACAGTTGTGGAAACAGGCAAATGAGTTTCCCAGAGTCAGCCAAATAGCCAGTAAGTGTCTGAGGCCTGATCTAACTCCAGTCTTCCTGACTTAAAACCCAGTGCTCTATCTACTGAACACCAGAAATCTAGAAAAATGTATCTCACAGAGAGATGACTGATGGTTAGATCCCAGACACCTAAATTAACTTGTTGGTACTTCAAATAAAATTTTTAAAGAAGATAAAATATTAATAGCACTCTGTAGTAACAAAGGATTAGAAATAGTGGATGCCTATCAATTGGGGAACAGTTGAGCAAACAAATGAAGATGGTGAATATACAACTCTAAGAAATGATAATACAAAGAATGCAGAGAAACATAGGAAGAGGTGTATAAAGTTATGGAGAAAAACGAAATAGAACCAGAAGAAAAACACGTCAAAATTACTAGGACAATGTAAATAAAAAATAAAGTTGAACTCTGAGATAATGGTCACCGAGAAGAAAGAAAAGTCCCTCTTATTGGGAGAACGGCAGGAGTCTTTGAGGACAATGTTACAGACAATGTCAGTCACCATATCATGTTTTATGCTTCACTTTGTTCACAAGAAGGGTTCAGTTTTAGGATTGGGTGAAGAAAATATATATATAAAGACCGACATTTTAAAAAGGCACCAATAATGACATTACAAGCAACTCGGTCACCTTAAAGAAACCAAAAGGCGATGATAACTCCATTATGAAATGTTTTGTAGTTCACAAAATGTTTTCTCTTAATTACTAAAAGGTAGGAATGACATGTTAACTATCCCCATTTTTCAAACTGAGTGTCAAAGTAATTAGTCAGGACACAAAATACCACACAGGAAGAAATGAAGAGATGAGAGTTTATGATAGGCCATAAAAACCTGAGCTTGGGATCTTTCCTACTACCCTCCCAAAAAAACTCACCTGAAGCATTAGCAGCAGTTACTGTTCCAGATCCATCTGTCAGAAAGCAAGGCTTCAGTTTGGACATTTCTTCTAAAGTGCTTCCATGGCGAGGAAATTCATCTGTTTTAACTTCCACAGGACCTGAAAAGAGAAAAGCAACTCCCTGAGAGTTATTATATTACAGACATGGCACTGGGTGTTAACAGAAACTCCAGATCACATTCCTAGTGACCTTCAGGGAACGTGTGCATGTGTGCACGTGGCAGTGTCCTTACCAGTTCACACTGGAAAGAGCTCAGACTTCCACGAAAGGGAGGTGTCCTGTAAACCTAAAATACCCTTAGTACTACTGTCAACAGATACCAACTTAATTCAAAGAGGAGAAAAGAGAAAGGAAAAAAACAAAAGATTATCATTTTAAACTGAAACAACCACAGAACTCAATCTTTTAAATTAAATCACTATGTACTTTAAGGAGTACAGGTTTGAGTTTTACTTGCCATGAAAACTAGACTTTTTTTTGTTTGTTTTTTGGTGAGGCAATTGGGGTTAAGTGACTTGCCCAGGGTCACCCAGCTAATAAACGTCAAGTGTCTGAAGCTGGATTTGAACTCAAGTCCTCCTGACCCCAGGGCCAGTATTCTATCTACTGCAACACCCAGCTGACCTTGGAAACTAGACTTTTCAAAAAAGAAAACCTGGTATAAATGAAGGGTATTAGCAAGGAATACTTAACTCTTCCAATGAACTTTTTTTTTTTTTTGGCTAGGCAATGGGGTTAAGTGACTTGCCCAGGGTCATACAGCTAGTAAGTGTTGTGTGTCTGAGGCCAGATTTGAACTCAGGACCTCCTGAATCCAGGGCCAGTGCTCTATCCACTGTGCCACCTCACTGCCCCAATGAACTCTATTTTCAAGGATGTTCCTGTATTAGGCTGTTAGAAGAATATCTCATTTAGGTTTGTCCCTTTTTGTGCAGTGGGAGGCAGCTTTGTGAAGTGCGAGACTGGTCTCCCTGTCCTGACCAGGCTGCAAGTGCTAGATCCCAACAATGACTGGCATGGAAGCCTGAAGCTACTCCCCTCCTTAGGTAGCCTGGTAACCCCCTGCCCTGAAACAAGGGAGCACTTCAGGACTGAGGCACTTTTCATGGTGCAAGGTGAAGGCTCTGGCCAAGCTGGTCCCACTGCACAGGCTTCACACTGCCAACGAACTGATCTCAAAGTTACCGAAAGTGAGAGCTGAACTTCACCAAGGGGTCAGGAGATCTATGTGGCAGGGAGCAAATCACACACTCTCTCTCTGGGTCCATTTTCTCATCTGAGAAACTGGGAAACTTAGACAAGGTGTCTAAACTCCTTTATGACTCTAGGTGCTACCTCACAAACAAATGAAAATAGTACGATCCCCAACGGATCTTGGTCTTCACTTCATCTGGCAACTGGCAAAAGCCTCCTTACCACAATGAGACTATAGAGTGTAATTCCTTATAATCCATTTTGAAATTCTTACACAAAACCATTGCCTTCTCCTAATCAAAAAGATCACCAATATTAAATACGCTCAATAACCATTGATGGGACCTTTAGATGAATATATTAAATTATATTCCAGTGGCTGCTTTTCAAAAGTACATTTTTCTGCCAGAAAATGGAAGAAAAAACCCAGCCTGCAGCTGCTTCAGATAATGAAAATACTAAGCCTGGTAGAAAGCATGATGCTGAAGACAGACAGACAGACAGGTAGGCAGACAGTAAAAGACTTTCCAAGTCTTTTACTCAAGAGCTGTAACTCTGGGATCAGACATTTAATCTCCAAGTTTCTGCTTCCTCATTAGTAAAACAAAGGCTGGACTAGCATACTATGTGTACTAAATCCTTCAGTAGTAGGTAAACTCCTAAGCAGTTGGGACTATCTTTTGCTTCTGCACATAGTAGGTGCTTTACAAATGCTTGTCTAACGTATCCAATGATTTCTGAGGTCCTTTTAAGTTCTGATTTGCTAAGATTCTCTATAAGCCAGCCCCTGCTCTTCTCTGATTTAGGGTATACATCTATAGGCCACTTACTTTCCTTCGAACCTTCTAAAACATTCCTATATATAAGCATGGCCCCAAAAGAGAGCTATGAGAAGGCACCTCCTCCCACTTCTCTGCAGAGGTGGGAGGTTCACAGGGGTGGAACTTTGCAAATTCTTTCAGATGATTTTATTTTTTCTGCTTCTTGTTTTTTTCTTGTACTTTCTACTTTCTATTTATTTTTTTTAGGAAACTGGGGTTAAGTGACTTGCCCAGGGTCACACAGCTAGTGTCAAGTCAAGTGTTTGGTCTGAGGCCAGATTTGAACTCAGATCTTCCTGACTTCAGGGCTGGTGGCTCTATCCACTGCGTCATCTAGCTGCCCCTGCTGTTTATTTTTAAAAAATTCTTTATTATTATATAGCATAACTATCTACAAGAGGAGGGAGGATGATACAGGTGGAATTTTGGATGATATAAGAACAAAAAGCTATTAATAAAAATATATTTTTAGAAATTACAGTATGTCCTTCTTATATGATTTTTTTCTTATATTTAAATATCCCTTCTAATGTTTTATGTACTACAATCCATACCTACCTTTTCTGGAAGGCACAGAAACAGGTACAATCTCTTTGTCAAAATAGCCCGCTTTTTGTGCATTCTCTGTCCTCTTCTGTGACAAGAGAGCACATCTATCTTGGTCTTCTCTACTCACTTTCCATTTTTGTGCCACATTTTCAGCTGTTGGAGGACAGGCAACAAAACACATTGGCATATACATGGTTGGCTTCTAAAAACAGAAATGTCTTCTACTAAAAACAAGTACTGGCCATTCAACATCAGCATTTACACAGGCTGATCCAAAGCATTTCTCTTAATCCCTGTTCTAGATCATTCTTAACTGGACAATATGGCTGGAAGTTGGGATGTGGCCTGTAAAGAACTATTATCTTCCCACATAGTTGATATCATCTCCTACAAAAAGGAAAAAGGTAATGCTGGGAACATGGAGGAGGCACACCTACTATGCAGTTGCATAATCCACTTGGATTGAGGCCAAGGTATAAAAGAGCCCAGACAGGGATATAAACTAAAGCCAGGTGGCATCATTTAATTTAGCCTACTGAGTTCTGTGCACCCCAGCAGAGGCTAAGGTCTGACTCCCAGCTCATCAGGAAAGGAGGTATCCCCTCTCTGTGAGAGCCTATCATTCTTTCCCTGTTCTGATCCCTTACTCCCTACCTCTGTGATCATCACTAACCCCAAGTAACTAGACATGCTTAATTTAATTAATGTCAATCTTTCCAGCCCTGAAAAACAGTTTCAGGGACACCAAGTACAGACGACTTGCTATAACCTAAGAATCCTCCTATAAAAAGGGAATTAGATATTCAGGGACTTGAAACTATCCTGTGCCAGTCTAACATAATTTTGGGAAGGTGGAAGGGATGCCCCCCCAAAGGCCTGGTTAACGTCATCTGGCTAGTAAACATAAAGAGACAAAGAGAGGTTAAGGAGATGGGTAGAGATTTTCCCACAGAAGCACTAGCTGACTGACCTATGGTAACTCCTGTAAGCTCTCTAGGCCTCAGTTTCCTCACTTGTAAAATGAGGGCATTGGACATCATCTTTAAGGTTGTTTCCATCTGCAATTCTCTACAATAATAGAAGGCATAATTATAATTGATTCATAGCAATCATACATTTCTCTAATTTTTTTTAACCCAAACTGTTTTACTACCTTACCTGTAATACCCATGTGATAATTGTGGAATGAATCTGTAAGACCATCATAGATCACAGTATCCTTCAAAGGGGTCTCTCCCATCTTCAATCCTGTTCTTAAGTGAACAAAATGAGGAGCCTGGGAACAAGAAATATATCATTGATTTAGAGAGTGGTGGGCAAGTCTAACTGAGTCCTTTTCTTAGAGTGCTATGCAAACAAATGCTAAGCAAATTTGCCTTTTTGAATTTTTGATTTGAAGATAAGCAGAAGAGGCAGTACAAGAAAGAACCTGAGAGGATGAGCTGATCTTAATAAAAATGTAAGCGACATTCTGCAGTTACCCTCATTTGGACTAAGGATGTAGTTACAGCAGTGAATCTAATAACCACAGTAACTTCAGAGTAGTGATGAGCACAAATGAGATTTCAAGATATCTACAACTGTAATGAGACAACTAAATATCTGATTTTTATTGATGACTAAATCATATGTATTGCTAATGGTACTGTGGTTTTGTTGCCTAAATCCATAATGGAAGGAAATGCTTAATTTCAGTTCAAATTCGTGAAAATAAAGATACGCTGTTTTGTTTGCTTCCCCCCCCATCCAAGTTTAAGGACCCCCTGAAATCTAGCCACAGACTCCGTGGTCTATAGGTTGTCCATCTAATTGAATATCATAATCTAATTCCTGTATGTGTGCTCAGGCCAAACTCTTTTGCATGGTTACAGACCTCTCCTAAGAGGCTCTGCCAAAGCTTCAGGGCTTGATGCTACCAGCATGAGGACATTTTAAAAAGGTTTTTTTTGGAAGATCATGCAATCTATGGAAAATGATCTCCTTTAACTTAGCCCTCACAGTGGGAAAGACTTTGGCAAACATTCATCTCGATGTTTTATGTTTCATCTGGTTCTTAGGATTGGAAGGTAACTGAACCAGATTGTTTTTGTTATCTATTTTAAGGATTCTTAAATGATTTTGATCTACCTGTGAGACACCCTTTGTTGAGAAACTTCTGAAGTGGCATTTTAATCTACCAAATCAAATGTTATTCTATAATCAACAACCAATAAGCAGTTTGTGTTTTCGTCTGCAACATGACTAACATGAAATGTTTTGCATGACTTCACATGTATAATCGATATCAAATTGCTTGCTTTCTCAAGGAAGAAGGAGGGACAAGAGGGAAGGAGAATTTGAAATTGAAATTTTAAAAAATGATTAAAAATATTTTCACATGTAATTGAGAAATATCTAACAAAGCAAATAAATTTTTTTTTAAATAAGCACTATGGGCCCTTGATTCTCTAAATCAGAGGTTCTTAAACTTTTTTTGTGTCAAGGGAAGCCTATGGATCCCTTCTCAGAATAAAGTTCTTAAAAGAATAAAAATAACATACAAAGTATTACAAACTGATTATGTTAAAATCCAGTATCGAAATATATTTTAAAAATTGTGGACCCCAGGTTAAGAACCCATTCTAAGTAAGACAATTGTTTAATAGTAAAAATGTGGTCTACTATCAAATATTATTTGCAAAAGTCTACCTATTCCCTAATATTCTCATCAAAAATGTCATACACACACATATTCTCATCAAAAATGTCA